>NC_060120.1:963634439-964259439 GCF_021461395.2 Schistocerca americana | reverse complement strand
ATAGTGTAAACGTAGTTACGGTTAATATCAAGATGTGTGATTTGTGAGCAGGCGAGTCAGCCCGAAACCGATAACCGTTACAGCAATAATTTGTTCATTCATGCAAATGTAGCGGACAAAAAAAAAATTACCAAATTTTCTCAGTAGCGTTCCCCGCAAAGGGCGTCGTCTTCCTTCCAGGGATTCGCATTTCAGTTCCCGAAGGTTCCCCGTAAATCCTGCGTTCGAATTTACCGGTAACAAGTTTAGCAGCTCGCCTCAGAAATGCTTCAATGTCTAACTTCGACTTGGTAAGGATCCCGAACGCTCGAGCACTACTCAACGATGTGCTGCCCAAGTGTTCTGTACACGCGGTCTGCTTTACAGATGAACCACACTTTCTTAAATTTTCCCAATAGGCCGAGGTCAACCATTCGCCTTCCCTACTACACAATACTTAATTGATCGTTTTATTCCATATTACTTTGCAACGTTACGCCTACATATCGGATCAACCAGTACGCTACTAATGCTGTATTTGACCATTATGCAGATGTGAAAAATACCGCTACAGTTGTAAGGTTCTTTTTATTTAACACACGACCGGTTTCGGGCTCTTATACGACCATCTTCAGGTGTCGTAACTTGGTGCTGTGACCCCCAGCGCCCTGTGGGCGTGTACAAGACGCAGTGTGCTACCAACGAGCGCAAAGCACAGCACCAAGTTACGACACTTGAAGATAGGCGTATAAGAGCCTGAAACCGGTCGTGTGTTAAATAAATAGAACCTTACAACTCTAGCGGTATTTTCAATCTCTGGTATAATGCTCAACGGCGGATGTTCCTCCGACAAGATCGTTTGTCGAACATTATGGGTTTGGTTCTCCTACTCATGTGCATTAATTTACATTTTTCTGCATTTAGAGCTATCTGCCATTTATCACACAAACAAGTTTTGTCTAACTCATCTTGTATCGTCTTGCAGTCACGCAATGAGGCCACCTTCCCAAATATCACACCATCGTCAGCGAAAAGTCACAGTCTGCTGCTCATCCTATCCGCCAAATCATTTATTTACACAGAAAATAATAGCGGTTCTATCGCACTTCCCTGTGCAGAACCTGAAGGTTTCCCTTTTTCTGAAGAACACTCGCCGTTTCCATACCTACCTGCACAGAGTCAACAACAAAAGTTGTGGAAGAGTCGATGTAGTGCACAGTCAGCAGACGACCACAGATTTTGAGATACAGTGTGTTTCAGATTATCCGATTTCACAAGACCATATCTTCTACTTATAGACCGAAACGAAAAATTTACCTTGGCGCCAATTATGTTGCCTGTTCAAGTGGTTGCCGCGAGCTGTCGCCCGCATACAATAGTTGATTAGTTCGCTTCCTCGCTCGTTAATTACCGAGTGTGCAACTGGTTGAGATTGAGCCCACAACGGATAAGGCATGTCTGTGTATATAATTTTCCTGCAGTACTTGTTTTGCCGGTGACTTTTTATCTTACCTGTGTAGGCATAAGCGCGTGATTATTACTAATTAGCTTCGTTTAAAGCTATAATTTTGTGTAGCATATGAAAGCGTATACGGGTAGGTAAGACATTGATTCGCGTGTTGTTTTTTAAAAAGCATGAATAGGACCGAAAGTGAGACGTTAAAAGTATTCGCCTGAATATAAGTGAAAGTCAGTCTTACACTATTCATACATTCACTCGGAATTATAGGAGACGTACCGCAGACGAAAGGTCGCGTCTAAAGGAATGCAAAAGTGCTAAAAAGTCCCGTGCTGAGCTAATGCGAGAGCTACGGTGGCGTCAAAAAAAAAAAGGGGGGGGGGAGGCGCAAAGTGATTACGCCGGACACACAGCGACCAACGGCAGTCAAAATTAGTGATTTATGTGCTCTGTAACAATTCTACTACTCAGTATAACAATTATTATATTAAAGGGGTTCCCCTATCTGTATGTGAACGCCACACTGCACACACGTTTGTATTAACCTACCCTTCGAGCCTCAACTAACGGTTTCGAAAAGACGATGGGTATGGTGAGACGTTACAGACCCGAACAAACTGGGTGAACAGAAGGAAGAGTGTCGATGAAAGAAAATTAAATAGAGAACCTAGTGAAAAGGTATTAATTGCAGTTCCAAGCGAAGCACTAAAACGGGATGAGTATGGGTTTAGTTCTCTTCAAACGCATGGAAGTAGATGACTTTCGCGACTTTTTTTTTTTTTTTTCAAGTAAAAAAAGAAGAATAATGGTAAATCCGATGATATAGTTTCATTACTTACACTTCTGTCTTTGAGAAGTGATTTTTGTGTCCACATTGGATGTTCCCTACTGCTGCACCAGGTGGAATGATCTTTTGTAGTCGAATAACTGGTCATCGCCGAGAATTCCCGAATCCCTCCTATAGAAAATGTAACAAAATATTTTTGTACAAGTCATTTTAAATATATTTTCTATCACCATGCGTAGGATAACTGAAAAATATCAAGTTCTAACAAAATGGTGGGGAAATGAAACAAAAATTACTTTCTCCTGCCGATAAAATCGAGAAAAAGGTTGCACCGAAAACTGGCTTTTGAAGATATCGCAGAACACCTACGTGTGCAAACTGAGAATTTAATTTAGAATGCTCGCATCAGAGTACAATAAAAATCGTTTGTACAGTTCTGAAGTTCCGTTTAACGCCAATGTGAAAATACTGATTCGAGAAAAAAGCGCTGGGATACGAAGTCCTCCACTATCTTCTTCGTGGACATGGTAATCTTGCGGGACTCTTTGGCAGCTTCTGTCACCCGGTACACTACTTGCTCGATACCTTTTTTCGTCGGCTTTTGTGCAGAAGTTATAAGAGGCTGGTCTAAGCTTAAGTTTGACTACGTTAGAAATTTCCATGATGCCTGTTATGTCGTCATTGAAGTTACGCGAAGCCACGTTGGCCATGATGCATATCATTTTTTTCCCCCGTTGTGAATGGTTTTCAGACACACTTTTTCACAAATCGCCTTGTAACTCGATAATGCATTTCTGGCGAACTTGGGATGAACGCTTCTGTAAAGCAGACAGCCCAGAGAAAATTTTAAGCTAAAAAAAATCGGTTTTTTGAAATTTTCCAAGAGCACTACAGTCTTAATTCTTACTTGGCACACTTCGGCGAAGCGACGTGCTGGACACTCTGGGGTGGATCGCCCCCCAGCGATTATACTTGTTATAATAAGTAATCTATTCCATATTTTTACTTGAAACTGTTTGCATAACTTCTTAAACGCTTACTTTTTGAAGGAACATGTGTCATATAACTAAATAATAAGACTAAAAAGTTCAAATATCGTAAAACTTGAAAAAATTACTGCTTTAAAAAAAATCGTAACTCTTTTGTGTTTTCACATAAATGTGTAAAAATTTAGCCGAGTTTGCTCAAAATATATTACTAGAAGAAAAATATAATTTAGTACTGAACTATGAAGAAAAGATATTTGTTCAGAACAATAAAATAGAGGAATATCATGAAAAGTGAAAATTCTGTTATCATAGTAGGCAGGGTTTTTATTGTTAAATCATAATGTTCATACGACTTTGATTAGAATACGGAAACAGTTTCTGCTCCAAATTGAAGTCCGTTTTAGTTGATGAATTGTAGAGCATATATTTCATACTGTGTATATACACTGTACGAACTTTTTTACGCATCTGGTGTTCGAGAAGAAACTGTTATTTATCACACAAAACCATTTTTGCCTCTTAACTTGGTCCATGGACATCCTCGAGCACGAGACGTTCAGAGGTGCTCAGACTAGCGTTATCCATTTCAGTAAAGTCATCTGCATTCTCTTCTTCTCTTGTAGCATAGATAGAATTTTCTTCACTCGGAAAATTCTCTCGTCCCTTAGTTCAACAAACTTCTCGCATGTGCGTCGACTTCTCAGATTATATACCACCTCATTATCTGAATAAAATATCATCTAGCGTACAGAAACATTAGAAACGATAAAATATAGTACACTCAATCTATTTTTCACTCTGGCGCGAAAATATACCTGAAATAGAGTGCACTTAAATTTCACGCACTGGACCTGACTTGACACGCTAGGTTGTAGGTAACACCAATACACTGTGGCCGGCTGCCGTAGACGGACCGACACTTCCAGTGTGATGGCACTGGTTCTAGGAGCAGTGTTAAACAATGCGCATATCGTGGCCAGCAGATGAGCAGTTGATGGGGCAAGTGTGGGGAGAGCGATAATGGGGGGGGGGGGGGGAGTAGGTGGTGCCTTTCTTTTTGTAAAAATTAAATGGAGTTTCTCCAAGCGCACTCTTGTATGTGACCATTAATAAATATTTACTGTCACTTCTAATTCATTCAAATGTTCAAAAGTGTGTGAAATCTTATGGGACTTAACTGCTAAGGTCATCAGTCCCTAAGCTTACACACTACTTAACCTAAATTATCCTAAGGACAAACACACTCACCCATGCCCGAGGGAGGACTCGAACCTCCGCCGGGACCAGCCGCACAGTCCATGACTGCAGCACCTGAGACCGCTCGGCTAATCCCGCGCGGCTTTAATTAATTAGTATGTATTATTTTCGCCTGATTTGTCAACCATTCGTAACTCTCAGAGAAGTTTAATGAGTGGCGAATTCTGAGTAAAACCTACATTTCTCTTGTTGCCATGTTAAAATCCGCTTCTTTTGCCAAAACAAAGCGGAGTTTACACAGTGTCTCCTTAATAACATCTGCGGACGCTGTCGCAAGAGAATTTCTGAAGCAGTGCGTTATTAAGTTTACTGAGGAAACCAGGACAAGTAGGAGCAATAGCTTATGAAAAAACACCTGCTCAGTACAAAAATAATCGTGTAATATCTTCACTTATATTGCTCCACAGCATTTCACAAGCAGTCAGTGGTCCTTAAAAATTACATTCTTCCATTCAAAAAGTCTGTAGTCAGTGGAGTTATTTGGTAGATAACGACGTTTCGCTCAGTAACCATATTGTATGTTACCACTTGGCAAAGTGCAGTTGCAAATGAGTGCACTACATAAGATGAAGTGTCTCAAGATTGGTGACAGATAGTGGAAAATTGGAAATATATGGTAAGGTCTTATGGGACCAAACTGCAGAAGTCATCGGTCCCTAAGCCTACGCACTACTTTTTCTAACTTAAAGTAACTTACGCTATGGACAACACGTACACCCATGTGCGAAGGAGGACTCGAACCTCCGACGTGGGGACCCGCACGGACCGTGACAAGGCGCCTGAGACAGCGCGGCTACCCCGCGCGGCGACAGATAGTGACCTCCACACAAATCTAAAGGAAAATGCAAGATATTAGCTAAATTTCATATGCAGCGACATATTATGTAACAGGCACCAAACGCAAAATCGTAGCGACGCATGTTTTACACTGCAAACATTTTCGAATCTCTCACAGTGACTTACTTAAATGCAAATATCACTATAACTATGGTCATTAACTAAATGATGGGAATGTCATCATGAACATGAAGCTGTAAGTAACTCAAAAATGAAATTTTTTCAGCGTATTATTTCTGTAAAATCATTTGAGAGAGACTGTAGTGTGTGCGCCTCGACTCTGTCATCGCAGTGTGTGACCAAGTGGCCGAAAGTAGGAAGTGTCAGCCTCCCCCTTTAGAACAAACAAATGAATTCCCCCAGCACTTTGGACGAAGCTTGATCGCTGCGCACTGGCTGCAATATCCTGCGTGGACTCTGCTACTGATCTCATAAGAGATGATACCATAGATCAGATTTTCTAAGACTTAAAAGTGGGCTTGGGGGTGTACTACACCGAGGTGAAAAGTCCTCGGATACCTCCTATTACCATATCGGACCACTTTTTGCCTGGCATAATGCACCGATGTTCGAAATTCTGAGAAAAATAGGGGTAAACTATAGGGACAGATGGGTAATATACAATATATACAAAGGCCAATAGGGAACAATAAGAGTGGACGACCAAGAACGAAGTGCTCGGATTAAACAGGGTGTAAGACAGGGATGTAGTTTTCCCCCTTACTGTCCAACCTATACATCGAAGAAGCAATAATGGAAATAAAAGAAAGATTCTGGAGTGGGATTAAAATTCAGAGTGAAAGGATATCAATGATATGATTTGCTGATGACATTACTACACTGAGTGAATGTGAAGAACTGCATGATCTACTGAATGGAATGAACAGTCTAATGAGTGCAGAATGGATTGAGAGTAAATCGAAGGAAGACGAAAGTAATGAGAAATAGCAGAAATGAGAATAACGAGAAATTTTATATTACAATTGGTGATCAAGAAGTAGATGAAGTTAAGGAATTCTACTTCCTAGGAAGCAAAATAACCAATGATGGACGGAGCAAGGAGGTCATCAAAAACAGACTAACACTGGCGAAAAGGGCATCATGGCCAAGAGAAGTCTACTAGTATCAAACATAAGCGTTAATTTGAGGAAGAAAGGAATACATGGAAAAAACTGGCAAGGAGAAGGAAGAAAATGATACGATATCTGTTAAGACAGCACGGAATGACTTCCATATCAATAGAGGGCAAAAAACAGTAGAGGAAGACAGAAATTGGTATGCATCCAGCAAATAACTGAGAATGTAGTTTGCAAGAGCTGCTCTGAGATGAAGAAGTTGGCACAGGAGAGCAATTCCTGGCAGGCCGCATCAAACCAGCCAGAAAACTGATGACTTAAAAAAAAAAAAAAAAAAAAAAAAAAAAGTTCAGTAACTCGACGTGACATGAACTTCACAAGTAATTGGAAGTCCCCTGCTGGAATAGTAAGCCCTGCTGCCTCTGCAGCCATCCAGCCAGACGATTGTGTCCCATAAATCTTCGATGGGATTCATGTCAGTCGATTGGAATGGCCAAATCACTCTCGAATGGACCACAATGTTCGAAACAATCACAAACACTCGAGACCCAGTCACACGGCACATCATTGTTTGGTAACAATAACGCTATGAACGGCCACGAATGGTCTCCAAGTAGCCGAACATAACCATTTCCAGTCAATGATTGGTTCAGTTGGAGCAGAGGACCCAGTCAAATGGTTCAAATGGCTCTGAGCACTATGGGACTTAACTTCTGAGATCATCAGTCCCCTAGAACTTAGAACTACTTAAACCTAACTAACCTAAGGACATCACACATATCCATGCCCGAGGCAGGATTCGAACCTGCGACCGTTGCGGTCGCGCGGTTCCAGACTGTAGCGCCTAGAAACGCTCGGCGACCCCGGCCGGCAGAGGACCCAGTCCATTCCATGTAAGCACACGTCAAACCTTCATGGAGCTAACACCAGCTTGCACAGTACCTTATTGACAGCTTGGGCCTGTGGCTTCGTGAGGTCTGCACCACACTCAAACCCTACCATCAGCTGTTACCGTTTGATCTGTGACAGCATCATCTATTGGGCCAACCATAGGGCCATTGGTTTCCCCCTTCAAGCTAGACGTGTTTCATTCTTCGTAGTTTTTTCGTTTGATGCTTATTTTGTGAGATATTTGGTCCGGTCACTATCAATGGACCATCCTGTATACGTTGAAGAAGCTGTTGTATAAAATCAGGATGATATGGAGATCGTTACTGAGAGAATACGCAGAAAATCTCGTGAAAAGCATGTCAGAAAGGTGCCAAGTTAAGGGGAGCCGGAGGTGGTCAAATCCAAAAAATTACGTTTTTTTTTTTTTTTTTTTTTTTTTTTTTTTTTTTTTTTTTTTTTGCTACCGAAAATAATTGGAACATCCCTCTTTAATGTAAACTTTGAATTATTGTTCTACTCGCCCTGGAAGTGAAGTTATTACCTACCATTTTCCCCCACGCCTGCAGAGGAAATGGGCGGGCGCTGAATGCATCTAACACCCTCTCGTGACTTCCTGGCGAACTGCTTGGGATTTTCTCGGCCTGTTACGCATACAGCGCCTTATGTTACGCATACAGCGAGTGTGCAAGGGTTGGCTACATTGTTTTCTGTGACAAATGAAGCGCTAAGAGCGCGGAACATCGTCTCTTTGCTGTTTACCGTTTCGAATTAGTTCAGTGTTGCGCCTGTTATTGGTAGTATTATACTTCTTGTATGAAGCGTTGTTCTGGCTATGATGCCACGTTTTAGTAACCGTGTATAGAAGAAGAGGAAGAACGTAGGGAAAAGAAAATTAACACTAATACCAAGTTGCGATACTACAATTACTGAAACAGTGCGTTCTTCTGCTAAGCAACACATGGCCGGCCGTAGCCCTGTGACATCTTCTAGCAAGAAGCTGACTGGTGGAAGTGATAGATTTCGTGAATATGTTAGTGACAGTGATGATATTTTTCATCACTTAGCACAGCCAGAGTTATTACACAAATGTCTACACGGAAAGACGCAGAATCCTAATGAGAGCGTAAACAATTTGATTTGGAAAGTGATTCCTAAAAGGGTGTTTGTAAGCATAAAAACACTGCACTTTGGCATTTATGATGCAATAGCAACCTACAACCAAGGGAAAAGTGTGAAGTGTGAAGTTCTGAAGGCATTAGGATTTACAGCTGGGGTGAACACTGTACGAGCACTAAGAAATATTGACAGAGAAAGGATAAGAGGAGCAGAAAGAAGAGAAAGGCATATGAAGTATGACGGAACAACAGGCCAGAAAAGAAGAGGAACCTTTTGGAAGATGAAGAAGAAGACCCTGATAATTCATCCTATAGTGCAGGAATGTATTGAGAAACTTTGATAGCCATTTCTCGTAAATTAGAATTTTGCGAATATAAGGAACATTTTCTCAAAATCCACTCAAGCTAGAGAGATGACATTTTTATACAGCACTCCTAGTGGTCAAACTTACATTGTAACACAGCCATTTGGCAATATGTTCAGTAGTTTCATTTCAGTTTAATTATAAAGCAATTATTTGTAAAAAAATTTGGGTCATTAATAAAAAAAATAATTGGAAGGAAACTAGAAAAGATACTCCAAAATCCCTCTGTCATAACTGCAATACTAAACCACTCTATATGTAGAAAAAAATTCAAATTTTTCTATTTGGTAGTTTATTCATAAATGTTCCTCAAACTTAGTGATTTTAACATGGGCAGCATAGGCACCTCCGGCTCCCCTTAAAATCGATAATATCGGCGATCGGATTAACTGTTAAGTTAATTGTGCAATTAGTAAAAACATCTATTTTAATGTAAACATATGTTTATAAAATTGTCTTTTATTTTTGTGGAACTGAGTGTATGTGTATTCGCTATAGTGACGTCTGTCACCTCCGTGTGCAGCCCAGCTTGTCAAACGAGGGTTAATCTGTGACCCCGTTGCGTGAGAGAGTGGGTGTGAGTTTGGTGCGCAGCTCAGCACACGGACAGCGGCGCACCGTATGCATTCGGCCCCTCACGCAAGTAGGCTTAGGGAGGTGACGGAGCGCGCGCGTCCATCGGAATATCAGATGTCGCCGGGATGTGTCTCAATCCTGGCGGCGGCGCTGGCGGGAGCTGATGTTTAATGCAGCCTGTCGCCAGCGGCTCGCTGTGCACAAGGTCGGAACTGGTGCCAGGGTGTGGGTGAGGGGGGCACCGGGCGAGGGGGCAGGACGTCCGCGCTGCGCTCTCCGCGTGCCGATGCGGATGCGCCTGCCGCCAGACTAGCCAGCCAGCTTGATGGGCGCTCTGCCGCTGCTGCTGCCGGACAAGCGGGCTGGTCGTGACCGAGATGAGATGGCCGCGTGGCAGCCGTCCCATCGCCATTCCCCGTCTACGTGCGCTGAAGCGTGAGGCGGTCGATCAGGTTTCCCAAACTGTACCACTACATCCGCTTCGCCGTTCTCCAGAATTGATCCGGATCTCTGACTAGTTTGGGTTAATTTAAGGAACTGGGCTTGTCACTGGACTGCGTGAATTACTCGACTCATGATGAAAGTGAGAAGCATAAAAGAGGAAAGCATAGTGTGTCTATAAAATATCTCCATCATTCCAAAAAATCACAGCTTGGAAATGATAAGGGATAGACTGATACAGGATCGAGGTTCATTGTGAAACGTCTAACTGTTTTTTTTTCTTTTCTTTTTTTAATCCTGAATTGACTTGGAGTGCGTCAAAAAGGCGATGGACCAAAAGAAGGATAAAGTTTCACCTGATGTGGAGAATACAAATCCATGACAGCGGTACTTCAGAACAATGAACGCCAGTACAGACCGGTACCATCGATTAAAACACGAATAATGAGGTGGTTCAAAAATTTGGGAATGGCCTTCCTGAGTGGACGTCCCACATGTCTCAAGCACCAAGCAGCATTTCAGCACAGCCCACCATCGGCAAAAACGTGAATAATGCGGGGGTAAATTTCAAAAACTTGGGAAAGACCTTCCTCAGTGGACTTCCACACACGTCTCTGCACCTTCCCCCCCCCCCCCCCCCCCAGAATATTCGTCGCCAATCACACGAATTGGAAGCAAGATAAACTATTCATTGTCACTTAAGTGATTATAAATATCTCTGCCTCTCCCTCTCCCTCAACCCCCCCCCCTCTCTCTCTCTCTCTCTCTCTCTCTCTCTCTCTCTCTCTCTCTCTCTCTCTCTCTCCTCTCTCTCTCTCCCCCCCTCCCCCCCTCTCCACCTCTCTCTCCCCCTCCCCATATTACCTTCTTACTCTCTCTCCCCCTCCCCACCTTCCCCTCTTACTCTCTCTCTCTCTCTCTCTCTCTCTCTCTCTCTCTCTCTCTCTCAGTCTCTCTTTCTCTCTCTCTCTCTCTCTCTCAGTCTCTCTCTCTCTCTCTCTCTCTCTCTCTCAGTCTCTCTCTCTCAGTCTCTCTCTCTCAGTCTCTCTCTCTCTCTCTCTCCCCTTCTCCCTCTCCCTCCCTCTTTCTCTCTCCCTCCCTCTCCCTCTCCTTCTCTCCCCCTCCCCCTCTCTCCCCATTTTTTTCTGCCCCCTCTCTCTCCTCTCTCCCTCCCACTGCCTCTTCTTCCTCCCCCCTCCCTCCCCCTACCCCTCTCCCCCTCCCTCCCGCCTGTACCCCCATCACCTCTCTCTCCCCCCTGTCCCCCTCTCTCTCCCCTGTCCCCCTCTCTCTCCCCTCTGTACTTCGATTTTCTTCTGTTTCAGTTTTCCCACAGACAATGTTTCACTGCTATACAATATTGTTCCCAAAACATAAGTTCCTAAAATTAAGGTTAGTAGATTTTTTTTAGCTGGGAATGCTCTCTGCCTGTGCTAGTCTGATGTCCTCCTCCTGTTGTCTTCCATGGGTTATAATACTAACAAGGTAGCAGAATTCCTTTACTTCGTGGTCACCATTTTTTTGTGTTAAGTTTCTCGCTATCTTCAATTTTGCTGCTTCTCATGACTTTTGTCTTTTCTTCGATTTGCTCTCATTCCATATTCTGTACTCATTAGGCCGTTAATTCCGTGTCATTCCTCTTTACTTTCACTGAGTATGGCAGTGTCATCAGCGAATCTTATCACTTATATCCTTTCTTCCTGAATTTTAATCCCTATCTTGAACTTTCTTTAGTTCCATCATTGCTTCTCCGATATGCAGATTGAATAGTTTGTGTGAAAGACTGCGTCCCTGTCTTAAAACCTTTTTCTAATCTGAACACTCCTTCTTGGTCTTCTATCACCCATCTTTTCCTATCGCTTACTCCACTTCTCAGAATTTCCAATATCTTGCACCATTTTTACAGTGTCAGATGGTTTTTCCAGATCTAACATTAGGTGTTACTTTTCAAAACAATCTGTTAATTAAATCTGAATATTACACAAAAGTTTCCTCTGTTTTTATATCTGATACTACTCAAAGATGGTCAAATTAGTTGGTTCCTCCTGAAACTTTTTATCCTAGTACGGTAAAAAATGGGTCTATGAATTCAAATGGTTAGTATTCGAAGTACAGATTTCTTGAGTGAGTCCCAAAATAGAGCCTCAGAAAGACGGTATGGTGCCAGTGTGGAATCACCATGCAGTTAGCAATGTTGCGCTGTCACCGTAAATATATCTTATGTATAAGAAAAAATGAAATTAGCCCCACATACATTTTTGGATAGGTTCAAAGAGTTTGTTGTTACGTGTTACGATAGACTTTGCGTCGATAATTGATAATCGACTGCGAGATTATATCACAACTTCTATATGAATTAACATAAATCTGGTGGAATAGCCCCTCCTGAAATAAAAATGTTTTTTCATAAATGAATATTTCGCCTTTATGTAAATACATTTAATACTTCACAAAGGGTCCAACATATCGGAAGAAAATGAATGAAGATAGGCTTCCGCGACGATTAAACAGTGAGTAGTCAAAAGTCATCAAAGGTACTGGGATACCTGACGGTAATCGACCGCTGAAGCCTATGTAGTCCACTTTCAGAAATACGTCCCTGGCACCCCAATTTCAAGTAGGCAGGGTCGTTGTAGTAGAACGTCGATCGCCCTGTGCCTCTTCTGATGCGACGTGACGTCAGACACTTTTGGTCGTCTGGAACTGTGGGAATATTGTCTACGTGGTATTGTAGATCCGCCTAGGAGTTGTTGGTCTCGCAAACACGAGATCTTTTGTAATATGCCTTATGCTACAACCCATGCAATCGCTGATTGTCATCCCACGTTCAAAGTCGGTTAACTGCACGCCTGATTAGACAAAAGATGGTATCGAATGCAACAACTTTACTGTCGAATTTTTACTACTAGTCACATTTCCAGCTTCAGCAATATCAAAGCAATAATGACACGTATTCGACTTATTTTCAATTTTTAAATCAGGATAATGTACTTACCTGCGTTCGGAAAATAAATAAGTAGCTTGAAAACAATAATAAGGATCAAAAAACAATAGTTATTTGCTTTCTGTGATTATAGGGGCATGTTTATAAGGAATACTGTAACATACTACGTTACTATCGGATCTCCGTTCCTTGAATATAAATAAAACAATTAATAACATATATTTTTGTGCACTCCTTCTACGGACTTTAAAAAGAAAGTCCACTGTTAAAAAGTAGAGAAAATGTAATTTAGAATACAGTGTTTACAACGAGAAGCGCTTGTATGAATTTTCTACAATTCTTTTTGAAAATTTAGGAATTTTACCTCAGGTTGTATGGTGTACAGAGAGTTTCCTTTCTCTCAGTTTATGCACTGAACGACTATGACGAAACAGACACGAGCGATTCTTGAAGATTTCCCGGCGTAAAGAGTACTTAGTGTAGTTTCAGGATTGCAGCCGGATAACGTAGACTTCTTGCCACGATATTTCGGCTGGCAACCATTCAGTCATCTTCAGGTGAGTGTTTTTTTCTAAAAATTGTTAGTTTACATCGCTACCTTGAATTCAAATATTGTCGCGAAGAGCATGCGCAAAGGCTGCCGCTACATGAGCGATCTCTGTCGAGTTCCGCACAATCTTCGGATATTGCTCCATCTGACACGCGCAGGCGAATGCGTAATGTGATACTTCGGTACATGCACGCTCTGTGTCGAAACGCGCACTGGCAGAGCTAAAATGTCGATGTCACAATTGATAAAATTGGCCATAAAATGTTTTCTTTCCAAAGATACTAAAGAAATCATCGGATCCCAAGCCGTGTTCAGTTGAAAGTCTCCATCATGATTAACAACATATTGAGATAAACGTATTTCCTCCGATTTCTTAATAATAGAAGGATCTCGTAGAGGCCAAGATTCCCGTGGCAGAGTTACCCATGGAATGTCCTATGGAGAGACAATGCTCGGCTATGGCTGATTTATTGGAACTGCGAATGGCGAGTGTGGCGATCATGTTCAACGCACCTTTCACAAACTGTGCGCGTTGTCTGACCAATACGCGCTTTGCCACACTGGCAGGGTATTCTTTATATTCCACCCTCCGCATCCCATACCGCTCTTTGCCGAACCGAGAAAAGGACGCTTCTTTGCAGGTGGAAGGAAAATTGCTGTGGCATGCTGGTTCCTTAATATTCCGCCTAATTTGCGCGAATGCACATTCTGACAAAGAGCGCCCATGTAGTATCGCATCACACATGTGCCTGCGCAGCGTAGATGTAATATTCGACGAGGGCGCGAAGCGAAACTCTACAGAGGTGGCTCATGTAGAGGCTGCCTTTGCACATGAGTCTTCACGTCACTTTCTGGTATAAAACTAGGGTTGTGAAATTGCAGTATCACACCTTCTACCCCCTCCGCAGTTGTGCCCCAGGGCTCTGTCTGCTCCCCCCTCCTCTACCTCATATACGCGGCAGATAAACCCTAACCCCTCCCCCCCCTCCAGTACACCCCCAGCAGTATGGCAATGGCACTGCCTTCCTTGCTCTCGCCCTACCCTTCAACGGTTCCAACGCCTTCTCCACAATCAACTTGACCTTTTTGCCACATGGTGCAACCAGTGGCTCCTGAAAATAATCCTTCCAAGACCCAGGCAATTGTCATAGGTCATACCATTCGCCCCTTCCGGCTCCTTGATTTCTCCCTTACCATCTGCGCCCGTCCTGTCCGCCTCTCCCCCACCCCACACCTACCTTGGCCTCACCATTGGCAGTCACCTCACCTGGATCCCTCATCTCTGCTCTATCCAATCCAAAGTCCATAACCACTTCCGACTCCTCAAACTCCTCTCTGGCCGGACGTGGGGATTGAACACCTCTACAATCCTCCACACCTACAAATTCTTAATCTGTCCCATCCTCTGTTATGCCAGTCCCGCCTGGATATCTGCCCGCCCCCCTCAATAAGTCCCTTCAGATTCTCGAGCACCATGTCCTCCACCCCTCTTCCAAATAAGCCTCCTGTCCCCCACACAGATCCTCTATGACCTGATTCCTTTCCCCCCCCCCCCCCTGTTCATCCTCTACACCTCCCGCCACCTTGATACCCCTCATCCCCTGATTGCTCCTCTCCTCTTCAACCCCCACCCTCTGCCGCGAATTTGCCATTGTTTCCCCCCTACCCTTCACCTCTACACCTGTCATATCCTTTCCCAAGGTGGCTTCCACTGACTCCTCCTCCCGGATGATGCCCTCTCTCCCTCCATTTATGCCTCCTATCAACTCTGATCCTCACCTCCCCCTCTGTTCCTCTGTCCTTCCCCAGGCTTCCTCTTCTCCCCCTTCCATCCTGTTTTCTCCCCACCTACCCTCTCTCTGCCACCCTTCTCTCCCCTAGATCCTTTTTGCTCTCCCCTCCACTGCCTTCCCCCCTCCTCCACACGTCCGCCCACCCCCATATCTATGTCCCCTCCCTTCATCGGCTCCCCTTATTTCTTTTTTCCTCTCTTCCCCCCCTTCTCCCCCTCGTATTCCGTGTACTCCCCCCCCCCCCCCCCCCCCACATCTGCTGCCGTGTCACCTGTATAGTGCTGTTATAAGTTAGTGTTTAGTTGTTGTGCGTCCCCTGTCAGTGTTGCAAACAGCCACCATACTGTCGCTAGTTGTGTTTTTATCTCATGCGAACAGAAAGCAGACTGTCGCTGTGGTTTTTAATTGTGCATGTCTCCTTCCTGTGTTTCTTCATCCGCATCGCCAACGCTGTGTTTGTATTTTAAGTTCCTCAACTTTCCACCATTTTAATGTTATTAACAAAGTCACCATTTCATCGCCTTTTTTATATTGTTTGTTCTCTCACCATTGTTTTGTTTAACTTTCTCTCTACTTTAGAGCAGCGTATTAAGCTGCTGTCAGCCTGTCCCTCCCCAGGTGGGGGCGGGGGGGGGGGGGGGGGGGGAATCCAAAATCAGTAAAGAAAAAAAATAGCAGTATCCAGTGCAAAACACTCACCTAAAGGTGTTTTCCGCATATCCCGTTCTTCATCGATTCTGGAATTACCTCCGAATTTCTTATCAGTTCTCCTAGTTTCCAGCTTTCTTCTGTGACATCACATCCCAAAACTTTTGTCTTCTTATCCGGTTCTTCCACAGTCACTTTCAAACAATGCTTCATGCACAAGACATACATTCTCAGAAATTTCTTCCTTAAATGTTTCACATTAGACTTCTTTGAGTGAGAATTATTAACCTATATTATTCTGCTTCTACACTGTGAGGTTGTGGAAGATACCGATAGGGACTTTCCAGTGCCTTGGCCAGCTGCGCTAGCTGTCTCGGTTGAGGACCTATGGCGCGAAGAGCCCGATCGAGATGGTCCCACAGATTCTCCATTAGGTTTAAATCCGGGGAGTCTGCTGACCAGGGGGGTACCGTAAACACGTCCTGGTGCTCTTACAACTATAACGCTCCGTCCTCCGACCTGGGCTCTCCCTACGAATGTTGCACGGTCTTACACATCAACGGCCATCTGTCCGATTGAGCACAAGAGGTCACCTGTCGCCATTCGTTTGACGTCCAGTTGCCGTATTGGCGTGCAGATTCGTCGCTGATGAACAGAAATCAGCATCGTTATATGAACCATGCGCCTGCAGCAACGTTGGCCTAACGGTCGTTGAGAAAACACTGTTTGTAGTCCCTTGGTTCATGCTGGCGGTCAGTTGCTCAACAGTTGCAAATTTATCCATCCGCACTCATCTACACAGCCGTCGTTCAACCCCATCATTTATGGCCTGAGGTGCACCGCAGTTTCGTTGACACCGGTTTGGAATAGAGCCATTTTGCCATTCCAAGAATACGAGTACGCTAACCATGTCGGCACGCCAAGTGTTTACATATTTTGCAGTTTCTAAAATGCTTCGATCCTTGGCCAGAAAGCCAATGATTATGCCCTTTTGGGCGTCAGATAAGTCGCTCCATTTCTGTACTACGCCAACGACTGCACTGTTTTCTTCGCATCTCCCTCACAAGCTTTATGTGCCCTCCAATGCTAGTGCTGCCACCTATTGTCTGTGAGTGGTCGTTGCACACAGAGTCAAACATACACGGTGGTTACGTTAATGTGACTGGACCATGTATTACTCCTTCGTCTATCATGTGTAATTTTACTTCCAACACAGCGCAATTCCTTCACTTGGTCTACTATGCCGAGCCCAGTTTTGATGTGAACTTTACTGCAAATATTATTTCTGCTACTGCTCATTACTTCCGTCTTTCTTTCATTTACTGTGATTATTAGGCCCTTACATATAACAGGCCTTATAATTCTTCCTCACATTCACTGGGGGTAGCAATGTTTTCAGCAGGTATCTTTTGCTCTAGTTTTCAGTCCCACTTCTGAACCTGAGCTTTATTTTCGTCAGTGCTTTATCAGTCTATAAGATCAACGTTAACAGAGAAAGACTGCATCCTAGCATTACGTCTTGTTCATTTTTATTGTCCCCTCGTGGTTATTCTGTGTTTCATATTTCCTGGTTTTTTTCCTAAATTTTGCCTATTTTCTGAAAATTTAATCATGAACCATTTTATAAAGCTGAACATTTTCGTTAGACTGACAAATCCAATGAATATTTCTTGCTTTTTCGTAAGTCTAGTGTTGGTTGTCAAGTGTTGAAATTGACATCTTCCACAAACAACGAATTACACCACTTAACTGGCTCTCTGGTCTTTTACCTCACCTAAAGCCCAACTGATCATCAACTTACAAATCGACTACCTTTTCCATTTTTATCTGTATTTCTCTTACCTGAAACTTCAGTGCATACATTTTGGACTAAGTGTGTGATAGTTCACACAATTATCTGTCCTGAAAGTCTGATGGTATGGTTCCAGATGCTTAGAAGATACATACATAAATTCTGCTTTATATACTGTGTATGTATGTATGTATATATGCATGTATGATGTCCATGATCTCCTCCAAAACCCCTGCATCGATTTCAGTTAAATTTGGCACGCAAACTAACTTCACGAGTATTAGCACTGTTGGGGTTTATAGCCTCCTAGCTCCAATAGAAGCAGAAATACGAGCAAAAACGTGTTTTTAAAGCCCCTGTCATAGGTACTATCCTGCATGACAGGCATGTTTTGTGGCAACATTGTCAGCCTGCCTTGTCGACCTCCCTTGCAGAGCAGCTTATACGCCAGGGGCAAGAAATAGTTTCCCATTCTGTGACATGTAGTCAGCTCTGTATGACAGACATGTTTAGTATCAGCCTTGTTACCTGCTTTGCATGGCAGCCTTTGTCAGGGACAAAAAACGGCTTTTCGTCTCTGATGAGTAGTCTCCCTGATCAACAGACACGTTATTTGATTGGTATCAGCGCGCTTTATCATCTTGTTTTGTCGGGCTACACGTGCAGATGGGCACTGCTAGAAGGCGATTGAAGTGATTCGATTTGGGGATGGACAGAGAAAGTGTGCAAGGAGGATGCATGAGGAGAGACAGTGCAGGAGGAGATGAATTCGGGGAGATGGGTAGGAGGGTTGGATACAGATGGAGCAGAAGATGATACATAGGAAACAGAGCAGGATGATACTGTTGAAGAGAGTGGGTGGAGAAGATGGGCAAAGATAGGAGCGAAGAGGTGGTCGAGAGACAGTGGGGGGGGGGGGGGGGGGGGGAAGGAGACAGATACATAATGATGGGTGTTGAGATGACTACAGAAAATGGGGGGAGGAGTAGGAGGAGGAGGAGCTGGAGGAGGAGGAGGAGGATGAGACGTCTGCAATATACACTCCTGGAAATGGAAAAAAGAACACATTGACACCGGTGTGTCAGACCCACCATACTTGCTCCGGACACTGCGAGAGGGCTGTACAAGCAATGATCACACGCACGGCACAGCGGACACACCAGGAACCGCGGTGTTGGCCGTCGAATGGCGCTAGCTGCGCAGCATTTGTGCACCGCCGCCGTCAGTGTCAGCCAGTTTGCCGTGGCATACGGAGCTCCATCGCAGTCTTTAACACTGGTAGCATGCCGCGACAGCGTGGACGTGAACCGTATGTGCAGTTGACGGACTTTGAGCGAGGGCGTATAGTGGGCATGCGGGAGGCCGGGTGGACGTACCGCCGAATTGCTCAACACGTGGGGCGTGAGGTCTCCACAGTACATCGATGTTGTCGCCAGTGGTCGGCGGAAGGTGCACGTGCCCGTCGACCTGGGACCGGACCGCAGCGACGCACGGATGCACGCCAAGACCGTAGGATCCTACGCAGTGCCGTAGGGGACCGCACCGCCACTTCCCAGCAAATTAGGGACACTGTTGCTCCTGTGGTATCGGCGAGGACCATTCGCAACCGTCTCCATGAAGCTGGGCTACGGTCCCGCACACCGTTAGGCCGTCTTCCGCTCACGCCCCAACATCGTGCAGCCCGCCTCCAGTGGTGTCGCGACAGGCGTGAATGGAGGGACGAATGGAGACGTGTCGTCTTCAGCGATGAGAGTCGCTTCTGCCTTGGTGCCAATGATGGTCGTATGCGTGTTAGGCGCCGTGCAGGTGAGCGCCACAATCAGGACTGCATACGACCGAGGCACACAGGGCCTACACCCGGCATCATGGTGTGGGGAGCGATCTCCTACACTGGCCGTACACCACTGGTGATCGTCGAGGGGACACTGAATAGTGCACGGTACATCCAAACCGTCATCGAACCCATCGTTCTACCATTCCTAGACCGGCAAGGGAACTTACTGTTCCAACAGGACAATGCACGTCCGCATGTATCCCGTGCCACCCAACGTGCTCTAGAAGGTGTAAGTCAACTACCCTGGCCAGCAAGATCTCCGGATCTGTCCCCCATTGAGCATGTTTGGGACTGGATGAAGCGTCGTCTCACGCGGTCTGCACGTCCAGCACGAACGCTGGTCCAACTGAGGCGCCAGGTGGAAATGGCATGGCAAGCCGTTCCACAGGACTACATCCAGCATCTCTACGATCGTCTCCATGGGAGAATAGCAGCCTGCATTGCTGCGAAAGGTGGATATACACTGTACTAGTGCCGACATTGTGCATGCTCTGTTGCCTGTGTCTATGTGCCTGTGGTTCTGTCAGTGTGATCATGTGATGTATCTGACCCCAGGAATGTGTCAATAAAGTTTCCCCTTCCTGGGACAATGAATTCACGGTGTTCTTATTTCAATTTCCAGGAGTGTATATGTTGAACCGATATGCGAGCGAAGTCACTGGTAAAAGGGTAGTTGTTCTTTAACGATATGGAACCTGTTGCCAACAATTGAACGTTCTGTGAAGGGGTCACTGTAAATTCCAAAAATATCTATTGTTTCCCACCTTATGAAAACTGCAATGGTTTCATATGACGAGCACACACCAAATACTCCGTTTCCCGAATAGCGTAAAGGGGACAACAGGTATAATGTAGTAGCAAATTCATACGAAACTCATTTTAGAAACTGAATCAGCCATATCTCTCGCGCGTGCTTGTTTCATGGGAATTTGGCGTCAAAGGGGTTCATTAGTATGTGCAGTGAACAGGAAGCGCTGAAATTGTCATCCTCCGCCACCAACGAACATTTTATAACAATTAGGGCGCACAATTACGCGATACAAAATACGTGATATCGGTACTGGGTGTTCATTTCAATGGAAACAGCAACGCTCGGAGGTGAGAACGTACATATCGTTAATACGGAAATAAAGCGCGTCAGATACGCAGTGAATTCGCGAATAGTCTGCAGAGGGGCAATATTGAGTGCGGGAAACCGCGATTTTTGAGTTGTTGTATTCCGAAAAATTTCAACGGAGAAGAATACCGGCTATGGAGAAGCACAGTGATATGAACCGCAGAGAACTAAAGTGCTCTACCCCAGAAAATTAGTTTTTAAGCTATACCACTCACTTCACTCACAATGCACGGAAATCTGTTGTGGAGAAGGGGTATAAGGATAATTTCCACCGGAGCCAGCCGGCCGCGGTGCCCGAGCTCTCCTAGGAGCTTCTGTCCGCAACCGCGTGACTGCTACGGTCGCAGGTTCGAATCCTGCCTCGGGCATGGATGTGTGTGATGTTCTTAGGTTAGTGAGGTTGAAGTAGTTCTAAGTTCTAGGGGACTGATGACCACAGGTGTTAAGTCCCATAGTGTTCAGAGCCATTTGAACCATTTTGAACCACCGGAGCCACTTGAGGGTTCCAAATGCATTCTTCCCTTCACGCCAGAGTCAGCAGCGTTGGCGGGAATGGTGGTATAAGTCGTCGCCAAGGCCACGTGATCTTGTTGTTCTGTGTTGTTTTGCATGTTTATTTACATTCTGAAATCAAAAAGGCATTGTAACAGTGCTGGTAAGTATTAGCATTGTTTCCTGTCTTTAGATTTGTAATATCTAGATGTTATTAAAACAGAAACTGTCTATATAAGCAAAGTTTGTTCTCCATGTTGAAGTCTTGGCTAAAGCCTACACGAATCAAGCAGTGAGCTATCACATCAAACACATAAACCATAAAACTCATCCCTCTCAACAATGCTCTGCTGTCACCGAGGCAAAAAGGAATAAGGTGATGACATTTCTCCGGTGCATCCCTCAGGTGCTCCACGCTTTCTTCAACCAACTGACAACTGGAATCTGGACCTGTACATGTTGCCCCTTTGGCAGAGGAAGATCATGCGGACGGTGAAATCGAGTAAACAGACGTGCTCCATTATAAAGCCTATTGAAATTTCATCATGACAAGAATTACATTTTTAGAAATTTCGGTATACAGAAACAGTTAATTTATAATCCGTAGATGAACGCACTGCTGAGTTATTCAACAGATTCAGTAGGTAGATCCAGCAATTAACAACAGTGATGCAATTATTTTAACTCAATTTGTGAGAGAAAAGTGTCTAATGTGAGCAATAAGCGCAGACTCACATTTGCTGTATCACTTCATGTTTTATAAATAAATTGCAGCTATGGAGATTAAAAGACAGCGAATTCCATCTGTTCACGAAAATGATTATAAAAGGAGAGGGAAAACTCTTGATTTATACCAGTTTATCTTTCACCATGTGTAAATTTCTGAGAGGAAAGGTGGTACTCCAACTTTTAGGGACTATGAAAAGAAATTTAATTTACAAATAACTGAAATATCTGTAGTAAAAGTAATCATAATATTTCATTTCTACATTTTATCAAATGAATCACGAACTATTGCATAGCATGAATTTACATAGAACGAAACGCAAAACCATTCATTTCTCAGAAGTGGAAAAAATTGAATTATACGACATTGGCTCTCAGAGGCTCAATTATATTGCTGTAGCAAACGGATTGATGTATGTTCTGGAGGCAATTCAGCCGTGCTGCTAGAAAGGTCTTCCTAGGAGTATAAGTTTTGGTCAACCCGTTTTACCATACACATTTTCATAGGATAAAAGTTGTGCTATATTGGGATGCTCTGAGTATGAGCTTAGTTTAAAAAACTGATAGAAAGTCCCGTAAGAAGAGGTGGATTACTCTACCGACAAATAAAAAAGTTTAACAGAGAAGAGCAAGTTAGAAATTAATCATGTAACAAGAAGCATCCTACAATAAGTTGGCACAAATTTCACGTGCATCAGACATTATAGTTTACAAATTTATTTTATTTGTGTGTAATATAATTATATTGTTCAGATTCAGTCACGGAAAACCTAAAATTCGGCGCGAGGACGCCGTTTTGAGTGCCGCAGGTACAGTGCCTTCGTAACTGCGCGTTCTAGCTCGCCACTGAAGACAAATAATGATGCTGTGATAAATAGACAAGCCACCATATGTGTTGTTTTCGTCATGTACTTAAAGAATTCACTACGTAGATGTTTATAAATTCAACCCCTTCCAGAATATCAGAGAACGGACATAAACTCCTTATACCTATCTCATAAAATGATTTTTCGAACGTTTGCACGGCTACTCTTGCGTCCTTCTCTGTTTAAGGTACTCGCAATGAGGCAGGTTTTAAATTTATAGGCGTGTTACAGCTACTGAAGTGAAGGTGCACAGCAGATAAAAGCGTAATCCGTAATCTGTGAGAGTCAGAGAAAACTGCTCAACTGATCTGACACGGGAACCTGTTTGTGCTGGACCTGATCATCGTCAACACTGTTTGTTCACTTTCATTTGAAGACCACTCTCTCTGCTGTATGTTCTCACGGCGAAAATATGTAACGTGTTTGAAGAGTTGCCGTTACTTGGCGGCTGTGGTCTAATCAGGTTGTGCAAAGCTAGCTAATACCGTTCTGTTTGTTTACCGGCGTCAGTTAGGACGCTCCCAGTAATTATTTAGATTATGTGTATCTTCTTTCCAGGCTACGGTGTGCCCCTTCCTCCGCCGGTAGGTAGGCCTGTTATGGGTGTCAGTATAATCGAAAAAACCAGTCAGCTGCTCACCCGATGATCAGACTTGACAAATGGATTGTGCTAAAAGGCATGCAGTTAGATGAAAGTTACGTAATCCCACCGCACCCACTCTCAACATTCGCGTGTTGTTTCCGTTTATTAATTTGTGATGCGTGTCACAGCAGTGGCGCCCATCATAGGTCGTCCTGGGTACACTAGACATTGAAGTGTTACAAAATCATTTTCACTGCTGCAGTCACTTTTCACTGGTATCTATTAGAATGATGCGTTTCGGCAGCAAGCTGCTATTATCAGTTGCGTTTCGCTTATGTGTACATTGATCTGAAGTTTGATGAAGATTACTTGCTGGATGTGCTAGTATTGAAATTTAATCCTGTACGCAATGAAGCATTTATTTCAGTGCATACGATGAGTTGTATGTTTAAAGCCTTTCACTGATGTCCTTACTTGCATTTTTGCTGGAAATTTATTTACCTGGCACGCAGGCAATCGTAAAATGCGTTTTAGACAGGTACGTGCCGAGTAAAACTGTGAGGGACGGGAAAAACCCACCGTGGTACAACAACAAAGTTAGGAAACTATTGCGAAAGCAAAGAGAGCTTCACTCTAAGTTTAAACGCAGCAAAAACCTCTCAGACAAACAGAAGCTAAACGATGTCAAAGTTAGCGTAAGGAGGGCTATGCGTGAAGCGTTCAGTGAATTCGAAAGTAAAATTCTATGTACCAACTTGACAGAAAATCCTAGGAAGTTCTGGTCTTACGTTAAATCAGTAAGTGGCTCAAAACAGCATATCCAGACACTACGGGATGATGATGGCATTGAAACAGAGGATGACACGCGTAAAGCTGAAATACTAAACACCTTTTTCCAAAGCTGTTTCACAGAGGAAGACCGCACTGCAGTTCCTTCTCTAAATCCTCGCACAAACGAAAAAATGGCTGACATCGAAATAAGTGTCCAAGGAATAGAAAAGCAACTGGAATCACTCAATAGAGGAAAGTCCACTGGACCTGACGGGATACCAATTCGATTCTACACAGAGTACGCGAAAGAACTTGCCCCCCTTCTAACAGCCGTGTACCGCAAGTCTCTAGAGGAACGGAGGGTTCCAAATGATTGGAAAAGAGCACAGGTAGTCCCAGTCTTCAAGAAGGGTCGTCGAGCAGATGCGCAAAACTATAGACCTATATCTCTGACGTCGATCTGTTGTAGAATTTTAGAGCATGTTTTTTGCTCGAGTATCATGTCGTTTTTGGAAACCCAGAATCTACTATGTAGGAATCAACATGGATTCCGGAAACAGCGATCGTGTGAGACCCAACTCGCTTTATTTGTTCATGAGACCCAGAAAATATTAGATACAGGCTCCCAGGTAGATGCTATTTTTCTTGACTTCCGAAAGGCGTTCGATACAGTTCCGCACTGTCGCCTGATAAACAAAGTAAGAGCCTACGGAATATCAGACCAGCTGTGTGGCTGGATTGAAGAGTTTTTAGCAAACAGAACACAGCATGTTGTTATCAATGGAGAGACGTCTACAGACGTTAAAGTAACCTCTGGCGTGCCACAGGGGAGTGTTATGGGACAATTGCTTTTCACAATATATATAAATGACCTAGTAGATAGTGTCGGAAGTTCCATGCGGCTTTTCGCGGATGATGCTGTAGTATACAGAGAAGTTGCAGCATTAGAAAATTGTAGCGAAATGCAGGAAGATCTGCAGCGGATAGGCACTTGGTGCAGGGAGTGGCAACTGACCCTTAACATAGACAAATGTAATGTATTGCGAATACATAGAAAGAAGGATCCTTTATTGTATGATTATATGATAGCGGAACAAACGCTGGTAGCAGTTACTTCTGTAAAATATCTGGGAGTATGCGTGCGGAACGATTTGAAGTGGAATGATCATATAAAATTAATTGTTGGTAAGGCGGGTACCAGGTTGAGATTCATTGGGAGAGTCCTTAGAAAATGTAGTCCATCAACAAAGGAGGTGGCTTACAAAACACTCGTTCGACCTATACTTGAGTATTGCTCATCAGTGTGGAATCCGTACCAGATCGGTTTGACGGAGGAGATAGAGAAGATCCAAAGAAGAGCGGCGCGTTTCGTCACAGGGTTATTTGGTAACCGTGATAGCGTTACGGAGATGTTTAATAAACTCAAGTGGCAGACTCTGCAAGAGAGGCGCTCTGCATCGCGGTGTAGCTTGCTCGCCAGGTTTCTAGAGGGTGCGTTTCTGGATGAGGTATCGAATATATTGCTTCCCCCTACTTATACCTCCCGAGGAGATCACGAATGTAAAATTAGAGAGATTCGAGCGCGCACGGAGGCTTTCCGGCAGTCGTTCTTCCCGCGAACCATACTCGACTGGAACAGGAAAGGGAGGTAATGACAGTGGCACGTAAAGTGCCCTCCGCCACACACCGTTGGGTGGCTTGCGGAGTATAAATGTAGATGTAGATGTAGAGCACGGTAGAAACCGCTTGATCATTTAACACTTTCACACTCAGATATTTTCATTCCAAAGACTATGAATTGCTAAGACAAACTTACTTCAGTTACTAAGATACTACACTGATACATACGCGTATTTACATTACGGCACAGTCGCAAAAACTCGACCCATTCTATACAGCACGGATAAATTTAAATTTAAAAGTTACTGTTATTTTTTCTTAACAAAAATCTACGAAATACGTTCAGATAGCCCACAACACATATGTTGCCAAAAGGATAAGCTTTAGCCTTACTATTCTGCGGTGGCGTTTTGCCTGTGACTTATTGCATATTTGTCCTCGGGTGGTTGTGCAACGCCATGCGAGGGATTCCCATTTCGTCAGACGTTCCGAATGCCAGCACAGGAGGGACACTACAGGTTATAACCGCAACCCGTACTGAATTTATCGACCAGCTTTACAATCGTGTTACGATGTTACCACGGAACCAACCAGTTATACATGGTGGTAAGAAACAGACGAACTCACAAGCTGCAAACTTACACACACACACACACACACACACACACACACACACACAATGACACCATCACACAAAGAATCAGTTGGTACACTATAACTAACACACACTAATTAACACGCTGAGCTGCAAACATCCTAAAGAGACATGGATTCCAAATAGCATATAAGACTGGGCAAACCCTCCAATCATACCTAAGTCAACTAAGAGCGTTCTGGAATATATAACTTGAATGTCAAAGTTGTGATGCAGTATACATCGGCATGACTTGCAGGAATTTTAAAACACGGTACAAAGATCATATAATGTTTCGGAAGTACGAAACAAACCATTCCACATTTGCATAACATTTAAAACACCATAACCACCATCCTACAAACATGGACCAAAAAATGAAAATAATGAGGATAAGCAACTATGACAAATATCTTACACAAATGCAGAGAAACTTCCACATTCAGTAAGCCATCGCTGAAAACAAACATGTAATAAATGAACAAAAACACATCAGTACAGGCTCCCTACTACACTTGATAAAAGAAATGATCAGATAAAAATTGTCCCTCTCTCACAAGCAGCCACAAAAAAGTCATCTCCCCATCCCTTCACCTTCTGGAAAAATTACACTTGAAAGTTGGTAATAACATTTATTTATTTATTTATTTAATCGTATGGCTGTGGCCCCCCGTCTGGCAGACCGTTCGCCAGGTGCCGGTCTTTCAAACCGACGCCACATCGGCGACCTGCAGTCGATGAGGATGATGAGAACACAACACCCAGTCCCTGGGCGGAGGAAATTCCCCCACCCAGCCGGGAATCGAACCCGGGCCCAGAGGATTGACAATCCGTCACTCTGACCATTTTTTTAAATTTTTTATTAAGAGTCCATCCTTCTACCAACTTTTTTTTTACTTTTTTATTTTATGTACTTTTTTATGTTTTTGATGCTAAATCCTCATTTTTCTTACTTTTTGCGAGTGCTCGGCCACTTTTTCTTTTATGTATTTTTTATTTTATTTTTTTTAATTTTTGTTTTTTTTTTTTAAATTTCGGCTTCTTATTTTTTTTCTGTAAGCTGGATGCCTAAATTACCTTAGCTAACATAAATGAGAATGAATGTTTCTTCTTAGTATTAATTAAAGGTAATGAATCTTCCTCTTGCTAATGGAAAGACAAGTATATTAAAATAAACTGAAACGTGAACTCTCTCATCTTCATAAGGAAAACATAAAATCTTGCATCCCCTTGAAAAACGTTTTTTAGAACTTAAAACTTCTCTGCGTATGGCATAAGATGATTATAAAAAATAAAATACATAAAATTTGATGTCTGATTTCTTCATGAGGATGTTGTCCGGTGCGTCTTGCCACGGACTTGATTTCTTTCTCTGTAGTGTCTCGTGAAAGGATCGAAGACTTTCCGGTTCCAGTTATCTGTAATCGTGCAAGGCTGACATCTCTGAATTGCGTACCAATGTTAATCTGTTATTGTTCTCTGTATAATTTTATTCCATGATTCTATTTAGGAAGAATGTGTAATTTTTTTGTAGTCTTTTGTTCTAATGAGATGATGGTGCTGAGTCGTTAGATACACTCAGTAATCTTCTTTGCTTTTATTTTCTGCCTTCAAGATATAGTGCACTGTGTGCCCTTTTAGCCAGTTAACAGCATTTCTTTTCGTATTAGGATATGGCACTGCGTCTGGAGTCAGAAAATCTGCGGCGGTGAAAACGGTTGGAGATGTTCTGTTAACGGTCGCTAATTTCTGCTTAACTATATGCCATATGTCTCTTACTCTTTCACACACGAATCGGTGTTCTTCAGTGTCAAGAAGGTTGCATGACGCGCACAAGGGCGAATTTGTGAGATGTATAGCATGCAATTTGGAATTAGCTGATATTTTCGTGTTGACTGCATTATACCAAGTTGCTTTCACCTTAGAGGGTAAGTTCCGATGGTGGATATTTTTCCAAATTGCAGACCAGTCGTTGTTGGGGTATTTTCTTTCAATAATATTTCCTTCCTTAGCTTCCATCAAATATGTGTAGATGTCCTTTACTCTCTTCAACTGCTGTTCTGAGAGCCTCGAGGAGATATAACTGTACTCAACGAGAAAAGTTTTTAGGTGACAAAGACCAGCTGGTATATGCTTCACATCTATTGGCGGCTGCATGCTTGCTGGAGCAATTTCATTCAGCAAGTGGGCCGTTAAGCTGTCGGGCATCTGTTTCCATTGCTTGCACATTCGACACACATATAACGCTCGTGACCTGACACTGACATCAACAAGGTTTAAACCACCTTTCCTTGTTGGGAGTGTTGGTGTATTGAACTTCACTTTGAAAATGTTGCCTTGGCATACAAAGCTTCCTATCGCGGATAAAATTCTTCTGGCTGTTTCTAAAGGCATCGGGAAAGCTTGGACAACATGGTTAAGTTTGGATGTTATATACACATTTACTAGTTTGGTGTTCTGTATCTCGTCCAGTTGCCTCATACTGTTTCCTTGTACAGATGCTCGTATGCTTGCAAGTAGTTTTTTATAATTAACGGCAATAGTGTGTTGGATGTTGCTCCTAAATTCAAAGCCGGCCGCGGTGGCCGTGCGGTTCTAGGCGCTGCAATCCGGAACCGCGGGACCGCTACGGTCGCAGGTTCGAATCCTACCTTGGGCATGGATGTGTGTGATGTCCTTAGGTTAGTTAGGTTTAAGTAGTTCTAAGTTCTAGGGGACTGATAACCTAAGATGTTAAGTCCCACAGTGCTCAGAGCCATTTGAACCAATTTTGAACCTAAATTCAATACCCAAACATTTCAATGTGGATACTTCCGTCAATTGTCCCCGATTTTGCATGCATATTCCTCTGCCTAGGTTCATGATGCCTGACTTCCTTTTATTTAGTTTGGCGCCAGCAGCAAGTTCATATGTGTGTACAATCTGAAGAGCTTTCGCCACTTCATCTTCATTTATAACCATGACGCCCACATCATCTGCGTGGGCGTTGCACACTATTTTTATTTTCTTGCCGTTTATACACAATCCTTGCAGGTGATGCGTGAGTGTCGCGAGGAGAAGCTCTATTGCTATTGCGAAAAGGGCCATTTACATTGGGCAACCTTGACGTACGGATCCAGTCAATTCAATCTCTCTAGTTAGTTGTCCGTTTATCATTATTCGTGCTACACTGTTTTTCAGAATTTGTTGAATAATCCTCACGAATCGTGGTGGGAATCCCATTACTTCCATGATACCAAGGAGATACTTATGATCTACTCTGTCAAACGCCTTCTCGAAGTCTAATGACACTAAAGCACATTTTATTCGGCATACATTTGCGGTTGATACTATATCCCTATATTCGCATATATTCTGATAGATGTTTCTGTCTTTGCCTACATATGTTTGGTACGTGCCAGTTACAGAGTTAATAACCATTTTTATTCTTCTTGCTAATACGCGGGCCATAATTTTGTAATCACTGTTGAGTAATATTACTGGGCGAAGGTTTTCAATTGCTTTGCTAAGTGAGTTTTTAGGAATTAGAACTATGATCCCTTCAGGAAATTCTTTGGGAGCGGCAACAGTGCCAGTCATGATTTCGTTGTACATACATAGCAACTTGCTTTTCATTTGTGACCAGGACACTTGGTAGACTACCACGGGGATACCATCAGGTCCTGGGGACTTATTTTTAGGACTCTGTGCTATTGCGTCTTTCAATTCGTCCTCTTCTATTTCAGCCGTGAGATTTTCTACTTGCTCTGTACTAATTCGTTCTGATACGTTTCTAACGAGATCACGCCGCGCCCCGTCGACGGTAGGTTTGGTGGACATCATATCTGAGATATATTTATGAACAGCGTTTCGAAGTTAATGCTGTTTTGTGTGCCTGGTCCCATCAGGTAACTTAACGTCTGTCAGTATTTTTCTGTTTCCTCTCTTATTCTCACGCATTACATGGTACATAGCTGTTTCTTCCCCTTCTACAATGTTTTGTATTCTCGCTCTGACTTTAAAACCTTCTGACTGTCGCCGCTTCAGTGCTAAAAGTTTTGCTTTAACTTACTGAATCCAGCTAAAGTTCTCCATTAATCGTGTGTCCAAGGTGTACAGGTCTCTAAGGCAACTAAAATAAAATTCGGTCGTCTTTTTAATCCAGAAACTTTTCTGTCGTGAGTAATCGATCAGCATTCTTCTTATTTTAGGCTTCGCACATTGTAACCACCAAGCTATGGCAGAACTGTATAGCGGGAATCGTTCCTCGCATTCTTGCCACACATTAGTAAATGCTACGCGACATTCCTCATCTTCTAGATGTGTAATGTTGAGTTTCCATATGCCCCTCGCTCGGTAAGTCTCTTGTTTTTCCAAATTTACTGTGGTGATATACGCGGCGTGGTCAGAAAATATAGTGGGCCAGACCTCAGACTGGAGTACATGGTTCTTAAGGTTGGACGAGACGTAAATTCTGTCTAGCCTGCTTGCTGAGTGACTGGTAAAATATGCGAAACCGGCCTGTGCGCCATGGGTATGTTGCCAGGTATCGGTTAACTGCATTTGGTGGACTATTCTTTCCAGTTCTAAGGACTTGTTGAAATTCGGTGTGTGGTCTTTCGGGCTAAGTACAGAATTAAAATCGCCGGCTAGGATAATATAATCTTGACGTGTACCGAAGAGTTGAACGATTTCACTTTTTAAAAAATCCGCTCTAGCACGTCTGTTATTGTTGCCTGACGGTGCATAAACGTTGATGATGCGGGCATTATTAACAATCACTGCAACTCCTCTGCTGTTTTCAAGTTTTGCTATTTGTGTCACACGGATGCCTTCTTTCGTGAGAATTGCGGTTCCCAGCTCTGCACCGATACCGGGGTTTATTATGGCGTTGTACCCACGTATCTTTTCTAATTTAATATCTGTTACTTCCTGTAACAGCAGTACATCAACGCCAGCTGCGTATAGAAAGTCTTGCAGATGTTGTAAATGCAGGGAGGAGCGTATCTTATTAATGTTCAACGTAGCGATTTTGTAGGCTTGTGCTGCGTTCATATTGTCCTATTCATTACCGAAGTCAATACTCATCATGCGAAGTGCTGTCTGAGGAAAATCCTTTTTCACATGTATGTTCCGGCAATGATATATCCATCGTGTTCAGTTGATCTCTTGGGGCAGGAGTCTGTTCCGTTCTTCCAGTTTCATTCAATTCTTCATCTTGATTCATTTCATCCGATTCATCAGCCCAGGTTTTGTGTTGATTAGCTTTCAATGTCTCTTTTTCTGCATTTCTAGTCTCAGGTAAAACCTTGTCTGCACCGAAATTTGCTAGCAGTTTCAATCTCTCGTGTGACGAATGGTCCGTTGACATGGGGCATGGTGTATTTGATTTGGCTTGCAAGGGGTCAGGTGCCTGCATACTCAGAACCGGATTACTATGTTGTTCTTCATGCAGTTTGTTGTTAATCTGCTTTGCTTTTTCTCGCAAAGGCGGTGCAAGTTGTTCAGCGCCCTTATGATCTAGTCTCCTCTTTTTATGTTTCCTTGGAGGACTGACTCTTGGGGAGGTTTCATCGTTTTCCATTACCTCTTTGGTTTCTTGCGCTCGGTCCTGTTCGGTGGCAAGTAATGGGTTGGTTTCCTTGTGGTTTTCTGGAGAATGCTCATTCTGAAGGACTATAACCGGTTCAGGAGTTTGTTCTGTTTGAACAGAGACATTTGGTTCTTTTTCTTGACTCTTTGGCTGTGTTGTCACCATCGGGTCGCTAACTTCCCTTATCACTTCATTGTCGCGAGCTGCACCATCCTGAGTAGCGTCCCGAGATTCGTCAGGAGCGTGACGCGTATGGAGCTGTCCAGCGGCTGCCGCTACATAAGTCAAAGGCAATGTTGACATAGCTGGGGGTCTCACTGCTTCGCCCGCAGGTAGCTGGGCCACTCGGCGTTGTATACACTGCGAGCGGACATGGCCCGTACCGCCGCAAGACGCGCAGGTTCTTGGCTGCCCATCATATATTACTGTAGCCCGATAACCACAAACATTTATATACGAGGGTATGTGCTTTTGTAAATCAACTCGCAGTTGCCTGATACCATACAAGACGGGGAACTTGTGAGCAGGAGACCACTGTTCTGCAAAATTGCTGATTATTCTCCCATAAGGAGCTATCACCGAATTGATCTGCTCAGCGGTGATTTCAAATGGTAGCTCAGAGATACAGACAGTCCTTAATCCCAAGCCAGCACGCGTAACACGAACATCACTAGCATTGCCATCGTGATGTTTGAACTTAAATGTTCCGCCGCTAGATTCAACAATTTTGTCACACAATTCCGTATTTTTAAGCTTGACATACACAATGCTACTCACAATTGAAAGGTGAATACCTATAATATCCTGAAACGAAATTTTCACAACTTCCTCTAACCATGTCTCAATTTCGAATGAATTCGGTCTCCGCCCTTTCTGGTCAAAAACAAATTTCAATGTGTCTCTTCTATTAGGCTGCTCCATCTCTCCTTCTAATATCAATCCATCAAGAGTCTCAAATAACGCAGCTAACCACTGCAACAGGCGCTGGACTTCCCGAGCGGAGCGCAGCAGACCGCAGCGCACAGCACACGCCGGAGGTCCGCACACCACGGCCGCCAAAAGCCGACTACACCATTCAGCTACCGGGGGCGGACAGCAATAACATTCGATCTTTGGCAATAACATCCGACACTCGGCAACACGAACCAAAACAGTGTATCAAACAAGCGTTCAGTTTCTAGTGTTGTGAAATGTGGAAAAAGCCCCAAGTGGTAATTATAAGAAGAGGAACGGCACCAAAAATGGAACGGAAACGTAATATGTAGAAAATCGTCCACGCAACGTTTAAATAGAATTTTAAACATTACTACAGCATAGCAAAAACCAACCACCAGAACTGTCTATAGCCTATAGGTAAAGTGCACCAAATTTAAACTAATTAGTAAAAATATGTACATATTCCAGGCCACTGAAGGTGCCCTGCAGAAAATACAGGCGAAACGCGTATGGCCCCCAAAATGGTTTTTCATTCAGTTGTAATCAGGCGGTCCTAAAAGTAAAAATTATCAATAAACCGTAAGACTAAAAAGTTTTTAATGGTGTTGCCGGGTAGGCTGTGCTGAGAAATAATTGCTAAGAAAAATATTTCTGTATGTTTAGCCGTTTCAGAGTTAATTAGCATTCAAGTTAGCCAATCAGGCCATTTCACGTGCAAGTTCAAGCGGTCTGTAAGGTACACTTATTGTCACTTTTTTTTTTAGGAATGCAGGTGGCCCAATTAATCGAGATTGTTCCAGTTTTGACTTTAGGATACCGGTGTCCTGCTACATCTTTCGGGTCGTTCAAATGTCTTGGTTTACCGCCTTTTTGATTTTTAACAATGTTTGCATTGCTACTTGGTGCACAGTCCGTCGTGTTCCTCCAACCTATGTTCTCGCAAATCTGTCTACAACTGAGGTTCTGATTGTTACTGTATGCAGCTGATTAGAAGGCGTTTGACAACGAAGTTTGAAAAGATAATATTTGTGTAGATATTATACCGGGTGATTAAAAAGTCAGTATAAATTTGAAAACTGAATAAATCACGGAATAATGTATATAGAGAGGTACAAATTGACACACATGCTTGGAATCTCATGGGGTTTTATTAGAACCAAAAAAATACCCAAGTTCAAAACCTGTCCGACAGATGGCGCTTCATCTGATCAGAATAGCAATAATTAACATAACAAAGTAAGACAAAGCAAAGATGATGCTCTTTACAGGAAATGCTCAATATGTCCACCATCATTCCCCAACAATAGCTGTAGCCGAGGAATAACTTTGTGAACAGCACTGTAAAGCATGTCCGGAGTTATGGTTAGGCATTGGCGTCGGATGTTGTCCTTCAGCATCCCTAGAGATGTCGGTCGATCACGATACACTTGCGACTTCAGGTAACCCCAAAGCCAATAATCGCATGGACTGAGGACTGGAGACCTGGGAGGCCAAGCATGACGAAAGTGGCTGCTGAGCACACGATCATCACCAAACGACGCGCGCAAGAGATCTTTCATGCGTCTAGCAATATTGGGTGGAGCGCCATCATACATAAACATCGTACGTTCCATCAGCTGTTTATCAGCCAGGCTGGGAATGATGTGATTCTGTAATATATCGGCGTACCTCTCACCCGTCACGGTAGCAGTTTTGCTGTCCAGCGCCATCTGTCGGACATTTTGTGAACTTTTTTTTTTTTTTGTTCTAATAAAACCCCGTGTCATTTCAAGCATGTGTGTCAATTTTTACCTCTTTGTCTACATTATTCCGTGGTTTATTAAGTTTTCAAATTTATACTGACTTTTTGATCACCCGGTACATTTCTACAGCTTCTGCCTACAGCTTGCTACCGCTGAAAGTAAATTTTACTAAAGCTCGTAATTAAGGTACAACTTTTTAAAGCACTGATCCCATCCTACTTCCACTCGGGACGTGTGGGTAGAATTCGATAGGTACCGTCCCTTCCCTCGATGCTCCCAATACTTGTGAGCTAACAATCTGGCATGGAGAAATCAAATGACTTAAAATGTCATTGTTTTCTATTCACTGAATCATTGCCACTTGAATTTACTTTATTTAGTATTTATTACTACAAATAATACCACATTTGAATGCGAGCAATCGCGAAATCTTGTTACTTCCGTGTGACGTTTCTACCGTAGCTGATATATCGGCCAAAGTTTATGTTACGGTAACGTCTGAAATGGTGTTTACTGCTTGGTTCTGCCTGTCACTTCCTCTCACTCCCCTCTGAGGTGAACTCTAAACACTGGTCTTACTGCACTCGAAATATAGCTTGTTATATTAATAACGAAGTTTCTAATTACCGTATTTTACAGTTTATTAGCGCTGTTCAAAATGCTAAAGAGAGAGTGCAAATTTTCCGACAAATGTATATCGAGAAATGTCCCTTTATTGAAAAAGGCAGAACAGAATATGAAGCCTTCTACAAATTCTGAAACACGTATTTAAGTATTGGTCATGGAGGAACGGCGGGTATAAGGCATCACGTTGGAAAGGAGAGCCGGCCGGTGTGGCCGAGCGGTTCTAGGTGCTTCAGTCTGGAACCGCGCGACCGCTACGGTCGCAGCTTCGAATCCTGCCTCGGGCATGGATGTGTGTAATGTCCTTAGGTTAGTTAGGTTTAAGTAGTTCTAAGTTCTAGGGGACTGATGACCTCAGATGTTAAGTCCCATAGTGCTCAGAGCCATTTTTTATTATTTTTTTTTATTTTTTGTGGAAAGGAGAAACATAAATACACCGTATCATCCTCAAGTACATACAAAACTCTCATAATTCTTTTTGTAAAACAAGACAGTGTAGACGAAGAAAAAGTTACTGTACCAGTATTACGTTTTCCATACTATGTGGACAGAAACATAATTCTTTTACTTTTACGTATTACCTTAGTACGTTAATACTAAAAATAATTAATGACGCAATAATTGCCACTCAGTATGCCTCAGATAGAACAAAAACATCTTTGATTAAGCAAGTTATTGCACCGTATTCAGTTTATCTCATTGGTAATGAACTTGCTCCTTTTATAGCATTAACACCGACGCAAGTAACCATAAAAAAGAAAAAAAAATCCACTTTTGATTCAATATTTTATCTTCCACTTTTGATTTAATATTTTATCAAGATAAGCATAAATATAAAACTGAAACTGGGAAGACTAAGAAGGGAGACGTCAGATATGGTGGTCAATTTTTGTGTACAGGTTTTAAATGATTTAAAAACTGACGTGAAAAAAATGGATTGGTTTTGGAATTGACAGTGTTAATGTCAAGAGTGGAGGACAACAGACAGTTGGCCCGAACAATGCATACAATGCTAAAACTAAAAACTAGAGCAGATATTGAAGGAATGGGATACTCTCCTCATATACACTCCTGGAAATGGAAAAAAGAACACATTGACACCGGTGTGTCAGACCCACCATACTTGCTCCGGACACTGCGAGAGGGCTGTACAAGCAATGATCACACGCACGGCACAGAGGACACACCAGGAACCGCGGTGTTGGTCGTCGAATGGCGCTAGCTGCGCAGCATTTGTGCACCGCCGCCGTCAGTGTCAGCCAGTTTGCCGTGGCATACGGAGCTCCATCGCAGTCTTTAACACTGGTAGCATGCCGCGACAGCGTGGACGTGAACCGTATGTGCAGTTGACGGACTTTGAGCGAGGGCGTATAGTGGGCATGCGGGAGGCCGGGTGGACGTACCGCCGAATTGCTCAACACGTGGGGCGTGAGGTCTCCACAGTACATCGATGTTGTCGCCAGTGGTCGGCGGAAGGTGCACGTGCCCGTCGACCTGGGACCGGACCGCAGCGACGCACGGATGCACGCCAAGACCGTAGGATCCTACGCAGTGCCGTAGGGGACCGCACCGCCACTTCCCAGCAAATTAGGGACACTGTTGCTCCTGGGGTATCGGCGAGGACCATTCGCAACCGTCTCCATGAAGCTGGGCTACGGTCCCGCACACCGTTAGGCCGTCTTCCGCTCACGCCCCAACATCGTGCAGCCCGCCTCCAGTGGTGTCGCGACAGGCGTGAATGGAGGGACGAATGGAGACGTGCCGTCTTCAGCGATGAGAGTCGCTTCTGCCTTGTTGCCAATGATGGTCGTATGCGTGTTTGGCGCCGTGCAGGTGAGCGCCACAATCAGGACTGCATACGACCGAGGCACACGGGGCCAACACCCGGCATCATGGTGTGGGGAGCGATCTCCTACACTGGCCGTACACCACTGGTGATCGTCGAGGGGACACTGAATAGTGCACAGTACATCCAAACCGTCATCGAACCCATCGTTCTACCATTCCTAGACCGGCAAGGGAACTTGCTGTTCCAACAGGACAATGCACGTCCGCATGTATCCCGTGCCACCCAACGTGCTCTAGAAGGTGTAAGTCAACTACCCTGGCCAGCAGATCTCCGGATCTGTCCCCCATTGAGCATGTTTGGGACTGGATGAAGCGTCGTCCCACGCGGTCTGCACGTCCAGCACCAACGCTGGTCCAACTGAGGCGCCAGGTGGAAATGGCATGGCAAGCCGTTCCACAGGACTACATCCAGCATCTCTACGATCGTCTCCATGGGAGAATAGCAGCCTGCATTGCTGCGAAAGGTGGATATACACTGTACTAGTGCCGACATTGTGCATGCTCTGTTGCCTGTGTCTATGTGCCTGTGGTTCTGTCAGTGTGATCATGTGATGTATCTGACCCCAGGAATGTGTCAATAAAGTTTCCCCTTCCTGGGACAATGAATTCACGGTGTTCTTATTTCAATTTCCAGGAGTGTATTATTTAATGTATTATAAACAGCAACTGACCAGTTATCGTCCAACGTAGCTGAAATAATTCAAAAATTATTCATTTATTCTGCTATATACACTGTCAGGACAAAAATGCTAAAGGATATCTGTGAATTGTTAATGTAAAATATAAAACTCTGCTTTCGCATTCTAGAACAAGGTCACTGTTACCATGAAAGTACTATAAACTTATCTGATGCTTGAAAATATACATTTTTCTTCTCTTTAAGAAAATTCCAATCCCAAAGAAAGGAGGTGTTGACAGATGTGAAAATTGCCGAACTATCAGTTTAATGAGTCACAGCTGCAAAGTACTAACGCGAATTCTTTACAGACGAATGGAAAAACTGGTAGAAGCTGACCTCGGGGAAGATCAGTTTGGATTCCGTAGAAATGTTGGAACAAGTGAGGCAATACTGACCCTACGACTTATCTTAAAAAAAAGATTAAGGAAAGGCAAACTTACCTTTCTAGCATTTGTAGACTTAGAGAAAGCTTTTGACAATGTTGACTGGAATACTCTCTTTAAAATTCTGAAGGTGGCAGGGGCAAAATACAGGGAGCGAAAGGCTATTTACAATTTGTACAGAAACCAGAAGGCATTTATAAGAGTCGATGGACATGAAAGGGAAGCAGTGGTTGGGAAGGGAGTGAGACAGGGTTGTAGCCTCTCCACGATGCTATTCAATCTGTATATTGAGCAAGCAGTAAAGGAAACAAAAGAAAATTCGGAGTAGGTATTAAAATCCATGGAGAAGAAATAAAAACTTTGAGATTTGCCGATGACATTGTAATTCTGTCAGAGACAGCAACGGACTTGGAAGAGCAGTTGAACGGAATGAATAGTGTCTTGAAAGGAGGATATAAGATGAACATCGACAAAAGCAAAACGAGGATAATGGAATGTAGTCGAATTAAGTCGGGTGATGCTGAGGGAATTAGATTAGGAAATGGGACACTTAAAGTAGTAAAGGAGTTTTGCTATTTGGGGAGCAAAATAACTGATGATGGTAGAAGTAGAGAGGATATAAAATGTAGACTGACAATGGCAAGGAAAGCGTTTCTGAAGAAGAGAAATTTGTTAACATCGAGTATTGATTTAAGTGTCAGGAAGTCGTTTCTGAAAGTATTTGTATGGAGTGTAGCCATGTATGTAAGTGAAACATGGACAATAAATAGTTTAGACAAGAAGAGAATAGGAGCTTTCGAAATGTGGTGCAACAGAAAAATGCTGAAGATTAGATGGTTAGATCACATAACTAATGAGGAGGTATTGAATAGAATTGGGGAGAAGAGGAGTTTGTGACACAACTTGACTAGAAGAAGGGATCGGTTGGTAGGACATGTTCTGAGGCATCAAGGGATCACCAATTTGGTACTGAAGGGCAGTGTGGAGGGTAAAAATCGTAGAGGGAGACCAAGAGATGAATACACTAAGCAGATTCAGAAGGATGTAGGCTGCAGTAGGTACTGGGAGATGAAGAAGGTTGCACAGGATAGAGTAGCATGGAGAGCTGCATCAGACCAGTCTCAGGGCTGAAGACCACAACAACAACAGCAAGAAAAAGCATCTGAAATTCTATTTGATGGTTTTCAAAAATCCTCTGAGTAAGGTCTGCCTTTGGTTTCTTCATAACCAATGTACCGCTTTTCATTTAAACGGTAATCTAGAAAGAATAGTTTCCTTGATGAAAATACAGTGTACGGACGAGAGGAATAAACTTTCAGTGGATAGTGTTAAAAGTATTCATCTATGCTTGGAAATTAAGATTCTGAGTGTTCCGAAATGCAAGATTATTAATTAAACAATAGGGTTACATTAAAACGGGCAATTCAAATTCTAAGTCCAAGGAAAATAAATAAACGTTCAGGTTCGTTTCTGTGATACTGTACCCCTTCGGTAGAAAATGTGACTTCGTGCGCTGATGGACCGTAAGCGGAACTTCTCGCAATGTTTTTTGTTATTAAGTGATGGCGACTGATTGCCACGATCGCCTGTGAAGAAGATGGAGCTAGCTGCTGTCTCCTATGAATGCGAAGCTACATTTCCTCATTGGATGACTGTTGTGGAGGTGGATTTCTTTCTGAAATTTGTTTTTCTCCTATATACTGAAAAACACTGGAGATTTTAGAGGGTTCCAGGAGGAAAATAAACAGCGGATGGAAACCAGTTTCCGAAACCATGCAACATGAAGAGAGGCAGGTACGTCCCGGATGTACCAACTCAGCGTCCTTTGCAGCTGAGGTCAGTGGGCTGGAATACTTCCTAACATCAATAAAGATCAGGCGGAAACTGGACATAGTATACAGGAATAAATGACCTGAGAGGGAAGGTGGAATTATTTATGGCCAGACATCGTTGTCACCTAATGCAGATCAGATACAGATATTGGCGACAGAACGATGTATCGAAGGTAAGTGTGACTCATGTCTTCAAGTTCTGGTGGCTGCCTAGAACTTTCTGGCCACAAGAACGAATGCGCAGCGTTGCTCAGTGATGCAACCAGTCCGTCATTGGTGTGTGAAGGAGGTTTTATGGAGCGGTGATTCACGATGCACGGAGTGGCACTCTGATGGGCGTGTGGGGACACTGCAGACGCTTGGCGACCGCTGCTTGCCTGAATGCACAGTGGAGACGGCGCGATGCCCTGGAACTGTTCCGTGGTTATAGCATTGATTATGGCCTCCACATTCGAACGCAGGTGTTTTCGTAAATGTTCAACACAGTAATATGCTTCCTATGCTATGGGGAATAAAATGTTTTTGTGTTTCGTGTATGCTTAGTCGTCTGTCACGAAGAAATGGTTTCTATGTCACACTTCGAATGAGCCATTCGACTATAGTGCTGGTACCACGGCGACATGACTAATTATGTACCGCATACGTTGACACATATTGTTTCAAGCAAATGTTTAACTTTCGTCAACTAGCACATTTACCACTCATTGGAATTTTCTGGTCATTCTACATCTATATCTACATCTACATCCATACTCCGCAAGCCACCTGACGGTCTGTGGCGGAGGGTACTTTGAGTACCTCTATCGGTTCTCCCTTCTATTCCAGTCTCGTATTGTTCGTGGAAAGAAAGACTGTCGGTATGCCTCTGTGTGGGCTCTAATCTCTCTGATTTTATCCTCATTGTCTCTTCGCGAGACCGAGCGAGGTGGCGCAGTGGTTAGCACACTGGACTCGCATTCGGGAGGACGACAGTTCAATCCCGCGTCCGGCCATCCTGATTTAGGTTTACCGTGATTTCCCTAAATCTCTCCAGGCAAATACCGGGATGGTTCCTTTGAAAGGGCACGGCCGACTTCCTTCCCCGTCCTTCCCTTATCCGACGAGACCGATGACCTCGCAGTTTGGTCTCTTCCTACAAAAACAACAACTACTCTTCGCGAGATATACGTAGGAGGGAGCAATATACTGCTTGACTCCTCGGTGAAGGTATGTTCTCGAAACTTCAACAAAAGCCCGTACCGAGCTACTGAGCGTCTCTCTTGCAGAGTCTTCCACTGGAGTTTACCTGTCATCTTCGTAGCGCTTTCGCGATTACTAAATGATCCTGTAACGAAGCGCGCTGCTCTCCGTTGGATCTTCTCTATCTCTTCTATCAACCTTATCTGGTACGGATCCCACACTGGTGAGCAATATTCAATCAGCGGGCGAACAAGTGTACTGTAACTTACTTCCTTTGTTTTCGGATTGCATTTCCTTAGGATTCTTCCAATGAATCCTAGTCTGGCATCTGCTTTACTGACGATCAACTTTGTATGATCATTCCATTTTAAATCGCTCCTAATGCCTACTCCCAGATAATTTATGGAATTAACTGCTTCCATTTTCTGACCTGCTATATTGTAGCTGAATGATACAGGATCTTTCTTTCTATGTATTCGCAGCACATTACACTTGTCTAAATTGAGATTCAATAGCCATTCCCTGCACCATGCGTCAATTCGTTGCAGATCCTCCTGCATTTCAGTACAATTTTCCATTGTTACAACCTCTCGATATACCACAGCATCATCCGCAAAAAGCCTCAGTGAACTTCCGATGTTATCCACAAGGTCACTTGTGTATATTGTGAATAGCAATTGTCTCTTACACGATACTGTTTCCTCAGTTACTTATATTTACGTAGCTTTCATACTTGCTAACATCCAAACATCGATTGTGCATAAATGCTGTATCTGACAGATAAAAGATCTCGATGGGTGCTGGAGCAGACGTACAACCGCATTTTCAAAAATGTCAGTCCGCTTTAACCCTTCTAGCTGGGTTACTTACCTTCTCAGTTCAAACCCTGGTATTTTCGTAATGAAGTGCAATTTATTTCCATGGTCGTCATGCTATAAAGCTAAGAATATCTCTTAGTGATTTACTCAACGGTAAAAGAACAAAATATGAAATGATCAGCTGGTGAGACTCGACCTAACTATGGAGAGTATTTCATGGTCGGAATTGTTTCGTGTACGGAGTAGTCAACCTTGATTTACCATTAATAACCAATTTGGGCCTGTGTTATGTTTTTCTCGATGCCATGGTCGTTATTGGCCAACTACTTTAGAAGTGCAAGGTACACTCTTGATCACTTGAACGTGGCAACTGCTCGTCTATTGCTAAGGTGTCCCCCGTCACTTGCTGATGTTCGAATCCATTTGCCTGCCAGTCGTCGGGATTCTTAAACCTTTACACATCGCTGCCACGTCCTGATTGTTTTTTTCACACTTAACTTTTCACGGATATCGGACTAGTGGCAGTAAATTATAATGCTGTATCTTCCTGCCTATATCCCATCAGACGTAAAAGCGGTCGAGCGAAATTTTTATTAATGAGCTACTATTACTTTCAACTACTCATTTCGCTTCAATATTTATAAATGATTTTAAAACATATTTCTTCTATTTTTTATTAAACATGAAGAATATATACAGGGTGTTAAGGATATAAGTTTTATCCGTGAATGAGGACAGTATACTGAACAGCATTGCATCATTTTGGATAAAATAATTTTTGTATTGAAACACGTATGTATTCATTACCAGCGATGGCGAGGCATGACAGAATCTCTGACCAGAGAGTTATTTATCGTTGCTAGTCTGCACTTGACCGCGCGAGACGACAGTAGTAGCGTGGAGTGAGTCGGCAGGAACAGTAGCACGCGCGAGACGAGAGTTCTGTTGTACTCAGTCAGTGCTAGCGTGTAGTGAGTCGGCAGGAACAGTGCTAGTGTGTGGCGAGTCGGCAGTAGTAGTAGTAGTAGTAGCGAGTGGACGGTTGTACAGAGCGGGCGTCGGCATGCGTCGACGGCGTGCTGTTCTTGCGAATCTGGTCAGGATTGTGGTGGACGATGATTATTATTGTAGAAGGTAATGAAGCAGCATTGCGCTCAGCTAATAACATATGTTAATTGTAATTAATTTGTTCAAAAAAATGCCCCAATAATAATTTTTCTATAAAGTAACTTTTTTTAAAGAAAAAGATTCATTTCAAGTTAAATAATATTTCCTATGCATTCCCTCCAAGAATCAAAAATTAAATATACGCCAGCATTGCACGAAGCTATGCCGAAAAATAAGAGCAGATATAGATGCAGTTTTACTGAGGTAAGAAATTATCACATTTAATTATTTCACAAGGCCGTAGGTCAGCGCTGCTGTCCTTATAAAATTTGTCAGGTTTAATTATTGCTGTTGAGTTGTTACATTCAGTTCATGGTTCATTATTTAATTAATATTATTGTGGTTTTAATGATCAATCATCATTCCTTAATTTTTGTGTGGAGTTTACATTTGCGCAATTTTTATTCTTTAATTTTGCAAAGAGGTTACACTTGGCTCCATTTTCATTTCATTAATATTGACTAACATTATTGCGGGGAGGTTACAGTATTTACTAATAAAACAGTTAAATTGCCGACGTTTCGATCGACTTGCTGCGGTTCTCTTCGGGGCGGAGTTACAATGACTCGGCTCAACACCCAAAATTATTTTATCCAGAATTTTACACTGTCTGTTGAAGCCTACAAACTCATAACGTTACATCAGTGTTTATTTCATTTTCAGACTAATAATTATAGCTACTAAGAGTAGTATGTTTTCAGGCTGGTTAGTACCTCCAGGTACGTGTAGCAAGATCAAGTCATTAAAGCTTATTTTCCGATGGGCAGCAGGTTTGGCGTTGAAGTGTGGACCTGTGGCCGCAGAACGGTCAGTCTGTACTGTCATCTGTACTTCCCTTAGGGTGCAGTTACGCCCCTGCAGAAATCGTCAGGAAGTAAATTATGTGACGTGTTTGCCGGAACACTGTTTCATGCAGAGAAGAAACAACATACATATTAAGGAACCAATGACCACAACACCTAGCACATTCATGAAGATTCTACACTATTGTCGCTCTCTTCTTCCCTCAATAGTGATTCTTGCACCAGCTTTCTTTCGAATAGCGCATCCGTTTCACTGTCATTATCTAAATACAATGCTGTGAGCTTTGCATTGATGTATTTCCAATCCATTAGAATGATGTAAATCCCATACTGAGAACAGTATTCATTGTCTGTAGTACACGGGCGGTGAAACTAAATGAGGTACCAAGAGAAGTTCTCTACTTATGAATTACATTTGAACTGCTAGGGCCGCGCGTGATTAGCCGAGCGGTCTACGGCGCTGCAGTCGTGGACTGTGCGGCTGATCCCGGCGGAGGTTCGAGTCCTCCCTCGGGCATGGGTGTGTGTGTTTGTCCTTAGGATAATTTAGGTTAAGTAGTGTGTAAGCTTAGGGACTGATGTCCTTAGCAGTTAAGTCCCATAAGATATCACACACATTTGAACATTTTTTTGAACTGCTAGGTTTAGAATCCACTCTTCCTTCCGCTATCAAAGTGAGAACTCCTTCATAAATCGGGATGTGTCCTATCTACCTACATCCCAGAGAGATCAGAAAAGACTTCCCAACATTTAAATTTGTATTAGATGTTAATAAATTCCTCTTTTTTGTGGTTCCATACCCTTACAGGACCGCTTTGTTCTCCGTCTTTCTGTCTACTCTTTCTGTCTGACCGTGAAGAACCCTTTTTTCTCTGGAACGGCTAGATTTATCAAGTTCCTAATTAGATAACATATTAAGAACGATGGTTCCATGGACGTGCAAAAATTTTAAGCTTGTAAGTCACTTAAGTAAAAAAACGAGTTATTTATGTAACATACACTCCTGGAAATTGAAATAAGAACACCGTGAATTCATTGTCCCAGGAAGGCGAAACTTTATTGACACATTCCTGGGGTCAGATACATCACATGATCACACTGACAGAACCACAGGCACATAGACACAGGCAACAGAGCATGCACAATGTCGGCACTAGTACAGTGTATATCCACCTTTCGCAGCAATGCAGGCTGCTATTCTCCCATGGAGACGATCGTAGAGATGCTGGATGTAGTCCTGTGGAACGGCTTGCCATGCCATATCCACCTGGCGCCTCAGTTGGACCAGCGTTCGTGCTGGACGTGCAGACCGCGTGAGACGACGCTTCATCCAGTCCCAAACATGCTCAATGGGGGACAGATCCGGAGATCTTGCTGGCCAGGGTAGATGACTTACACCTTCTAGAGCACGTTGGGTGGCACGGGATACATGCGGACGTGCATTGTCCTGTTGGAACAGCAAGTTCCCTTGCCGGTCTAGGAATGGTAGAACGATGGGTTCGATGACGGTTTGGATGTACCGTGCACTATTCAGTGTCCCCTCGACGATCACCAGTGGTGTACGGCCAGTGTAGGAGATCGCTCCCCACACCATGATGCCGGGTGTTGGCCCTGTGTGCCTCGGTCGTATGCAGTCCTGATTGTGGCGCTCACCTGCACGGCGCCAAACACGCATACGACCATCATTGGCACCAAGGCAGAAGCGACTCTCATCGCTGAAGACGACACGTCTCCATTCGTCCCTCCATTCACGCCTGTCGCGACACCACTGGAGGCGGGCTGCACGATGTTGGGGCGTGAGCGGAAGACGGCCTAACGGTGTGCGGGACCGTAGCCCAGCTTCATGGAGACGGTTGCGAATGGTCCTCGCCGATACCCCAGGAGCAACAGTGTCCCTAATTTGCTGGGAAGTGGCGGTGCGGTCCCCTACGGCACTGCGTAGGATCCTACGGTCTTGGCGTGCATCCGTGCGTCGCTGCGGTCCGGTTCCAGGTCGACGGGCACGTGCACCTTCCGCCGACCACTGGCGACAACATCGATGTACTGTGGAGACCTCGCGCCCCACGTGTTGAGAAATTAGGCGGTACGTCCACCCGGCCTCCCGCATGCCCACTATACGCCCTCGCTCAAAGTCCGTCAACTGCACATACGGTTCACGTCCACGCTGTCGCGGCATGCTACCAGTGTTGAAGACTGCGATGGAGCTCCGTATGCCACGGCAAACTGGCTGACACTGACGGCGGCGGTGCACAAATGCTGCGCAGCTAGCGCCATTCGACGGCCAACACCGCGGTTCCTGGTGTGTCCGTTGTGCCGTGCGTGTGATCATTGCTTGTACAGCCCTCTCGCAGTGTCCGGAGCAAGTATGGTGGGTCTGACACACCGGTGTCAATGTGTTCTTTTTTCCATTTCCAGGAGTGTATTTTGATACTCGAAAACTCACACATCAAAAACTATAGTGTGCTGCCTGTTGACGTACAATCATAAAATTTGGTAATAATCGAGGTTTTACAGTATAAGTAAACGAAAAAAATAGGAAAATTGCTAATCTGCAAGTACATCACACACAAAAACTGTTCGCCGTTTTTATCCATCTGTCTCTTTTTTCGTCTATTAAGACCTTTTTTCTCTCGAAGAGTTTGGCGTAATTTCAAATTTATGTTACGTGCTTAGGTCGGCTGTTCCTTGGCATTGTAAAAATTGTGACCTTTTAAGTCATTGCAGTCGAATGATTGGGTCAAAGAAAATTACCACATCTATAAAACAAAGGCTGAGGAGAGGCTACTGCGAAATGACCAAGTGAAATCTCATACTTGTCTTCTAAGGAATTAAACAGGCAAAGAAATAAAAACATAAAACGTATATAAAAAGTAAATATGAAAATAAAAACAAAATAAATATTAAAAAATGAGTACGTGCTCGCACACACACACACACACACACACACACACAGAGCTCATTAACACACATATCGTCAAACAAACAAAAATTGAATGTAGAAAGTGGGAATGTTGGCAATCTAAACACAAAGAACTGCAGCTACAGTGCTATGTCTCGAAAGCAGAGTGACCACAAGAAAAACTGCGAGCTTTCAACCAGTTTTGCACATGAGAGACAGATATTTGGCTGACGAATAATGAATTAGACGCTGATCTGTAAGTATCGTTCCACTTCACTGTAATAACTTTCACGAACTGTTTAAAATCTGTACCTATATATGCAAACAAAGGAATCGTGTAACATTTTAGGACGCTGACTGAAGATGCTTTGTAAATAATGCGATACGCGTCTGGGTGCACAAGTGAAATAAAAAATTAATGTGCAGTAAACAAAAGGCTCTTCGATTTTAAACTACTGCAATCTAGTTTCTGGGCATGATGTACCATCCTCTGGTATTCTACTACCCAGGTAGTCTTCTTACGGCTGGTAACTTGCTTCTGATTTTCTTCATCCAAATGTAGATTCGTTGCTACCAGAACTTTACTTGTTTAATATAAATTACACTGTCGGAAAGAATAGCAATGTCAAGAAGTAGTTACGCGACATAATCGAAAGTTGGTAGGTATGTTCCTGCATCTGAAAGTTGCTGTCTGTTGCAATTTCACTCCAGTTGCATAAGAGTGGCGCTGGTTGCGTTACTACGAGGAATCAAATAATGTTTCAATTAAATACACCAGGAAAGAAATGGAACCCAGCGTAGTTGCAATAAGGTATGTAAACGAACGACTGATGTGGATAGATTTGACAGTGTCTAACAAGAAAATTAGGATTGTGTCAGTATATTCGCATTGTGAAGGGACTGATCAAGATAAGATGGATAGTTTTTATGAGGCACTCAGTGATGTAGTTGTTAGAGTAAAGGACAAGGACAGTGTTCTGCTCATGGGTGATTTTAACGCCAGGATTGGAAATCGAACAGAAGGGTATGAAAAGGTTATGGGTAAATTTGGAGAGGATATGGAGGCCAACAGGAACGGGCAGCAACTCTTGGATTTCTGTGCCAGTATGGGCTTAGTAATCACAAACTCCTTTTTTAAACATAAGAACATTCACCGGTATACGTGGGAAAGCAGGGGAACCAGATCTGTCATTGACTATATAATAACAGATCAGGAATTCAGGAAGGCTGTGAGGGACACACGTGTATTCAGGGGATTCTTTGATGACACTGATCATTATTTAATCTGCAGTTAAATTGGGATTGCGAGGCCGAAAGTGCAGGAGGTCAGGTCCATATGTAGGAGGATAAGAGTGGAGAAACTTCAGGATAAGGAAATCAGGCACAAGTACATAACAGCGATCTCAGAAAGATACCAGTTAGTTGAATGTAGTCAATTACAGTCATTGGAAAAGGAATGGACAAGGTACAGGGACACAGTACTAGAAGTGGCTAAAGAATGTCTTGGAACAGTAGTGTGTAAAAGTAGGAGGAAGCAAACAGCTTGGTGGAATGACACAGTCAAGGCAGCCTGTAAAAGGAAAAAGAAGGCATATAAAAAATGGCTACATACTAGAACTCAGGTAGACAGAGAAAGTTATGTTGAAGAAAGAAACAAAGCCAAACAGATAATTGCAGCATCCAAGAAGAAATCTTGGGAAGACTTTGGAAACAGGTTGGAGACATTGGGTCAAGCTGCTGGAAAACCATTCTGGAGTGTAATTAGCAGTCTTCGAAAGGGAGGTAAGAAGGAAATGACAAGTATTTTGGACAGGTCAGGAAAACTGGTGGTGAATCCTGTGGATGCCTTGGGCAGATGGAGGGAATATTTTGAAGAGTTGCTCAATGTAGGTGAAAATACGATCAGTAATGTTTCAGATTTCGAGGTAGAATGGGATAGGAATGATGATGGAAATAGGATCACGTTTGAGGAAGTGGAGAAAATGGTCAATAGATTGCAGTGCAATAAAGCAGCTGGGGTGGATGAAATTAAGTCGGAACTCATCAAGTACAGTGGAATGTCACGTCTTAAATGGCTACACAGGATAATTGAAATGGCCTGGGAGTCGGGACAGGTTCCATCAGACTGGACAAAAGCAGTAATCACACCAATCTTTAAACACGGAAACAGAAAAGATTGTAACAACTACAGAGGTATCTCTTTAATCAGCGTTGTGGGTAAAATCTTCTCAGGTATTGTTGAAAGGAAAGTGCGAGTATTAGTTGAGGAGCAATTGGATGAAAATCAGTGTGGGTTTAGGCCTCTTAGAGGTTGTCAGGACCAGATCCTTAGCTTACGACAAATAATGGAGAAGTGTTATGAGTGGAACAGGGAATTGTATCTAGGCTTTATAGATCTAGAAAAGGCATATGACCGGGTTCCTAGGAGGAAGTTATTGTCTGTTCTACGAGATTATGGAATAGGAGGCAAACTTTTGCAAGCAATTAAAGGTCTTTATATGGATAGTCAGGCAGCAGTTAGAGTTGACGGTAAACTGAGTTCATGGTTCAGAGTAGTTTCAGGGGTAAGACAAGGCTGCAACCTGTCTCCACTGTTGTTCGTATTATTTATGGATCATATGTTGAAAACAATAGACTGGCTGGGTGAGATTAAGATATGTGAACACAAAATAAGCAGTCTTGCATATGCGAATGACTTAGTTGTGATGGCAGATTCGATTGAAAGTTTGCAGAGTAATATTTCAGAGCTAGATCAGAAATGTAAGGACTACGCTAACAAGATTAGCATCTCCAAAACGAAAGTAATGTCAGTGGGAAAGAGATATAAACGGATTGAGTGCCAAATAGGAGGAACAAAGTTAGAACAGGTGGACGGTTTCAAGTACTTAGGATGCATATTCTCACAGGATGGCAACATAGTGAAAGAACTGGAAGCGAGGTGTAGCAAGGCTAATGCAGTGAGCGCTCAGCTACGATCTACTGTCTTCTGCAAGAAGGAAGTCAGTACCAAGACTAAGTTATCTGTGCACCGTTCAATCTTTCGACCAACTTTGTTGTATGGGAGCGAAAGCTGGGTGGATTCAGGTTACCTTATCAACAAGGTTGAGGTTACGGATATGAAAGTAGCTAGGATGATTGCAGGTACTAGTAGATGGGAACAATGGCAGGAGGGTGTCCACAATGAGGAAATCAAAGAAAAACTGGGAATGAACTCTATAGATGTAGCAGTCAGGGCGAACAGGCTTAGATGGTGGGGTCATGTTACACGCATGGGAGAAGCAAGGTTACCCAAGAGACTCATGGGTTCAGCAGTAGAGGGTAGGAGGAGTCGGGGCAGACCAAGGAGAAGGTACCTGGATTCGGTTAAGAATGATTTTGAAGTAATAGGTTTAACATCAGAAGAGGCACCAGTGTTAGCACTGAATAGGGGATCATGGAGGAATTTTATAAGGGGGGCTATGCTCCAGACTGAACGCTGAAAGGCATAATCAGTCTTAAATGATGATGATGATGATGATGATGATTAAATAGACACTTTAACGGTCATGAGCGTGAGTTATCTTTGTAATTGAAAGTGGTGAGTTGATGTTAGTCAAGAATGCCTTTAATCCGACGAAGACTGCATTATCAGCACCTCACTAAGCTTGAACGAGGTAGTGTAATACGGTTACGAGAAGGTGAATGTTCGTTCTGCGATATAGCAGAAAGACTTGGAAGTAATGTAGCACTGTACATGTTTGCAGGCAGCGGTGTTCACGGCTCCGGATGGCCACGTGGCACTACCGCTACGGAAAAGTCATCCTGTTTGGCGAGTGGCTGTGGCGCATAGTACTACATCTGCAGCACCAATTTGAGCAGCAGTTGGCACCACAGTGACACAACGAAATGTTGCAATTAGGTTACTTTGAGGAGAGCTCCGAGCCACAAGCCCTGTAGCGTGCATTGAACGACAGAGTAGAGGTGTGCTTTATTTTTTATGAAAGCTGGTTCTGCTTTGGTGCCAATAATCGCCTTATATTGGTTAGGGGAAGGACAGTTTAGGGCCTGCAGCCAACCTGTGTGCTAAACACGCAGGACCTACACCTAGAGTTATGGTCTGCGAAGCTATTTAGTATGACAGCTGAAGTACTTTCGTGATTATCTCACGATCGCTGACTGTAAATTCGTACGTCATTCTGGTTGACATGACCTGTAGAGCTGTCATTCATGGACAGTACACCAGAGGGTGTTTTCCAACAGCATAACGCTCGACCACATACCACTGTTGTACCTCAGCATGCATCTACATCTACATCTACATTGATACTCCGCAAGCCACCCAACGGTGTGTGGCGGAGGGCACCTTACGTGCCACTGTCATTACCTCCCTTTCCTGTTCCAGTCGCGTATGGTTCGCGGGAAGAACGACTGTCTGAAAGCCTCCGTGCGCGCTCTAATCTCTCTAATTTTACATTCGTGATCTCCTCGGGAAGTATAAGTAGGGAGAAGCAATATATTCGATACCTCATCCAGAAACGCATCCTCTCGAAACCTGGCGAGCAAGCTACACCGCGATGCAGAGCGCCTCTCTTGCAGAGTCTGCCACTTGAGTTTATTAAACATCTCCGTAACGCTATCACGGTTACCAAATAACCCAGTGACGAAACGCGCCGCTCTTCTTTGGATCTTCTCTATCTCTGGCCTGCTCGATCACATCTGTCTTCAGTCGACCACATGTGGGAATTATCCGACGACAATTGCAGCGTCATTCAGGTCCAACGTTAGCAGTCCACTACACCAATTATTAATGTACCAGCATTTCACCTTTGCAATTTATTAGCCCCCGCTTACGTTAACCTATGATCTTGCAATGCTAATCACTAGAATATGTTACCTAGGCAAATGTGTTCCAGAAATTTCGTGACTCTAAATTAATTATTTTTTTGGTGTTGCGGAAGTCTTTTTAATCCAAGATTTTAAACATGGCTGAAACAACAACTGTTGAAATTCTTCACGGTAAATAACAGCCAAACAGTTGCAGGATAAAGATTTATTAAAATTCTTGACCACGGTTTCCGTATATCTAAATATACCTTCATCAGAAGTAAAATACACTAAAATCACATCCTGAAGTGGAGATACATAAAACAATTGTGCTAAAGACGTCATCAGTAGTTAAATGGAGATGATGTTTTAACTACCGAAACCGTGGTCAAGAATTTTAATAAATCTTTATACTGCAACTGTTTGGCTGTTGTTTTTAATCCGTTACCTCATGTGCTAATGAAACAGTTCCTTGCTGTCAATATGTTCATACCTAGCTAATTATTCTATGATTACAGAAAAGTTTAGATACGCGTTTTTCTCTGTGCGGAGAACTGCTTCCTGAAACACTGTCCGCCGGATGTTGCCGCACCAATACAGAAGCGATTTGTATTCGCCGACAGCGCCTGGTGAGCAATTTGAGGCGGGGGCGAGTGTCTGTAGCTCTCTTGGCAGTCGCCGCCCTGACACACGCCATGCATCTTTCATGCCCCGAAGCTCTGCGCCGGTAGAAGAGCGCTCTTGCTACAGGCTACAGAAGTGCGCGCCCAAGGTGGGATGATCCGCACGCGACGCTGGCACCCAATTCGCTCGGTTTGACACCTGCGCGCTGCTGCTGGCCCGTGGCCGAAATAACGAGCGAGGAACTGCCACAGTATTTTAATGCGATAGTACATTCTGGTAAATTTCAAAACGCACGATATAACAAAATTATAGACATTGACTATTTCCAGAAGAAAACTTCGTGAAGCTGTGGATTCATCTCCATCTCTAACTGCCTGACATATGTTTCCTCGAGGAAGTGATAATTCCGATGTATCGTGGGACAGTCCGTGCGAAATTTGGAACAGAGAGGAGGCAGATCTGCTGGAGAGACTGTTATTCGCAGTTGCGAATACAGACAGCTATTAGATGTGTAAGGGTATTTCCCTCACAGGGGAGGACATTACAGCGAATTTGAATTAAAATGTCCTCCACTGTGCGGTAATTACGTAATGTATGTTCGAGTACAGGTAATAACGGAGGAACAACGACTACGGAAGTTTCCGTCTGACCGCGAGTCGTGCACGGATGGCCGAAGCGGTTAAAGCGACCACTCGCGTAATTCGGGATATCTGATCAGAGTCCCAGTCCGCCACAGGTTTGCGTCATTCCCTTAAACAGCTGATGCGCAAATGCAAATACAGTTCGTGTGTTTCATAACGGCTGTAGTTTCCGCAGAGCCTGTTCCGATGGACATACACGATGTGATTAAAACCTATGTATTTCATATTAGGTGCATTGTGCTGCCACCTGCTGCCAGGTACTCCATATCAACAGCCTCAGTAGTTATTATATTTCGTGAGAGAGCAGAATGGGGCGCGCCGCGGTGCTGCGAACTTCGATCGTGATCAGGTGATTGAATGTCACTTGTGTCATACGTCTGTACGCGAGTTTTCCACACTCCTAAACATCTCTAGGTCCACTGTTTCCGATGAGTTAGTGAAGTGGAAACGTGAAGGGACACGTACAGCACAAAAGCGTACAGGTCGACCTCGTCTGTTGACTGACACAGACCGCCGACAGTTGAAGAGGGTCGTGATGTGTAATACGCAGATATCTATCCATACCGTCACACAGGAATTCCTTATTGCATGAGATCCACTGCAAGTGCTATGGCAGTTAGGCGGGCGGTGAGAAAGCATGGATTTCATGGTCGAGCGGCTGCTCAAAGGCCACACACCACGCTGGTAAATGCCAAACGACTCCTCGCTTGGTGTGGTGTAAGGAGCGTACACGTGGGACGATTGAACAGTGGAAAAACCTTGTGTGGAGTGACGAATCACGGTACACAATGTGGCAATCCGATATCACGGTGTGGGTATGGTGAATGCCCGGTGAACGTCATCTGCCAGCAAGTGTAGTGCCACCAGTAAATTTCGGAGGCGGTGGTGTTATGGTGTGGTCGTGTTTTCCATGGAGAGGCCTTGCAACCCTTGTTGTTTTGCGAGGCACTATCACAGCACAGGCCTACATTGATGTTTATAATACACGGCCTGTGGAGGAGTGGCTGCACGACAACAACATCACTGTAATGGAATGGCCTGCACAGTGTCCTGACCTCACTCCTATAGAACACCTTTGGGATGTTTTGGAACGCCGACTTCGTGCCAGGTCTCACCGACCGACATCCATACCTCTCCTCAGTGCGGCACTCCGTGAAGAATGGGCTGCCACCCCCCAAGTAAGCTTCCAGCACCCGATTAAACGCATGCCTGCGAGAGTGGAAGCTGTCATCAAGGCTAAGGATGGGCCAACACCATATTGAATTCCAGCATTGCCGATAGAGAGCGCCACGAACTTGTAAGTCATTTTCAGCCAGGTGCTCGGATACTTTTGAACACATAGTGTACGTAAGTCATTTTCACCCAGGTGCTCGGATACTTTTGAACACATAGTGTACATGCATATCCAAAGGAACGATGTACCATTCTTCTTAACAACACAGGCAACGCAATATAGGCCTACTGTTCTTAATTTATTCGTGGATGGAAAATGATTGTTTGCAACTATCAGGATGAAAATGTACATGAGAAGTGCCCTGGATTGCAAAAGAATATTCTCTAATCCCTTAATAAATTTCTAGATGAAAGATAAAAATCGAAAATCGTGGTGGTTCAGAAGTACCCGAAACGTTCAGGAGAATGCAGCACTCGTCAGAAGCATTGATAGCTCCATGAATAATCAGCATCTACCGGAACTGGCATTTAAAAACAGTTAACATTTCAGTTATTAGCACGACACTGGTACGATGAGAATTTGCGACCCTCGGTATTAATAACCTACGCATGTGATGCGTCAACTCCAAGTTTTTAAGTGTGTGAGTCCTAGCGAAAGCACCGAGCGAGGTGACGCAGTGGTTAGCACACTGGACTCGCATTCGGGAGGACGACGGTTCAATCCCGCGTCCGGCCATCCTGATTTAGGTTTTCCGTGATTTCCCTAAATCGCTCCAGGCAAATGCCGGGATGGTTCCTTTGAAAGGGCACGGCCGACTTCCTTCCCCATCCTTCCCTAATCCGATGAGACCGATGACCTCACTGTCTGGTCTCCTTCCCAAAAACAACCCAACCCCCCCTAGCGAAAACTAAGATAAGAGATGTGCTACGTTAAATGGTGTATTCACAGGGCTGCCACATCTAGCTAGGACATCGTCGGGACTCTATAGGTGGGTGTAGAAATGAAGTAAAAGATTTATTTAGTTGAATTACCTTTTATATGGAATGCAGTTACATGGAACTTGTGGCAGAAGTAGTTGGTACACCGTAGTTTTGGGAAAATTTCACCTTTTTCTATGAGTCTTTTTTTCGTCTTATGTGTTTATAAAACTCCATGCAAGTCAGCTTGTAGTTAAACTGCCACTGTAAGCTTGCTTCCACTGTCCCTGCAGCAGTCGATTTCTTTCATCGGCCCACGGGGACGATATCAGCGAAAATATTCTTTCCGCAAGGGAATTGTGTGCGGGAATAGGAAATAAATACTCGCATAATTTTAGCACCTGGCATTTGCGTTCTGGATTTTAGGTTTCCTTACGAAAGTGAGTCCACCATCCTGCTACGGAATGTTTAGACTTTCATTTTTCCTGGTCATGCGTAGTTTCTAAAAAGCTCTCAGGTACATAACTCCCTGTAAACAACTGACGCCTGAAAAAGTCACACCATCTTTAGTAAGGTATATAATAATGTTTACAATCATCACCAAATCAGGGGCTTCATGTAGTGTCATACAATCAAATGTTTGACATGTATTAAAGGAAATAGCCCATTTCTCTATGTAATCAGCACTAACAGATGGCGTTACTTCAGTACTTGAGCCAAGCTGGTAACAGTATTTTCCAAAATCGGGACAAAATTGGGCCTTTTCATGATGGCAGGACTATAAGTCCATAGCAGTGTCTCTCGCGATATACCGGGACGGATGGCAACCCTATGTATTCGGAGACACTCATACACTGAGGTGCAACTTCCAAACAAGCTGCGGGAAGAAACCTGCGTGACTAACACGGTACATGTGAAGCATCACCCCGTTTGACCAGGCACATGTTGATCCAGAGCGCACAGGCTGAATTTCCAGCGTACAACAAACAAGTCTTACAGAATCAAAAAAATGGTTCAAATGGCTCTGAGCACTATGGGACTTAACTTCTGAGGTCATCAGTTCCCTAGAACTTAGAACTACTTAAACCTAACTAACCTAAGGACATCACACACATCCATGCCCGAGGCAGGATTCGAACCTGCGACGGTAGTAGTCGCGCAGTTCCAGACTGAAGCGCCTTGAACCGCTCGGCCACGCCGGCCGGCTCTTACAGAATCTCTAAATTCTCCGTGTGACCGTGAACAGTCCTTCGAAATCGCTTACACTTCCATAAAGCTCGACTGCAACTGTTACCAGCGTTGAAACCAGATACGAATCCACAATGAATGTAATTTTTAGGCATTTTCTTGGTCAACGGTAAACCTCTTCGCGATACACAATGCCTCTCTTGTACCGTCTGCCACCATTGAGTAGCTCCGTAACGACGAAGGCTGATAAGATCACCTTAAAGAATTCAACGATCCAGTGTTTAAGAATTCGTAGAAATATAAACCATCACTGATCGCAATTACCTTATTTGATTCAATTACCGGTATCGATTATTATGGTCATCATAAGATTTATCTCTGTCGTTAAACTTAGTAAAAGAAGAAAATAAAGTTTTTTACCATGACTGGCATCGTCACGAGACATAAAATCCTGATAATACTGTGATCATGGCCCGTGATACGGTGCTGGCATTAGCACAACCCGCTTGCACTTTCTAAGCAAACAATGAGATGTTTGCAAAGTAGCTACTATGCAAACAATGAGACGTACGCAATGTGTGAGCACGGTGTGCCAAAGGATCAGGCGCCATGAGCGTTCATCACTGTATTATCACGTTTTTATACATCGTGACGATGCTAATCACGGCTAGAAATTTTATTTGCTTCTTTTACTGAGTTTAAGGAGTGAGATATACCTTACGATGACCGTAATAATCGAACTCGGTAACTGAGTTAAATAAGGAAAACTGTGATGGACTGTTTTAGTTTCTACAAAATTCATCTCCGTAAAGCTCAAAGTTCTATTGTTTTTAAAGTGGAATAAACAGTGGTGAGAAATCTGCCTTCAGTCAGTATATAACAGGCTCTGGTAGAAAACGTTTTCCCGCTATTTTTGTGTAATAAAAGAAAGTGTTTCTTCTGACATGCGTGAGGTGTTAGGTATTTTTTACACCTTCAACTAGCGTCTAATTCGACATAATGCACATTTTTCCATGGTTTCATCCGTAGTTGCCGTTTTGATTCGTCCCTTGTTTGGTTTATTTTGTGACGAACGACATGGTACAATTCAGTCGCCCTGCTCTTAGCTGCAGAAAATGTAGACTCCTTATGAAACTTTGCGAAACTTCAATGAACTTCCATGGTCCGCAAACAGCCCGAAAGAAAATGTTATGAGAGAGCAGTTTTGTATTTTATTTATAGGAACAAGTGCATGCAGTGCAGCCCCATTCAAAAGCAGCATGGACAAAACCGTTGCGCAAGTAAAGCGGGCAGCGAGCTGACGCTATTGTAAAACGTATAACAATGAAACAAAAAAAAATTCATTCGTATTTCACATCATATATCCACAAAATACAGCGAATAGTGTTGGAAACGGTTCCTGCGTAAGAAGGAAAGGCTGTAAAATTTAGTGTCACTTCGTATTTATCATCACGCATCCGGCGCACGTCTGGTCAATAATGCATCGCACCTCTGATCTGCCTTTCGAGATGGGCTAACTCAGCTGAGAAAATTCCGGGGTCTGAAATGACGTGAGCCCTGTGAACCAAGGTATCTCTCGTACTGCGACGATCACTTCAGTTTTTGAGCACCTCTGTAATGCTCATGAGCCCACCAAACGGCCCCGTGACGAAACTCGCTGCTCTTCGTTGGAACTTCTATATCTCATGTTAGGGTCTCAACCTGACATCCAAAATGAAAACATCGGTCGAACGAGTATTTGCATGCCACTTCCTTCGTCGATGATATAAGTTTTCTTAAGGGGCTCCGGAAAGGCTCAAAATCATGAAAAGTTCAATTTTTACTTTTTTGCGTTTTCTGAATCTGCAGACTATTACCTTTTAATAGATATATAATTTATTCAATTCCGAAGACTACAACTATTTTTAATTTTTTTTTTTTGAAATGTGTTCTACATGGGCGTGACCCACTGTGGCGCTGTTAAACTGCTGTCAAATGGTGTTATTATTAACGTCCGTGTTCATCAGGTACATTTTAGTCTGCCTCATGCAATAATGGAGGTGATAAAACCTATTTTCAGAGACTTAGCAGCACCTGAACTGTTGAAAAAGTGTATTCACGGAAAAACTCAAAACCCCAATGAAAGTGTAAATAGTGTTATATGGTCGAGAATCCTTAAGACTGTATTTGTTGGAATAGAAACACTTCACTTTGGTGTGTATGATGCTGTTGCGACTTTCAATGATGGCAACATTGTAAGGTGCAAGGTATTTAGAAATATGGGAATGAAGATAGGTTCTAACATGGTACGAGCGATGCTTGCTTTAGACAAGGAACGCCTTCGGGCAGCAGACAGGGCTGTAAAGAGTCTAGAAATACAAGCAAGAGTAAACAGGAGGAGGAACAAGAGGAAGCTGGAGGAGGAGTTTGCAGAGGATGAAGATAATCCATCCTATGGACCTGGAATGCACTAAAAAGTTAATCCAATCTTTGTCGCTCGATTCCCAAAACTTGTATTTTCTCATACTAATTACATGTTTTCTAAGGATCTTCCAAACATATTTGTTTCAAACTTTCAGTAAATGTTACACAGTACCTTCTGCATAATTTAACACAGCCTTTTTTCCAAAAAACTGTATATTTTTGAATATATAAATAAAAAATTGCAAAAAAATGTTGTGGATTTTCATTACAATTGAAAAAAAATCATCTTTAATAACTGAACTAAAATTTTGTAAAATCCCTGTGTTAAGTTGTAGCCCATATTCCAATAAATAATCTGTAAAAAGTTCAACTTCCTACCTCAAATACTTTGTGAGGAAAGGTGTAATTTATAAGCGCTATTTTAACATTGCAAGTATAGGGCGTTCCGGAGCCCCTTAACATTCTCCCAATGAATTTCAGCCTGGCATGGGTTGTTCCAGCTACTCTGATGAGCAAAAAGTTTCGCCTAATGTGTCACTGCCAACTAACATAGTTCGATGAACAGGACCGTACCATAGAAGGAACTGCTGCTGTATAGTACAGAAGGTAACTGAAAGAATTACGCAAGGAGACGAACGGAAACGACACTTCTATTCAAAGATAATACTTACAATGTAGCCGCCGCGATACGTGACGGTCCCTTAACGTCAAAGAAAGCGGGACACGGTTCTTAATAGCGTGTGTGATCACCACCGACGACAAAGCATGCTATACAACGTGCATCCATGCTGGTCACAAGGTGGGTTAAGAGTTCTTGTAATAGGGCGTTCCATTTCTCCAACAGAACGATTGACAACTGTTGGCTGGCCATTCGTCCAAGTGAGCGTGTTACAGTACGTTCCCCCAACGTATTCCACGTGTTCGATGTGAAGTCGGCGGAACGGGAAGGCCAGTCTATTCGGCGAAAGTCCTCTCGTTCCAAAAGCTCCTCCAACTGTGCTGTTCGAAGCGGTCTCTCATCGTCACCCCTAAAATGAAGTCGGGGCGAATGCTGCTCTGAAAAGACGCACACTTGGAAGGGGAACGGTGTCACAATAACGTTGATCGATCAGTGTACCGTATTCGAAGATTTGGAAATCAGTAACCTCATGTAACATTATGCCTATCCGGACCATAAACCTGGACCACCAAACTGACCATGTTCGACAATGTTGCTGTATGCATTACATGTTCCCACATATGAGGGTATGTCCAGAATCGCTCTTCAGACTAAATTTATTCTCGTCCGAGAAGCGTACGCGACACCACTTCTCGTTGGTCGGTCTCTATGCACTTTGCACAATGTAAACGGTGCCGCTGATGTTCGTGTGTCAAAGGAACTGAATGTACTGTTCGTCGGGCAAATAGACCATACCTATGCAATCGGCTTACCACTGTGGAGCGTTAGATTGCGTGCCTTGCAGTGATGAATGTGATCGGAACTGCACCATCTGTTTGACGTGGATGACATCCAGCTTTCTGTACACGACTGGAAGACTTCCGGAAACATGCTCCCGTACTTTCATTTATTTCTACCAAGTTGTTAATATATTACATCACTTTATCTATCTCGTCCTCAAATTATGCAAAGCAGCGCATTTGTTTTGTGCTGTCATTCCAGTCAGCCCTAGAACACTAAAAGGAGGAAATCTTACATTGTTACTAAACTACCCTAAATTTTACTTCAGAATTAGTAATTTATAGTTTGTGCACTAGTTAATTACAATTATAAGGTCTGAAGTGGTACTTGACATACAAACAAGTACAAAATTTTCCATTTTACACCGTATACTAACAACACCACACTGGTGGGAACCGCGAATTGGTACCAACCGTAACTGTAAACTTTACCAACGGCATCCAACCATTACTTAAACTAACCGTGACAAATCCGCTCTTAAGCATGCCAACAACTTCTGTTGGTAAAGCCGGCCGTGGTGATCGAGCGGTTCTAGGCGCTACAGTCTGGAACCGCGCGACCGCTACGGTCGCAGGTTCGAATCCTGCCTCGGCAATGGATATGTGTGATGTCCTTAGGTTAGTTAGGTTTAAGTAGTTCTAAGTCTAGGGGACTGATGACCTCAGAAGTTAAGTCCCATAGTGCTCAGAGCCATTTGAACCATTCTGTTGGTAAACATACACCCTCAGGAGGAACACATTTCCCAAACGACCGGGATTCACAATCAGTTTTAGACGTGCTTCTAAATCCACGATTGCAGTCACTTCACTATCAGAGTCAGCTGCACAACTTTCGTGAAATGTTTCTTTAAGCACCTTTACCTTACTTGTTGCACCTGTACTAGACGTTTTCACCCACTGGTCGACTTGCCGATGTGTTACTCACACCACCATCAGTTACTGTAGCAGCATTTGAAACCCTACATCTACATACATGGATACTCAGCAAATCACATTTTAAGTGCCTGGCAGTTGTTTCGGCGAACCACCTATTATTCCAATCTCGTATAGCGTGCGGAAAGATCGTTCATCTATGTCTCTCAGTGCGAGCTCTCATTTTCCTCATTTTATCGTGGTGATCGTTTCTCCCTATGTAAGTCTGCGTCAACAAAATATTTTCGCACTCGGACGAGAAAGCTTCTGATTGCAATTTCGTGAGAATATTCCTCCGCAACGAAAAACGCCTTTGTTTTAATGATTTCCAGCCCAGATCTTGTATCATTTCACTGACAATCTCTGCCCTATTTCGTGATAATACAAAACGTGCTGCCCTTCTTTGAACTTTTTCGATATACTCCGTCAGTCCTATCTGGTAAGGATCCACACCGCGCAGCAGTATTCTAAAAGAGGACGGACAAGCGTAGTGTAGGCAGTCTCCTTAGTAGATCTGTTACATTTTCTCAGTGTCCTGCCAATAAAACGCAGTCTTTGGTTAGCCTTCCCCACAACATTTTCTATGTGTTCCTTAAAATTTAAGTTGCTCGTAATTGTAACACCTAGATATTTAGTTCAACTTACGGCCCTTAGATTTGATTGATGCATCGTGTAACCGAAGTTTAACGGATTCCTTTTAGCACTCATCAGGATGACCTCACACTTTTCACTATTTCGGGGCAATTGCCAATTTTCGCACCATACAGTTATCTTTTATTAATCGTTTTGCAATTTGTTTTGATCCTCTGATGACTTTACTAGTCGATAAACAACAGAGTCATCTGCAAACAATCTAAAACGGCTGATCAGATTGTCTCCCAAATCGTTTATATAGATAAGGAGCAGCAAAGGGCCCATAACACTACCTTGGGGAACACCAGAAATCGCTTCTGTTTTACTCTATGACTTACCATCAATTAGTACGAACTGTGACTCTCTGGCAGAAAATCGCGAATCCAGTCAAATAACAGACGATATTCCATAAGCACACAATTTCTCTACAAGCAGCTTGTGTGGTACAGTATCAAAAGCCTTCCGGAAATCCAGAAATACTGAATCCATTTGAAATTCCTTTTCAGTAGCACTCAACAGTTCGTGCGAGTGAAGGGCTTTTTGTATTTCACAAGAACGATGTTTCATATATCCGTGGTGACCGTGTGTCAATAGACCGTTTTCTTCGAGGTAATTCATAATGTTCGAACACAATATATGTTCCAAAATCCTGTTGCATATCGACTTTAATTATATGGGTCTGTAATTTAGTGGACTGCTCCTACTACCTTTCTTGAATATTGGTGTGACCTGTGCAACTTTCCAGTCTTTGGGTACCGATCTTTCGTCGATCGAACGGTTCTATATGATTGTTAAGTATGGAGCTATTGCATCAACATACTATGAGAGGAACCTAATTGGTATACAGTCCGGACCAAAAGACTTCTCTTATTAAGTGGTTTAAGTTGTTTCACTACTCCGAGGATATTTACCTCTACATTACTCATGTTGGTAGCTGTTCTTGATTCGAATTCTGGAATATTTACTTCGTCTTCTTTTGTAATGGAATTTCGGAAGGCTGTGTTCAGTAACTCTGCTTTGGCAGCATTGTCTTCGATAGTACCTCCATTGCTATTGCTCAGAGAAGGCACTGATTGTGTCTTGCTGCTAGCGTACTTCACATACGACCAGAATCTATTTGGATTTTCTGGTAGGTTGCGAGACAAAGCTTCGTTGTGGAAACAATTATAAGCATCTTGTGTTGAAGTCCGTGCTAAGTTTCGAGCTTCTGTAGAAGATCTCCAATCCTGGAGATTTTGCGTCTGTTTAAATTTGGCATGGTTTTTTTTTTCGTTGTATCTGCAACAATGTTCTGACCCGTTTTGTGTATCATGCGTGGTCAGCTCCGTCGTTTGTTAATTTTTTTGGTATAAATCTCTCGATTTCTACCGATCCTATTTCTTTGAATTCAAGCCACTTCTCCTCTAAACGTACATTGGTAATTTGGAAGGGGTGGAGATTGTCTCTCAGAAAAGCGTCAGTATATATACTGCTTAAGAGAATTGGGGGACGTGTCTATAAACATGCGGTACCTTAAATCTGTTATGGTACAGGCGGTGCATATGGTAGCACTGAGTAGTTGTGAAATCTTGGCTTTAAATGTACGAATCACTAAATTCATTCGCCATCTGCCATTTGTGTAACGGATTACAGTATTAGGTAACTCATCAGAAGGAAGGGAGCGCCGGTTTCCTAGTGTCCCCCAGTGAAGTACATTGGCGGCACCTGCCACTTGCGAGCGTTGTATTCAACCAAGCACTTGCAATACGACGTCATAATGCGGTACAAGTTGCAAGGGCAGTCTGTTTGATGCAAGATGGATGGACTTTCTGTCGTGTTGCTGCAGTTGCCAATAACTCTCCATCTGTCATCCATGTATTGTGAACACGCTACGGGGAGCCAGGTCAGTATACAAAGCGCTGGACAATGTAGCCGATCCATTACTGCCCCACGTGAAGGCCGAAATTTGGCCATTTGTGCGTTGCAGTGCCGTACGGTTAGCGTCGCAGCACTGCGGGACGGTCTCATAAGGGCCACTGGGACTGCTGTGACCGATCATAATGTAAGGAACAACTTACAAGAAAGGACCTTACGACCCAGACGTCCTGTTGGAGTGACTCGCTTTCCACGACAAGTTTTGCCGCCCCATTGTCAATTGGCAACTCCGTCAGTAGCGACGAGTGAAGATTTTATCTGAACCAAGATTATTCATGCAGTTTCATGTTCATGGATCATTTTGCATGATAAATCTTAGCGATGTGGAACGAGTCATTTTACATTCACATTGCAAATTAATTTCGAAGTATGGCTACTTGCTGAAGCATATAATTTTTTTTTTTTTTTTAACACAGATGCAACTTAGTAACTCCTACCCGACGCCTTTGACTAATTATAGTAATAAAAACTCTTCTGCTGAATAAAAGGTCAAAATGGTTCAAATGGCTCTAAGCACTATAGGACATAACATCTGAGGTCATCAGTCCCCTAGACTTAGAACTACTTAAACGTAACTAACCTATGGACATCACACACATCCATGCCCGAGGCATTATTCGAACCTGTGACCGTAGCAGCCGCGTGGTTCTGGACTGAAGCGACTTGAACCGTTTGGTCACAGCGGCCGGCAGGTGTTGTCAAGGACAATACTTTTTCAGTGTGTTCACGAATTTAACTTGTGTGGAGACACTGTGGTGAGCAGTACCTGCCAGACGTTATCTACGAACTCGACAGATTTGGTCGGGTGCTGTGATGGTGTGGGCCGTGGAGAGCCATCAGTGTAGACTGTCACGCATCTTGTCGTTGTCCACGGTCGAGTTTCTGTCAGCCAGTACATCGAATAGGTCCTGTTGGAGCGTGTAGTGGCTAGTGCGTGTCCCTCAAGTCTTTCTATTACTGGGGTCCCTGTGGAAGGCGTCACAAGGGATGTCTTGCGAAGCCAGGACATTGAACTAATGGAATGGCCAGCGGTGCATCCCAACCTAAGCCCCATCGAGCATGTTTAGGACATGCTTGAAAAGACGTGTTTCGGCCATACTGTTCCACTACAGACCCTCCACGATCTCTCAAGGGCTCTGATTGATGAGTGAGTCTCCTATAACAATTTACAAATTATGATGCGGAGTTATATGGCATTATGAACACACTGCAGAGGATTTACAGGCGTTACTGTACAATGATTCTTGTCCCGCTTTGTGCACTACAAGCACTTAGGCAAATGTATGCACTAGACCAGGTGATTCAGCTCATCCATGACTCATTACACCGGCTCCAGCACCGTAACAAGGAGGTGATCTTTTGCTCGGTACCTGACCACAGGGAAATGACATGGGTAACAAAGAAGCCAAGGAGGCATGTTGGGATCGTGTTGTCCGTCAACGTCCCATCCCTTTGCAAACCGTCATCTCGTTTTCTGACAGGCGCACCATGCGTCAGTGCGAGACTGAATGGTTGAAGGTGACAGAAAATAATTGCGGTCGCTAAAATCGGCACACAGGCCTGGTGGACTTCATGTCAGCCTCACCACCGCATCAGACATAGTCCTTTGACACAAGTCTTCCTCGAATCGGGGAAAATCCACGACTCTGTGAGGTTTCTGGCATGCCACTTTCAGTTCAGCAAGTTTTGGCAACATGTGTCTTATGTTCTGACATCAGTGCAGCCCTTAGTCTCGATGGAGAACTGCGTACCACGTTCTCCTATACTAAATCCAGTATTACAAGAGTGGTGACAGTTTGTGAACTGCCAGAATTCATTCCTAAGTTGATGGGGATGGGAGGCAGACTTAAATCCATTATAAACTGCTCCAGATGGGGGGGGGGGGGGGGCAGCTTTCGTCCTCACCCATCAGACTGGTATGCTGACTTTTCGCCAGAGCCCTGATGACGATGAGGTTGAGCGTCCCTCACCTAAAATCATCATACATCACATCTGATTGAGGAACGAGATCGGATACCACACGAAGACCTCCATAGACACAATATAGGGCATGCCATGCCAGTGCCCGGCAGTGATAAACGCTCACGGAAGACACACACGTTCCTGAATATCTCAAAATCCAATGAGAAGCATCCAGGATGACGGGATGAATGATTGTTTCCACTTTGTTGACGACATCTCTCGGACATTTCACAAAGCGATCGGAGCTTTACTGATGTTTCGTGGTGTACTTAGTTTGTGAGATATACAGGGTGAGTCATGATAAATGTACGTACTTTGAGATGTGACAGTATTAGTGATGCTGAAAAAAACAGTCATATGAACATATGTCCTGCTCTTAATGGTTTCCCCGGAAACTGACGATATTAACAGCAAACAGAACAAATGCTGGCGACAGTAAACGAGACATTGTGATCTAATGTTTTGTTTAATTCTATACAATAATCCGTCAACTGTGTAAGTAGGCTGTTTAGGTTTTTGTGTTGGTAACGCCACGTAGCGCTCTGTATGAAAATGACTGACTGTGCTGTGTGCAGTCTGGGGCTGGTTGGCATTGTTGGAATATTCGCTTGTGTAGTGTTGGGTAGTTGGATGTGAACAGCGCGTAGTGTTGGACAGTTGGAGGTGAGCCACCAGCAGTGGTGGAGAGAGAAATGCCTGTTTTGAGAGCGGACGATCTGGACGTGTGTCCACCAGAAAAAGGAAATTTGTAAAGATAGAGGTCGTGAATTGATATATGTGAAGACAAAATAAGCAGTCTCGGATATGCGGATGACTTAGTTGTGATGGCAGAGTCCATTGAAAGTTTGCAAAGTAATATTTCAGAGCTAGATCAGAAATGTAAAGACTATGCTATCAAGATTAGCATCTCCAAAACGAAAGTAATGTCAGTGGGAAAGAGATATAAACGGATTGAGTGCCAAATAGAAGGAACAAAGTTAGAACAGGTGGACGGTTTCAAGTAGTTAGTAAGCATATTCTCACAGGATGGCAACATAGTGAAAGAACTGGAAGCGAGGTGTGGCAAAGCTAATGCAGTGAGCGATCAGCTACAATCTACTCTCTTCTGCAAGAAGGAAGTCAGTACCAAGACTAAGTTATCTGTGGACCGTTCAATCTTTCGACCTACTTTGTTGTATGGGAGCGCAAGCTGGGCGGATTCAGGTTACCTTATCAATAAGGTTGAGGTTACGCATATGAAAGTAGCTAGGATGATATCAGGTACTAGTAGATGGGAACAATGGCAGGAGGGTGTCCACAATGAGGAAATCAAAGAAAAACTGGGAATGAACTCTATAGATGCAGCAGTCAGGGCGAACAGACTTAGATGGTGGGGTCTTGTTATACGCATAGGAGAAGCAAGGTTACCCAAGAGACTCATGGGTTCAGCAGTAGATGGTAGGGGGAGTCGGGGTAGACCAAGGAGAAGGTATCTGGATTCGTTTACGAATGATTTTGAAGTAATAGGCTTAACATCAGAAGAGGCACCAATGTTAGCACTGAATAGGGGATCATGGAGGAATTTTATAAGGGGGCTATGCTCCTGACAGAACGGTGAAAGGCATAATCAGTCTTAATGATAATATATATATATATATATATATATATATATATATATATATATGAAGACTTTAGAACATTATTAAGGTAAATACATTGTTTGTTCTCTATCAAAATCTTTTATTTGCTAACTATGCCTATCAGTAGTTAGTGCCTTTTATTTAGTTGGCAGTATTGGCGCTCGCTGTATTGCAGTAGTTCGAGTAATGAAGATTTTTGTGACGTAAGTGATTCATAAAAGGTGTAGGTTATTGTTAGTCAGGGCCATTCTTTTGTAGGGATTATCGAAAGTCAGATTGCGTTGCGCTAAAGAAATATACTGTGTGTCAGTTTTCTGTTGATCAGAATAAGTAAAGAGAGAAATGTGTGAGTACGTTCAGTTTTATTCAGTTGTTCGAAAATCAAATAACGTAGAAGTTTACCAGCACAGTCATTCATAATTTTTTAAAGGGAACGTTTCAACTGCAAAGCATTTTACAGCTCTGTGGCTGATCTGATCTCATTCGTACGGTCCTTTACGGACCCTGGCAAAGCTTGGTACTTAGCTAGTCCAACGTAAGTTTAGCCTCGCTTGTCGGTTTCAGATACAACCGTACCAAACATTTTGTAGCAGTGAACAACTGTTCCCTCCGTTGGTAGTAAAGCGGTATTCGGAGCCTTTGCTGTTGTAGGCGCGCCGTCGTCCGGCGGAGGTATTTTAATTCAGTGGCCGGTGGCCGGACGAGGTGGCTTTTTGTCAGAGGGGGCGAGCGAGCGCTGCCGCATTCCTGGAATCGCCCGGGATCGGCCAGTGTCTGCCGGCCACAGAGCGGCAGTGGCCGGCGATCGATTTACGGTTATTGGGCGGCCGAGGGGCCCTGATTGAGACCACTGCAGTGCGAGGCGCGGCCACTCACCCGGCGAACCGAGAGTGCAGCCGGGCAGACACAACGCGGACCGCCAAGTAGGCCAGGCCGCTCGCCACTGCGCGCCGGCTACTGGCAACACCGACTCAGAGCAAGGCCTCGGCGCTGGTTGGTGACGGCACGTCAGCTAGGCACGGCGAACGCCGGGTCTGTTGCAGGCACAAACGCTTGGGCTTGCTTATCACTATAAATCTCTTAATTTTGGACAAAATGCTTGGTATTGTTTTGGAATCTGCAGTTTTATTTCTTACTATCGTAAAGCTACAAATGAAGATCATAGTTCTGTATTACTGAATCCAGTCGAAACAAACGTAGATCAATGTGAGAAGCTGCTTTGCCCCATTGCAAGCGTCTGAAATTTTACATTCAAGTAATTATATTTACTTGACCCATTTTGTTATCGAAACTTACCCCAACCCCCTTACAATTAACTCGTTTCTTTTATTTATTTATTTATTTTCGTTTGACATCGTCACCGGAAACGTGAACTAATTTACATGTGTAAATGACCAACTGTTACCAGTCATTAGATTGCAGTCGTTTTCAACGAAAGGAATTCTAAACAGGAAGCAAAATAGCTTCATACATCGAAAATACTGCTGAGCTTAAACTTTTTTAAACATGCACATTAGAAAAGATAAATGTTCCCCTCTTGCAACTGAAAGGAGAAACTTTATAAGATAAAAATTTTTTTTGGATAAAACAAGTATCTCTCTTTTGCCTCTTTTCTGTCCCCCACCCCCTCCCCCAACGTGTACAATCGCAAAATATTTCATTAACATTCAGTGCTCCTCACCCCATAGTCAACCAAGATACCTAAAGAAGAGCACCAATATGTTCACAGTTTCTTGTAAAAGCAACCTAGTACAAACGTAAATTCCTCAGATTACAAATAAGGTAAATAAGCACGAATTCTGTTGCTGCTGGACCATGAAGTTGTTTTTGTACGTCAGTCCTTAAAACAGGTGGAAACTTAAGTTCAAGAGTACCCTATTTGCTAAGAATTGTAATGAGTTACACAATTAATTGATTGCAGAAATCTCTCAGAACAATGTGTGTTGGTCAACTACCGGCAATAGTTTCACATTTTCCTGTGTCAGGGAGGGAGACACCACCATTATGAGTATGCCTGCAACAGACCTGGCGTTCGCCGTGCCTAGCTGAGGTGACGTCACGAACAAGCGCCGAGGCCTTTCGGTGTTGCTACTGGCCGCCGCGGGACACAGCACTACCTGCTGGCCGTCCGCCCCGTACTCCAATACACTTCTCTGCTTACTCCGTAAGTGACACTGGTCAATATACACTGGTGTCCAAAATTAAAGCAACAAACGGAAATTTTGCAAAGTTGCGTTTATTTTGCCACAAAACAGTATAAACAGGTAATAGTAAAGTAGAAATAATGTAAAGAAAAACACACACACCCACACTCACTGGTCATACCGGACTCGAGAGTCCATTACCGCAGCAACGTATTTTCGCCATCTGTCCCTGTCTTGGGCTATTTCCTTCCATTCACCTTCAATACCTAGGCTCCTCAAATCAGCCTTCACATTGTGACTCTTCAGGTTTTGGGGGCGCAAAGACTGTTCCATCAAGTTTTGGGTGTGCAGCCGCAAGAAATATAATATTTCGGCTGTATACCGTCCAGTCATCTTCAGAGTGAGTCGCAAGAGTGCCGCTCCAGTGCTCGCTTCGTCCCTTTATACTCATGTACCGCGCGACTGCGCATGCGGCCACAGATGCAAATGCGCCAGAGACGTTGGTCGGCGGCAGAGACGTGCATAATGCGCGAGTTGTATCTATGACTCCGAAGTCGATCTGTGTTGGCATATCGATATATCATTGTGAGCTGCACTGTGACGACGTCTTTGTGAGTTTATTACAGCAAGTGCCGGATTCCATGATTTATCGAGACTGAAACCACTATCTCTATTAATTAAATTCGTCGTCAAGCGAATTTCAATTGCCTCCTTCACTATCGAGTCCCAAAAGGATGATGTAGTTGCAAAAGTTTCGACGTTGTCATACAACATACTGTGACCATTATCAATACAGTGCTCTGCCACTGCCGACTTGTTAGGTTGTAAAAGTCGTGTGTACCTCCGGTGTTCTGTACATCTTTCTTGGACAGAACGAGTTGTTTGTTCCGTGTAAGAAAGGCCACATTCACATGGAATTTTGTAAACTCCAGATTTTCGGAGCAGCAAATCATCTTTGACGGAGCCCACGAGTGCAGCAGTCTTGGGTGGAGGACGAAAAATCACTTTTACTTTGTGTCTGCCGAGAATCCGTCCTATTTTTGATGAGAGGCTACCCACATATGGCAGGAAGGTCGTCGATTTAAAGGTTTCTTCATCTTCTTCTGCTTTATGTGTGGCCTCTTTCGGTTTCATTTTCAGTGCCCTCTGTATTTGTTGTGGAGAGTACCCATTGTCTTCAAACACTCTTTGTAAGTGGGAAAGTTCATCTTACAGACTGCTTTCGTCAGAAATAATATGCGCTCTATACACGAGTATAAAGGGACGAAGCGAGCACTGGAGCGGAACTCTTGCGACTCACTCTGAAGATGGCTGGGCGGTACACAGCCGAAATATTAGAAGAAGGAGATTTCTTGCGGCTGCACACCCGAAACTTAATGGAACAGCCTTCACATTGTCCTCCCATCTGCGCCTCGGTCTCCCCACAGGACGTTTTCCGTCTAAGTGCCCTACCAGTACTCTGCGCGCTGCCCTGCCCCCATCCATTCGAGCTATGTGACCCGCCCATCGCAGCCTACGTGTTTTAATAATACTGATTATGTCAGGGCTTGAATAGAGTTCGTGAACCTCTTCGTTATGCAGTTTTCGCCACTCTCCGCTAATGCCATCCCTTTTTGCTCCGAAAATTTTCCTCAAAATTTTGTTTTCAAATACTCGAAACGGCTTTTCATTTTGCACAGTGCGAGATCCAAGTCTCACACCCATACAGCATAGCTGGTAGAATAATAGTTTTGTATATTCTAATCTTTAAATTCCTAGACAATATCCGTGATGAAAATAATGTATTCAGTGAGAAGTAGCACGCAATTCCCGCCCATAATCTCTTCTTCAGTTCGGATTCAATCTCATTTCTCGAAGTGATTTCCACGCCTAGATACTTAAATGTGTTCACTTTTTCAAACGGCATGTCTCCAACTCTTAACATTTCCTGATCTACTGCTGTTGGCATTCTAGTAGTAACTAGGTATTTAGTTTTGTCTTCACTTATCCTTAGACCTACATCTTCACCAGCCTTGATTAACGCATTCGCATTTGCTGTTACAGATTCTTTCCTATCGATAATGATGTTTAGATCATCCGCATACCCTAATATATAAATATTTCCATTTAACTCCACACCCTCTGAATTATCTGCTGCCATTCGTACAATATATTCACGACTAAATTAAGAAGTAGCGGAGACAGGGCATCTCCCTGCTTAAGTCCGTTCTTTATTACAAATTCTTCTGACTCCAATTTCCCCACGCGTACTCTACCTTTTGTGTTTTTCAAACTCACTTCTATAAGTCTAACAAACTTCTTTGGTGTTCCAAGTTCCAAAAGAATTCTGTACAATTTTGATTGGAATACTGAATCATATGCTTTTGTAAAATCTATGAAAAAATTATGAACTGGTTTATTGTATTCCCATTTTTTTCCACAATTTGACGCAGGGTGAATATTTGGTCTATAGTTGATCTGTTCCTCCGAAAGCCAGCTTGGTAATCCCCCACAATTCCATCTGCATATGGTGTAAGCCTGCTTAGCAGAATATTCGGGAAAATTTTGGAACATACTGGTAATAGCGATATCCCTCTATAATTCCTACAATCCATTTTGTCGCCCTTCTTAAAAATTGGGATCAGAATCGAGTCCTGCCACTCTTCAGGTATCATCTCTGAGTTGCATACTTCAGTTATCACTTTGTGAACTACTTCCACGTATTTCGGTCCCCCATTTTTAACTAATTCTGCAGTTACGCAATCTGATCCTGGTGCTTTATGGTTTTTCAATTTGTTGATTCTATCTCTTACTTCCTTTAACGTTGGCTCAGGTATCTGGGGTTCTGCTGTATGTATTTCGTACGCCTGCTCATTTCCTGCTTCCTGGTGTACATTTAATAGATGCTCAAAATACGCCCTCCACTTACTTAATATAGCACTGGGGTCTGTCAGTATTCGCCCGGCATCCCCTCGAAGTGCATTTGTCCTAGCCTTGAACCCCATCGCCGGCCGGAGTGGCCGTGCGGTTTTAGGATCTACAGTCTGGAGCCGAGCGACCGCTCCGGTCGCAGGTTCGAATCCTGCCTCGGCCATGGATGTGTGTCATATCCCTAGGTTAGTTAGGTTTACTTAGTTCTAAGTTCTAGGCGACTGATGACCTAAGAAGTTGTCGCATAGTGCTCAGAGCCATTTGAACCATTTTTTGAACCCCATCCTATACCCATTTATGTCTAGGTAAAGTTCCCTAATGTTTTTTTTTACTGTTTGTTTCCATTTTTTTAAAATTTGATTGTTCAAATAATCCCTCTTCTTTGCCCGTAGCCTACGACCAACTTCCCTTCTCATGTTCAAGAACTCCTCTCGTTTTCTGTCTCCCATTGTAACGCAATCTAATCGTGCTTTTCTCCTTTCCTCTACCAACTTCTTGCATTCCTCATCAAACCACGGTTTCCTCTTGTTCTTCTTAATTGCACCTTTGTGACCTTCGCCTCCTCTTTGATATTATTCCTCACAGTGATCCACTGTTTATTTACATTTAAATGTAAAGAAAACAGAACGTCATCGACTTCAACAGGCATAACGATAGGCAAAAATGTTCGTTTTTCTTCCTACTTAACGGATTTGCGCACACGTTCTGACAACTGGTTAATGTGCTTAGTATGGGGTGTGCCCACCTCCAGCAACGAGGGGGCCACCTGTGAATGATGTCATCAATCTCATGTTGAGGCAATAACGCCCATTGTTCCTGCAGAGCTGGTCACAAATCTTGGAGAGTGGTTGGTGGATGTTGACGAGGTGCAACCTGTCTCCCTACCACACTCCAGACACGCTCTATGGGATTCAAATCCGAAGAGCGAGTAGCCCATGACATGCGTGCAGTATCTTCCATTCCTAAAAAGACATCAACCAGCCATGCTACATGATGTCGAGCTTGATCGTCCATCAATACGAAGTCTGGGCCCCCAGCACATCGAAACCACCGCGCACGAGGTGCCAAGATTTCCTCGCGGTATCTGACAGCAGTTAAACCTTGCTGCTGTTTCATCTGTACAATTTCATGAAGAGGTATCCGACCGGTCACCATAATCCGTGCCCACACCATTAGGAATGCTCCTGGATAGTGGTCTCTCTCCTCAATGTTTGGGTCCCGAAATCGTGTTCCACGTGTCCAAATGATTCAAATGGCTCTGAGCACTATGGGACTCAACATCTTAGGTCATAACTCCCCTAGAACTTAGAACTACTTAAACCTAACCAACCTAAGGACATCACACACACCCATGCCCGAGGCAGGATTCGAACCTGCGACCGTAGCAGTCCCGCGGTTCCGGACTGCAGCGCCAGAACCGCACGGCCACCGCGGCCGGCTCCACGTGTCCTCCAGATGCGAAACCATCGAGAAGCACTCTCCAGAACAAGTCGGGGCTCCTCTGTGAAAAGAACATTGGCCTACCGTTCGACCGTCCATAACGCATGTTGACGGCTCTACTCTAGGCGTTCCCTTCTGCGGAGACAATATGGTTCATATGGCTCTGAGCAATATGGGACTTAACTGCTGAGGTCATCAGTCCCCTAGAACTTAGATCTAAGTAAACCTAACTAACCTAAGGATATCACACACATCCATGCCCGAGGCAGGATTCGAACCTGCGACTGTAGCGGTCGCGCGGTTCCAGACTGAAGCGCCTAGAACCGCTCGGCCACTCCGGCCGGCCTGTGAAGACACGTCAGAGGTAAACAGACAGCATGTGTCCAACAATAAAGGCCACTCTGCTGCAGCCGTCTGTGTACCGTTTGCCTCGATACAACTCGTCCAGGGGATGCTGCAAAGTCAGATGCCAGTTGCAGTGCAGTAGTAAGGCGGTACCGTCGTGTCCTTACCGTCAAATAACCACTCTTTCTGATGTCCTGGTCTCCTTGGATACAGTTACGGCCTCTATAAACTGTCGCCTCATCCGAATAACACGAGAACAGTTCATAATAAGCCATCGGGCCATATCAGTTTGCGACAATCCTGTTCCAATCTTCCTATGGTCCTCCACAGCAGAGAGTTTGTAGGCGTCTTCTCTGTGCCATACGTACCATCCGTGACTGTGTACACAGCGATTGTGGATGTGGGAATACACTGTAAACACTACCGCGCTTGACAGGTGCCGTGATGTCATTGATGCCTTGGTTGTCCAATGATTGGAATGCCATCTTCTGTGCAGAACATGATCGTACATCTACGCATCTACATCTACGTGATTACTATGCTATTCAAAATAAAGTTCCTGTAAGAGGGTTCAACGAACCACCTTCATGCTGTCTCCCTACCGTTCCACTCTCGCACGGCACGCGGGAAAAACGAGCACTTAAATTTTTCCGTGCGAGCCCTGATTTCTCTTATTATATCGTGATGATCATTTCTCTCTATGTAGGTGGGTGCCAACAGAATGTTTTCGCAATCGGAGGAGAAAACTGGTGATTGAAATTTCATGAGAAGATCACGTCGCAACGAAAAATGCCTTTGTTTTAATGATTGCCACTCCAATTCACGTATTATGTCTGTGACACTATCTCCCCTATTTCGCGATAATACAAAACGAGCTGCCCTTACTTGTTCTTTTTCGATGTCATTCGTCAATCCCACCTGATGAGGATCCCACATCGCACAGCAGTTCTCCAGAACAGAGCGGACAAGAGTAGTGTAAGCAGTCTCTTTGGTAGACCTGTTGCACCTTCTAAGTGTTCTGTCAATGAATCGCAGTCTTTGGTTTGCTCTACCCACTATATTATCTATGTGATCGTTCCAGTTTAGGTTATTTGTAATTGTAATCCCTAAGTATTTAGCTGAATTTACAGCCCTCAGATTTGTGTGACTTACCGCGTAATAGAAATTTAGCTGATTTCTTTTAGTACTCATGTGAATAACTTCGCACTCTTCTTTATTCAGGATCAATTGCCACTTTTCGCACCATACAGATAACTTATCTAAATCATTTTGCAAGTCGATTTGATCATCTGATGACTTTACAAGACGTAACGACATATGTTGACAGTTTGTATGATTATATCGTGAATTGGATACAGGACGGTGAAACAGCAGTTCGTTGCTTTAATTTGGGAGACCGGTGTATATACGCTGTTCAAAAGCATTACGGGAACATGACTGGCCTCTGCCATACTCCATTGAGCAATAAATGACGGCCGGATACGCTACCAATTTATAATCATATAGAGTCCGTCAAGAGGAAAGGTAGATGCTTCGAGGAGTATTGGTAATTCGGAACAAAAACCTCCAAATGAGCGTATGTCTTTTTCTTAACTGTGTGCGACATACAGCTGTTTGAAAATCACGAGTGTAAGTCGCATGCCCTTCTTCACCAGGACTCGCATGCGAATGCAGCCAAAACGACATTAGGCTACGTAGTGTTGTCTTCACTGACCATTTCAAAGCGTACTTCACTTGCACATTTCGTGCGGTCAGTGGCACAGTAGCTCACTGAAAGGTACCCTGCGCCTGAGTTCGGTTCCCATAGAGTCGTTTCTCAGCCACCGAAGTCACCCTAACTCACTCCTGTTAGATTGCTGTTGGTGTAAGAGCAGAGCGGACACAGAGGAGGAAATTCTCGCTCGTATTTCATATGCGTGTGTTCAGGTACGGGGCAGCGCTCGCTCCCTCTGACAAAAAGTCACGTCGTCCTACCACCGGCCACAGAATTACAATAGCTCCGTCGGCTGAAGGCGCGTCTCTAACAGCAAAAGGTCCAAATACTGCTTTATTGCCAACGGAGGGAAAAGTTCTGTCACAAATGTTTGGTATTGTTATACCTTAAGCTGACAAGCAAGTCTTAAACTTACGTTAGACTAGATAAGGGCGCAGCGTTGTCCGTATATGTATTTATTCCAGTCTTCTATTAGTCCCTCTCCTCCATTCCCCTCTCTCTGCCCATCTCATTCTCCACTGCTCTCTGTTCATCTCCCCCTCTCTCTGTTCATCTCTCCCTTTTTGTTGGCCGGTGTGGCCGAGCGGTTCTAGGCGCCTCAGTCTGGAACCGCGCGACCGCTACGGTCGCAGGTTCGAATCCTACCTCGGGCATGGATGTGTGTGATGTCCATAGGTTAATTAGGTTTAAGTAGTTCTAAGTTCTAGGGGACTGATGGCCTCAGATGTTAAGTCCCATAGTGCTCAAAGCCATTTGAACGATTTGAACTGCCCTTTTTATAGACGTCCAATCCACTCAAACTGAACTCTTTACTGTGGTATTCATTATCGCAGTATGTACGCCTCAGTATTTCAGCATCGCACTTATATGTATATCGATTCTCCCACACGATTATTTTATACTTCAGCCTACTCTTCATCATTACTAAACCGTGATGTGAGTCTGTATCTCCTTCCAGGTATGCCCTACATTCCAATACGCGATATCAGAATCTCTGTCTGACCGTGATGTAATCCAGCTGGAAACTTCGCGTACCTCCTCGCGGTTCCCAAGTATACTTCCTCCTCTTCTGATTTTTTAACAGTGTATTCACCGTTTCTCCGAGAAGGTCCTTCTCACAGTCCTCATTTCGTAAGATAGGACCTACAGTATCAATTTACCAACTGAACGGAGAAGGCATAAGCAGGACATAGAGTGAGTGTTTGTTCACAACACAAAATTTTAACGATAGACGCGAGGAGGGATTCGAAGTATGGCCGTCCCGATCTGTCGTTAATCCCTTAGATTTCCGGCTATGAGTACATTTAAAGGCATTTGTGTATCTCACACCCATTGAAAACGAGAAAAGTCTGTAGAAGCGATTGTTCCATGCTTGTGACCGAATCTGAAAGCAGCCAGGTGGCTGGTGATTCGATGAAGACGGTTGAAGATTGTGTAAGAATGAGATGCAGTCGCATGGAGCACATACTGTAGGTCAACAGACGGATATCGTAGAACATAATTACTCATACAGCAACATGCACATTTCTGGACAATGGTGATAGAGAATTAGAATTAAATGGTAAGGTGCCAGGACGTGAAAAGCACGGTTTGCAAAAACAATTGTTACCTTCTCCAGAAATAAAACCTGGCAACATAAAATTTCTCAAAAAACAGATCTCATCATTTAATAAGAGAAATACATTTCATAAGCAATGGAAGTCTGGAATATAATGACGAACTCCCCCATTAGGTCACAAGGTAGAGTCACGTGACAATGTACCACGCCTAGCCCAACGCCAGGCAGGATGCCACAAGTCACTTTAGGACACGATTGCTGTGACGAGATCGAGCGAGCCGCTTATGTCGGCATTGGGCCGGCTGCCTCATGTCGAAGGGCAAGGTAATTAGGTCGCCTGTTTAGAAAAGATATACTCACATGCACTATGGATCCCGCGAATTGGCACGCGTCAAGAGGTTTATAAGATTTTTTTCTTGTTTTCACGAGCTTAACACTACACCACAATACTTAATGTTTTTCACATTTTGTCTTTACAATTTTTTCATAATGATTTCAGGTTATAAATGTCAATATCATCGTTAAATTATGTTGTAAAGAAATGTAGTAGACATGTTGACACAGAAAGCGTTTTTCCTACCTGCAACAACAGTATCTAGCCAAAGACAATCTCGACTTGACACAGGAGTTGCAACTTGACAGTGAGAGAAATCGAACTTGAGCAATGGCGAAAGCGTGTGCAAACGTGGTGATAAAATGTTGGGCGAGGCACAGTGAAGATGACGAACGATAGTACGAGGGCAGTTCAATAAGTAATGCAACACATTGTTGAAAGAACTGGAAATTTCTTGTGGAATATTTTCAAACATTCCCGCTTCGTCTCGTATAGTTTCATTGACTTCCGACAGGTGGCAGCGCTGTACGGAGCTGCTAAAATGGCGTCTGTAACGGATGTGCGTTGCAAACAACGGGCAGTGATCGAGTTTCTTTTGGCGGAAAACCAGGGCATCTCAGATATTCATAGGCGCTTGCAGAATGTCTACGGTGATCTGGCAGTGGACAAAAGCACGGTGAGTCGTTGGGCAAAGCGTGTGTCATCATCGCCGCAAGGTCAAGCAAGACTGTCTGATCTCCCGCGTGCGGGCCGGCCGTGCACAGCTGTGACTCCTGCAATGGCGGAGCGTGCGAACACACTCGTTCGAGATGATCGACAGATCACCATCAAACAACTCAGTGCTCAACTTGACATCTCTGTTGGTAGTGCTGTCACAATTGTTCACCAGTTGGGATATTCAAAGGTTTGTTCCCGCTGGGTCCCTCGTTGTCCAACCGAACACCATAAAGAGCAAAGGAGAACCATCTGTGCGGAATTGCTTGCTCGTCATGTGGCTGAGGGTGACAATTTCTTGTCAAAGATTGTTACAGGCGATGAAACATGGGTTTATCACTTCGAACCTGAAACAAAACAGCAATCAATGGAGTGGCGCCACACCCACACCCCACTGAAGGGGTTATTCTGTTCGATGTCCTTCCCAATGGTCAAACGATCAACTCTGAAGTGTATTGTGCTACTCTTCAGAAATTGAAGAAACGACTTCAGCGTGTTCGTAGGCACAAAAATCTGAACGAACTTCTCCTTCTTCATGACAACGCAAGACCTCACACAAGTCTTCGCACCCGAGAGGAGCTCACAAAACTTCAGTGGACTGTTCTTCCTCATGCACCCTACAGCCCCGATCTCGCACCGTCGGATTTCCATATGTTTGGCCCAATGAAGGACGCAATCCGTGGGAGGCACTACGCGGATGATGAAGAAGTTATTGATGCAGTACGACGTTGGCTCCGACATCGACCAGTGGAATGGTACCGTGCAGGCATACAGGCCCTCATTTTAAGGTGGCGTAAGGCCGTAGCATTGAATGGAGATTACGTTGAAAAATAGTGTTGTGTAGCTAAAAGATTGGGGAATAACCTGGTGTATTTCAATGTTGAATAAAACAACCCCTGTTTCAGAAAAAAAAAGTGTTGCATTACTTATTGAACTGCCCTCGTATAAGCAACGGCGAATAATAATTTGATAAGAATTTCAAGGGTGTTAATGGATGAGAAGTATTGTGTTGCTAAATATCTTTAATTCTCCTCGTAGATGAAAGGAAGGGCTTGTTGTTGTGTAATGTCAGCAACACCAATTCGAAGTAACATCGTGCCATTTCAGAAATTTAGAAATGTATAGCACTTGTCATCGTATATTAGGCTCAGCAAACGAAAGTTACAGGTATTTTGTTACATTCACAATTATTCAGTGTCAGTAATTACCGTAAACAATCACTAGCATCAATAGGTTCAAAAAATGGCCCTGAGCACTATGGGACTCAACTGCTGAGGTCATTAGTCCCCTAGAACTTAGAACTAGTTAAACCTAACTAACCTAAGGACATCACACACATCCATGCCCGAGGCAGGATTCGAACCTGGGACCGTAGCGGTCTCGCGGTTCCAGACTGCAGCGCCAGAACCGCGCGGCCACTTCGGCCGGCTAGCATCAATAGGAACATGATCCCAAGATAGTAAGAACCGAGTATCAAATAAATGAAAAGATTTCCATTTTAAATTTATGAAATGGCCAGGCTCAGTGAAAAGAAAAACTTTACAATTTAACTGACAGTATTAACTTCCCTTCTTTCTTTTGCTTGTGCCTTTCTCCCGCAATGACCCAGGGTCGGCATGGTTAATCAGATTTGGCAAGGTTAAGTTAAGGGATGGCCGGATGCCCTTCCTGCCGCCACCCCGTACCCCCTGGGACGGAATTAGTGCATCCCAAATGTCTGTGTCTAGTGTAATCCATGGAATAGTGCGAGCCGTGTAACTGAGGCGGGAAGTAGGGACCAGCCTGATATTCACCTAGTGGGATGTGGAAAACCGCCTAAAAAGCACAGCCAGGCTGGCTGACACACCGGCTCCGTCGTTTATCCGGGAGGCGGATTCGATCCGGGGCCGGCGCGCCTACCCAAGTCCAGGAAGCAGCGCATTAGCGCTCTCGGGTAACCTGGCGGTAACTGACAGTATTAACTAACTTCTGTAAATTTAATTACTTTCATTAACTTTTGAAAGAAGATATGTATTACATGTTTGAATGAGTTTGTCTGGGAATGTAGTACATATTATATTTCAAAGGTGTTACGTAAAGTTACATGTTTATGTTGGACGATTCTTGGATTTCGCGTTTTCGATGTTGCCTGTTTCCATTGCTGCTGCTTGTCATTCAATTTAGTGTTCATTTATTGTGTTTCCAGTAATGAGTTACTTTTATTGAAAATAAGTGCTTAGCGAATCTTCAAGATAACAAGCATTACAGTGAACTAGTAACGTTTCTCTGTCATTACCACATTACGTGTTATAATTAGTAAATGACTTTTCATTTTGAAATACTGAAAAAGTGTTCAGTACGATGATAATTAAATTTAAAACATTTTATAACGTCTAGGATTTTCAATCGAGTTCTCACGCAGGCATTGGCTGCTACTGCTTACACTGCCTTCAGAAATTATTACGTAAATTTATTCTCGCTCAGCATAGTAAGTTTCATAACTTTTGCTCATACACGGGCTGGCAACCGTATTCTTTCACAAAATAATTTGTTTCAGTAATTTCATTTCAAAGCTGTTGAATCCTACCTAATCGTCAATTGTGGTGTGTCTAGGAAACCTGCTTTCTCGGATCGCTAGACAAACAATCCAAAGAAATCGTATTAATGAGTTTTATTACGAAAAGTACGTGGCAATTCTTAACTTGAGCAGAGGGCGACAGACAAAATAAGCAAGTTTATTGTCTAGACAATGCTACATAGTGCAAACGAAATGACTAGTCCTGAAGTTATTGCAGAACTGGGCCGTGACCAGTCGGGTGCTGTGCTGCGCTTATGTTCTCTTCGCATAGAGGCCACTGTCGTCACATTGTCGTCCTGGAGAGAGGCGGTCAGCGTGCAATTGGCTGATGTCTTCTCACAGCCCTATCTGCTCTCTAGTTCCCGACTGGTGTGCCGGAGCTTCACTTTACGCCGTAATTAAAATTAATAACATTCTCTTGAACTACGCAACACCTGTTAACACAATTACACATTTTTCTACTCTCATGCGTTATTGGCGAAAGGTGTTTTGCTGCCATAATAACTTTCAGTCGTACATTTATTCGCATTCTCTCTCCGTCCAAACAAGCTTTGGAAGCTCCAACTGTACCGACCGACCGCCGTGACATCCGCAGGCGTCGCTGGATGTGGATATGGAGGGGCATGTGGTCAGCACACTACTCTACCGGCCGTTGTCAGTTTTCGTGACCGAATGTGCTGTTCTTCAATCAAATAGCTCCTCCATTGGCATCACAGGGGCTGAGTGCGCCCCGCTTATCAACAGAGCTCGACAGACCCAGATGGTCACCCATACAAGTGCCAGCCGAGCCCGACAGCGCTTAACTGCGGTGATGTGACGAGAACCGGTTTTACCGCTCCGGCAAAGCAGTTGGCCATTCGCATTCTGCTGGTACTATATAGAAGCCTATTCTGAAAGTCACAGAACATCAGGGATGCGTGTAAGAATCCCGGAGAGCGTAAGTACGTCACACAGTACAGTGTCCTGTAAGAGTGGCATTTCCACGAGACGCCCTTAATGAGGCAGCCCGGCTGGCGGCCTTGGAGTGCTGCAGCGAGCAGCGACAGTGCAGCGGCGGCGGCAGTGTCCGCCTTGAGCCCGATACCTCTGCTGGCCTCGGGAGGCGTGGCGCCTGTCCTTGTCTGGGCGCAAGGTGACGCCGCCGCTACACACGGCCAATGCTACGCGCCGGTAGGAGCTCGTGCGTACCGCTGTCCAACAGCCGCGCCGCTCACCTGTCGCGCGCTATGGGACGGCTCAGGGCTACATCGCCCTTCAACTATCGCCGTTCGGAAGCGCTCGTCATGCATATCAATGTAAGGTTTCGGACAACACATAATGGACGGACGACTTTTGCGCAGTCTCTCCCGCAATATGAAGAAACGTGTCGCTGAAAATTAGCGAGATCCGTGGCGCACGCAATTGCCGAGATACGTTGTATTGGAGTATGCGCTGCGAAGTACATTTATGATGATCGCGGTGGGCGCTGAATAACTCGTTTTCCGCTCCCGTAGCTGAGTGATCAGCACGGCAGAATGCAATACCACAGGCACTGGTTCGATCTCCGGCCGGGCCGGAGGTTTTCTCAGCCCGAGGACTGGGCGTCATGTTGTCATCATCATCATTTCACCTGCATCGACAATCAAGTCGCCGAAGTGGCGTCAAGAAAAAAGACTTGCACCAGGTGGCCGGTCTACCCGACGCGAAGCCTTAAGCCGTGGTTCACGGACCGTGCAACCGAGCGTTGAGCGTGCCGAGTTTCTGACGTCATAGCGTTCGAGGGTCTTTCCGAACGTGCAGAGCAATATGTGGCATGTCAGATATTCTGAGCGTGCGTCTGAGCGTTGACCAATGAGATGGCACAACGCCACCTACGTCACACGCACGCCGCCGTCTCCCTTCAGTACAGAGCTGTGAGACGCCATATTGGCATTCATTTCAAGCCTATACGTAAATATGCCGTTTCTGGGCACCAGTAAATTGAGAATCACTGGAAAACCCGTTGTTAACTGTGTGATTCGTTCCAATAAAATAATGAGAAACATCATATTCGTGGCAAAAGAATTATTGTAACTTGCGTATTGTGAGAGTATGCTATTTGAAGGCAGCGACACACTGAAGACCCACCAAAAAGCATTGTTCTTCGTACAATTTGTTATAATTTCAATTAGTAAAATATCTACGATTAAGGTTTTCAGCAAGTGCTAAAATGCTATGACTGACTGTCAGTAGTGTGTTATTGGTTTAGCGAAGTGTCACTGTTCAGTATGAGAGCCGGTAACAAGTCCGGTAACAAGTCTTCGTTGGCGCGGTGGTTCGCGTCCTAACACTCGCAATTTTTTTTCCTAACATTTGCGTTTTTTTTAAGTTCTGATAGTTTATTATTAGTTTAATATAAGTATATACTATAATACCTGAGATTGTGTAAATATAAGTTCACCTTTCTTCGAGGGTGACTTTGTTCGATTGGCTTAATCTTGGGAACAGCTTGCGCTACTTGTATAAAGATATTTTGCTCCTCTTTCCTTTACTTTTCGTAATTCACATGTTGCAAAGATTCTTCTACTGGGTAGGAACAGTGATCAAGTGAGGCTGATCCCTGGGGTTTTACTAAAATGTGGGAATGATGAAATAATGTTTATCTTATGTGGAGAAGTATTGCAAATTTGTATCGCACTCTTTGTAATTAAACTTTTATAAACCTGTGTCCTTATTGATTGGACATGGTAATTTCCTTTTTGTGGATGATGGAGGAAATGTGCGTTTTTATAGAGCTAACGTGGGAATTTTGCGGGCGCCCATTTAGTAAACAGTGTGGTTTATGAACTAGAAACATTCCGCAACTGCCGCTTGAGTGCGTTGTGATCGCGTATACCACGTTAGGGTCCACGTACCGTATGCACAAGTCGCATCATTTCTGAGCGTACAGCAGCACGCTCAGCGCTGACATTCGACAGCAAGGCCCGTGTGCCGGCGGCTCTTTCAACAGCGCGCTTTCTGCTTTCTGGGTGCCAGCATATAAATCACTTTAGCAGAGAGGGGAGGGCGTGTTGAAGGGGCAAGGAAGATGCCGGTCCTCACTGACTAACTTGTTTGTTTTATAGAAGACTACTGGCTACATTCAGCAAGTGAATTGTAATATAATCCACGGATCCACCTGACGATGAGGGCTTATGCCCTCGAAACTCGTCGTGGGACAAAAGTGGCTGACACAGAACAATTGCTGCAATTTATCTTGAACCTCATAAACAATTACAGTTTCCAAGCACGGCCCAACATGGACGACAATAAGTTACTTACAATGGTTAAAATCCACGTATCAATTGTAAAAACCATCTACTGGGTGTTTCCGTAAGAGCGGGCAAAAATGTAAAAAAATGTTCAAATGTGTGTGAAATCTTATGGGACTTAACTGCTAAGGTCATCAGTCCCTAAGCTTACACACTACTTAACCTAAATTATCATAAGGACAAACACATACACCCATGCCCGAGGGAGAACTCGAACCTCTGCCGGGATCAGCCGCACAGTCCATGACTGCAGTGCCCGAGACCGCTCGGCTAGTCCCGTGCGGCGGCAAAAATGTAACACGACATAGAGAATGCTCCACTGAACAATTTTAGGTAGGGAGGATGGGGTCGAAGAATCCAGCTTAGGAGTTATGGAAGTAAACTTATCTATCGCTTTGTCCAGCATTACAGTTTTCCAGCTTATTTAAAGCTAACATGCGAACAAGTTTACGCGTACTGTGCTGCTTATTTACATGGAGATTTTTCACTTCTTGTGAGGAATAAAGGGCGACGAGCCTGAATGCCAGAAAGTCATAATGCAGGTTTATTTTCTTACTTTACTTGCCCATACGGTGGCTCTGTTGTATTTACATTGTCCCATGAAAGAGCGTGCTATGGCTCAAGACAGACCCATTCATTACAGTGCTATTCAGAGACGTACAGCACAATACGATGGAGCAGTACCAGTGCAGTATTTCCTGGTCGCCGGATTGGAATGAGTCAGAAAGTTGTTCGCCGATGTAATGCTTGCATTGAGGTTGATGGCCATCAGTTTCAGCACATTTTGTAAGATATAGTAGTAATGGTACGTTCATTGTATCAGTGATGGTATTTACAGTTAACTAATGTAAATAAAAAAGTACACAGTAACGTGATGTTATTCATGTTATCCCCTTAAGGTGGCTTATCAGACCCCAGGTTCCCTACCTCAAATGGTTCAATAGAGCATCCTCTATGCTCTGTTAATTTTTTGCACTCTCTTAAGGAAACACCCTGCATACGATACAGGAAACTATGATATTGAAAATCGATGAATAAAACTGTTGATCTGCCTGGCAGAGCTACCAGTTCACAGCTCACTGACCTCCTCTTCCCGTATCTATAGGCATTCAAACAATTTTAAGACATTTTGAAAACCTGCCACAACTCGTAAATTTAAACCCAAATGTTCATGAAACATTTCGAACATAGTTCGCCCTGAAAGTTATCCAAGAATTATGTATCATGAAACCCTGGTAACGTAGTTTGACTGGAACAATAGCTTCTCAAATGCGACAACACTCTCACAAGCGCAACAAGAGTCTGTTCTGAAAAATTTAAGTTTGAACACTGATTGGAAACACTGCGCAGCAACCTATGTCATGTATTAATTCTTGCCCTACTGTCGTCTATGCTTGTGAATGGCATACGTCATTGCCATTTGTAACCGCTAGTACATGGGAAACTAATCATGCATGTGCTGTTGTGGCGGAGAAAGTGAGTTCCGACGACGCTGTTTCTGCCGTTACAGTTCTCTTAGAAACGATACTGCAGCACACAGCCTGTACTATTGCGAAAATTCTAAGAAAGACATTAGTAAAAGCGTTGCATATTTAGGTGCTGTTGTCCATGAGACTAACGGAAAGCAATCAAATGGAGTACTCTGATTTTATCCATTACAAATTATTTGGGAAAGGCTGGGACAATGAAAACAACTGGTTTGTTTGTAAGTAACTTTTTTGCCACCAGTCTCAATTTTCTTTTGTTTATATTTCACACGTTCGCGTTTCGGGAAATGATTCCCTATTTCAAGTGCGATTTTTTCTGCGCACTGCGCCATTTTTACGTAACGTTTCTGATTTTTGGTGATTGGTGGTAAGTTCCTATGGGACCAAACTGCTGAGGTCATCGGTCCCTAGGCTTACGCACTAATTAATGTAACTTAAACTAACTTACGCTAAGGACAACAAACACACTCATGCCCGAGAGAAGACTCGAACCTTCGACGGGGGGGAGCTGAACGTTTTCGATGAGAGAGGTTTGCTCTGTTCTGCTGCTACAAATGGACCATAAGAGAACCGAAAGTACAAGTTCATCCAAATTTTGCCACTACCTACGCAAAATGATCGATAACCAACAAAAAATTACGCGTTTTTCATATGTTTCAGTGAAGTCAACAGAACAACGCGCATCTTCACACACCAGAAACATTTCGTAAAAATGTCATAGTACACTGAGAAAAACGCACCTGAAAATGGAAATTATTTCCCGAAACGTATCGTGTAAAATATCAATAAAAGAAAATTCTGAATGGTACCAGAAAACTTATTTATATAAAAACCCATTAAATGGAACACGTTTCCTGATTCATCTCTAAATATACTTTTGAGTAGATGAGGGACAAGGGGTCCGAGTAATATACAGAAGTAAATATGTGAACCAGTGAATTCACGAATGCCAAAAGTACTGAAAAGCATTATAAGGGTCAAAAGCATTCTACAGAATCAATCATCCCTCATGGGCAAATACTACCTCGAATCCGTCTTTCACAAAACAACATTACAAAGCTGAATATCGTGATTTTGAGTGAGTGAGTGAGTGAGTGAGTGAGAGAGAGAGAGAGAGAGAGACAGAGAGAGAGAGACATGCATAAACTAAAACCGGGCACTGGATTCCACGTGCTCTGACGAAACCAAATAGTTCACAAAAGAATTCTGAGATCCCTCAGTAATACGAATGGAAGCGCGACACGAGAAGTTAGTGCTATTTTGCATAGCTTTGAAGCGTGCTCCAATGCTGTCTGGTCTTGCTACCCATGTTCTGAATATTTTTTTTTTTTTGTTTTACTGGATACATTTGTAGCGCCACTGGTAGGGCGCTAAGCGAGTCAGAGCAAATGAGAAACTTTACCATCGTATCTACTTCAGTGCCTTCACCACTCCGTACACCCCGCATAACATTCTGTCAACTGTTCCGTAATGCGAACTGCGACATACATTAATGCAATATTAAACTGAGGGGGAATGAATTCTTTTACTTTGCGCAGACCATATATATAAAGTTTCTTGTACTTACATAGGGTGTATCAAAAAGGATGGTGCAAACTTACACGCCTGAAAGTACATGAAAATAAAAGCAGTAAACACAGGTCAGCAAACGAGCCGCTTGCGAGGTAATCACAACTGTATGGGTCCACGCCGTCACTGACGTCATTGTTTGTAACATCGTTCGGTTTCCCCCTTGCGCACTTGAGGCCGTCCTATGTGCGCTGTTTATATAACGGAACATTGCCGAGAGGTGGAGTTGGAATCACACCATACACGCAGAACGTACAGGACTGATACTGTACACAGACTCGAAGGGTATCAGTCGCGTCTGATTCACGTACGGTAGGGCTAATGGCAATGCACTGGAAGCTGCACACTTGTACCGAGAAACATATCCTGATCGAAGACACCCCGAATGTCGTACAGTTACAAGGGTCCATCAGCGCCTTGGAGAACCCGGGGGTTTTGGACATGGCAGAGCAGAAAGTAGGCCCGCTCGTATTGCTCCTGAGGTTCAGGATATGGTGTTGGAAGCAGTACAGCGCTCTCCAGGAACCTCGTCGAGAAGAATTACCACACAGTTGTACTAAGCCATAGTAGTGTATGAAGAATTTTACATCGCAACTTACTGTCCCCTTTCCACCTCCAACGAGTTCAATATCTCAGTGATGCCGACTTGGTTCCTAGATTGACGTTTCGTCAGTGGCTGCAATAGCAGGCTGTAGTCGACCCTCGTTTCGCATGTAACATTTCATTTACAGACGAAGCAGGATTCACAGGCGATGGTGTGTTTAACTATCATAATACACATTTTTGGTGTGAAATAAACTCACATGCTGTTCGTGAGTCACCTAATCAGCAACGTTTCTCACTGAAAGTGTGGGTAGGGGTACTAGACGATCAGCTCATTGGGCTACACATTCTTCTACCACAACTTAATGGACGGAGGTACCTTTGCTTTCTACGGCTTTATCTCCCAGGATTGCTTGAGGATGTTCCCCTTCAGTAACGCCAGATTATGTGGTATGTGCATGATGGAGCTCCGGCACATTTTTCTGCTGATGGGATACGACATGCCGGCCGCTGTGGCCGAAAGGTTCTAGGCTCTTAAGCCCCGAAACGCGCTGCTGCTACGGTCGCAGGTTCGAATCCTGCCTCGGGCATGGATGTGTGTGATGTCCTCAGGTTAGTTAGGTTTAAGTAGTTCTAAGTTCTAGGGGACTGATGACTTCAAATGTTAAGTCCCATAGTGCTTAGAGCCATTTGAACCATTTTTTTTCTTTGAGACGGCATCTAACGCGCAGACATGGCCAAAGATGGATAGGTCGAGGCGGCCCTGCACCTTAGCCCTCAAGATCACCGAATCTAAATACTTTGGATTTTTGTGTCTGGGGTCAACTGGCTCTGAGCACTATGCGACTTAACTTCTGAGGTCATCAGTCGCCTAGAACTTAGAACTAATTAAACCTAACTAACCTAAGGACAGCACACACATCCATGCCCGAGGCAGGATTCGAACCTGCGACCGTAGCGGTCACGCGGTTCCAGACTGAAGCGCCTTTAACCGCACGGCCACACCGGCCGGCTTGGGGTCAACTCAAAAACAAACTGTGCAGCACACCCGTTAATACGGTTGATGAACTGGAGCAGATAGTTGTACATGCTTGTCAAGAATTCTAGAATGATCCAGAGTTTTCGAAAGGATTCGAAATTCATTGCAGAGACGAGCACAGTATTGCATCCAGATGCAAGGAAAACACGTCGAACACCTCCTTTAACTGCCACCCCATACGTGAAATGTGAACTAATTGCGATGTACAACCCAATAGTAATGTCTAAATTTCAAATTAATATTTTCTAACTAGGACGATGTTTACAATGACGTCAGTGGCGGAGTGGGACCATACAGTCGTGGTTATCTCGCAAGCGGCTCGTTTGCGGACCTGTGTTTACTGGGACATTTGTGCTTCTACTACCGTGTACGTTCAGCCGCGTAAGTTTGCGCCATCCTTTGATACACCCCGAAACGTTACGTCTCCACCCTATCAATGGGCTGCGCTGTTTCCTTTTGAATCCTCCAGCGGTGTGCTGTTGTACCGTCACGCGGAGATATCAGTGTGGAAACAAGAGAAAAATTTAATTACGTTATTTTACTTTCTCTTAGGTAATAATTAAAACTTTGCATCTACCTCTCGTATCTGAGTGTGAAACGATGTTCGATATTATACAACGTGACATCGGTAATTTGTCAACTGGAAAATTATTATAGTTCATACAAAATGAAAAAGGACAAGGCTGTTTTCAGGCCTTCTAATAACCTAAGTTTTAACGTCTTTACGCAAGTAATACACTGATCATAACATGGTGATGACTGATGGAGATATGAAACAAATGTTTTCTCCTCTTTGTCTTTCACCCATCTTTCTGAAAAGTTTTGCTAGTAAATAATTGCTTGGAAATAAAATGTATCAAACACAGCCTCAGCTGAATATTAATTATGCTACGTCGGCAACAAGCAATTGTAGATTAACATAAAGTGGAGCCTTTCATTCACAGACTTTAATAAAATTACACTGTAACTTGGTTGTAGAGGCAGTAGTAAAATGTAGGTCTGATAGCTTTTGTGACTGTTGTCAACATAAATGAAGTTCTGTTAGCTCGAATCAATTTCCTCTTCCTGGTCTAATTGTTTGAAAACCCTTCCTGAGAAATTTTCCACCAGCGAAACTAAAATACTGTATTGACAAAGTTCAGAAGGAACATGGCAGACCTACATTCTACATTATTTTACTTGGACTTCTGTGAAATAGTTTCAAAACTTCTGTGATATTATTAATATTCGTAAATGAGGTATTTGGTTTCGGTCTGCTTAGTCCATTCTTTCACATTTTCCGTAAGTTTATTGAGATTGATGTACAGTTCCATTTCTCGTAAGAGAAGTTGATTATTTATAAACAGTCCCACAGACTGGTAGTGAAAACTGGAAAAACAATAACTCCCATAAATCATTGTGAAAAGTAAAATGATACGGCACTTTATGCCGGGTTCTTGAAAAGTTTTTCTTCTTTTTAGTAGTGAGTTTTCCTTCCCGTAATATAAAGGCTATGTAAAAGTCACTTTTGTGAGTGGGTAAGGTACCATCGAATTTGTGATGATATCTAAAAATAGATTCGTCACACTGCCTATTAGTAAATGAGACAGACGGCCTTGAGAGCGTGGCGAAGTACTCGTGCTGGGAGACTATGCAAAGGATGAAATGCAGCCTTAACAGATACGAGACGCATCTCAAAGACCAACAAGGACAAAAGCAACACCATCCATCTAACGGACGAATAATGGTCAGAAGTCTCACATTACCTAACTCGCGCAGATGTCTGAATTAATTCAGGACGTTGGTACATGGGATGGTGGTTGCGAAGTGAAACGTAATAACGCTATAAGATTCCTCGTCCCACGTCTGCTGTTGCTTAATTAACAAGTATTTACCTTACTACATTTCGCAAATGTGAGAACCGTAATAAAGTAAATACTTGTTAATTAAGCAACAGTCGACGTAGAGCTATCATACTGTCCTTAAACAAATTAACGGCTGCAGTACCATACATGAAGAAAGTGAAAGATAGTATTTACATGAACTAATATTTACATAAAATGTTTTAATTGCTCCGTCTGGCATATTAAGTACATTAGTAAATAAACGCTGCGTGTCCCGTAATGGGACGTAAGCTATTTTGCTGTTTCATTATTCTGTCTAGCTTATTTACTCTCGGAACGTATGTGGCAGACTGCAACCCTTATCAGAAAAATGTGATATCATCAGGAATCTATCCCAGGGTCTCTGAACCAGAAACCAGGGTTGCTAGCCAATAGATTATGCAGACTGTGCTTAGGTATTCGTGTTGCTAAAAACATACGACACGTAGTCAAAAACTCTCAGTTATCAGCTCGAAAAAAGATAAGGTTACGACATTAGTTTCTGTTTGTTTGCAGGTTCGTGTCTGCAGTCCAGGTACTGATTAAAAAAGATACCCCGATACCGCCGTGTATCACTACGGGTGCACGCTGTTAGATTAGAAAAAAAAACGAAATTGCGCAGTCTATTGATGAAGTGCAGTATGGTATGGCAATTGGTTATCAGGATCTCAAAGGAAACAACGCTGCAACAACCTATGCTGGGTTGGTGGAAGTTTACATCAACAGTACACCACCATATGACACGGTGGTTGGTTGGGGTAGGCGCTTCCACAGTTGTCATACATGTTTACATAATGAAGAACCAAGTGAGATGCCGTCTCTCTTGGAAGCACCTAGTTCGCGCTGGAAGTGGAAGCTCTAGTACCCAACACTGGCGCAACGCAATAAAGGCGACAAAAGGGAAACCGAGGGATATTTCCAATATCTTGCATCACATGTTAAACAGGGCAAAGATAGCCGGGTTGCACGACTACTCGCACCCATTCAGAAAGCATGCCGAAACGAGGCAGTTTGTGTCCGGCCAGTCCAGGTGACTTACATAGCCACGTTGGTTACGTAGTATGCAGGGTGTGTCGTATGAGCTCGAAATAAAAGGAGCGAAGTAAGCAATGGAAACGTGTGGACTGATTGAGCATCACCGAAAAAGGCGAAGACCCAACCATCGTAGGGGAAGTTCTTGTATGTCCATCCTTGTGATTGGAGGTCTGGGGGACTTTCCCCGTTCACTTATGTAAGAAAGTGAGACACCTGCAACCGTCCTTATGACGTCATTTACTGTATGGTCACAACTTTCGTGCTTCAGGGAACTATCTTCAGGCCTTAGTTGATGCTGAAAGGGTTAACATCACTTGTGTACACGATTTGTCAGTGGCCAACATCTATAACGATGTTTTGTCTCCAACTATCAAGAATCAGCTGATCGACAGGTGACGGTTGCAGAGACAAAGTTGCGGTTACATGTAGTCTGTGTAAGCCAGTTATGGTTTTGACCACTGACATATCGTGTATGTGGATGGTGTTAACTCCTTCGGCATCAGCTAAGGCTTGAAGATGGTGCACTAAAGCACCGGAAGCGGTAGCCATACAGTAAATGACATCGTAAAGTCGGCTGTTGGTGTTTTATTTCCTTACGTGTATGGGAAGGTGATGTTGGCAGTATTTTTGAGACTGTCTTGGTAAGATGCAAACCGTCACAGAAGCAGACTGTTGAAATCGCCAAGTGAAGGATTTCATTGTCACAATTTTTTCAGTGTAATAATTAAAACTTTGTATTTAAACAAAAAGTAAAAAAGATCATTAATATTGGATTATGATTCCCGAGGAAACATCTTTGTTCCCTGTCATCCATTCGCCAGCAGAATGCTGGCCGCGGACCTTTTTGTAATAAGATTCGATAAATGTAGCGGCCGTGTAAGTACTGCGATTTACGACCTGACTAAAAGCCATTAATCAACGCCCTTTTTTTTTTTTTTTTTTTTTTTTTTTTTTTTTTTTTTTTTTTTTTTTAGTGGTTCACCCGAAAGAGCTGCTAATAAACACTTCTTTATTATATCCGGTTTCAGTTAAGACAATCATAATACATCCTATATACCAAAGGACAGAATACGCGAAATTGGTTTCATATTTAATTTTCAATATAACATTACGTGGTGTGCATACAAAAACTCGCGTAATAAGAGGCCACTTACCCATTTAAGACGCTGAAAAGAGCTTTCTTGGCGATGTAAAAGTTAGGGCGACGCATGTCATAAAATCCGTTACGTCACTGAAAATAAGAGTACGACACTTGAAGTAGTAGGTCTGACAGTGTTCGTAACGTAACGAAATACCTACGAGGGTCGTCCACAAAGTAAGTTCCGTTTCTATTTCTATCCACGGCAGCGCTACGATCGCAGTTCTGAGCATGCGCGGCAGTTTCTCTAAAGGAGAAGACATGTACGCCATTATCAGATCGCTGCTGCCGACGTGTGCTTTGTAGTGCCTCTTTATAATATCAGCCGTAATTGAAAATGCCACCGCCTGTGAAATCAGATCTGTGATTCATTTTCTAAATGCAAAGAAAGTTAAACTAAAGGAAATTCATCGGCAAATCTGCGAGGTTTACGGACAAAATGCTATCAGTGATTCAATGGTTAGAAGATGGGTCAGACTGTTCAATGAAGGACGAAGTGGACGACCGTCTGTGGTTACTGATGAACTGGTTCACTCAATTGAAGAGAAGATTAAGCACAAGCTCCTAGCGACTTTCATCTTCCACCTACTCGTAAAATCTGTCCTTGGTGGTCAACACTTCAATGATGATGACGAGATGAAAAATATGTTACCACGTGGTTGAATATACAGGCGGCAACCTTCTATGTAGAAGGCATATAAAAACTTCTGCCACGCTATGACAAGTGACTACAAAATTTCGGAAGCTATGTAGAAAAGTAGTTTAGCAGTATAGATTTTTGTACAATAAATATTTTTTCTGTATCTGTACACGTTAGTTTTGTATAACCAAACGGAACTTACTTTGTGGACATACTTCGTACTTACTGTTCATTTGTATAGTGTCACCTGTTGTCAATAGCAAAATATATTAAGAGAAGGTTTTTTAGAATCCACTACCGGTCACAAAATTAAGTTGTCTTTCTGAAGTGATTCCACGGAGCAGCATTCTTGGAGGTAAGAATTTCATTTTCATCCTAAAACAGAAACACAAAAACATTCAACGAAAGTCTTCACAGATACTAAAGTAGATCTTTATAGTCTTATCATGTGCAGTGATCGTCTTTGTTCAGATGAAAAATGGCTGTCTTGTTTTGGTACTTTCGTTAATTCTTTTTGTGTTGCCTGAAGATCGGGTTTGTACCTCGAAACTTACTGTTTTATAAAATCATTTCAGTAAGACAACAAAATTCTGTGACTGGTAGTTATCTGACAAAATTCATGATATTTTTGAAACAGTCACGGTCGATTGACAGTCTCAGTAAGTCTGTTAGTCATCGCACTGTATATACTGTATGGTTTCAACATTTCGTCCAGAGGCATTCTGCACACTGGCGACTACAACTACAACCAAAGGTTATACAGAGGGTCTGCCTACATCTTTACATCGATATTTACACTACGATTCCAGTCAGTAATATGATTATACATGTGTATTATACTACCTATGAGCATGTATGGGAATCATACATAGAAACTTATCTATAGTTTTTTATAGCAACACATTATGTGAATTCTAACAGCATTAGCCCTGACAGTAGTAAAGTACAAATGAGTAGCGAATTATATTTATGCATTTTCGTCTCTGTGAAATAAATCCCACATCGCATAGTGTGACGAATATGTAGGAACGTACACTGTACAATCTCATTAATGTGACCGTACGTCAAAAGTACGAATAACCACCATTTTTTTTACAGCGAGCGTTTAGGAAGATAATACACATAAGTTAAGAAAGATATGTAGTATGTATTGGACGTCGCTGGCTTCATATAACGTGCATTAACAGTGACAGGTTAAATTGTAATTCTTTAAAGGAAATATTGCTCAAAGTGAATCAGTAAAATGTAGGCTGACGATATGTACGAATGTGCAGTGTCCAGTCGCATTAAGCTGGCCATCTGTCAAAAGCATGAATAACCACCATCTGCAAGATAAATCGCTTCGCTTCGCTTCGGCATTACGACGACTGCACTGTTTCCGCGACCCCTCGACACTTTGTATATAGCTTCCATTGCTAGTGCTGCCACCAGCTGTCTGTGAGTGGTTACTGCACGTTGACGTCGAGCATAGACCGTTGTTGTTGTTGTGGTCTTCAGTCCTGAGACTGGTTTGATGCAGCTCTCCACGCTACTCTGTCCTGTGCAAGCTTCTTCATCTCCCAGCACCTACTGCAACTTACATCCTTCTGAATCTGCATAGTGTAATCATCTCTTGGTCTCCCTCTACGATTTTTACCCTCCACGCTGCCCTCCAATACTAAATTGGTGATCCCGTGATGCCTCAGAACATGTCCTACCAACCGATCCCTTCTTCTAGTCAAGTTGTGCCACAAACTCCTCTTATCCCCAGTTCTATTCAAAACCAACTCATTAGTTATGTGATCTACCCATCTAATCTTCAGCATTCTTCCGTAGCACCACATTTAGAAAGCTTCTATTCTCTTCTTGTCCAAACTATTTATCGTCCATGTTTCACTTCCATACATGGCTACACTCCATACAAATACTTTCAGAAAGGACTTCCTGACACTTACATCTAAACTCGATGTTAACAAATTTCTCTTCTTCAGAAACGCTTTCTTTGCCATTGCCATTCTACATTTTATATCCTCTCTACTTCGACCATCATCAGTTATTTTGCTCCCCAAATAGCAAAACTCCTTTACTACTTTAAGTGTCTCATTTCCTAATCTAATTGCCTCAGCATCACTCGACTTTATTCGACTACATTCCATTAGCCTCGTTTTGCTTTTGTTGATATTCATCTTATATCCTCCTTTCAAGACACTGTCCATTCCGTTCAATTGCTCTTCCAAGTCTTTTGCTGTCTCTGACAGAATAACAATATCATCGGCGAACCTTAAACTTTTTATTTATTCTCTATGGATTTTAATACCTACTCCGGATTTTTCTTTTGTTTCCTTTATTGCTTGCTCAATATACAGATTGAATAACATCGGGGAGAGGCTACAACCCTATCTCACTCCCTTCCCAACCACTGCTTCCCTTTCATGTCCTTCGACTCTGCCTAGATCGTAGTCACATTAATGCGACTGGACCGTGTAGTTACATGAATAGCACGTTACTAATGGTAACAGGCACAAACAGTGGGAATTATTAAAGTCACGGCAGAAACCACATCATACACTCGCTGATTAAGACAACAGCTGAATACCGTGGGCCACAGACTTCACAAAATATACGACGTCTTGTTGTCGCAGTAAGAGAAGAACCTCTCTACCGCAGCGCGGTCCTATTCGCGGCGCGCCCGGTCCCAGCCGCTTGAGCTGACTATGTCAGACTGCGCGAGAGCAATTACGTAATCAATGAGCGGCGACCCGTTTTAAAAGCGGAGCCGCTGCGCGGGTCCCGCTCCACGCTGCCCGCTGCAGCCGCTACTGCTACCTAATGGGTCCCGCGCGCCACATGTGATTAGCATGTAATTTCCCGCGGCGACCTACATTAAGATGCAGCCCGATACGACGCGGCCCATTGTTAGCAGGAAGGACCCGCCGCGCATGTGTAAACACGGCCGGTCGGCCTTCGAGCTGCGTCTGTCCTACAGCAGAAGCCGCGGCGTGCCTCGCTCAGTCTGATCCCCAACCCAGCACACTGGTCACTGATACTTGCCGTTGCTTCGAACTTAATCCACTCGTCTGCTAAAATGACGAAGACTCGTTTCTTTTCTCTGTTGACGTGTAGTAATACACTACTGGCCGTTAAAATTGCTACACCACGAACACCGCGACACGGAAGAAGATGCTTTGATGTGCAAATGATTAGCTCTTCAGAGCATTCACACAAGGTTGGCGCCGGTGGCGACACCTACAACGTGCTGAAATGAGGAAACTTCCTAACCGATTTCTCATACACAAACAGCAGTTCACCAGCGTTGCCTGGTGAAACGTTGTTGTGATGCCTCGTGTAAGGAGGAGAAATGCGTACCATCACGTTTCCGACTTTGATAAAGGTCGTATTGTAGCCTATCGCGATTGCGGTTTATCGTATCGCGACATTCCTGCTCGCGTTGGTCGAGATCCAATGACTGTTAGCAGAATATGACATCGGTGGGTTCAGGAGGGTAATACGGAACGCCGTGCTGGATCCCAACGGCCTCGTATCACTAGCAGTCTAGATGACAGGCATCTTATCCGCATGGCTGTAACGGATCGAGCAGCCACGTGTCGATCCCCGAGCCAACAGATGGGGACGTTTGCAAGACAACAACCATCTGCACGAACAGTTCGACGACGTTTGCAGCAGCGTGGACTATCAGCTCGGAGACCATGGCTGTGGTTACCCTTGACGCTGCATCACCGACAGGAGCGCCTGCGATGGTGTACTCAACGACGAACTTGGGTGCACGAATGGCAAAACGACATTTTTTCGGATGGATCCAGATTCTGTTTACAGTATCATGATGATCGCATCCGTGTTTGGCGACATCGCGGTGAACGCACATTGGAAGCGTGTATTCGTCATCACCATACTGGCTTATCACCCGGCGTGGTGGTTTGGGGTGCCATTGGTTACACGTCTCGGTCACCTCTTGTTCGCATTGACGGCACTTCGAACAGTGGACGTAACATTTCAGATGTATTTCGACCCATGGCTGTATCCTTCATTCGATCCCTGCGAAACCCTACATTTCAGCAGGATAATGCACGACCGCATGTTGCAGGCCCTGTACGGGCCTTTCTGGATACAGAAAATGTTCGACTGCTGCCCTGGCCAGCACAATCTCTAGGTCTCTCACCAATTGAAAACGTTTGGTCAATGGTGGCCGAGCAACTGGCTCGTCACAATACGCCAGTCAGTACTCTTGATGAACTGTGGTATCGTGTTGAAGCTGCATGGGCAGCTGTGCCTGTACACGCCATCCAAGCTCTGTTTGACTCAATGCCCAGGCGTATCAAGGCCGTTATTACGGCCAGAGGTGGTTGTTCTGGGTACTGATTTCTCAGGATCTATGCACCCAAATTGGGTGATAATGTAATCACATGTCAGTCCTAGTATAATATATTTGTCCAATGAATACCCGTTTCTCAAATGTATTTCTTCTTGGTGTAGCTATCTTATTGGCCAGTAGTGTATGAGGTGCTATCCGGAAGTTCGAAATTTGAGTTTTGTGCCCAAGAGAACGCGCACGAAATAACTTTGCTCCTACCTGCGCATGCACCTGAAGCCTGCACATAAATCCATATATTCCTTAACTTGTAAGCACAAGTCGTCGTATTAAACAGTTATGGCAGTATGACCAATAATTCGAAAAATATAGATCAGGGTCAACAGTGAATCACTAGAGCACCGAAAAACAAATCCATTCATATTATAAAAATAAATGAACGTATCTGTGTCCGTGTAGTCCATATCTCCTGCTAAACTACTGGATTTCAACCAGTCTTGATATTTGCATCATTTATTGTCTGTAAAACATCGCTCTGTGGGGAGAACCACGTACCTATCAAAAGGTGTGGGGATGAAAAAGCAGTACAGCCGACGACGAGCGAATAATCATACTGTATTCAAACAGTAGTTGAGAATGAAAGCACTTGGTGGCTTGGAACAGACTTTACATATTATTCAAATCTTTACGACACTTTTTCTCGCTGACATCGCAACCACAACTTGATGAAACGGAAAAGGTTTATTGCCTCCTACACTTTGCTCCACATGCAGTAAAAGTGCCGCATCAGGCAAGATGTTTTAATTTAGTACTGTACTGCGACTACCAGTATTCTCGAAACAATTTTCAGAAGGTATTCACATATACCACTCGATCTAACTGCAACGATGTTGAACATCACATACAAATATTTTAGTAGATACGACATCTTTAACACTAAGCTGCGTGAAAATGAAACTGCAGGGGAAAATTAACCACAGGTATGGTAAAATACGTGTACAAATACGTGTGAAATATGTTAATGTACGTATGTACGTAAGTTAAATGTATGTGTAACATATTTTGCGAATGTGTGTGTGTGTGTGTGTGTGTGTGTGTGTGTGTGTGTGTGTGTGTGTGTGTGTGGTGAGGGGAGGGGGCCGGGGGGGGGGGGGGGGACGGCAAAGCCACAGGTAAGAACCTCATCCTAAACCCCTGCAATGATTTTAATCCAGTTTGGTGGAAATACTAGCTACGATCTGGATATATATATATATATATATATATATATATATATATATATATATATATATATGTTGAAGTGGTAAGAACCAATAGCATGCTACTGAGGTGAACGTGACAAGGTGGAAATGGGCGGGAGGAGATGAACAGAGAGACGGAGAAAGAGGAGAAGGGAGGAATGGACAGAGAGAGGTGAGAGGAGAAGATGAACAGGGAAATCAAAGAGGAAGAGATGGACAGAGACATGGTAGAGGAGGAAATGGACAGCAAAACAGAAGAGAAGGAGGTGGACAGACAGAGGGATGGGGATAAGGAGGAGATGAACAGGGAGAAGGGGGGGGAGGAGGAGGGACAGAGAGGGGATGAAGAATGATATTGTCAGAGGGAGGGGGGAGGAGGAGCAGACGGACTAATAGAAGACTGGAATATGTACATACCTGCTCAACCCCAGGTACCTCAGCTGGTAGTTGCTTAAAAAAGACACAATGAGCAGGAAAGTTTCTTAATACATAAGCTGGACAATGTCACGTACAATTTAACTCACAACGTAAAATAAAGATGTCACTTGATAACTCGTTTGTCAATACTATCTGAACATAAAATTTTCTTCTCATTCTTCCTATTCTGTCCGGAAATAATGAAGCCTTGAGAAGTACTTGCAACTATTATGCCTTATCGAACAGGTAAGGAAAAATTCTAGTTTTCCAACTGAATGTTTCATTTGTGTGAACCAAAGCGTTTCACCTATTCAAGCTAGGAATCTTCAGTGGTCTGTAAGGCACGAGAAAATTATTTATTTATATATATATAGGTATCTGTAGTGTTTCTTGGCAGCGCATGTAAATTATCTATTTATAATTACAAGGTCGTATATTTTACACTTACAATTCATTTTCATTCGTTTTCATGTATCCATTTGTTCTTCTGTATGTACTAGACGCATATAGTTCGCGTTCTTCCAATTGACAGTTCCCATTTCAACATTTCACTGCGCATAACGTATATGGTATACAATAATGAAGAATTTTCACTTGCCTACAATGCACGAAGGCTGTGGTGCCATGCTGTGTAGGAAAGAGGCAGCACCAAGAACACTACGTGGGCACGTTGGTAGACTTCAGCCAACTGAGGCGGCTGCCCCTTTGAAACAAAGGAGTAGAGTCGCCCAGAGCTCGGGACTAATATGTGAGTCTGCGCAGGTGCCACGTCATTATACGACGGTTATAAGAGTTTAAAAAAACGTGGTAACTTCTAGAAAGTCAGCGATCTGATTCTGCAAAATACTAGAAAGACTATCCAAAACCTGTGCAACACTTTGGGAATGAGACATACTAAATGATATCGTATTCTGTCTGAAAAATTAAAGACAAGAAGCACTGCGTCGAAGTTTGTGCCACGACCGCATCAAGACGATCAGAAGCAACACAAAACCGAGTTCTGCCGAGAAAATAAACGGCTTCTTTAAGATGATATATACTTTCTCCCAGAGGTTTAGCCATAGCATCCAAACTTTAGTTCACAATCGTAATGGTTAATGGCAGAGCACTCGTCCGCGAAAGGCGAAGGTTCCGTGTTTGGCTCACAGTCCGGAACACAGTTTTAATACGCCAGGATGCTTCGTATCAGCGCACACTCTGCTGCAGAGTGAAAGTCCATTCTGAAGATAATTATTAAGCTTTCTCATATAGATAGGAAAATTCTATCGTTTGCAATTAAGTGTTTTGTTTTTCTCTACCAAAAATGTTTCGTCTATTCATGCTTGGCATCTTCAGTGATCTACAATACAAAGAAAATTGCTTAATTATACATGTTTTGAAAGAGCTGTAGCTATTTTTGGCAGCTAATTTAGATTTAATTACTTCTGTTAACAATCATATGTTGAATTTTGAGCCGCGCGGAATTAGCCAAGCGGTCTGGGGCGCTGCACTCATGGACTGTGTGGCTGGTCCCGATTGAGGTTCGAGTCCTCCCTCGGGCATGGGTGTGTGTGTTTGTCCCTAGGATAATTTAGGTTAAGTAGTGTGTAAGCTTAGGGACTGATGACCTTAGCAGTAAAGTCCCATAAGATTTCACACACATCTGAACAACATTTTTTGAATTTAGATGCTTACATTCATTTTGTCCTTTTCATGCTCAGTGTGTTGTTCTATAGATAGACTGCTTGACAATTGCTGAGGAAAAGAGAAAGTGTTGCACAGACATAATCACAGGCAATGATGGACGACATGAAACACAATATATATACGTAATAGAGGCGAAGTGGTATATTTATGATGTAAATTGGTACAGATTTCACACATGGGAAAGGAAGATAACAGACATCAATAACTTTCATGTTTGACACAGGTCGGACTCCCAACATAAAGGTCGATATCGTATGTTTTGCACCTGTTATTCCTGCCGGCTGCCATAGTTTCGGCGAGTTTTCAAGTCGGTTTTTAGTTCTTGCATAGTTCGGGGAGTAGGTGTTGGCTGGGAAACACGTCTGCCAATAGTATCCCAGGCAAGTCCTATAGGGTTTCCGTCTGGAAAGTATGATAGCCATTCCATACGTTCACTATCTTGATTTTCCGGTGTGTCCGACGCCTCAGCGGTCCTATGTGTGCCGGCATTGCCGTCCATAAATAGAAACTCGGACCTGCCACACCACTAAACAGACGGACATGATCCACAATAATCTCCCTGGAATGCGGCAGTGCTGTAACACTACCTCGAGTGCAGGCCGTAGTGGCCGAGCGGTTCTAGGCGTTTCAGTCTGGAACCGCGCTACCGCCACAGTCGTAGGTTCGAATCCTGCCTCGGGCATGGATATGTGTGATGTCCTAAGGTTCGTTAGGTTTAAGTAGTTCTAAGTTCCATAGTGCTCAGAACCATTTTGAGCCATTTTTGAGCCACTACCTCGAGTGGAGATATGCAGCGGTATTAGGCCATTGTGCAAACGCCTGTCCACACCATTAGAGCCTAGGCCATACTGATGACCTTCATGTGAACATTCTTTGGCATGTAATGTATTTCTCTCTCTCTCTCTCTCTCTCTCTCTCTCTCTCTCTCTCTCTCTCTCTCTCTCTTCCTCCCGCGCCCTCCCTCCCTCCCTTCCTACACACTACCTGGAGGGTACAATCAACCGTCACAGTGAAGCGAGATTCGTCGGATATCATCACTCTGCACCACTGTTGCTGACCCCAGCCAATATGCTGCCTACACCAACAAACTGTTTCTCGAAGATGGCTTCGTTGAAGCTTCCGAGCCTACAAGCCAGCCTTATTTCATCGGCGTGAAATGGTTCTGGCAGAGACACGTGTACCGGTATCCATTGCAAGGTCTGTGGCGACCTGCCTAGCAGTGAGATTTCAGTTCCTTTTCGCCACTAGGGCTACGTGTTGATCGTTCTTCGGGTCTGGTGCCTCAACGACCACAGGCATCCATCTCTGCCTTGAGTGATGGTTCCAATGGCTCTGAGCACAATGGAACTTAACTTCTGAGGTCATCAGTCCCCAGAACTTAGAACTACTTAAACCTAACTAACCTAAGGACATCACACACATCCATGTCCGAGGCAGGATTCTAACCTGCGACCGTAGCGGTCACGCGTTCCAGACTGTAGCGCCTAGAACCGCTCGGCGACTCCGGACGGCTGCCTTCGTAGCGAGATGACACTTTCGGACACCCCCATTACTGTGGCCACAGTAGTGACACTTCGACCAGCCTTGAGCCGTCCAGCTCGTCCATGACCATAAGCACTCACATAATCACTTGCAGACATGTTGCCGTGCCATAAGGAGTGTCGCACTAATCGGTCGCAGAATAACGTTCGTCAAACACCGCACTGCATTAACTGACGAATGCATACAGAGAGCTTCGCTGCAGTTAACACAACTCTCCCTAGACATTACCTTTTATTACGAGGGCTGTTAGGAAAGTAAGGTCCGATCGGTCTTCATTGCACCTGCAGAATGCAGCTGAAAATCATCTTGAATAACGAAACGCATGATATTTATGTTACGTGGGCTGCATAGTTTTCTGGCGAAATGCACATAGTACAGATTTCTTCCAATTGATACGTGACATTTTTTTGTACATAACCCGTACTGCACTTGTTCATGATCAGAGGCTATAGGGCTGACAGAGAAATGGCTCTGAGCACTATGGGACTCAACTGCTGTGGTCATAAGTCCCCTAGAACTTAGAACTACTTAAACCTAACTAACCTAAGGACATCACATACATCCATGCCCGAAGCAGGATTCGAACCTGCGACCGTAGCGGTCGTGCGGTTCCAGACTGTAGCGCCTTTAACCGCTCGGCCACTCCGGCCGGCCCTGACAGAGAGACCAGTAGATGGTGGGAGACTGTGTGTGTGTGTGTGTGTGTGTGTGTGTGTGTGTGTGTGTGTGTGTGTAACAAACACAGCTATATAGTTGTAAATATAAATAACTGGATTTGAATGAGCTGTCAAGAATAACTAAAGATCTCACATCAAAATTTGCGTAGTTGAATAATTTTATTTGTATTATAGACGTTAGGAGTGATTTAAAATGGAATGATCACATATAAAGTTGATCGTCGGTAAAGCAGATGCTAGATTGAGATTCATTGGAAGAGTCCTGAGGAAATGCAATCCGAAAACAAAGGAAGTAGGTTACAGTACAATTGTTCGCCCACTGCTTGAATATTGCTCACCAGTGTGGGATCCGTACCAGATATAGTTGATAGAAGAGATAGAGAAGATCCAACGGAGAGCAGCGCGCTTCGTTACGGGATCATTTAGTATTCGCGAATGCGTTACGGAGATGATAGATAAACTCCAGTGGAAGACTCTGCAGGAGAGACGCTCAGTAGCTCGGTACGGTCTTTTGTTGAAGTTTCGATAACATACCTTCACCGAGGAGTCAAGCAGTATATTGCTCCCTCCTACGTATATCTCACGAAGAGACCATGAGGATAAAATCAGAGAGATTAGTGCCCTCACAGAGGCATACCGACAATCTTTCTTTCGACGAACAATACGAGACTGGAATAGAAGGGAGAACCGATAGAGGTACTCAAAGTACCCTCCGCCACACGCCGTCAGGTGGCTTGCGGAGTATGGATGTAGATACACAACTGTAGTTGCCTAATATGAATAGGCCAAACACGTTCTGTACACACAAAAATGATATTCAGTAGCAAAACATGGAATTCTTCTAATCGATATGATAAAGCATAATTGAAATAGCAACTGAGGTGAAATTGTTGCAAATATTAACAATACTATTATACTGGAACGTATTACACATTTTATTGGACGTATTTTTAAATATGTGGGATATGAGATGTTAGAAGTGGAGGTGATAGCAAGTTATATTTTGATGGTAGGGAGTGGGCGAGTGGATGGAGAGGGGTTGGAGGGAAATGCTTTTGTTGTTTGAGATATTTCTGGACATAACGTTCCGTCTGCGCTTCTATGACGCACGAGAGAGGACGGCGGTACTTGTTGCTTTTGCGAGCGCTATATATCGTTCTGCGGATCTCGCCTAGCGTTGTTTTTTACTGCTGAATGTCAGCCTTATGTGGCTGCCATACCCGACGATACGAGCGCGGCTTGCGCCGTATTGCTGGTGGGATTGGCTCTGGCCTGCCGCGTGGAAGACGGCAGCCACGCAGGGCGTCTGGAGACCACCTGGAAGGGCGAGGGTTTGAATGGGGGTAGACTGGGGGGGGGGGGGTGAGGGGGGGGGCGAGCGGGGTGAGGCGGCCGGCTATCGCCATTGCTGACGGCATGCCACGGCCGCCGCCGGTGGGTGATACGGCGCCGCGTAACTGCGTGGGCGGCGAGATATGTGTTGGTCAGGGCACGGCGCCCTCCTGACGCCGCCTTCTCAGAAGGCCGTATGCTCATGGCGCAGCCGCGAGACAACCGGAAGCCAGAGCTTCTGCTGACTCCATATTTCACTCTGCAGACCGCGACTGGAAGAATACTCTGGATTTCTGGACACGGCAGTCTAAACGACGGTCTCTGATGAAACCACAGAGCAATGCAAATAAAGCACTCCGTCTCCTGGCCACGAGTGGCTGACTGCGAACATCCGACTGCCGTGTCATCCTCAGTGGAAGACGCGGATAGGAAGGGCGTGGGGTCAGCACAGCGCTCTCCTGGTCGTAAGATGGTATTCTTGACCGAAGCCGCTACTATTAGGTCGAGTAGCTCCTCAATTGTCATCACGAGGCTGAGTGCACCCCGAAAAATGGTAACAGCGCTTGACAGCCTGCATAATCACCCATCCAAGTGCCGACCACGCCCGACAGCGCTTAACTTCGGTGATCACATGGGTACCCGTGTATCCACTGCGGCAAGGCCGTTGCCACCGAAGCAATGCAAATGATCTTATTTGATATTTATTGCCTGACACCATCACGGCCGCAGACTTGTTCCGTTTCCGTAGCGTTCATCCCGCCTAGCAGAGGGTCCTTTTCCTTTCTTTTTTTTTTTTGTTTTTTTAATTCAACTTTGTAACTAGTTGCTGGGTAACATGTCATTTCCATCCGCCCTGTCCGCTGGTACAGCTACCAGGGCTAGTATCCTTTTGCTGTAGGTGCAAGAGGGATTTTCTTCAGCTTGGTTGGCGTAATCGCAGAGAGAGAGAGAGAGAGAGAGATAGAGAGTAGATTCCGCTTTAGGGCCGGAGTTTCGAACATTCATTGCAGAAAACGTCCTTCCAGAAGGCAGCACCTTACAGTAGCACTGTAAGCTGTAGAATGTCTACATTCTGTCCCTGAAATCCTGAATGTTAAGTTATTTCATGGAGTGGTTTGGGAGCTGGCGGAATCCAAGAGTCGGTGTCCGGCCTTCGTGGCGAATCGCTGGCTGATCGGGGGCTTGTGGGATGGAGTTTTAAGGTTTCTAGCTGATTTTTGGTATTCGAGGAAAGTGATGTAAGTTGTATTTTCATTCTATTCGATGTGTCGTACTTCATATGTGCATACTGGATATTTTTCAAACAGAAGTTTTCAATAGTCGACATGTTACGGCGCAGAGGTTCTGAGTACAAGAAACGTGATTTCTGGCTGCTAGCAGCATTGTCGTTGCTGTGCCATTCTAAGACAAGCTAGTGAGTTGGGCGTTGCTCATGCTACTGAGCGGTCTTGAAATAGCTTGCATAGCACGGATATAAACCTAACCTATATTGTTTTGTGAAAGCGAAGAGCGCTTAATTTTAAGACCTTTATTCCAATTACTAGTGTCAACAGAATGAATAAAAGGTAAAAGTACAACATCCACCCAACCAGTAGTCAAAACCAAACGCCACGTCGACACGTGAGGTAGTTGACGTGATGTGTAGGTTTAACTGTATTGGTGCTATGGATGTTGTACTTCATCCTTTTATTCATTTGACAACCCATCTGCGAGCATTCTCTTTTATAAATGACAAACCATGGCGAGTTCTTTTAAGTTATTTACACTTTGTCCTCAAAATTTCGACGATACATGGATGTGAACATATACACGAAGTGTAATGCCAATCTAAAGAAGACAGCACGATTTTGTCGAAACAAGTAGTTGGAACAAAGGACTTAAAACGAAGCGGTCTTGGCTTTCACAACAACGACATGTGTGAGTTATACGGAGATAAATGTACAGAGCATGTTGAATGTTCGTAATGAAATTTGCTAAAGATTAATCTGAGAAACAAAGATATTCAGGTAATTATTTTTTGCTGCATTGCTTGTCGGCGCGTAATTTATGTTGTGTTCGGAAAATCGAAAGTTCGTAGGGTTTTTCTTTATCGGTTCGGGTTAGTTTCATTGTTAAGGCGTGAATAAGTGAAGTTATCATTTCACATGGGTTGCATTCAGAAGTTATAAATTTATCAATCCCTTACCATTTCGGTAGTTAATTTCAAGGAAGTCTTATTTTTAGTAACAAGTAATTTTTGCAACTGGCAAAGAATGAATTTTATTGTGCAGAATATAGTTCTTTAAAAAACGTTACTTTCTTTTCAGTCATCTAACAAGTTTAAATTACACCACCGTCTCCACACGGAAGGTTATTTTCTGTTTAGTTGTGTCACCGCACTGCACTCTGCGGAACACAGTCACTAAAGCCAAGGCTTAATGTGTTAGATTGGCTACACAACCTTGCACTGCACTGCGCAAGAATTTCCTTCCCTTTAGCTTCTTTGCTGCTCTGCTATATTTCTACGAGTGTTCATCAATTCGAGCATTAGCGAGCTACCATTGCCACAGGTAGCCTTAGAATTATTTGGAGCCAGTTTTACATCACAGTCACAACATAGTGAGATTAATCACACTTCGGTGCTGTTTTCTCAAAATGGTTATCAGCTGCAGTTTAGGTAATGATCACAATTCAATTCATACGCAGGCAGTTTTGTTCTTATACTAGTGTTACGTGTGCATGTGGATCAATTTCAGTTCGGAATTTTATTTATTCAAATCGCGTACTTAAAAATCACAGGGCAATGTCACTGACACATTCTTGATTATTTATTCAATTGGTGTTTTATATAGAATTTTCATTCTGTTAGCTCTGTTGGAATTCCAAGTCAGGCAGTGTGACGTCACACATTGTAGCACTGTTTACTCCACTACGCAATACAGAATTACGCTGGACAGTTTCTTTGGGATATGGTTTTATGTGTTGCCGCGCGGTGTGGGGCGCCATGTAACGGACTGCGCGGCCCCTTTCGCCGGAGATTCGAGTCCTCCCTCGGGCATGGGTGTGTGTTTAGTTGGCTTACGTTGGTTTAAGTAGTGTGTAAGTCTAGGGACCGGTGACCTCAGCAGTTTGATCCCTTGGGAGTTCCCACACATTGAACATACATTTTATGTGTTCTGGTTGTTGTGGTAAAAGATTATTCAAATACCGCTATACAATTTCAAATTATTTTGGCGGCCCATTTCCTCTTGAAGCGTTTTCGTATTCACACTAATATTCACGAAAAACAGAACACATTGAACGACTGGAGAAATGATTACCATTTGAAACATGTCGACTCTCTGGTTCAAGGTCAACATCGATGTCGTGGCGCAACATCACCTGACCGTTAAATGTCCCTGCGAGTTTCGTTGTCACTATAAACCGAAGGTAATGGATCCGTCTGATTTGAGCAGACGTGCAGGATGCCTCGCAGACGTATGCGCAAACCGTGTCGTCCACTGGGGGCCGAACCGCACAATAACCCAGGGTTCGGTGTTGGACGGCGGTGGGGTGGGTGGACTGCTGTGGCCTGTTGTGGGTTTGTGAACCACTGAGGACTACGGCGGGACGAAGCCTCTCTGTCGTTTCTAGGTCCCCGGTATAAATACACAACACAGCACACCGCCAACAGTGCGCGGATTCTCGCCACGAAAGGAACGTTTCCGACCTACCTGAAGCCACAGTCATCAAGGTAACAGAAGAGGGACGGGTCGTGCGCGCTATCTGCGGACCGCGTATATTCCGTGCGTTATCGTATTTTAAGTGGTTGTGTGATTATTTTCTAAGGCGGAGATTTGAGAACATCCCAGAATTTGCCTAACCGAGCCTCAGAAACCGCCTAAAAACCTTATTCAGGCTGGGCTGTGTACCAAACCATGCTCGATTTTGGGCCGGCCTCATGCCTCCTGTCACGTAAGCTGTGCTTTCCGCCTTAGAAACAGGCTTTTCGGGGGCGGTTCGAGAACGTTTTCCCATACAAGCGAAGTACCATTTGGTGTCCCCCGCCTCCCTCCCTAAAACCTTACATTCCAATCCTTGCGCTCTTGGTAAGATCCTTAAAAGTAAACCTAAATCTAGTGATCGGGGAAATGTTTTCTCACTTAAAATAAATACTGCATAAACGTTCATCGCTAACAGAAACAAATATGTGCGTCATATTCCAGTTTTCAGTTCTAAAAGTAGAAACAATTCACCTCAATTTAAGTAGAAAGAACTAGACGTATTGTCTTACCTAAAAAAAATGTACTATCTTATACAATGAGCGCAAGAATGGAAATATAAAACTTTTGATATTTTTTAGTCTAATGATGAAACTATTAAATAATATAATTTAAAAATTATTTCATTTTCTTTCGGAAAAAGTGGGACAGAAATACAAAAAACTATGATTTATTTCATATTGACGCGTCAAACAAAACACGCCGTTTAACTGAGTAAGTTACACACTGAGGTGACAAACACATGGCCCCGCGGGATTAGCCGAGCGGTCTAGTGGCACTGTTAAGTCCCATAAGATTTCACACACATTTGAACATTTTTTTGACAAACACATGGGGTAGCGGTATGAACATATACAGTTGTTGGCGGTAGCACTGCTTACACAAGGTATAAAAGGGCAGCGTATTGGCGGAGCTGTCATTTGTACTCAGGTGATTCATATGAAAATGTTCCTGACTTGACTATGGCTCTGAGCACTATGGGACTTAACTTTTGAGGTCATCAGTCTCCTAGAACTTACAACTACTTAAACCTAACTAACCTAATGACATCACACACATCCATGCCCGAGGCAGGATTCGAACATGCGACCGTAGCGGTCCCGCGGTTCCAGACTGTAGCACCTAGAACCGCTCGGCCACCCCACCCGACACTTGACTATGACCGCACGACGGAAATTAAGACTCTGAATGCGGAATGGTAGTTGGAGCAAGACGCATTGGACATAGAATTTCGGAAATCGTTAGTGAATACAATATTCCGAGATCCACAGAGTCAAGAGTGTGCCGAGAATACCAAATTTCAGGCGTTACCTCTCACCACCACGACGCAGTGGCCAACGGACTTCACTGAACGACCGAGAGCAGCGCCGTTTGCGTACAGTTGTCATTGCGAACAGATGACAGACAAGCAACACGCTGTCAAATAAGCGCAGAAATCAGTGTGAGACGTACGACCAACGCATCCGTTAGGACAGTACTGCGGAATTTGGCGTTAATGGGCTAGGGCAGCAGACGACGGACGCGAGCTCCTTTGCTAATAGCACATCGCCTGCAGCGCATCTCCTGGGCTCATGACCGTATCGGTTGGATCCTAGACGACTGGAAAGACCGTGGCCAGGTCAGAGGAGTACCAGTTTCAGTTGGCAGGAGTCGACGGTAGGGTTCGAGTGTGGCGTTTCACCCCACGAAGCCATGGACCGAAGTTGTCAACAAACCACTGTGCAAGCTGGTGGTAGCTCCATAAGACTGTGGGCTGTCTATGCGTAGATGTGAACCGATCATTGCCTGGAAATTATTATGTTCGGCTACTTGGAGACTATTTACAGCCCTTCATACACTTCATGTTCCAATGAAAATGAGCTATGTCACCGGGCCGTATTTGTTTCCGGTTGGTTGGTAGAACAGTCTAGACAATGCGAGCGAATGCCACCCAGGTCGCCCAACATGAGTCGCATGGAATATTTATGGAACATAATGGAGAGGTGAGTTCCTGCACAAAATCCTCCACCAGCATCACTTGTGCAATTATGGATGGTTATAGAGGCAGCATGGCTCAATATTTCTGCAGGGGAATTCCAACGACTTGTTGAGTCTATGCCAAGTCAGGTTACTGCATTACACCGGTAGAAATGAGTTCCTGTAGGGTATTCGTCACCTCAGTGTGTGTTACATGTTAAGAAAAATGACCAGGAAGTAGGAAAAGTTAAGGAAATTTGACATAAATGTTGCTGAAAATTCATGAACTTGGTCAGATGCAGTTGAAACAGAAAAAGTGAATTTGTGAATGACACGAAACAGAAATTTCTGTTAGAAAATCCATGTATAATTCCTACTGTTCTTCAGTATATGTACAACCACTGATACGGTTGAAGAACTGCAGCAACGAATTGTACAGTCTTGTCAAGATTTACTACGTGATGCGACTTTGTCAACAGAATTCGCAACTCGCTGCCGAGACCAGTACAGTATTTCTTCCAGTTGTGAGTATTGCGTACTGAACACCTCATTTAACAGGTAAGAGGTACAATAAATTGTAACGCGTAATGTGTTCAGGTACCATTTATTGTTAAGATAAATACATCCACCGGTGCCAGTTTTCGCTACCAATTATGACATGCTGTATACAGATTTTGCCACTGGTGCACCTCAGCTTGGCGCACCAAGCTACATATGTGTTGCTTGCGCCTTAAACCAGCGCTGATGCCATCACCACCTTTGACCCTTACCACTATTTGTCGATAACGTTCACTATGGCAGTTTTGGCCCTTTTGCCATTTTCAACTAGACAAAAATACTGTGGTTTATAACACGACAGAATTTTAAATTTAATTGAGACGTACACACAGGGAGTTCTGAAAACATGTAACACCTCTTTTACTTCAAGATATCGAACCTCGGTTTTCGGCAAATGCTAGTACACAGTTTTTTGCGTGTTCAAAAGTATCATCCGAAGTATTGAAAAAAAGTGTTATTCCTATAGATTGATGTCCTTTCAACAGAGAAATTGAAAGCAAGTATCACACAGTATGTGGCTCGTTATTTTTGTCGTTGGAACTTTCGGCAGAAACACTGGAGGAATTTATTAAAATTAAAGGAGTGGTCGGAATCGGTTGTTATTGTATAAACACCGCCAAGTGCGGCTCCCATTTCAGCCTCTGCCATTGTATCTGCTGTATGTCTGGTATGGCTGCATACACTTGTTGAACATACAGCTGTCGTTAGCTCATATCGCACCAAGGCAAGAACTGTGACACGAACCAAAAATACAACACTTCAGAAAAATCGACTTAAAGAATTCTAAAAAACGTATTCTGAAATAGTATAAGCTTCTTTTAAAGTTAAAGAAAGTACTTTTGACAGTAAATTCCATTATATTCTATACATCAGTAATACGGACATGCAGTTCTATTCTCGTAGTATCAGAGATGTTACCAGGTAGTAATTAAATAGTTCCTTCAATAGTGCCACTTTTTCTACTGTTATAAAAAGTCTTTACTTTCGTTATGACACTTCACGTAATACTTTTTGTCTATGTTCCACCCTTTTTTTTTTTTTTTTTTTTTTCTTCTTACTGTAATATTAACGATTTCGGTCCTCCATCAGACAAAGTTGTACGTACGTTAGAATAAAGAATGAGAAGCAAGTTCAAATAGTTTTATTTGAAAAAATACGAAATGTAATGTTTTTGAAAGAGTAAGCCCCCATTTGACTGTCTATTACTGTATTTATCTTCTGTACTATCTACGATTATCTGCTTTGGATTGCCTTAACAGATGTGACATGTTAATGATCTAAAAGCTCTTAGCATTGTACTCGACAATGTCATAAAAGCTGAAATCTATATAGCATAGAAGATAGAAACAGTAATACATCGTCAAACGGCGGTTTATTCTTTCATAGACTATTGCGTGACTGTGGTTCAGCCCCGTCGAAATCTTTTTGCAAAATGCAAAATTATGAAAACTAACACAATTTAATAAAGAACATCAGTTAGGAATAATGTAAGGAACACAGTTCACGAAAACACAGAATCATAAATGGCCTTATATCAAGTAGGAATAGATTTCACCGAGAAAAGGGATTCTATATGATCTTTCTTCATAGAAATTTCAATTTGTACGCTGCAACACACTGCCTTTTCTCCTGATATTGCTAACGATGATTGGCGCCTATTCGTTTTTGCTCGTATGTCGTTTTCACGGAAAGAATGCCTGGGCACTCTTCTGTTCTTTGAGTACTTTTATGTCACATTGTCCTTATCATTTATGATCGCGCTTACGATTTCCTCACAGGCGGAGACAAACGTTTTTTACTATCGTTATGTTTATCTTATCGAGGCAACTATACTTCTTGGTTATTACAACGCATTCGTGTAGTGTTTGTACCTTGCATTACAATGTCCTTCATGCATGCATGAATGTCTGGAGAACATTTTAATGTAAGATACAGGCACCCTGCAGGGCGTTTCCGTAAGAGCATACGTAAATTTAACACGATATATAGGATGCTCCATTGAACAATTTGAGGCAGGGAAACTGAGATCGGAGAATTCAGCTTAAGGAGATAATAGGAATAAAATCACATTTTTATATTTTTTTATTTAGGTTAATTAACTGCACATAACGTCATTGACACAATGAGCCTACCTTTTGTACTGCATCTTACAAGATGTGCTGAAACTGAGGGGCATCAACCTCAATGGCAGTATGACATCGGCGAACAAGTTTCTATGCACCCTGACAAATATCGCTGGTGTGTTTCGAATCACATCACAGGTGGCTACAATCTTGGCAACTATTTCCATTTCCGAGCTCTCATGCACAAGTGGCTTTAGATATTCCCATAGGAAGTAACTAAGGGCATTCAGGTCAGGTGACCTCGCAGACCATGGACCAATCCAGCGACCAGGAAATCCTGCACCGGTACTGCTCTATCGTATAGTACTGTAAGTCTCTCTATAACAGTGTAATGAATGGGTCTGTCGTTGGTTCATAGCACGTTCTGTCGCGGGACAACGTAAATACGATACGACAGAACTACCTAACGGACAAGTCAAGCAAACAAAACCTGCATCATGACTTTTTAGTAATCAGGATCGTCCTCCCCTTGCTTGCAGGAAATAAAGAGCGTACGTATAAATAAACAGCACAGTACGTGTAAACTTGTACGCGTGTTGAAAAAATTATAGTGGTAAATAAGCTGGAAAACAGTAGCCAGCCGCTGTGGCCGTGCGGTCCTAGGCGCTTCAGTCCGGAACCGCGCTGCTGCTACGGTCACAGGTTCGAATTCTGCCTCTGGCATGGATGTGTGTGATGTCCTTAGGTTAGTTAGGTTTAAGTAGTTCTAAGTTCTAGGGAACTGATGACCTCAGATGTTAAGTCTCACCGTGCTTAGAGCCATTTGAACCGTTTGGAAAACAGTAGTGCTTGACAAAGCGGTAGACAAGTTTACTTCCACATTTCCTTAAGTTTAGGCGTCTCCAAGCCCACGTTCCCTATCTCAAATTGTTCAGTAGAGCATTCTCTTTGTCATTTTACATTTTTGCACTCTCTAGTAGAAACACTCTATACAAAAAGACACTGTAATAACTGACGATACTGAAAATAATTTGCAAGTTACCGTATACGTGAAAAGTATGACAACTGAGAATGACCTATGCACACCCGCCAGTAGCAATGCTGAAGCGACACTTCCTGCCGTGGCGAATCATGAAGTAGCCTACAGCAAAACTAATACAACTGCCCTCAATTGGACGAATTGCGAGGCAGATGTGTGACGTATGTCGTGCACGTTGGGGTATTTCAGACGTATTTTTCAGTGACATAAACTAAAAATTGCTGTCTTTTCTTGCTGAGGTGCTATTTAATGACTGAAAATACAACGTAAACAAACAAGATTAATTTCTACCTGCATAACATCGCTGATCGTATAAAATATGTACACACACTCACGCACTTACTGATAATAACTTGTATATATACAGCACATCGTTCGAAATTCGTAAACTTTTTTTTTTGGAGTATTTTTGTGCTCTAGGTGGTACCAAGAAATCACTAAAATTTTGCAAGACTTGATTTATTGTACATTACGTCGGTAATCGGGTAGAGGTCGAGAAGAACCCAACGTGCTTCCCAATTTCTGGAGAGATTTATAACACGGAAGGAAATTGTTAACCAGAACGCTTGACATTCGCATCGTTTGCATGAAATATCAGAGCTCGGCTGAACTGCCGTTCATAACTTAGACTGCGTAGGAGAATCGAAGTTAAGTCGCGTTTTCGTAGACATGTGCGCATTGGTGCCACACCGTGCCAGAGACGCAAGCTTAATTAAAGTCACGTCGGTGGCAGAGGGAGTGGAAGAGGGGGGGGGGGGGGAAGTGACGCGGAGATGCAGTTTGGGTGGGAAGGGGTGAGCGGAGGGATGGGGGAGGGGGTTAGCTCCGCTGGAGGTGTGGTGGAAAATGCGCCTGGCGGGATTTATAGCGGCGCAGCTAAGCTCGCGGAATGGAGCAAGGGAGACGGCTGACCCGGTCGCTACAGGGGAGAACGAATGGTCGTGCGGTGTGGGAGTAGCGGCAGAGAGGGGACAGGGAAGGGGATAGGGAGTTATCTGTACAACTGCGGTGGTGTAGTTGCGAGCAGCTGTCATCGACGTGTTACTCAGACAATCCCTCGTCATTGGGTATGTTACTCATAGATGACATCGAGCCGGCATCAATACGGGGACAATTTTTTTTACTATGTTGGGAGTTATGGAGACTGGATAATGTAACGGAAGACTTATTTACTGAATAGCTCCGTTCTTGCGCACCTGCTTCAACTTTTATGGTATAGAAAAGGTGGGCACCTTCGTGACAATGGTATAACTGTGTGAAAACGGCACGCTCCAACTTTTTATTCTTAAATGTTGTAATTCGGATCAACATTCAGTTTACAACTCTGCTGCAGTGTGTCTTTGCATAGTACTGCCGTTAGTAATGGACGATACAAGTACGTACACTACACTTGGGCTCGTCACAATGCCATTTTGTTGACAAGTGGAAAAAGTGACTAGATTTCTTGGAAACTTTCTTCTACTGCCGATAACTTTCAAGAGCTACCTGAAGGTAGTTACGTGTGCAGATCATTCTGCATTATACAAAAAATTTCTTCAACTATTGGAAAGCGAGAAAAGTTATTTTCATGAAGTATAAAGGTCACTTTGTTACAGCACACATATTTGCAGAAAGAGGTGTGACAGTTAAAAATGTAGAAAACAAGTCTAGCAAAGTTAGAAGCGTTTCTGAATGTTTTGGTAAAAAAGACTAAGTTCTATTTTGCTGTTTCTAAATATAACATACAGTTGTTCAGAATACTGTATTGATTGCGTCATGACTTCGTTTCTTCTCATACCACTGAACTTGTAAGTAAGTGGCTAACAAAAAATGGCCCTGAGCACTACGGGACTTAACTTCTGAGGTCATCAGTCCCCTAGACTTAGAACTACTTAAACCTAACTAACCTAAGTACATCACACACATCAATGCCCGCGGCAGGATTCGAACCTGCGACCGTAGCAGTCGCGCGGTTCCGGACTGAAGCGCCTAGAACCGCTCGACCTCAGTGGCCGACTTAAGTGGCTAACATTGGGAACTAATTACCTTGCCTAGAGGATATTGCGTCAACTGTAAGTGTTGTGACATATTGTTCTATACGGTTGCTCCGAACAGTTGCATAAATAAGGGTGTAAAGGTTTCAATTTCGTTATTTAACACAATTTACACTTTTTCATTCTTATTTTGTTTCGATGGTGATTGGCCCCTAACTGTTTGGATTTTAAGAAAATGAGAAAAGGAAATCTCATCAAATTTGCATGATTGTGATGTATATTCTTCTGTGGATGGATAGAATAAAACTCATAAAATTCGGTAAATTTGTAACAGAGTTGTGACTAAGTCTTGAAAAGAAACGCTAGGTCAGCCCATCGTTGTGACAAATGGATTTAACTCTACTTTCCCTGTCTTGGACTTCATGTTATACTGTCGTCCTTAGCTCCGGGATAATTTTGTGACAATATTGCATACTGTGAATACCTCACTGCACATAAAGCTTTATTTCTATCAAAACGAAAGGATAAAGATTACCAAATTCCATTTTTGTGGAAATTATACACATGTCTATAAGATTATATTATAAAATGTTTGACAGAGTTGCCTAATTTCAAGACGTTTAAATGACGGCACATTTTTCAGCCGTTGTGTCGATTTTCAACTTCGTCTACCGCGTTTTTACTTTTGCACTCGAAACAGATGTAAATGGACGCAACGTCTAAAATATGTCCTGTACTGTACAGAACACAGAAAGGTTGCACGAAGTACACAATAATGGAGTTATTCAATAAACATTTGGTCGCTGCAAGTTATGAAATATACAACAGATTGTGAAAGAATGTTTTCCCACCACCACTGCTAAATATCCGTCATTGACATAGCCATTTGCAATCACGAATTTTAGTATACTCATTGATATTGCACACAATGTATTTTGTGATGGTTTGTTGTACGCTTTCATAATGTCGTTGGAAGTGGGGAATGGCAAGAATTTCGGAGAAGACAGACCTATAGTTGCAACGTAGAACTGTGTTATTTTATGAAGCAACGGTAAGAGAGTGCTATAACACCAGTTAATGCAAGAAGGCGTAGACGGCCGTAGTAGAGGCATCTATGTTAACACGTTGGTATTGAGAGGAGTGCGATAGCGAGACATTGTTATCGGAATACACTTTCGTTATATTCATGGATACACAATCGTTTTCCTTCACGGCTGCAAGAAGCCGAGCGAGCACAAGGGCGCTGGCAGCACCGGTGTTAGTGGAAACTGTTCTGGCCAGAACAGATCACATTTATGTTGCTACATCGATTTCCTCTTCCCCGATTAAATTACAGAGAAAGTTGGAAATAGTAGGGAATTACGACGTCTTCTCCACGAAATGGAGACAACGAGGAACCGCTCCTTTCGCACACGATGTCTCCGTTAAATTTTCTCTGCGGAACTGGAAAGTAAGGGTGGATGGTATGCGGGTAGTTTCTCTCGAACCGATACACGGCTTTGCTTTCACTTGCAGTGTACAATCAGCCTGCGGCAGAGCTCCGATATTGTTGAAACCGTAGTCACTCAGAGAGAACACGAAACTCGGCACAAATAATCCTAGTGATTGAACGTACTAATGTGACTAGGTCCCCTGTGAAGATCGCATTTCGTCATAGCCGAATGTATTCACAATTTTAGAGGAGAGGCACTACTGTCACATACGTGCGTTTGTTTGGCAGCCTTTGTTTAAAATGCTAACAATTCCTGGGTATTGATGTGGCATCATCCCTACATAATTTCCGATCTGACGTTGCGGTCTTCGTTGCTGACGCCATCTCCAGGGAACTAGGGAACTGGCTGACAGTGTGCGGTCAGTCAGACATCTCAACGAAGAGCGACTCAGCAACGACGACCGCGAAGTAGGATCGGAAAATTATGTAAGAATGACGTGGCGTCTTCACCATACTAAAATCTTCTGACGTCAGTTACTGCTAGTGTCTCATACAGAGACCTTAAACAGACAGAAATAAGCAAAGAATACTATAAGACATAACATTAAATACGAAAACACGTCATAATGTTCTGCAAAGCTATACCTGTTTGGCCATGCTGTCGGTTTGTTAGACCATTTACAGATGACAACTGACTGTTGAAACACAGATAAAAATGATGTGCGACTTACACAGACATTATTTGTATGCGAAAATGACATAAAGCGTTTAGGTAAGAAACATTACATTTTTTGTCACATTGAAATATTTACATTAATTACGAAAGGGGGGAAACAAAGTCTTTGGTGGAGATACATTTAACAACAGATGAGAAATACGATGAATTTGTAACTGAATGTGGTATTTGTAACGAAAACCTAATTTATCAAAGGGGAAGAAGGAAATTCAGCATGATCATTTAATACTAAGCTGGCGTTCTGTGCCTTGCTTTTTAGTATTATTATATGCTCTGCGAAACATCGACGGAAAATTCAGTTAATGTTACAGGAAATGTTAAGTGACAATAGAGGACTACTGAGGCAGATTTACATACATCGTTAATGATGCTTTTATTTTGTTGCAGCTTTTTTAACACCTTCTACTTTTGCTGCTAACTTTTTGCAACGGAAATTTATTTAAATCGCATTGTAACAGCTGTCGAATGATAAATATTTGAGCAAGTATTTCGCTAGGACAATCTCCCGTCCAGACCAGTGGTGATCCTAATCCAACTAGAATTTGAAAAATGCGTTGCGACAAAGGAATGTTTCTGCCGGACCGGTAATCGAATACGCACTCCTTCTGACCGCGAACAGTCACCATAATAAAACAAGCCACTGGAAAACGCATCTTGGCTCGAACCAAACATTGACTGTTACATATGGTTTCCTTTTCTCTTCATTAACAAAAAGATCAGTTATGTGGCCTCCCGTAACCTTACAGGCTGATACAAAAAGAACAATTGAGCATTAGTCCTTTTTATGGAACTTGCCCTTTGATGTAAGAGCAACCGTTTATTGCTATTAACGGCGATTAGTGTGCATAGATGGGACTAAATCCGGGAACGTAAAGTTGGTTATTTACATGTTCCGTGAGTCACAATGCAACCTCTGGCTATCATAATGTGTTTTACATTTACAGTACAGCGGAAAATATGGATAGCAACAAAATCTTTTTGTGAAGATACATTTAATATCTGATGAGAAATAAGATGAATTTACAATTTGAATCTAGTATTTGTAGTGAAAACTTAATTTAAGAAAGGGGAAACACGAAATCACGTCTGGTCATTTAATACTAATCTGGCATTTTGTGTCATATTCGTGTTTTCTTACGCCCTTACACCTTCCCTTCTTTTTCGTCTTTTTATCCAGTATTAGAGCTACTGGCCTGTTGCCATCTCTGTCCATCTCCTCGCTGGTCTTCCTACACCTCTTTTACCTCTGGGTTTGTATTTGAGAATTTTCGGGGCTCTGTCCTGTCTTCATCCGCAGTACATGGTTCCCCCAAGATGTTTCGTAAACCTGAACTGGAAACTGGTATTACTTTGAGATACTTACGCATGTCATTAGATCTTTTACTACCTCAAAGTGTCTAGCCAGTTCTTCTTCTCATTAACCACATCTCGGCCCTCATTCGTCTCCGTTTGTCATCTCAGCGGAGTGTCCAAGCTTCGCTGCCATACAAGAGGGTGGGTTTGGCCAGGTTGTTGTGTAGTTGTATAGTATTAATCTGGTGTGCTGCTGAACAAAGGATGGTCTGAAGATGCTTTCTGTTAGTCGTGTAACTTTTGTGAAGTTTGTCGTTGTGTGTTGCATATCGTTTTCTTGAATGTAGATATACCCTAGATTTTTCGAATGTTGATATTTGCGCGAACGTTGTGTTGTCAATCGATATTCCGATTCTCTTGTGCTCTTTCCCGATGAACGCCATAACGCTAGCTTTATTTATTGAGGGAGATCTCCATTTTATACGTTTCTGCTGTTGTGCGCAGGATATACATTGATCTCAGTAGATCGTCCTTGGATTCTGAAAACAAATTATCTGCTTACCCTGAAACACTAGAATGCCTAGGTCAGTTCGTCTATCTTGCTTTCACCCTGGGGATTTAATCTAAATTCACTTTCGATTTTATTTATGTATATGTTGATCAAAAACGATGAGTGGCAACATAATTGTGCAACTCCTTTGTCAACGTGTTTCCATTCCGGAAGGTGTTGTCTGGTTGTGCCTGCAGTCATATTTTGGATATAAGCTTTCTGAATTGCTTTTAAGATCTGTGGTGGGTTTTTAATTTCTGCGAGGATTTTCCAAAGTTTTCCTCTGTCAGCTGAATTGGAAGCTTTCTTAAAATCAGCAAAGGCCACATGAGTTTTCAGATTATTTTTTAATTTTTCAAAACAACTCCACGCACTCGCGCTTGCGCGCGTACACGCACACTATATAATTACAGTACTGAACATTCATAAATTCCTCTATAGAGCAGAAGGAATAGTCAGGCACGTATGGGTTCAGTTTGTGTTACAAGATAATTTTATTCACTACGAAATTCTTGATGTCACTGCAGTGGGTGGTCAAAAACTTTTATGGTTGAATATCTCACTCCTTCCTGTGCCACTTCAAGTCTGGGAGTAGGATAGTGTAAATCCATTCCCCTTCTGCTGTGATGTTAATGACTGTTACTGATAATTTTCGAACTGTTTGTTTCCATAAACTAGTTTTCAAGCCTTTTCAGTCTTTTCATCAACTGGGGTGTGTAGAAGCTACATGTTTCTTTTCATAAGCGTGATGCAGGTGGTACTAGTTGTGTGCCCTGAATCTAGGAAATACTTCCGTATCTAGCCACGACGGATACCTATGAGGTGTGACAGTGGGGGCGGTAATATTGTTATCTGGCAGCGTATTTATGGTGAGGTGCTTTAGTAAATAATTCTGGGGCCAACAGACGACGAAGACGATGATGATGATGCTGAGGTGTACGGGAAGGTGTCGTCGTTGAGTGACTGTAGGAGGATACAAGATGACTTGGACAGGATTTGTGATTGGTGTGAAGAATGGCAGCTAACTCTAAATATAGATAAATGTAAATTAATGCAGATGAATAGGAAAAAGAATCCTGTAATGTTTGAATACTCCATTATAACTCGTCGAGCAGATGCGCAAAACTATAGACCTATATCTCTGACATCGATCTGTTGTAGAATTTTAGAACATGTTTTTTGCTCGAGTATCATGTCGTTTTTGGAAACCCAGAATCTACTCTGTAGGAATCAACATGGACTCCGGAAACAGCGATCGTGTGATACCCAACTCGCTTTATTTGTTCATGAAACCCAGAAAATATTAGATACAGGCTCCCAGGTAGATACTATTTTCCTTGACTTCCGGAAGGCGTTCGATACAGTTCCACACTGTCGCCTGATAAACAAAGTAAGAGCCTACGGAATATCAGACCAGCTGTGTGGCTGGATTGAAGAATTTTTAGCAAACAGAACACAGCATGTTGTTATCAATGGAGAGACGTCTACAGACGTTAAAGTAACCTCTGACGTGCGACAGGGGAGTGTTATGGGACCATTACTTTTCACAATATATATAAATGACCTAGTAGATAGTGTCGGAAGTTCCATGCGGCTTTTCGGGGATGATGCTGTAGTATACAGAGAAGTTGCAGCATTAGAAAATTGCAGCGAAATGCAGGAAGATCTGCAGCGGATAGGCACTTGGTGCAGGGAGTGGCAACTGACCCTTAACATAGACAAATGTAATGTATTGCGAACACATAGAAAGAAGGATCCTTTATTGTATGATTACATGATAGCGGAACAAACACTGGTAGCAGTTACTTCTGTAAAATATCTGGGAGTATGCGTGCGGAACGATTTGAAGTGGAATGATCATATAAAATTAATTGTTGGTAAGGCGGGTACCAAGTTGAGATTCATTGGGAGAGTGCTTAGAAAATGTAGTCCGTCAACAAAGGAGGTGGCTTACAAAACACTCGTTCGACCTATACTTGAGTATTGCTCATCAGTGTGGGATCCGTACCAGATCGGGTTGACGGAAGAGATAGAGAAGATCCAAAGAAGATCGGCGCGTTTCGTCACAGGGTTATTTGGGAGCCATGATAGCGTTACGGAGATGTTTAGGAAACTCAAGTGGCAGACTCTGCAAGAGAGGCGCTCTGCATCGCGGTGTAGCTTGCTGTCCAGGTTTCGAGAGAGTGTGTTTCTGGATGAGGTATCGAATATATTGCTTCCCCCTACTTATACCTCCCGAGGAGATAACGAATGTAAAATTAGAGAGATTCGAGCGCGCACGGAGGCTTTCAATCAGTCGTTCTTCCCGCGAACCATACGCGACTGGAACAGAAAACGGAGGTAATGACAGTGGCACGTAAAGTGTCCTCCACCACACACCGTTGGATGGCTTCTGGAGTATAAATGTAGATTGAGATGTAGTAGTGTAGCGCTTCACACAGTCACGTCGATTAAATATTTGGGTGTAACATTGCAGAGCGATATGAAGTGGGACAAGCATGTAATGGCAGTTGTGGGCAAGGCGGATAGTCGTCTTCGGTTCCTTGGTAGAATTTTGGGAAGATGTGGTTCATCTGTAAAGGAGACCGCTTATAAAACACTAATACGACCTGTTCTTGAGTATTGCTCGAGCGTTTGGGATGCCTATCGGGTCGGATTGGGGGAGGACATAGGAGCAATTCAGAAGCGGGCTGCTAGATTTGTTACTGGTAGGTTTGATCATCACGCGAGTGTTACGGAAATGCTTCAGGAACTCAGGTGGGAGTCTCTAGAGGAAAGGAGGGGTTCTTTTCATGAATCGCTACTGAGGAAATTTAGAGAACCAGCATTTGAGGCTGACTGCAGTGCACTTTTCTTGCGGCCAACTTATATTTCGCGGAATGACCACAAAGATAAGATAAGAGAGATTAGGGCTCGTACAAAGGCATATAGCCAGTCATTTTTCCCTCGTTCTGTTTGGGAGTGGAACAGGGAGAGAAGATGCTAGTTGTGGTACGGGGTACCCTCCGCCACGCACCGTATGGTGGATTGCGGAGTATGTATGTAGATGTAGAAGACGCTATTAGGTGGTTATCAACAACAGTACCGCTCGTACTGCCGTAGTGCGCAGAGAAATTCGTTTTTCGGCACAACGTGAAACACAGCTATCACTCGTGGCGATATACATTGAGCTGTTGTAGTCTCTTCTTACCACACCCTAAGAAGGTAAGTATGTAACTTCTGCATCCCCCATCTGAAGATGAGCCAGAAGAGCCTCGAGAACCAGTTTGTAGAAACAGATATTTTAAAAGTAACTGGACCCAGTTATCTGTATTTATATTCAATTAGATGAGTATTCTGCGCTGCCTGGGTTGTATTCAAATCCTTTATTCCTTTCCCTCACTTCCTCTTTCTCCTGCTCCCCCGCCCCCTCTCGATCCATCTCCCCCAGCTCTTCTCCCTAATATCTGCTCATCCCCCCTCTCTCTGTCCATCTTCTCCTCCACCTTTCTCCGTCCATCTCTTCCTCCTCGCCTTCTCTCTCGAACGTATAACCATACCCCAATAGCAGGCCGTGGTAGGTAATACGTGTAACGATTTTGGTTGAAATCGGTACAGTAGTTTAGTAATAGCTTTTTTCCGGTGGTTTTCCCGGAGTACGCACGTGTGACACACATTTCACACATAGTTGTGCACATATTTTTTCTGTAACTGAAGCGAATTTGCCCTGCAGTTTCGCTTTCACGCAGCTCAATTTTTATGACGTCATATCTTCTGAGCAATTGTTCGTACAAAGAAAGAATTTTGGAGGTGCATTTCGTGGTGTATTTTGATAGTGTCTGCGAGATGTGCTGCGCATACAGTTAGTAGCAAAGACGTAATAATTCGAAACATCATTCGTGACGACACTGTTTATCACGCATCTGAGTGTTTATGACGTCGTATGTCCTTTATATGTGTCGCACAGTGATATAATTTTGTTATTACATTATTCGGCGGCATATGTGGATACTGTCTGCGAAATGTGTTGCGAATAGATTTAGTAGTAAAGGCGTAACACATTTAAACGTCATTCTTGATGCGGCAGTTTTACTGCATGATCAGCGGAAGTGGACTAAGCGATAAGCTTTTTCCCTTTCTTCATTTTGTAGCGTTGTCAACGACAAAAACTTTCGTAAAGATTTGAAACTATGTGGAGAATTTGTTGCAACTGCTCTCATTCTTAAATACTGGGTGAATAAAGTCCGGTTATTCGCCCATCGTGGGCTACACTTATTTTTCACCCCGACCTCCTCCTCTTTTCATAGGTACGTGTTTCTAACCACCATAGCTATTCTTTCCAGAAGTGAGTGGTAGGTGAATCAAGCTTGCTTGAAATCTGTCCGGTGGTTTAGGAGAAGAGGTGGAACGTACATACATATATTATACATGTACATCCATTTTTGTAATATGTGTGGATTAACACAGTCTCCTTAGTAGATAAATGAAACGTTAACTTCCCTTCTTCTTTCCTCTTTCCCTGCATACTTCTGTCGTCTCGGGCTCATTCGTGCCTGTAAGAACAGCATTGTTAAATTTAACTGTATATGAAGAGATAAAACTCTTCGCTCTCGCATTTCGCGGCCATAACTCACCAATTGCCTCGCGACTCTATACGTCTATTTGCTGTTGTGTTCTCTCCAGTCCTTGTAGATTTATCACTGAACTTTCGTACTGCTTCGTGCCTCTAAAAACGACATTTTTAAATTTGACTTTATGTGGTGAGATAGAACTGCTGGTCCTCGCCTTTCGCGGCAGTGACGCACGAACTGTAGCACGACTCAGTGCCCCTACTGTCCACCGTAATGTCTTCAGTCCATGTGAATTTGACACAACACTCTCCCAGTGTTTGATCTAGTGCTACCGCAAAAAATTACGTAGCGTACAGTTTGGTTCCGCATAATCAGAGATCTTAACTGGAATTCTTCTTCAGTACTTTGAGTGCACTTTGTCTACACTATTCAAAGAGCAAAATAATTTTTATGTTTGTTAATTAGATGTCCTCTCTAAACGTACAGACATAGCTAATGTACCCGTCGTTGTTTCTAACAATGGCTTCAGAGCTCAGTTTTGCAGTAAAGAAGCTCAGTGATTTACAGTTGACAGTCCTATTATAAAAATAACAATAATAATAATTTTCGAGACTTCTTAGCATCAGAACTGCTGTTTAAGCTTATTTTAAAAGAGTGGACCAAAACACTACTATGCCGTGTATATCGCTGGTTATACTGCATTCTGGAGTGTTAAAAAGACGCCTGGTCAATTTCCTTGGTTCAGCCCATTTCACGCGTTATGACATACATCGCTGCAGTTTTAGTCTTCCCCATGTAACTCTACGCTCAGTTACACCAGTTTCTTCTTTACCGCTGATGTGCGCATCTCACGGGATTGAAACATAAATCAAGAGGCATGATCTCTTTCCATACTTGCCGCATAACACTGGCAAACACGGTAACTGCAACGATTTGGTCAGTATGTGTGTTTTGGCCGTGCAGATAAGTGTTAGGTCGAGCTGCCGTTACCGTTGTAGGTGGGTTGTCGTAACATTGATGGTGGCATCAGGTACTCCAAGAGATTAGGCAGAGAAGATGCAAGCCTACCTAAGCGTTTCTTTTCGATTAGCCATTCTACGTAAAGACTGAACAATGTGGTCAGTGGTACTGGAATGTCCCCACAAAGTAGAAACCTTTGATCCTGGCCCATTCCGAAATTACTTCTTCAGAGATCTTTGATCTTACGGTCTGATATTGTGAACCTACCCTATCTGCCCAAAAGTATTTTGACACCTGTTAGTGGACGTTAATGCGGGGTGTCTCCATCCTTCGCCTTCATGACGGACTGAATTCTCCTGGGCATCACTGAAGTGTCTGAATGTCTATGGAGGAATGGCAGCTGATTCTTCCTAAAGAGTCGAAGCCAGAGGAGGCAGTGATGTTGGACGTGGGGTCTGGAACGAAGTCGATGTTCTCACTCCAGAGGTGCCCCATTGGGTTCAAAAAAATGGTTCAAAAGACTCTGCGCACTATGAGACTTAACTTCTGAGGTCATCAGTCCCATAGAACTTAGAACTATTTAAACCTGACTAATCTAAGGACATCACACACATCTATGCCCGAGGCAGGATTCGAACCTACGACCGTAGTGGTCGCGCAGTTCCAGACTGTAGCGCCTAGAACCGCTCGGCCACCTCGGCCGGCCATTGGGTTCAGGTCTGGACTTCGCGCAGGTCATTTGACTTCAAGAATGTTGTTCTCCACACGTGGCATGTGTATCAATGAGAAATCTGAGCGGTGTTGAGGTACTCTTGTGGGAAATGCGATCGCGAGAACATTTGTGTGACCATCTCCAGCGTTACTTCCATCGCAGGGCTGGTAGCCAGGATATCAGCAAACAGTTTCGACAGTTCTGGGCCAGTTTGCCTCCTTTATGGCACCCTGCCCAGTTGAATCAGTGCATTGAACCAGGCCAGCAAAAATGCAACATCATACAGATAAGACGGTTCATATTGCCAAGGCCTTTTCTGTATATTTGATTCTATTTTGCAATAACCGAAATAACAGCATACACCCACTCAATCCGTTTTAAGTTTCTACACATCTCTATCTACATTTACGTGATCACTCTGCTACTCACAGTTAAGTGCCTGGAAGATGGTTCACTGAACTACCTTCAAGCCGTCTCTCTACCGTTCCACTCTCTAACGGCGCGCGGGAAAAACGAGCACTTACATTCTTCTGTGCGAGCCCTGATTTCTTTAATTTTGTCGTGATGATCATTTCTCCCTATGTAGGTGGAAGCCAACAGAATGTTCTCGCAATCGGAGGAGAAAACTGGTGATTGAAATTTCATGAGACCCCGTCGCAACGAAAAACGCCTTTGTTTTAGTGATTGCCACTCGAATTCATGTATCATGTCTGTAACACTATCTCCCCTATTTCGCGATAGTAAAAAACGAGCTGCCCTTCTTTAAACTTTTGCGATGCCATCCGTCAGTCCCACCTGATGCGAATCCCTCACCGCACAACAATACTTCAGAATAGGGCGGACAACCGTGGTGTAAGCAGTCTCTTTAGTAGACCTGTTGCACTTTCTAAGTGTTCTGCCTGTGAATCGCAGTCTTTGGTTTGTTCTATCCACAACATTATCTATGTGATCGTTCCAATTTAGGTTATTTGTAATTGTAGTCCCTAACCATTTACTTGAATTTACAGCCTTCAGATCTGTGTGACTTACAGCATAATCGAAATTTAGTGGAGTTCTTTTAAAAATGTTCAAATGTGTGTGAAATCTTATGGGACTTAACTGCTAATGTCATCAGTCCCTAAGCTGACACACTACGTAACCTAAATTATCCTAAGGACAAACACACACACCCATGCCCGAGGGAGGACTCGAACCTCCGCCGGGACCAGCCGCACAGTCCATGATTGCAGCACCGCAGACCCCTCGGCTAATCCCGCGCGGCGGACTTCTTTTAGTACTCATGTGAATGAGTTCACACGTTTCTCCATTCAGGGTCAATTGCCACTTTTCGCGCAATACAGATACCTTATCTAAATCCTTTTGCAGTTCGCTTTGGTCATTTGATGACTTTACAGGACGGTATACGACAGCACCGAAACAGAGGACGACCGAAGAAAGGCAGAAATACTGAATTCAGTGTTCCGAAACTGTTTCACTGCGGAAAATCGTAACACGGTCCCTGACTTCAGCCGTCGCACGGACGCCAAAATGGAAAATATTGAAATAAACGATATCGGAATTGAAAAACAACTGCTATCACTTAGTAGCGGAAAAGCATCCGGACCAGACGAGATACCCTTAAGATTCTACAGTGATTATGCTAAAGAACTTCCCCCCTTTCTATCAGCAATTTATCGTAGATCGCTGGAAGAACGTAAAGTACCTAGCGACCCATTTTCAAGAAGGGTCATAAATCAGATGCGAATAATTATAGGCCTATTTCGCTTACGTCAATCTGTTGTAGAATAATGGAACATGTTTTGTGTTCTCGTATTATGACGTTCTTAGATAATACAAATCTCCTTCATCATAACCAACATGGATTCCGCAAACAGAGATCATGTGAAACTCAGCTCGTCCTATTTGCCCAAGAAATTCACAGTGCCGTAGACACTGGCGAGCAGATTGATGCCGTATTCCTGGACTTCAGGAAGGCATTTGATACGGTTCCGCACTTACGTTTAGTGAAAAAAATACGAGCTTACGGAATATCGGACCAGGTTTGTGATTGGATTCAGGATTTCCTAGAAGAAAGAACACAACATGTCATTCTTAACGGTTCAAAATCTGCAGATGTAGAGGTAATTTCGGGAGTACCGCAGGGAAGCGTGATAGGACCTTTATTGTTTACAATATACATAAATGACTTAGTTGACAACATCGGTAGCTCCGTGAGGCTATTTGCAGATGACACGGTTGTCTACAAGAAAGTAGCAACATCAGAAGACTCGTACGTACTCCAGGAGGACCTGCAGAGGATTAATGCATGGTGCGACAGCTGGCAGCTTTCCCTAAACGTAGATAAATGTAATATAATGCGCATACATAGGGGCAGAAATCCATTCCAGTACGATTATGCCATAGGTGGTAAATCATTGGAAGCGGTAACGACCGTAAAATACTTAGGAGTTACTATCCGGAGCGATCTGAAGTGGAATGATCACATAAAACAAATAGTGGGAAAAGCAGGCGCCAGGTTGAGATTCATAGGAAGAATTCTAAGAAAATGTGACTCATCGACGAAAGAAGTAGCTTACAAAACGCTTGTTCGTCCGATTCTTGAGTATTGCTCATCAGTATGGGACCCTTACCAGGTTGGATTAATAGAAGAGATAGACATGATCCAGCGAAAAGCAGCGCGATTCGTCATGGGGACATTTAGTCAGCGCGAGAGCGTTACGGAGATGCTGAACAAGCTCCAGTGGCGGACACTTCAAGAAAGGCGTTACGCAATACGGAGAGGTTTATTATCGAAATTACGAGAGAGCACATTCCGGGAAGAGATGGGCAACATATTACTACCGCCCACATATATCTCGCGTAATGATCACAACGAAAAGATCCGAGAAATTAGAGCAAATACGGAGACTTACAAGCAGTCGTTCTTCCCACGCACAATTCGTGAATGGAACAGGGAAGGGGGGATCAGATAGTGGTACAATAAGTACCCTCCGCCACACACCGTAAGGTGGCTCGCGGAGTATAGATGTAGATGTAGATGTAGATTGTGAACGATATTTTCTGAATCCATGCTATGTGTCAATAAATAGTTTTCTTCGAGGTACTTCACAAAGTTCGAATACAGTATATGTTCCAAAACCCCAGCGCAAATCGACGTTAATGATGTGCGTCTGTAATTCAACGGATTACTCCTACTTCCGTTTTTGGGTATTGGTTTGACTTGAGCAATTTTTCAGTCTTTAGGTACGAATCTCTCTGTGAGCGAGCGGTTGTATATAATTGTTAAATATGGAGCTATTGTATCAGCATACCATGAGAGGAAGCTGACTAGCATTCAATCTGGACCGGAAGCGTTGCCTTTATTAAGTGATTTAAGCTGCTTTGCGGCATCGAGGATATCTACTTCTATGTTTCTCATCTCGGCAGTTGTTCTTGATTGGAATTCAGGAATATTTACTTCGTCTTCTTTGGTGAAGGAGTTTCGGAAAACCGTGTTTAATAACTCTGCTTTAGTGGCACTGCCATTATTGATTTCACCGTTGTTATCGCGCAGTGATGGTACTGATTGCGTCTTGCCACAGGTGTGCTTTACGTATGACCAGAATCTCTTTGGGTTTTCTGCCAGATTTCGAGACAGAATTTCGTTGTGGAAATTATTAAAAGCATCTTGCATTGAAGTACGCGCCATATTTCGAACTTCTGCAAAATTTTGCCAGCCTTGGGGAGTCTGCGTTCTTTTCAATTTGGCATGCTTTTTCCGTTTCTACCTTCCTGTCTGGGTATTTCGCTTTTTTGGCTGTCAGCGTTAATACACTGACGCAGACAAAAAGTTGCAAAACCAAGAAGTTGCTTAGCATAAATGAAAGTTGGTAGGCGTGTTTCTACATCTGAAAGATGATGTCTATTCAGATTTCTCGTCTGTCGAATAAGAGTGGCACTAGGAGCGCCGCTATAAGGATGCAAATCAGGTTTGCCTTAAAGTAAACGCAGTAACGGTCGTGAGCGTCAGTTACCTGTGAGATTAGACGTGGTGAGTTAATATTAGTCAAGAATGCCTTTAAGGCAACAAAGACGCCGTAATCATCACCTCACTCTATTTGAATGAGGTCGTGTAATAGGCTGCGAGAAGCTGTATGTTCCTTCGGCGATACTGCAGAAAGACGTGGCAGGAATGTAACCAGGCTCATGATTCCTGGCAACGGTGGTCGCGGCAGAGCAAGGTCGCAAAATCTGGCTCCGGACGGTCACGCGGCACTACCGAAAGGGAAAACCATCGTGTTCGGCCTATGGTTCTGGTGTATCAAACTGTATCTGCAGCAGCAATCTGAGTAGCAGCTGGCATGACAGTGACACAACGAACTATCACAAATCGCTTACTCAAGGACAGCTCCGACCCAGACAAACTGCAACGCACATTCCACTGACGCGAAACCACCGCCATTTGCGACTTCAGTGGTGTCAAGCGAGAGCCCATAGAAGGGCAGTATAAAGTCTTACGTTTTCTGATGGAAGTTAGTTCTGTCTCGGTGCCAGTAATGGCCGTGTTTTGGGGTGGTCCAGTTGTGTGGTGATTCCAGTTGAGGGCCTGCAACCAACTTTTCTGAGTGCTAGACACACTGCACCTGGTTTGGGGTGCGGATTTATGTGACAGCAGGCATACTCTCGTGGTATCCCACACAGCCTGACTGCGAAATTGTACATCAGTCTGGAGATTAGACCTGTTGTGTTGCCATTCATTAACAGCATTCCAGGGGGTGTTTTCCAATAGGATAACGCTCGCCCATACATCGCTGCTGTAGCTCACTATTCTGTACAGTGTCGACTGCTCGATCACCATATCTGCCTTCAGTCAAGGTCATATGGGACATCATTCGACGAAAACTTCACCGTCATCTACAAACAGCATTAGCCGTCCCTGTGTTGGCCGACCAGGTGCAACAGGATGGAGCTCCATCCCGCAACTGACGTCTGGCACCTATACAACATAATGCATACACTTCAGCATCCTTACATATAACATTCTGGCGGTTACACTGGCTACTGATGTACCAGTATTTCACATTTGCTTATACACCACTGGCCATTAAAATTACTACACCAAGAAGAAATGCAGATGATAAACGGGTATTCATTGGACAAATACATAATACTAGAACTGACATGTGATTATATTTTCACGCAATTTGGGTGCGTGGATCCTGAGCCATCAATACCCAGAACTACTACCTCTGGCCGTAATAGCGGCCTTGATACGCCTGGGCATTGATTCAGCCAGATCTTGGATGGTGTGTACAGGTACAGCTGCCCATGCAGCTTCAACACGATACCACAGTTCATCAAGAGTAGTGACTGGCGTATTGTGACGAGCTAGTTGCTCGGCCACCATTGACCAGACGTTTCCAATTGGTGAGAGATCTGCAGAATGTGCTGGCCAGGGCAGCAGTCGAACATTTTCTGTATCCAGAAAGGCCCATACAGGACCTGCAACATGCGGTCGTGAATTATCCTGCTGAAATGTAGTGTTTCGCAAGGACCGAATCAAGGGTAGAGCCACGGGTCGTAACACATCTGAAATGTAACGTCCATTGTTCAAAGTGCCGTCAGTGCGAACAAGAGGTGACCGAGACATGTAACCATTGGCACCCCATACATTCACGCCGGATGATACGCCAGTATGGCGATGACGAATACACACTTCCAATGTGGTTCCACCGCGATGTCGCCAAACACGGATGTGACCATCATGATGCTGTAAACAGTACCTGGATTCATCCTAAAAAATGACGTTTTGCCATTCGTGCACCCAGGTTCGTCGTTGAGTACACCATCGCAGGCGCTCCTGTCTGTGATGCAGCGTCAAGAGTAACCGCAGCCATGGTCTCCGAGATGATAGTCAATGCTGCTGCAAACGTCGTCGAACTGTTGATGCAGATGGTTGTTGTCTTGCAAACGTCCCCATCTGTTGACTCAGGGATCGAGACGTGGCCGCACGATCCGTAACAGCCATGCTGATAAGATGCCTGTCATTTCGACTGCTAGTGATACGAGGCCGTTGGGATCCAGCACGGCGTTCCGTATTAACCTCCTGAACCCACCGATTCCATATTCTGCTGACAGTCATTGGATCTCGACCAACGCGACAAGCAGTGCCGCGTTACGATAAACCGCAATTGCGATAGGCTACAATACGACCTGTATCAAAGTCGGAAACGTGATGGTACGCATTTTTCCTCCTTATATGAGGCATCACAACAACATTTCACCAGGCAACGCCTGTCAACTGCTGTTTGTGTATGAGAAATCGGTTGGAAACTTTTCTCATGTCAGCACGTTGTAGGTGTCGCCACCGGCGCCAACCTTGTGTGCATGCTCTGAAAAGCTATAATCATTTGCATGTCGCAGCATGTTCTTCCTGTCGGGTAAATTTCGAGTCTGTAACACGTAATCTTCGTGGTGTAGCAATTTTAATGGCCAGTACTGTGTTAACCTCTGATCTTGCAATGTTAAGTCACTTAAATACGTTACTTAAATAGATTTATTCCCGAATTTTCATTACTCTACATTAAATATTTTGTGGTGTGGCGATTTTTTTTCCGTCAGTATGTTTTCCGGGCCATTTTTATCCTGCCCGCTCAGAGTTGCTGACTCTGGGAAGTGGCTTCATTACGGACCGCACATCGCGAATGAATAACGCTGCGGCGTTCCGCACAGTGAGCGGGCAATCAGCGCTCCAGATACGAAGCACAGCGGGCTGGTTTGCTCGTCTGCGGCGGCGCACGGGCCGGGCCATTGGCTGCAGCTGGGCCCGGTCAGCCGAAGGAGGACGCCGGGCAGGGCATTGACCACCAGCCGCCGGTGCCCGCCACCGCCGCAACTTGCTGCCCGCCGAGACACCAAGTGTTCAGCCGACCGCGGCCTCCGCGTAGCCGCCACCCGTCGTGGTTACCGCATTTCCTGGGCATCCTGTTTCATGGTAGCTAGTATTTTGCATTCCGGCGCCGCTCTAGCGGATCACTGCGGATAATACAGGATGAGTCAGGGGGGAAGGTGCATGCTTCGAGGGGTGATAGTGATTACGAATAAGAAAATAGTACATACACATGCTCTTACGGGAAAACAATCTCAACAACAACAAAAAATAATTAATGTGGAGTAATTAAATTTCGGAAGTAGACTTGTTATTGTTGTTATTAAGGTCTTCAGTCCTGAGACTGGTTTGATGCAGCTCTCCACCTGTGCAAAGTTCATCATCTCCCAGCACCCACTGCAACCTACATTCTTCAGAATCTGCTTAGTGTATTCTTCTCTTGGTCTCCCTCTACTATTTTTACCTTCCACGCTGCCCTCCAGTACTAAATTGGTGATCCCTTGATGCCTCAGAACGTGTCCTACCAACCGATCCCTTCTTCTAGTCAAGTTGTGCCACAAACTCCTCTTCTCCCCAATCCTATTCAATACCTCCTCATGCGGTATGTGATCTACACATCTAATCTTCAGCATTCTTCTGTAGAACCACATTTCGAAAGCTTCTATTCTCTTCTTGTCCAAACGATTTATCGTCCACGTTTCACTTCCATACATGGCTACTCTCCATACAAATACTTTCAGAAACGACTTCCTGACTTTTAAATCTATACTCGATGTTAACAAATTTCTCTTCTTCAGTAACGCTTTCCTTGCCATTGTCAATCTACATTTTATATCCTCCTTTTTGGCTCTGGCTCGTGATGACTGGGTGTTGTGTGCTGTCCTAAGGTTAGTTAGGTTTAAGTAGTTCTAAGTTCTAGGGGACTGATGACCATAGTTAAGTCCCATAGTGCTCAGAGCCATTTGAACCATTTTTTATATCCTCTCTACTTCGACCATCATCAGTTATTTTGCTCCCCATATAGCAAAACTCCTTTACTACTTTAAGCGTCTCATTTCCTAATCTAATTCCCTCAACATCACCAGATTTAATTGGACTACATTCCATTATCCTCGTTTTGCTTTTGTTGATGTTCATCTTATATCCTCCTTTCAAGACACTATCCATTCCGTTCAACTGTTCTTCCAAGTCCTTTGCTGTCTCTGACAGAATTACAATGTCATCAACGAACCTCAAAGTTTTTATTTCTTCTCCGAGGATTTTAATACCTACTCCGAATTTTTCTTTTGTTTCCTTTACTGCTTGCTCAATATGCAGATTGAATAACATCGTCTAGGCGCTCAGTCCGGAACCGCGGGACTGCTACGATTGCAGGTTCGAATCCTGCCTCGGGCATGGATGTGTGTGATGTCCTTAGGTTAGTTATGTTTAAGTAGTTCAAAGTTCTAGGGGACTGATGACCACAGAATGCTGGTACATTAATAACCGGTGTAACCGACAGAATGTTGAATGCAAGCATGCAGACGTGCGTGCTTCGTGTTGTGCGGATGCCGGATGTCAGTTTGTGGGATGGAGTTCCATGCCCATAGCACTCGATCGGCCAATCCAGGGACGGCTAATGTTGTTTGTGGATGACACTGGTGGTGTGGTCTGATGATGTCCCACATATGCTTGACTGGAGACCGATCTGGTAATCAACATTCCTCCAAGCATGTAGGGTTACAAAGCAGTATGCGGGCGAGCGTTCTCCTTTTGGACAATACTCTCTGGGGTGTTGTTCATGATTGACAGCACAACAGGTCGATTCATCAGACTGACGTACTGATCTGCAATCAAGGTGTGTGGGATAACCCCGACAGTGCTCATGCTGTCATAGGAAATCGCATCCCAGTCGTAGCCCCAAGTGAACGTTCAGTCTGGTTGCAGGTCCTCATCTGGCCTCCTGTTAACGACCACACGGCCATCACTGGCATCAGGCATAACGAGCTTTCATCAGAAAACACGAGGGACCTCCACCCTACCCTCGCTTGACGCCACTGAAGTCGGAGATGGTGCTGGTTTGGAGTCAGTGGAATACTCGCTACAGGGCTTCTGGCTCGGTGCTGTCCTTAAAGTAACCGATTTGCACCAATAAGTTGGGTCACTGCGGTACCAACTGCTACTCACACTCTTGTTACATACGCAGTACGATGTGCTAGAGCCATAACCCGAACGGTAGTGCCACGTGGCTGTCCGAAGCCTGGTTCTCGTCACCATCTCCGCCGACAATCATGTGCAGTGACTGTATTCCTGCCAAGTCTTTATGCAGAATACAGAAAGAACATCAAGCTTCTTGTAGCCCAATTGAACGACCTCGTTCAAACTCATTGTGGTGTTGATAATGACGTCTTTGTCCCCATAAAGGCATTCTTGACTAACGTCAACCCACCACGTCCAATCTCAAGCGTAACAAAGACTCATGACCGTTACAGAGCGTATTTAACGGAAACCTTATCTGCATCTTCATAATGGTGTTACCAGCGCCACTCTTACGCGACTGGCGCGAAATTTGAATAGACATCATCTTTCAGATGTAGAAACACGACTACCAACTATCGTTTATATTGTACGACCCATTCTTGGTGTTGTGACTTTTTTCCCGTCAGTGTGTCCCGTCCTTAACAGTTTCCGAGGAAAGGAATGAAAACGATGGGAATAAGGACAAATTAATGCAGACGATAGTGAATCAAAGATTTTGATTTAACGTTGTGTTTAATTCTGTACATTTCCCTACAAAAGATATTCAGAAAGTCCATCACCAACTGAAATGGATTTTGCAGCTCTTGTAGACAGTTGCTGTGTTGCTGATCTGAGCTCATTCGTATGGTCCTTCACTTGAGTACAAGCATATAAAATGCGAATATCCACTCTGTGGTTGGTTGTTTCGGGGAAGGAGACCAGACAGCGAGGTCATCGTTCTCATCGGGTTAGGGAAGGACGGGGAAGGAAGTCGGCCGTGCCCTTTGAAAGGAACCATCCCGGCATTTGCCTGGAGCGATTTAGGGAAATCACGGAAAACCTAAATCAGGATGGCCGTCCACTCTGTGCTTGTAGACTTGGCTCTTGGGCCAACCCATAAACAGTAATCTAATAGAATAATATTCGGTTACTTAGATGGCCAAGAAATGACCCCACGGTGACTGATCTACCGTCCAGGATAAGCTCCAGTGAGGTATTGTGTCACTGGCCGTACGGAATGTGCAGGAGCTGTCATGAGGAAGTACATACGACGTCGTGTTGACAAAGGAATGGTGTATCCTCCAAGTGTTCTGATAACACATTTTGAAGGAAATCAAAGTACCCTGCTACATTGGGACTATTATCTAAAACATTTGGACCGATCAGTTGGCCATCTCTGAAGTAATCATTAAGGACAACATTACGTAGCCTAATGTTGCTTTGGTTATATTTGCATGAGAGTACTAGTGAAGAAGGGCAAGCGACTGACACCCGTGATTTTCAGACAGCTGTATGTCGCACACGGTTAAAAAAAGGCCATATGTTCATTTGAAGTTCGTTGTTCAGAATCACCAATACTATCACGCCTCTATGCATGTACCTTTCCTCCTGACTCAACCAGTATAGAACAAGAAAAAAATGGTTGAAATGGCTCTGAGCAAATATGGTTCAAATGGCTCTGAGCACTATGGGACTTAACATCTGAGGTCATCAGTCCCCTAGAACTTTGAACTACTTAAACGTAACTAACCTAAGGACATCACAAACAACCATGCCCGGGGCAGGATTCGAACCTGCGACCGTAGCGGTAGCGCGGTTCCAGACTGAAGCGCCTAGAACCGCTCGACAACTACGGTCGGCTATAGAGCTAGATGTTGCGTCACTGACTTAGAGAAAGGCTGCATTTTGTCGCAAGAGAAGCCAGTGATCTTTTTTTTATTTACTGGACGGAAAATCTACATTACATTTTATTAACTGCTGTTACCAGTCTCTGACAATTAGGCCAAATTCAGATTTAACACTAGAATAAAGTGAAATAAAAACAGCATTTATTCCCTATGACTTAAGCTATTTACAGTAATATATGGAAGAAAGAAAGACGTAAATATACAACATCGTTACCTGTTTCGGTAACTCTGTAAATGAAATGAACGTGTTAAACTTACTGGCAGGTTGAAACTGTTGTCTCCATCGGGGCTCGAACCTGACACTTCCGCTTTTCGTGGGCAAATACTTTTTTATCTCATTTTGTTCGTTATTGATCGTTGTATTTGTTCGTGGTGGACGTCCCACGACGCTTGTTAAAGTTCATCGTTGATCCGTTAACTCAGGTGTCTTTTTTTTTTTTTTTTTTTTAAAAATCACAGACGGCACCTAACCCTCTGACCGAACAGGTTGAGCTACCGTACCGGCACCGAATCAACTACCCAAGCACAAAATACGACGCATCCTTACGGCTCTACTTTCGCCATCATTTCCTATAGTCCCAAGTTCACAGAAAAAAATGGTTCAAATGGCTCTGAGCACTATGGGACTTAACAGCTGTGGTCATCAGTCCCCTAGAACTTAGAACTACTTAAACCTAACTAACCTAAGGACATCACACACATCCATGCCCGAGGCAGGATTCGAACCTGCGACCGTAGCAGTCGCACGGTGCCGGACTGCGCGCCTAGATCCGCGAGACCACCGCGGCCGGCAACTTCACAGAAGTTCTCCTGCATACGTTACACTTGCAGATCAGCGCACACTCCTCAGCAGAGTGAAAATCAATTCTGGAAACAATCTCTCAGAATGTGGCTAAGCTGTGTCTCCGCAATATGCTTCCTACAAGGAGTGCTAATCCCGCAAAGCATGCAGAACTTCTACAAGTCAGGAAGGTGGAGAAGAGGTAATGGCTAAAGTACTGACGCGGGGGGGGGGGGGGGGGGGGGGGGAGAGTTGGTGAGAGTCGCGTTCGGATAGCTCAGTCGATAGAGCACTAGCCCGCAGAATTAAGCTGCTGTGTTCGATTCTCGGTCTGGAACATAGTTTGAATCTGCGAGGAAGTTCCAGAACAGCATACACTCTGCAACAGAGTGAAAATTCATTCTGGAAATAAAGATATATTTACTCAGCCCATTGTTACGAAGCGCAAAATTCATATTTAGTTCTGTGGTGCCTTCGGTTAATACGAACCAAAACTGACCTTCATCTAATAATTCTTAAATTTTTGTTTCTATTCATCTATATGTTGTTCTTAGATTCTCCTGTATATCCTTCATATATTATTTAAATTTGTGATATCCGCATATCTTCCTACGATTCACAATTTTCTAATTATGCCTTCCTATGTAATGCTGATTTACTGGAAATGTGATAATGGTCTCCTGTTTATATTTTTTCACAACATATACGAAAACCCTCAATTCCACATTTTTGTTCTGAGGTGGCAGAAATGGATTAAAATCAGATTACCAGTAGAAACATATTTCGCGCTTTCCGAACCAGTCTTGAACTTCATGCGGGTGTGGTGCCTTTCATTGACATTCTACATTTCTTTACCTATTTTACAACCACAAAATATTTCCCTAGGACTACATGCTTAAAGGTAACAAGATGAATTAGGGCGGTCTGAGGTAAATAATTCATAAGTTTCACAACCTGAAGATGACACCACCCAGTTAGTAGACGGATTGACAGTTTTATTTTTGTGTGCGTTTCTGAGCCATTTAGTGCAAGGAGTAATGCCTGGTACTAGAACTGTTTCTCCTGTTTCAAAAGCACACAACCTCGTGTAGTTCGCTAGTACAGAAAAATAGAAAGCAGACAAACAAAACGATTCAGCGACACTGCTGTTTCACACGACGACGCTGGCCGGTAGAGATACAGAACGGTTCCAGCAACAGGTGTCTACCGACGAACTTGTCTACTACGTACATACTACTTCCGACAGGACTATTCCAGTTCGCTTTGCTTCCTCATTCGTAGACCACATTAGTGCATTACATTAATTGACTAGTTCCAGTTTAATTGTGTATGATAATGTTTACTGTGTGAAGAAGGTTGCGGGAGGAAAAACAGCGCATGCAGACATTGTACACGATACGTCTGTAACGTTCGGTAAGCAGATGAAATGAATTGTAATGAACCCGAATCGGACGACCACGTCCGATTCGTAATTTCATCAGCTCTTCGAATCTGTGATTGGAGTTTACGTTAGTTGAATTGTAACGTGCTGTTCTTTTGTGGAGGCTAGATCTAATCGTCGACTTAACCTTACCGACATCAAAACGAATTTCTCTGGCAATGTCTCTGATCCACATGCCAATGTCTACATACGTGCGGTCATCTAATGATAGCATACCATTTCAACTTGTCAAAGGATTATTGTTTATTATTGAGTTTTGGTTTGACTGTTAATTATTTATTATTGTTTTTAAAACTGAGTGACTGTTGTACTATTATTAGGGATGGTCACCTATTTGACAAATGGTGAATTCCCTTCACTGTTATTTTGCTTATATTTTGAGAGTTCCACGTCTCAGTCGGTAAAAGCAGGATCCTTATAAAATCCCTTTGTTGTCCATCAGGTTCTCTGTCTGTCTGTCCGACTGTTAAGACCCCTTTTTTCTCATGAACGGCTAGAGGTATCACGTTGAAATTTATGTCACATACCAAGGTCTACCAGCCCTTGGAGGTGTAGAAAACTTAAGCTTCTAAGTCAATGCAGTCAAAACTAACGCCGCTTTTGATACTCACAAACTTACTTACCAAAACCTACATAGTGTGCTTCCCGTTGCCCTAGAATCACAAAATTAGACAATAAGTAAGCTTTAACGGTGAAAGTAAAGAAAAAAATCCGAAAATTGTTAATTTTTAATTATATCACATAAACATTTTTTTGCCATTACAAACTTAAAATGCATCTGTAATGTTTCAAATATCTCAGGAACTGTTGTAGGGATTTTTCTCTGGTTTTCAGTAATATGTAGAGTGATTCACGAGGAAAGTTTATACATGTAATTCACAAATATCTCATGCGGCCGCGCGGGATAGCCGTGCTGTCTGGGGCGCCTTGCCACGGTTCGCGCGGCCTCCCCCGTCGGAGGTTCGAGTCCTCCCTTGGGCATGAGTGTGTGTGTTGCCCTTAGTGTAGTTAGTTTAAGTTAGATTAAGTAGTGTGTAAGTCTAGGGTCCGATGACCTCAGCGGTTTGACGCCATAGAACCAACTACAAATTTCCAAATTTTTATCTTGTGCCGATTCGCTGAGCTGCGATTGCGTGAATTCCCCTACCGCTGTGAAAACGATGCCTTTGCCATCTAGCAGTGATACGCGCTAAGGCCAGTTGACTGCCGCACCACGTCAGCGCTAGCATCACAGGTTCTTTACGATCTGTTTATTATATTTAGAAATGTTTGACATTCTATCCCTACGACACGTACACCATCTATAATATTTAAAAGCAAATTACTACTGGTAGTTGATGCAGAACTGCACCTCTATTCTTTGGGATGAGGTTCTAATATCTCATAAAACATCCCTTGTAACAGTCCTCAGCACAATTCGACATTTGCATAACAACACTAGCCCTGTGGCCGGCTGTATCGTTTTCTCCTCTGGAGACTTCCACCAAATCTTACCCGTAATAGCAACAGGAATGAGAGCAGACGAAGTCAAAGTGTTTACAATTGCTAATTAGATAGCATGTTAATATAACTCAAAAATTAATGAAATACATAAAAAATTGCAATAGCAAATGCGAAATTCGCAAAAAGTTACAGTCATCTCTTAAAAAGATAATATCCTAAGCAAAGAAGGGAAAGCAGGAAGTTGGAAGGAGTATATAGAGGGTCAATACAAGGGCGACGTTCTTGAGACAATATCATGGAAATGAAAGAGGATTTAGATGAAGATGAAATGGCAGATATGTTATTGCCTGAAAGGTTTGACAGAGCACTGAAAGACCTAAGTCGAAACAAGGCCCCGTGAATAGACAACGTTCCATTAGAACTACTGATAGCCTTGGGAGAGCCAGCCCTGACAAAACTGTAGAATCTGGTGAGCAAGATGTATTAGACAGGCGAAATACCCTCACACTTCAAGAAGTATATAATAATACCAATACCAAAGAAAGCAGTTGTTGACAGATGTGAAAATGACCAAACTATCAGTTTAATAAGCCACGGCTGCAAAATACTAACACGAATTCTTTGCAGACGAATGGAAAAACTGGTAGAAGCCGACCTAGAGGAAGATCAGTTTGAATTCCGTAGAAATGTTGTAGCATGCGAGGCAATACCGACCCTACGACTTATCTTAGAAACTAGATTAAGGAAAGGCAAACCTACGTCTCTAGCATTTGTAGACTTAGAGAAAGCTTTTGACAATGTTGACTGGAATACTCTTTCAAATTCTGAAGGTGGCAGGGGTAAAATACAGGGAGCGAAAGGCTATTTACAATTTGTACATAAACCAGACGGGCATGAAAGGGAAGGAAGCAGTGGTTGCGAAGGGAGTGCGACAGAGTTGTAGCCTATCCCTGATGTTATTCAATCTGTATATTGAGCAAGCAGTAAAGGAAACAAAAGAAAAGTTCGGAGTAGGTATTAAAGTCCACGGAGAAGAAATGAAAACTTTGAGGTTCGCCGATGACATTGTAATTCTGTCAGAAAAAGCAAAGGACCTGGAAGAGCAGCTGAACGGAATGGACAGTGCTATGAAAGGAGGATATAAGATGAACATCAACAAAAGCAAAACGAGAATAATGGAATTTAGTGGAATTAAATCGGGTGATGCTGAGGGAATTAGATTAGGAAATGAGACGCGTAAAGTAGTAAATGAGTTTTGCTATTTGTGGAGCAAAATAACTGATGATGGTCGAAGTAGAGAGGATATAGAATGTAGACTGGCAATGGCAAGGAAAACGTTACTGAAGAAGAGAAATTTGTTAACATTGAGTATAGATTTAAGTGTCAGGAAGTCGTTTGTGAAAGTATTTGTATGGGGTGTAGCCATGTATGGAAGTGAAACGTGGACGATAAATAGTTTTGACAAGGAGAGAATAGGAGATTTCGAAATGTGGTGCTACAGAAGAATGCTGAAGATTAGATGGGTAAATCACATAACTAATGGGGAGAAACTGAACAGAATTGGAGAGAAGAGAAATTTGTGGCACAACTTGACTAGACGAAGGGATCGGTTGGTAGGACATATTCTGAGGCATCAACGGATCACCAATTTAGTATTGGAGGGCAGCGTGGAGGGTAAAAATCGTAGAGGGAAACCAGGAGATGAATACACTAAACAGATTCAGAAGGAGGTAGGTTGCAGTAAGTACTGGGAGATGAAGAAGCTTGCACAGGATAGATTAGCATGGAGAGCTGCATCAAACCAGTCTCTGGACTGAAGACCACAACAACAACAACATCCTAGAAAGTCTTGGAATGCCTGGGACCGTTATCTTGCCAGTATCAACATCGATAACAGGCAAAAATTGCCGCGATTCTCGATACCCGGGATGGATGGTCTGTCTATGAGGTCAGTGCAATAGTTCGTTTTCTCGTAAATTTAATGAACACAACAGTAAACGTAACAGAGACCTCAGTCATCGAAAATATACTCTTCTTCACTATTTGCAACAGTCAGCCAACGCTGAAATAACTTTTCGAAGCCGCGACTGTAGAAATCACTCATTTTTTGAAACGAAGAACTCGTCGAGCAATATTCGGAGAACCTTTTGATACGGAAGCAAATTTTCTTGAAGGTCGTGCTATAGGGGGCGGAAAAAGTGAAAAATCCGAGGGCACAAGATCAGGTGTGTAAGACGGGTGCGGAGCGACTTTCCAACCCAGTTTCTGCACAGTATTTTTCTTCCATCTAGCAGAATGTGGGCGGGCGTTATCGTAGTATAGCATCACTTCACGCAGTCTTCCTTGTCGTTGTTCTTGGATTGCGTCTGCGAGACATTTCGGTTGCTGATAATACGTATCAGCAGTGATGGTTACATCTCGGGGAAGTAGTTCGTTGTAAATCACACCGTCGCTGCTCCACCAGATGCATAACATCATCTTTTATCGGCACGCTCACTTCTTTGTCCGGGGATTTAACATAAAGACGTCGTTTCTTGTCAGCAGTATCGATACAGGACAGGAATGGTCAGTATTGTTGACGAACCAACTGATGACGAGCAAGCAGAGATGCAGATATGGCCTCCCGCTGATTTTTGTGATTTTGGCTTACGACATGCGGTACCCATACACCTGTTTTTAGAACTTTCCCCATTGCATGCAAATGTGGCACGACGGTAGAATGTTCACAGTTCATCAGACTTGCCATCGAGTACACTGACGTGGATTGTAATGGACTAACGCCTTTAAACGACCTCCATCGAACCCAGAAGGTCTTCCTGAAAGCGAGTAGTTAATTTTGTCAAAATCACCTTCTTTAAAACGAGAAAACCATTCTCTTGCCATGCGCTATCCAGTGGCACTACCCCATAGATGGCGGAAATGTTTCTCACTGCCTCCGCTCCTGTCACGCCTGGATTGAACTCAAACAGATGCCTATTTCGGAAATGTTCCTGTTTCTCCACTCGGCACTCCATTTTCTAGCGTTCACAGCTCGACTCACTAAATGACAATATGTAAATTCAAATTGCGTCAGTGAACTACAAATATAAAGTAATAATCAATAAGTGAACCCACAGCAACAGGGATACCAACATGTAAAAGAAAGTGTCTATGAACTTATGCACTAACCTATTATACGAGGGTTGACTGAAAAGTGATGCCTCCACCTTCGTAACTCTTCAACAGTTGGCAGCATTGTTATGCGGCAGGTACTGGCTTGTTCCGTAGCCTCTTCTCTACAGCTCCACTTGGCAGGAAGCGTTAGCATTGAAGGGTTCTGTTGTTACAGTGTTAAGTATGAAATCCTGCGCAGCCGGTCGGTCAATGCGATTTAAGCGACGTGCAGCCATTGAATCCTTGACAGGAGATGACGTCACCCCAAAGGAGAGTCATCAGAGCATGAAAGCAGTTTATGGTGATTGTGTTGATGTAAGTACTGTGCGTTGTTGGGGGAGTAAGTTTAAAAATGTTGAAGTGGGAACATCTGACCTGCGTCACAAACAAGGAGTTGGACGTCCTGTGACAGCAACCACCGAGTTTCACAAGTAAAATGTTGCCAGATTGATCCCGGACGATCGTCGTATGACTCAGAGAGAAAATGCAAGCACAATCAACAGTTCACAAGAACGTGTGGGTCACATTATTCCTTTGCTTGGTTATTGGATGATCTGTGCACCATTGGTACAGCAGAACTTCAGAGACTGAATCTCACCACCGTACGACATCCTCCATACAGTCCAGATTTAGCACCGTCTGACTTCAATCTGTTCTCGATAATGAAAGACGGGAACATCATTATGCTCCTGATGAAGACGTTGAGAGAATTCTGACACTGTGGTTGCGGAAACAGAGTGTCAAAAAAAAAAAAAAAAAAAAAATGGTTCAAATGGCTCTGAGCACTATGGGACTTAACTTCTGAGGTCATCAGTCCCCTAGAACTTAGAACTACTTAAACCTAACTAACCTAAGGACATCACACACATCCATGCTCGAGGCAGGATTCGAGCCTGCGACCGTAGCAGTCACGCGGTTCCAGACTGTAACAGAGTGTCGACTTCTTCTGTGACGGCTTCAGAGAACTTGTTCATCGTTGGCAAAAATGTATCCAATTGGCTGGCGATTATGTGGAAAAGTGATTATTATTAATTAAAGATTATGTTCTAAAGATTATTTCTGCGTTTGATTTATTAAAATATTCCCATCTAAATCCAATTAACGAAGGCGGAGGCATTACTTTTCATTCAACCCTCGTACCTGGTGATAATTATTGAACTATATGAAAAAACTTTAATTAGTTACAAACTACGGCGTGCACACACTTTATTAAACATGTAAACGTCACTACAGTTATTCGGATGTAGGTTATGACGTGTTCGATATTCATGCCATCATTGGCGACGATGTAGCGCAGACGAACAGCGAAATTCTGCATGACCCGCTGAAGTGTCGGAACATCGACGCTGTCGATGACCTCTTGAATGGCTGTTTTCAGCTCAGCAATGGTTTTGGGGTTATTGCTGCATACCTTGTCTTTAATATAGCCCCACAACAAGGAGTCGCATGTGTTGAGATCGGGAGAATATGGCGGCCAATGAAGGCAGATGCCAGTGGCCTCTGGGCACCCAGGAGCCTGAATGCGGTTCCCAAAATGCTCCTCCAGGACATCAAACATTCTCCTGCTTCAACGGGGTCGAGCTCCGTCTTGCACGAACCACATATTGCCGAAATCAGAGTCAATTATGATAATGGGGATGAAATCATCTTCCAAAACCTTCACGTACCGTTCGGTAGTCACCGTACCATTAAGGAATATCGCACTGATTATTCCGTGACTGGACATACAACTGTGCATGGATGGCTCCCAGGCAGTAGTGAAGTTCAGAGGACCCATGTCGCCCACCTTTCCAATTAAAACAGGCTTACGACCGGGAGACGCTCTTTCATGTGTCCTCTTCAACCTTGCATTAGAGAAAGTGGTTCGGGAGAGTAATTTACATCTATACAATGGTCTCCGATTCGAACATAGTGAAGTAAAAACTCCTGGCTTATGCAGATGATATAGTGTTGCTGAGTGAAACTGAAGAAGAACTGAAAGACATGTACTGATCTCTCAGGCAGAGTGCCAGCAGAATCGGGCTTTTGATTAACCAAGAGAAAACCAAATATATGAAAATAGGTAGAGTCATAAACCCAAATCCTTACTTTGAAATTGACCAAAATTCTAAATTCAGAAAAGTTCTCCAGTTTAAATACCTTGGATCACATTTCAACAGTAAAAATATCATAGCAATGGATATAAATGAAAGAATAGCCTCAGGGTCAAGATGTCTGTACTCACTAAGCAATCCACTCAAAAGTAAAGCTTTGTCAATCACCACAAAGATGAAGATATACAGCACTATTATCTGCTCCATAGCACTGTAGGATTCAGAAAGCTGGACGCTTACAAAGAACGAAAGAGGAAAACTGAATGTTTTTGAAATAAAAGTAATGAGAAAAATCTGGGGACCTGTGTTGGAGAATGGCGTATGTAGAATTCGAAAGAACAATGAAATTTATCAGTTAATGAAGCAACCCACTACCATCCAAAAATTAGAAAGTAGGAGACTGCAATGGGCTGGAAAACAACAAAATAACCAAGAAAGCATTTGAAGGAACTCTCCAGGCAACAAGACCATTGGGCCGACCTCGTACGAGGTGGAAAGATGGCACAGAGAAGGACATCGCAGCATTAGGAGTTTCCGCAGGGTGGAGAGAGGCTGCGAGAGATAGAAGGCGGCGGAAGCAGATCGTTGAGGCAGCGCGTGGTCTACAGGGCCTGTGACCGCTGAGAAGAGAGAGAGAGAGAGAGAGAGAGAGAGAGAGAGAGAGAGGGACATTGCTCACCACGCAGCCAGCCGTACAGTTTGAACGTCCTAGCCCAAACACTTCAGAAATTATGACGGTTTTATTTCATATAGGTCAATAACTGCCATCCTGTAAGTTGAAATGAAAGCGCGGAGAGCGGGTGGTACTCGCACAAGTTCGGTTTTTAAAATTAAGCGTGACGTTAAAGATTACTTTACGTGTAATGACTGTGTATACGAGTCCACTGGACAGTTACTTTATCGTCTTAAACGTCGGTTGGTGCAAGAGACTGACGTGTTTCGCATCAGGCAGTGCCGGCCACGTGACGTCAGAGGACGCTGTGGCGGGTGGCGCTCTCGAGTGCCACGAGGCAAACGCGGGGGCCACCCGGCCATCCGGCGGCGAATTATTTGACCGTTCCGCGAGGTCGCCTGCCCTGCCTATTTGCATTGTAGATGGAGGCCGCAGCTGGCACTTCGCAGTTACACCAGGTCTGGCGACCCTCGGGCAATCACTGCTCATTAAATCACCATGGAGACCATCAGGGCGAACAAGAAAACGTTACGGAGGAACTAAAGAATGTAGACCATCAATCGAACATGGGACTTGGAGAAGTTTTTAGACTGCTGCTGAAATTCTGTCAGGGTGTAGAATGGCTTCTCATGAGTAAAAGTTTTATAAATGAAAAGCTCACTGTGATGGATGCTCTACAGGACAAATTCATTCTGTTAACTGGTTTGCGGCTTACGACACCACCATCAGGATGTAGCCGTCAAAGAGGCTATAATAGCGAATAATAACATTGAAAAAAGGAGTATACTGAGAGTACGGCAAAGATAAAAAGTAAATGTCAGATTTGATAGTGCTGTGGTAACTGCGTGCAACCGGGGGCCTAGAAACAACGGAGAGGCTCTGTCCCAGCGGCAGCCGCAGCCGCAGTGGCCCACAACCCCACGACGACTACCGCAGTCTCCTTCACTCCTCCGCCGCCCCATGTAGGTAAAAGTCACGTGGAAACGGAAATCAGTTTACATATACTGTTATAGTTATCAGGTATTTCTTTTACTCTGTTTCTCGCTCCACATCCAATACCTCTTCAAGTTATTTTTCAGTGGTGTTGTATTTATCTTATTGTGATCGTTAATTTCATGTAAATTTTTGTATAGTGTAATAGATTGTTATACCGTGTGTTCCACATCTTCTCTTTTGTTGAGCGTAACAAACACTGTATTGTCAAAGATGACACATGTCTTTGTTTCCACAGTATTCCGCTTTTCATTTATTCCATGAAGAGGTGGAATAATCAAATAATATAGTACAAGTTTTACGTACAACCACTCCTCCTGTTTCCAATAGTGATTTCCCACTTTCGCAATGAAGATTAAACACGTTTTTTAAATCATTTATCAACTCGTAACAGCTCCATGAGGCTAATCTCCTTACAAGCTGTGTCTAGTCGTACGCCGCTACCGATAATTCGCAAACAATGACACTTTTGTTCGTTCGCGAAAAGTAATTACGAAGAACTCTGAGGATACAGTTCGCTCGCTCCCCCATACATGGCGCAGACTATAGTACCGAAAATTATATTATAATGATAGTATTGTATTGTATGGAACTGGGGACCTAGAAACGACGGAGAAGCTTCGTCACCGCCATAGACCTCAGTGGTTCACAACCCCCACAACAGGCTACAGCAGTCCTCTCACCCCACCGCCACTACGCACCGAACCCAGCGTTATTACGAGTGTAGCCCCAATGTTTGCGTGGGCGAGTAATTATGGTGTTCGCATACGTGGAAATAGTGTTTGCGCAGCAATCGTCAACGTAGTGTAACTGAGGCCGAATATGGGGAACCAGCCCGCTTTCGCCGAGGCAGATGGAAAACCGCATCAACAGAATGGCCTGCACACCGAACCTCGACACTAATCCGCCGGACGGTTTCGTGCCGCACGCCTTCACGCCTGGAAAGCAGTGCGTTAGGCTGCACAGCTAATCGGGCGGGCTATAACGATAGTAAGTAATCAATTGTCGGCGCGTGTTCGAGTACGCCACGCAACGGAACAAGCGGCGCGCTTCCGTGCTTATGTTGAAACAATCCGCGAGGGAAATGATTTATGCTTGTCAATGCTTGCCTCGCCGCGTTGACTACACTTTCGCTTCGAGCTGTGAACTGAACCACAATAATTAATCGCGAAAGTATTGTGTTGCGTCATGTATGCAGTTGGCGGGCTTATTATCAATATACACAAACGCATGGTTTCACAGCGACGTTCACTGACTACATTCCGTCGGGCTTCCAGTCGCTTCAAGGACTAGATGGAGTTCGTTTTCATTGGCATACTGATTTACCACGTAGCTCCGGGCGTGGCCGACCGTTCGTGATGTGTATTGGGCAAGGAAACTACTGTGACGTCATGAGTACGTTGCAGGGTCCGTATTTTCCGTGGGCCCCGTGTCAAATCCAGCGCCATAAAGGCGGTGTTTTGGTTGCAAGACCACCTCATCCGCTTCAGCCTTCCAATGGCCGGATCCCAAGCTGTGCGTAGCTGCGGAGGAAAGACAGCCGTCTTTATGAAGGGTGTTGTCAGAAATTACCTCGGTCGTGTCTTTCCCCTACTATCACAGAAAACGTCTATCCATTTAATAACAGATGTTTCGTCGCATGCAATTCATATTGCAGCGAAGTGAAGTAGTATTTCAGCATAGAAAATTCTATAATAACTGTCTGATTTTGAATAACGGAGTAGCACCCATTTCCTCCGTGTGGAACTGTTGCTCAAAAATGGTTCAAATGGCTCTGAGCACTATGGGACTTAACATCTGACGTCATCAATCGCCTAGAACTTAGAACTAATTAAACCTAACTAACCTAAGGACATCACACACATCCATGCCCGAGACAGGATTCGAACCTGCGACCGTAGCGGTCGCTCGGCTCCAGACTGTAGCGCATAGAACCGCACGGCCACTCCGGCCGGCCGGAAGTGTTGCCTTGTACTTAACAACGGAGTATCTGTAGCATCGGTACTTCTAGGGAGGAAAATGCAGTCCGCTATAAAATTGCAGGTAGCTGACTTACTCCACGGTCGTCTACGTAACTGCTGGGTTCTTACACTCTTTTATCCATGTGCCTTTTTACACAGCTGTTGTTCCATATTGGCTTCCGTGGTTTCAAGCGTGTTTTTGGCAAATTCGTTACTACATTTTGAATATGTATATATTTTTAATGGTATATCTGTAGTACTTTCTTCTGTTATTTAGTAGTCACGTTTTCTCATCTTGTCTTTGGCAGAGTTACGTTACTGGTGACGGATGGCCACGGTATCGGAGTAGACCTTAATGTACCGCGGATAATAAGCATGGTTTCGTGGAACTCCGTTCCTTGCCAGACCTGAGTTCAGTACTCTGCAATGGTGAAGACCCCTGACGTTGCTGCTATTCGCACTGTCGATGCATCTGCACCCAAAACCTACCATTAAATTTTCCAATATTATTATTTTGTGTCTTCAGTTTTTGATTTACATTTTTAAGATGATCTTTGTAGGTTAAGGACCTATCTAGCGTATGCCCGGAAGTCGCATTTCACTCTCTGTTGGTTGAACAACACCTTAGGCTGTTTATTGGCGACTTTAAAAAATGGTTCAAATGGCTCTGCGCGCTACGTGACTTAACTTCTGAGGTCATCAGTCCCCTAGAACTTAGAACTACTTAAACCTAACTAACCTAAGGACATCACACACATCCATGCCCGAGGCAGGATTCGAACCTGCGACCGTAGCGGTCGCGCGGCTCCAGACTGAAGCGCCTAGAACCGCTCGGCCACACAGACCGGCTCGACTTTAACAAAGCTTGTATGCATGAACTCCGAACGCGCTGGCTTTCAGGAGTGAGACCTGAACAGAACCCGTGTACCAAACTGAAGCTCCTTAGTCTGATAAACAGTGTGATTTTAATTTCATTTTAGGCTAATTTCCATAGGGGTTTAGGAAAATGCTTAACAGACTAATTGTCAAATACTTAACACAAAAAGCTAATACATGATACACGCAGAACATACATACACAATTCACTTTCCCCTACCCTCACACTTTGATAGCAGAGCTATATGCTGACAAAAAAAGGCATCCAGCTACAAATTTGAGAATAATAAATTATCCATTATTACTAACCTTGTCTCAGATGAGATCACGTTTGAGAAATCCAGAGTATTGACTATACACTGCCACTCTACGTAACCATCAGTTATCTCATCTATGCATCGCAAGGTGCGAGTTCGAAGTAATTAAGCTCTAAAGCGTCCGCAACAACAGTGCTCTGTCTTTCCACACAAGGATTGAACACCGTAGCGGTCTTATCCCTCTTGCGAGAGAGAGAGAGAGAGAGAGAGAGAAGGGGGGGGGAGGTTGAGTTTCTCCTACCAGACAAATGAGTACCCCATAAACGAGGTACAGAAACGCGCTGGATGGTACAAAACGCGCGAGGGAAACACTCAGATCCTCTGTTAATCGCCATCCGGCAAAAACGTAAAACGTAAACAGAGGAAGTCGCTAATGGAACGATAACCGGGTAGGTTGCGGCTCCAGCAGTTACGTAGCCCTGGCAAACACGGTTGGTAGCTCGGCTTGTATTTAGCAGCGTGGAGATGCTAGTACGGAGCCGCTCCTACTAACGACATTAACTCACCACTAGTACAAAAAAAATCCTCCCCTTTTCTAGGTTTTCTTAGAGATTATATGCGGATACTACACTGATGTCCAAAATCAAAGCAACAAATGGAAATTTTGTAAGGTTGCATTTATTTTGCCACAAAACAGTATAAATAGGTGATAGTAAAGTAGAAACAACGTAAAGACTACAGAACGTAAACAACTGCAATATGCATAACTGTAGACAGAAATTTTCTTCGTTTTTTCCAACTTAAAGGACTCGCACACACATTCCAACAACTGATTAACGTGCTCAGTATGGGGTGTGCCCACCTCTGGCAGCAACGCAGGCCTAACAACCACGTGACATGCACCGAATGATGCCATCCATCTCATGTTGAGGAAATAACGCCCATTCTTCATGCAGATCTGCTGGAAACTCTTGGGGAGTGGTTGGCGGATGATGACGTGATGCAACCCGTCTTTGCAGTGCATTCTAGACTTGTTTTACAGGATTCAAATCGGAAGAGAGAGCAGGCCACGCCATGCATACAACATCTACCGTTTCCAAGAAATCATCAATCAGCTGTGCTCTAGGAGGTCCAGCATTATTTTTCATCAGTAGAAAATCTGTGACCACAGCACCTCGCAACAACCGCACATGATGTCCCAAGATCTCGGCACGATACTTGACAGTAGTTAAACTATACCGATTCTCCCGTACAATTTCATGAAGAGGTATCCGAGTGATCGGCACAATCCCTGACCACACCATTAGAGATCCTCCTCTATATCGGCCTCTTCCCACGTTCCCTCCAGAGGCGAATCCGTTGAGAATCATTCTCCAGACCAAACCGGGACTCATCTGTGAGAAGAATTTTGGCCCACTGGTCGACCGTCCAGATGGCATGTTGACGACTCCACTCTAGACGTTCCCCTCTGTGAAGACACGCCAGACATACATGAACAGCAAACCTCGGCAACAACGGCCACTTTGTCGATGCCTCCTGTACACCGCTTGCCTCGATACAACACTACCACTGCACGCTACGAGGTCAGATGCCAGTTGCCTTGCAGTACTAAGGCGGTACCGTTGTGCCCTTACAGCCAAATAACGGTCTTCTCTTTCTTACGTCACGTATAGTCGGCCCTGTCCTGGTCTTTGGGATACCGTTCCGGTCTCTAAAAACTGTCACCACACCCGAGAAACAACAGAACGATTCACATTAAGCCATCGAGCTATAAAAGTTTGCGACCATACTGCTTCCATTCTTCCTATAGCTCTCCGCTGTAGGGAGTCTGGTAGGCTTCTTCTCTGCACCGTTTGTGACTGCGTACACAGCGATTGTGGATGTGGCATTACCCGACAAATACTACCCCTTTGGTAGGTGCCCTGATGTCCTCGCTGGACATCGCTGCCATCATCCGAGCAGAGCGCGATCGTACGGACACCTGTTGACAGTTAGTACGATTATTTCGTGACAGACACAGGACGGGGAAATAGCGATTTGTTGCTTTAATTTTGGACACCAGTGTACATAAAGCTCCGATAGTCCAATAGGGAAAGCTCCTTGTAAGTGAAGACATCAAAGGCAAGCAGTAAGGTATTCAAAAACATTAACAGGTCTCGTCTAATAGTGTAACTTTCTTTTTCTTGGTATATTAAACTGGATGTGGTAGAGGGCAGTCAGATAAAGCCCTTCCTGACGCCTAGAGTAATCCCCCATTCCGGCTGCTGCTGGTCTCCGACCATTGGTGTGGAATGACACAGAATGTTGTGGGTATCCATTACTTGCTCTCGGATGGCAGGCGTAGATGTGAAGGGGCTACCATGTGCTTTGGTGCACAATTCGGTGATCCCCCCTTGCAGCGGTGATTTCCCTAAATCGCTCCAGGCAAATGCCGGGATGGTTCCTTTCAAAGGGCATGGCCGACTTCCCTACCTGTCCTTCCCTAATCCGATGAGACCGATGACCTCACTGTCTGGTCTTCCCCAAAAACAACCAACAACCAACCTTGCAGTGGTCAGACGTGGTCGACCAGTACCTTGACGACGACTATGCATTTTCTCCCTTTCTCATGCAATCCGACACTGGGCCACATTCAAGGCCGAACGGCCCAATGATTTGGATGCTGTACTGCTCATTCTCTCCCTTTCTCATGCAATCCAACACTGGGCCACATTCAAGGCCGAATGGCCCAATGATTTGGATGCTATACTGCTCATTCTCTCCCTTTCTCATGCAATCCAACACTGAGCCACACTCAAGGCTGAACGGCCCAATGATTTGGATGCTGTACTGCTCATTCTCTCCCTTTCTCATGCAATCCAACACTGGGCCACATTCAAGGCCGAACGGCCCAATGATTTGGATGCTGTGCTGCTCATTCTCTCCCTTTCTCATGCAATCCAACACTGGGCCACATTCAAGGCCGAACGGCCCAATGATTTGGATGCTGTACTGCTCATTCTTTCCCTTTCTCATGCAATCCAACACTGGGCCATATTCAAGGCCGAACGGCCCAATGATTTGGATGCTGTACTGCTCATTCTCTCCCTTTCTCATGCAATCCAACTCTGGGCCACATTCAAGGCCGAACGGCCCAATGATTTGGATGCTGTACTGCTCATTCTCTCCCTTTCTCATGCAATCCAACACTGGGCCACATTCAAGGCCGAATGGCCCAATGCTTTGGATGCTGTACTGCTCATTCTCTCCCTTTCTCATGCAATCCAACACTGGGCCACATTCGAGGCTGAACGGCCCAATGATTTGGATGCTGTACTGCTCATTCTCTCCCCTTCTCATGCAATCCAACACTGGGCCACATTCAAGGCCAAACGGCCCAATGATTTGGATGCTGTACTGCTCGACCAGCCAGCCAAAAGGAGACCCAAAATGAGGCCCCTTTCATACCCTGTCAGATGCTAATAACGCTGCTTAACTTGAGTACCAGGTATCTCCGTGTCTTTCAGTGGTCCAGACACTCATCAAGCCCCTTACATGCTCTTCCAGGCCTTGTACCACCATTAAACTCTCACAACACTGATGTATTCTGGTGGCCACTCTGCCTGTTACAAAGAATTGCAACTCTAATCATTTACATACCCAGTGACGCCGTTTACGTATAGGAATTTATAGATGCCTAACAGTTTCGTCTTTCGCCAGGCAGTGTATTTTTTAACGGTCCCTCGATCTTCACGCCTGGTAAATGGAGTAAGAATGTTATACAAGTGAGTAGAATATTTTAACTGTTATTGCATCCTTAGCAGTAGAAGTACGAATAATGTATTCGATGGTTTCATCAATAAGTTAGCTTTCAATTTAGTCCACTCAACTTCAAGGTTAATCACTGCCGTTCATTTCAGAGCTAATTTCACAACTACGGTTTGATTTTCAAATGTTTTAACTATCTTTCTGAATATTTCGACTCATTGTTGTTTTTCTTATTTTCAAAGGGACTTTAAATACTTCCTAATACAATTCTATAAGATTAATTACATACTTCAAAAAACCTCTATCGGCGTTACTAAGAAACTAAACACTGGCCATGAAAGCCCAACGGTACCGTCCGGCCTCCGTGTCATCCTCAGGCCACAGGCATTATGGAGGAGCATGTGGTCAGCACGATCCTTTCCCAGCCGTATGTCAGTTTACGAGGCCGGAGCCGCTACTTCTCAGTCAAGTAGCTCCTCAATTTGCCTCAAAAGAGCTGAGTGCACCCCACTTGCCAACAGCGCGCAGTAGACCGGGTGGTCACCCATTCAGGTATTCAGGTGTTAGCTCAGCCTGACAGCATTTAACTTCGGTTAGTGATAGGAAACGGTGTTACCACAGCGGCAAGGCCATTGGCCTATTGGCGTTACAGCTACACAAAAAAAGAAGCTGCATTGTGCAGTTCCATATAATAGATTCAGTATTTGACACGCTTTTTATTCCACAGATGTATGACCAAGTTCAGCATTTTATAAATGGAACCACATACTGAGCTGTGGTGTAACACAATTAGTTTAACTACATGACTTCAAATTTACTTACACCAGCGTATTTCAGTGAACAGGTATCGTGAAAAAATTTGTTTTAAATGAATGGGTTAATATTTTAAAAATTCTCTCACGCGCTGAAACATATCTTTAATGATAACAAAAATGAGGAAAAAGTGGGAGTTACTACGGTACATTTGCTGAGGAAAAGCAAAAGGTGTCCACTCAAATACAGGATGGCCAAAATCAGACTGACGCGGAAAGTATTTCATGCACCTTAAAGCAAACAGCCCATCTAACCATCCGCACACCACGTCGTATGATGTGAACTGGATTGTTTATCTTGAAATGCATGAAATATTTTTCAGGTTAGTCTTATACTGTCCACTAAGTATGAGTCATATTTGGGGCGTATTATTGTGTTGTGCAAGACGGCATTTTTCAAGAGACAATCCTAGAACGGATATGTATAGTCTGGGCACGGAACAGCGCCGAGGTCTGAGAGTATCTTCGGATTGTGTTCGGTAGGCTCATTATTTGTGCAGTACATTAACCGTCAATGTGATTGAATTTTCTAATAATATTCCTGCACGTTCTCCGTGTCTTCCCATAATCTTTCATCTCGCCGTAATTGTGTCGTGTACCATTGCATTAACTTTCTTGACAGTTTTACGCCATGTAACAGCGCATGAATCGACTTACAGATATGATGATTGCATAAGTCAAAGCTGATGGCAACGCCACTGCTATTGCATGAACCGACGCAGAAATGTTAGCCAATTTCAATAGCTCCTACTCTCTATCATTACATGTCCACAACAATTGGGGAAAGACTACGAGAAAGTTGCAAATTAGGATAGTATCTCCCACCTTCAGTTTTTCCAAAATTGACAAATTCTCTTTACGCATGATAGGCCATGTACAATTAGACGTGCCATGTGTAAATACTGTGAGCATGAGACTTCTGATAGGTGTGTCCAAGCCCAGATGTGCACTTGAAAATGAACTAAAGCTCGGAAATGTTCAATAGTGCTAAATAAACTTCTTATTTTATACAGACAGAGTAGTGGAAATTATATCTTTCTTCGATCTTACATTCTTGATTACTTTCTGTCCGGTACTAGGAACGGTATTGTGCATGCTCTTACTCTAGATATTGTAACTACGCTTTACGAAAGTGTTCACTTGCAATAGTAAGATCGTGTCGTAAAATATGGTTCTCTCTGTGCCGACTACAACGACACAGCGAGGCTTCCATCTCCTAGATGTCAAGATTGCTTATTTAAGAAAATCGTTACTATCGTTAACGTATATGGTTCTGTTATGTGACCTGGCAATTGGACAACGAAGTGTAAATGAGATTTATCCACTATAATCCTCGGTGCTATACTCACCAGACTAGCAAGTCAGTAGATAGGACAATGATAATAAAGACCACCAACCCCAAAAATACTTACGGGTCGACTGCAGGATGACAAACATTAGTTACAAATGACTTCATTACGTACAAACTAATACCCACATAACTATAAAGTGAATCAAATACAATATGAAATACAGCAGCTGATTAGTATACTCACCTTAGATTCTTGCTTTGACATATTAATGCCTCTAACAACTGAACAAATAATAACCACATAATTAGATTGTTCCTTACAAAAATAATACTGTTGGCAGAATATAGCAACAGGTTTTGAAAGTCTCAGTAAGGTACATCTCAACACACAATTTTCTTTAGATTGAACTGTTATTTACCAATAAAGAAGGACTTAAAATGAGAATTTAGTTAAAATAGTTGATTCTTAGCGGCCAGATTGCAGAAGTTACTAGGACAGCAGACATCACCTGATCAGCTTCTCTTATCATTATGGCCCAGTACATATACACTCCTGGAAATGGAAAAAAGAACACATTGACACCGGTGTGTCAGACCCACCATACTTGCTCCGGACACTGCGAGAGGGCTGTACAAGCAATGATCACACGCACGGCACAGCGGACACACCAGGAACCGCGGTGTTGGCCTTCGAATGGCGCTAGCTGCGCAGCATTTGTGCACCGCCGCCGTCAGTGTCAGCCAGTTTGCCGTGGCATACGGAGCTCCATCGCAGTCTTTAACACTGGTAGCATGCCGCGACAGCGTGGACCTGAACCGTATGTGCAGTTGACGGACTTTGAGCGAGGGCGTATAGTGGGCATGCGGGAGGCCGGGTGGACGTACCGCCGAATTGCTCAACACGTGGGGCGTGAGGTCTCCACAGTACATCGATGTTGTCGCCAGTGGTCGGCGGAAGGTGCACGTGCCCGTCGACCTGGGACCGGACCGCAGCGACGCACGGATGCACGCCAAGACCGTAGGATCCTACGCAGTGCCGTAGGGGACCGCACCGCCACTTCCCAGCAAATTAGGGACACTGTTGCTCCTGGGGTATCGGCGAGGACCATTCGCAACCGTCTCCATGAAGCTGGGCTACGGTCCCGCACACCGTTAGGCCGTCTTCCGCTCACGCCCCAACATCGTGCAGCCCGCCTCCAGTGGTGTCGCGACAGGCGTGAATGGAGGGACGAATGGAGACGTGTCGTCTTCAGCGATGAGAGTCGCTTCTGCCTTGGTGCCAATGATGGTCGTATGCGTGTTTGGCGCCGTGCAGGTGAGCGCCACAATCAGGACTGCATACGACCGAGGCACACAGGGCCAACACCCGGCATCATGGTGTGGGGAGCGATCTCCTACACTGGCCGTACACCACTGGTGATCGTCGAGGGGACACTGAATAGTGCACGGTACATCCAAACCGTCATCGAACCCATCGTTCTACCATTCCTAGACCGGCAAGGGAACTTGCTGCTCCAACAGGACAATGCACGTCCGCATGTATCCCGTGCCACCCAACGTGCTCTAGAAGGTGTAAGTCAACTACTCTGGCCAGCAAGATCTCCGGATCTGCGTCCCATTGAGCATGTTTGGGTCTGGATGAAGCGTCGTCTCACGTGGTCTGCACGTCCAGCACGAACGCTGGTCCAACTGTGGCGCCAGGTGGAAATGGCATGGCAAGCCGTTCCACAGGACTACATCCAGCATCTCTACGATCGTCTCCATGGGAGAATAGCAGCCTGCATTGCTGCGAAAGGTGGATATACACTGTACTAGTGGCGACATTGTGCATGCTCTGTTGCCTGTGTCTATGTGCCTGTGGTTCTGTCAGTGTGATCATGTGATGTATCTGACCCCAGGAATGTGTCAATAAAGTTTCCCCTTCCTGGGACAATGAATTCACGGTGTTCTTATTTCAATTTCCAGGAGTGTACATGATATGTGATATTAGTGGCCCATATGGTGGATTTGTTTCTGCAGTTAGTTTACGTTATATTTATGCTTTATTTATGTAATGAGTTACCTCACCCCTCTCCCTCCCACCCTTTGGATGTTAGTGCCCATATGTTGCATCATTTATGTAATGGGTCCACACCCCTCTTTCTCTCCCCTTTTCGAAGAAATATTTCTGTTTTTCTACATTTTTCCGGTTTTAATGTAGGCTGTTATTCCCTGTGTTCACACCTGTGGCAGTTATAAGTTCTTGTTATTCCTTACAGTTAACTATTGTGTTAACCTACTATGTATGCATGATGTGATATACTAATGGCTTAGGTGGTAGTTTTGTAATCATGTCTATCTTACGTGGCATGAAGATGAGCTTAACGAGGAAGATAGCCAACATTTCACCTGAGATATTTTGGGCAGCAGTAGATCAATCTCTATTGAGGTTCCAGGCTGTCATAGGGATGGAGGTTATCGGTGAATATCCCTTTTTCTTCACGTAAGTTTAATCTGACTGTTAAAAAAGCTCAAAATGACCGGTTTCCGAAACAGCTGATCTAATAAACATAGAAATCGAACAAATAATCAAAAATTTTGCCTCTCTCAGTTTCACGATACATAGAATCAAAATACTAAATTAAATAGGCAAATAAAAGGAAATTTGTGTTTCGTAAATAGAGGAGCAGTGAGACCTCCATGTGACCAGATGAGAAACCAATGTCAACTGTAAACAGGAAGAACCATCCCACTGATGGTGCCTTAATGGTTTTTTCGTTACTTCTCTCCTACATGTTTTTTTTGTTGTTTTTTTTTTTGTAGTTGTTCTACGATCACCCACTATTCATGGGTGCCCTCCGATGTTGCAAAAGTCTAATTATAACCACCCTGTATTTCAAATTGTTAGCAGAGACCGAAAGTTGGGACATTTGGCGTCCTGCGTAAATTTTATGCGAGACAGATGACATACCTCGATACATCCCGCGATAATAGGGACATGCGGCAACACGCACAAATTTAGTGTGGTCTAGAGAAACAGCGTCTCTGATGAACGCGTTCAGGAATTTGGCTACTGACAGCAGGTGTGTGTGTGTGTGTGTGTGTGTGCCGGCTCCAGCGCGGACAGGCAGGAGCAGGCGGCGGCGTCCGTGAACTGGTCTGGGCTCGCTCGCGGCCCCCGGAATGCAAGGCCAGCGGTCAACAGCCCGCAGCACCACGGCACTCCACTCAACTCGACACCACACCAACAGCTGCCGTGGGCGCGCAGCCAACTGCCACTCAATGCGACGTGGCGTGACAAACGGCCCCTTCTACAGGGCTGGATAACTTGATTGCTTGGATAACTTGACTGACGAAATATCGTTGAGCTGGCACTCCAAAATGTTAGGGAAGGTACCAAAACTTTCAGTGACTCCAAATGTACAGGTGGCACGTGAAAAGCAGCGAATACAAAATCTGATGATTAGTGCTATGGAAAGTACCTCTCTAAAGTACCAGGTGATCAAAAAGTCAGTATAAATTTGAAAACTTAATAAACCACGGAATAATGTAGATAGAGAGGTAAAAATTGACACACATGCTTGGAATGACATGGTTTTATTAGAACAAAAAAAAAGTTCACAAAATGTCCGACAGATGGCGCTGGACGGCAAAACGTCAGTAACTGCTACCGTGACAGGTGAGAAGTACGCCGATATGTTACAGATTCGCATCATCCCCAGCCTGGCTGATAAACACCTGCTGGAACGTCCGATGTTTATGCAGGATGGCGCTCCATCCCAAATTGCTAGACGCGTGAAAGATCTCTTGCGCGCGTCGTTTGGTGATGATCGTGTCCTCAGCCGCCACTCTCGTCATGCTTGGCCTCCCAGGTCCCCAGACCTCAGTCCGTGCGATTATTGGCTTTGGGGTTACCTGAAGTCGCAAGTGTATCGTGATCGACCGACATCTCTAGGGATGCTGAAAGACAACATCCGACGCCAGTGCCTCACCATAACTCCGGACATGCTTTACAGTGCTGTTACAACATTATTGGTCGACTACAGCTATTGTTGAAGAATGATGGTGGACATATTGAGCATTTCCTGTAAAGAACACCATCTTTGCTTTGTCTTACTTTGATATGCTAATTATTGCTATTTTGATCAGATGAAGCGCCATTTGTTGGACAGTTTTGAACTTTTGTATTTTTTGGTTCTAATAAAATCCCATGTCATTCCAAGCATGTGTGTCAATTTGTACCTCTCTATCTACATTATTCCGTGATTTATTCAGTTTTCAAATTTATACTGACTTTTTCATCACCCGGTATTTTTATTGAAAGAAGGGAACAAAATATGTTCATAGTTATAATAAGGTTAACAAACTGGAATGTTTCATACAACAGCCTGAATAATGATAAGAAAACCAGCGGCTGTAATTGAATCCAACGTTGTTTATTCTTTTTAAAACATGTTACCAGTTTCGACACCAAATGGTGTCATCTTCATGTTCCAATCCACAATCGTTTTCACGTGTAATGAACATAATGGTATGCAGCGGACCAAAATTAACTGGATTCCGTATCTTCCATGGCGATAACAAGCCCAGCATGGTCAGACGAGGCGATGTCTGGATGGCAGGTTATGCTTGGGGCCTGAAGATCACACCATTTGGTATCGAAACTGATAGCATGTTTCAAAAAGAATAAACGACGTTGGATTTAAATACAGCCGCTGGTTTTGATATCATTATTCAAGCACTTCGTATTCGCCCATCATCGGAATATGCTTAAAATTCGCGCCCCGGGACGAAACTTTAATGCTGAACCACGCAACACTCTAGCGTCAACCGTGCGCAATGATACTCTGCGCCCTGTTGTTGTTTAATGGTGGCACGGGGAGAGTGCAGTTTGCAACATAGCCCGTAAGGTTGGTGAGACGAACCTAACTGAAAGAAAACCTATTCTGCGATTGCGTAATTCGTGCATATCCTAATTGCTGAAGTAGTCGGTTGATCTAGATCGACGGTTCAGTCGATAACAGATTGCTTTTGCGAAGAAAAAAATGAGGAACCCAACGCGGACCGGACGCCCTCGTTCATTGACTGAAGCAGAGTTGAGGTTCATGGAGAGAGAAATCAAGAAAAATCCTAAAATCGGCGCTCCTGAGTTGACTAGGGAGGAGCAAAAAGGTGTGTGCCAACACAGTCAGAAATACCTGCAAGAGATACGAATATATTGGCCAAGTAGTTCGTGAGAAAATTTGCGTCAGTGAACAGAATCGGAAGAAACGTCTTTATTTTGCCCAGAAATTTAGATTAATGAAGAAAACTTGTGGATTGGTTCAAAATGGTTCTGAGCACTATGGGACTTAACTTCGGAGGTCATCAGTGCCCTATAACTTAGAACTACTTAAACCTAACCAACCTAAGGACATCACACACATCCATGCCCGAGGCAGGATTCGAACCGGCGACCGTAGCGGTTGCGCGGTTCCAGACTGTACCGCCTAGAACCGGTCGACCATCCCGGCCGGCACTTGTGGATTATAGTTACATATTCTGGTCGAATGCCAGCGGAATGATGTGGCTTAAGAAAAACACGGAGATGGTGCCGCAGAACATGTAACCACGGTGGATTAGAGGTGTATAAGTGGTGCAGGTGCTGAAAAACTACATCTGACAGACGGTACGATGCATCACAAACTGTATATTCACATTTTAAAGGAAAAGCAAAGCGCTACTGCCGAAAAATTAGGTCTCGAAGGGAATTACATCATCAGGACAATAAATACGAGGTTGTACCTCCGAGATGAAAGTAAGCAGTAATAACTGCGCAGGGAAACCTCACGAAGTATCAGTTTTTCTAATTTGAATCATGTTCTCAGCCTCTAACTTCCAAAACATCTGGTTGGTCTAATACTGTATGAAGTAGGTTTTGTATTAAATTTTCTATTTTTTTTAGCCTTGTTGTCTCTCTGAATATTTTGTTTCCTTGTGTTTCAACAAAAATTATGTACCGAGTTTCTTTCAACACTATTGGCTCTCCAGATTTTGTATTCGCTTTTTTTCACATACGATATACTTAGTTTTTTAAAAAAAAAATGCATTAGGCGAATACTTTATGGACTCACTGAACAAGAGCTCCCAGATGTACACAAGCTAATGTGACAGAACATTACGAGCATCTGCTTAAGAGTGTTGGTCCACGTTTGATTCTGTGTGGCATGGATTTCACAAATCCTTGGTAGGTCTCCGGAGGTATCTGGCACCCGATGTCTACCCTCAGGTCGGGCACAGAGCTGCCGCCTGATGCCGCTATAGATGTGTTACACGGGGACCAGATCAGGCGGTTGGTGGCCAAGACATCAACGTGAGTTCATTATCGTATTCCCAAACCACAGAAGCACGATTCTGCCAATGTGACACGGGGAGTTATCGTGCTGGAAAATACCACCGCCATAAAGGAAGAAAAAAAGCGTGAAAGGATGCAGATGATCTGCGATGACGTTAAAGTAGTCCACAGCTGTCTTTGTGTGTCCACTACTAGCACAGACTCCATGGAAACCCATAGCGTAATACTGCCGCGGCCAGCCTGCATCCGAGGCGCGGTACATGTTTCGAGATACAGTTCGTTTGGATGATGGCGTATCCACTCACGACCATAGACGTGGCGTGACAAGAAACATGCTTCGTACGACCAGGCGACACGCCTCCATTTATCAACGGTCCAACTGCAACTTACCATGGTTCAAATGGCTCTGAGAACTATGGGACTTAAAATCTGAGATCATCAGTCCCCTAGAACTTAGAACTACTTAAACCTAACTAACCTAAGGACATCACACACATCCATATCCGAGGCAGGATTCGAACCTGCGACCGTAGCAGTCACGCGGTGCGGGACTGAAGCGCCTAGAACCGCTCGGCCACTGGGCCGGCGCAACTTACCATGAAGGCGAGAGTGTGGCTTCACGTCGGAGATACAGTTGGACCTATACACATCGTGCACTGTTGCCTAAGTTCAGTTTCCTCTGCTGGCTTTTTCTACAGATACATCCCTCTAGCAGAAAATCTCACACGGTCGTGACTGCGTTAATGATCTGGTTCTGTGAGTCTGTTATATGAATGTCCAAGTCTACTTTCCAGTAATAAGTATGTTATATTTACAAGGGTTTCTAAGTACTTATTCCACACTGCAATATTTTCCGCGACACTTAACACAATCGCTGACACAATAACAATTACATCCTGTTACATAATACCAATATAATGATAGTGACCTGCAGTGCGATGTCATACCCCCTGTTGCAGAATGCTGTATATTCACAGTGTTCATTAAATCTTATCGCCTAAACGAAAGCCAGGAAATCACTGAAATTCAATTAAAGTCAAATAGCACTGTATTAAAAAGAAGTATCCTAAGCAGCGAACAGCGAATTTTCTCTCGGTATCTTTTCACTAAAGGCCGACAGCCCTTAGTAATTAACATGCATAAACAGTTTCTGTCTGTCAAACAGAAAAAGCAAATGTTTCCGTTATATGCGAGTTACGCTTCTTTCTCTTTTCATTTCTCATCCAGTCGCAGCATTTTCGTCCTCCATCCCCCATTTTCTTCATTTTTTGTATTCTGTTACGCTCCTCTTCCCTCCCACCCCCCCTCCTATCCCTTATGTCAAGTCTATTGCTACCAGTGCCATCATTTGAAATCTCCGTACCTCTAATTTGTCTTCATTTTTCTAATTTCTAAGAATAAATACAGCTGTGGATTTCTTTGCGTCTACAGCTGTAGCCATAGTTCATTTTACAGTTATTAGTAATTGTCAGGGGCCACATTAAGTCCAATACTTCTTATAAGCTTGATGTTGTAGTGAACTAATGTAAAAATGCCTGGTTAGATGAAAGAGAGGGCTGCATATAGACATGTTTTTGTTGCAGATCTATATAAATACATCTTACCTTTCCAGTGCCCCAGCTTCGGTAGGAGAATTCCTTTTTATATTTTTCGTTATTTCCTTTTCCTTGGGGAATTCACGAGATGAGCACTCACTCAATATTGGAGGCAGAAGGGTTGTGACAGGTATGTTTAGGGAGTCTGTCAATTTTTTTGAACTACCCTCCCTGCTTTGTGTCCTGTGATTTCTGAGGTGTGTGCGAGCGGTCAGCCTGGGATTGCGTAAAAACCAACACCAGATTTCCTTCTTTACCAAATCGTCATAGTTTAATCCACCACTCGGTTTTAATCTTCAACTCTCTGCCTCTCAGTGTAGCGTCCTACATATCCTGTGTATAATCAGTTCTATTAAAATTAAAGTAATAAGTTCGAAAAATTTTGTAAAGAAAAGTCATCAGAGCTACTAATAATAGTTAAAGCAATTTTCCTCTGATTAAGTTTACAGTGAGTGTCAAAAACAAACCTTTACTTCATCGCCTAAAGCTCCGAAATGGAAGTGGAAGAGCACTACTAATTGCTGTCTTTGTCGTTCACCGATTAACTTCCTTTTGAACTCGAAATGTGTATAATTTGACATTATTCAGCGTCAGTCAAACTATCTTCGCTCTAAACTCTCTTCGCATGCTCATGAAAAGAGTTCGTGTTATAAAATTGGAAATCCGCTTAAAACTTCGACGGCTGACTGTCGAGAGTCGTCGTAAGACCAAGTTCACTTCGTTACGCGTCTGTGTTATTTTATGAACTGCTCAGTCAAGCGAACCTCTATGGGAGGTGCCGATAGCTCTGCAAAGTAGACGGGTGGTATTACTGCGGTTTCTAATAAAGCCGTTGTAATTAAGGAAATGCAGTCCGTTATGAGAAAAATAAGAGCCGGATTCGGCCGAAAGTAGACAATCTGCAAAAGTAACACGCTGTTTACGTCACAGCCCAGGACGTTAGCATATGATTAGTTCCCGAAAAATATCGTGCCTCTATGCTGTACTCATTCTAATTTTATCTACCGTAGAGAGACACTTCATACTTTCCTTCGCTCTGAAACAATACTTCAGAGACTACCTTCTTTATTTTGTGCGAATATCTTTCCTCAAGATAACTTTATTGAGCTGTGCCAAACTACTAATGATGCAGTACATATCAGATTTCAGTCATCGTAATCTTGTTTCCTAGTTTGTTACATCGTTTCGATATTTCCATAGCATTTTCGCGTTATATTCATCTTTACAATTTAATAAATTTCATCTGTGTTTTGTTCACCCTCAACCTCATTTTTGTGTTACAAAAGTTGCCCGGTCCCGGCAAGAGTTATCGTAAGCCTTCCTTAAATTCCGAGAGAAGGGTTACACCACCATCTTCAACTATATTTCTGAGTGGTTTGTCAGAGACTGAATTATAAGCCGTTAAGAAAACCGCATCATTCTATAACAAGTGACTTAAATTTATGAGTATTAGTCACAATGTATTTCTGAGCCTGAGCTCCAAACTCAAGTGAATCATTAATTTTGGTTTATCGCAGTTCTTCTTAAAACATTTTACTTTAACATTAAAGAGCCTCCAATAATGTTATCATTGAAATACGCACGTTTTGAAGAAGTTCTGAATGATTATAAATCTTTTTTAGCCATATTGCAACTTGTTACCCTGATGGATTCTGGATTACAAATTTACAATTTTCCACTGGTAATGATTAGTACAAATATGGTGCTGGAAACTGTGTACATTAGCGGTGAAATTTTTTATGGAGTACGAAGAATAACATTTTAGTAATTTTCTTCCTCATTGTTTTTTTTTTTGCTTTCGTGATCTGCAGTCGATTTCGAAGCGACTTCAAACGTTTTTCACTGCCTTCTATGTGATGTACCATCGGAAGTACAATATATCTTGTTAGTGTTCCACAGCATCCTCTGTTGTGCGGTTTATAATACTCTCAAGTTCCTCTCAAAGGCTAGAACTTTCTCTCAGAAGCCAGAGGCAGTCCATAGTTACAACACAAGGGGATGTTAGCGTCCAGCAACAAGATATCTTCATGTCCGAGTAACGATTGCTACCTACATGCTTGAGAATCTGCTTGGTGTATTCATCTCTTGGTCTCGATCTAGGGTTTTTACCCTCCACGCTGCCCTCCAATACTAAATTGGTGATCCCTTGATACATCAGAACGTGTCATATCAACCGACGCCTTCCTCTAGACACGTTGTGCCATAAATTCCTCTTCTCCCCAATTCTGTTCAGTACCACCTCATTACTTCAAATGGCTCTGAGCACTATGGTTCTTAACTTCTGAGGTCATCAGTCCCCTAGAACTCAGAACTACTTAAACCTAACTAACCTAAGGACATCACAGACATCCATACCGAGGCAGGATTCGAACATGCGACCATAGAAGTCGCGCAGTTTCAGACTGTAGCGCCTAGAACCGCTCGGTCACACAGGCCGGCATCTCATTACTTACGTGCTTTATCCATCTACTTTTCAGAATTCTTCTGTAGCACCACATTTCGACAGCTTCTGTTCTCTTCTTGTCTAAACTATTTATCGCCCATGTTTCACTTCCATACACGTCTACACTACACACAAGTGATCAGTTATTTTGCTCCCCAAATAGCACAATTCATCTACTACTTCAAGCGTCTCATTTCCTAATCTAATTCCCTCAGCATCACCTGATTTAATTCGACTACATTCCAATATCCTCGTTTTACTCTTGTTGATATTCATCTTATATTCTTCTTTCAAACACTGTCCATTCCGTTCAATTGCTCTTCCAGGTCCTTTGCTGTCTCTGACAGGATTACAATATCATCGGCAAGCCTCAAAATTTTTATTTCTTCTGCATGGATTTTAATTCCTACTACAAAATTTTCTGTTGTTTCCTTTACTGCTTGCTCAATACACAGATTGAATAACACGAGGGATAGGCTATAATCCTGTCTCACTCACTGCTCCATAACAAAGCACTCCGTCTTCAGGCCACGAGTTGCCTACCTGGATCATCTGACCGCCGTGTCATCCTCCGTGAAGGATGCGGATAGGAGGGGCGTAGGGTCAGCAGCTGCATTATAAAACATAATATAAACTGTTTCAGTACATTACGTCTTGTAGCTCTCAAATATTGAAGGAAAGACCTTTTCAAATTTTTAACACCAAAACCACTGATTATTTATCGGGCTTCGTATATTTTCACAATCTACGTAATTTGTATTTGGTGTAAGTTTGGTGTGGACACCTCTATTTATGTCACTACTCTTAAATACAGTTCAGATCTTCATTGGCCAGCATGATCTGAGTTACATTTAAGTGTGATAATATAAATAGAACTTTCCACATCAACCTTAACCCAAATACAAATTACAAGGCACAACTTTTCAGTCAATAAACGGTTAACAGGTTTGGTTTAACACATTTAAAAACGTCATTCCTTCAAAATATGAATTTGGGCACTTTTAAGGTTTCTAAGATCCTGCGAGGACTATAAAGAAAACTTAGTACAGATGTTATACAGGGTGCGTCACTAACTATTGCCACCTAGAATAACTCCGAAAGTATGATAGTAGCTGAAAAGTTTGTCGGACAAATGTTGCAGGGGACAACGGGAGCAATAATATGACGTTGGTTTTTTGTTACTAGGTGGAGTCGCGTTAGAGATATGAGATCAACATTGTTTTTCTAAATGGGATGCTGTAGTTTGGTCCTTATTTTCTGATAGCGGCTATCGAGACGAATCCAATGATGTTTATAACGTCATTGAAGGTCATCGAAGGTCAACAATGTGGCACGAACGTCCATTTATAGAAGGTGTTAGAAGTGATGACCATTGGTATCAATGCAGTGCTGCAATCTACTTGTCATGAATTGAGTGATATTCCTTATCACTTCGGCACCTATCGAAGCACATGCTCTGACAATTCTCTCTCGTATATCGTGCAAATAGTAAATAGTCTCCGAATACGGCGTATCCACCTTACGTGCAATTGACATGTAAACACCACTCGACGGTTTCGCATTACAACACTAATAGGAACGGTAAGACTAATATCGTCGAACCAAGCGAATGTGTAATGAAGTATTCCTTCGAAGAATAAGTCGATATGCTTCTCATTTACGAAGAATGCCAACGAAATTCAGTGAGAGCTAGAGACTTATACGTACTCATGCTACACGTCGTACATTTAAATACGTACATGATAAATTGAGAACAATTAGTACTAACGAGGAAACGGAAATTGGTATTCTGCCACTGTTGTACGAGATCCTTGTGTTATTTCGCGTCAAATCGCAAGTGAATCTGGCATCAGCTAGAGTAGTGTTGTTCGTGTTCTGCATCACCACAATTACCATCCTTACCGTATGAGTCTCCAGCAAGAATTAATTGGTATGGATTGTAAGTGTTGCATTGAATTCTGCCGATGGGCTCAACTTCAGATTCAGAGGGATGACACATTTATTAATTTGATTTTATTTACTGACGAGGCTACATTCACGAACCATGGAAATGTTAATTTGCACAATATGCATTATTGGGCATCTGAAAATCTATGTTGGATGCCGATAGTTGCACACAAAAATCCGTGGTCGGTGAATGTATGGTGTGTCATTCTGGAGGACAGAATTATAGGCCCTATTTCATCGAAGGAAATCTTAGAGGTAGGAAGTACATCACATTCCTGCAAGAAACATTACGTCTGTTATTGGAAGAAATGCCTTTAGGAACGAGGAACAGAATGTGGTTATCAACACGAAGGGTGTCCGCTACATTTTTCGCTGATGGCTAGAAATGAGTGGCAGACACACTTCCCTGATCGTTGGATTGGACGCGTAGGAGGTGTGTCGTGGCTGACTCGCTCGGCAGACTTGACGCCTCTAGATTTTTTTCTTGTGGGGATTCGTAAAAGACATTGTTTATAAACACGTTCCATGTACACCTGAAGATATGCGAGAGATAATTGTCAGAGCATGTGCTTCGACAACTGTCGATGTGATAAGAAATGCCACTCAGTCCATAATTGCAGCACTGCATTGATACCAATGGTCACCACTTCGAACATCTTCTGTAAATGGACGTCCATGCCACATTTTATACCTTCGTTGACCTTCAAAGACCTTAGTGTTACAGCGACTATCGAGACGAATACAATGGTGTGTAAGAAAATAAGTATCAAACTATAGCATCCTTAAAAAAAAAAAGGTCATATAATAGCCCTCGCTGTCTGATGCAACTTTTGTCCCATAAACTTTTCAGCTACTATCATATTTTCGCAGTTTTTCTTGGTGGCAATAGTTTGTGACTCACCTTGTATATGATCAAATTGTCGTACGAAGTTTATAGTGGGTGGTTAACAATACATTATCTCTACAGAATGATTGCAAGAGTTTCAGGAAATTCATGACACAGAGCTGCAATAGACCAATTTATTTACTACCGATGTCGTTATTATAATGACTTAAGAGCTTAAAGAGAATTGGAACTGTACTGGATATGTAGTTTAGATCACGATTTATAAATAAAATAAAATTTTATAAAGTTGGGAAAAATGTGATAAATTGCTTAAATTTTGTTATTATACTAAAAAATTCTCCCTTTTTTCTTAGAAAACATGACGTGATAGAAAAAAATTGATTGCATTTTTGAAAACAGCGCTGAAAAGTACATAAAAGTCAGTTATAAGATTTCAAACAACATTCAAAAAAATATATTTTTTAAAACCTGTTTACAGCTATTTTTTTATGTTTATGTGCATCAGGTCAGGTGTTGATGCGTGGATGCGCGGACGCAAAACCGTTAGTCTATATTGGCATGCATAGTACACTTAGTGGTGTAGTTATGGCCATGCAGAAAATATCAAGTCCTAAAGTCTGTGACTTCCTTGTCGAAAGACTGTTCGATGCAGAGGAAAAAAATAATCAGTTCTCTGATGTGTGAACATATCAGGCTACTAAATATAAAAAAATACCTGCACTTATACCAGTTACACCCTACTTTTACTTCAGACCAGTTGAGGAAAAGAATAAAACAAGTTTCTCCAAAACTGAAGCTTTTAAGTAGGAGTCACAGTGTTTCATAGACGTATAAGAAAGACTTCTCTTTACAGGTTTTGTGACTGCGTAGTTCAGTTTTTCGCCTGGAATAAAATTAGATTAAAGTTTGAAGTAATTAGGTTTATTATGTAGGACGATAGCTGTACAGTGAATGCTTTGTTGTTGTTTGTGTTTCGGGTGGTGAATTAGTAAACTGGAGCGACAAACGTAATCAAATAAATAAACTACTACGAAACAAAAACGTACATAAATAGATAGAAAGACCTCCGTGGCTTCATTGATTACAGGAACACAATGAACAAATTGTTTATTAGCAAGACACTGGTAAGAAGAGCAAAAGATTAGTAAACACTTCATACTTCCGTGGTATCGTATAAAGCTGAGCCCCTTCCCGATGAAACTAGGGATTGATCTTCCATGTACGTACTGGAAACTCTTCTAAGACTAGCACCGCGCAATGAAGTACCCTCGTACCAGATGAGTGAGCAAGTATCAGGTGATGGCGCCTATTCCGGTGACAACTCTTGGTGTTGCCTCTCCACTCCACGGCCGGCCACTATGTTTCACAGAGCACGGCTTGCTATTCCTCGTTCCCAACCACGCACTTTATTCAGCTCTGTACAACAGATGGTCATACCAACCATTCATGCACAATTCTCCTAGTTTTCGGGTATACATACTGATGAAAACGTGAACTAGAAGAAGCATGTTACTGCGCTGCTCAAAAAATTAAGATTAGCTACATTTGCTGTTTGTGCAGTTGTTAGTCTTGGAAAAAAATGAATCAATCTGCGAATGTACTTCACCTACTTATACTCAATAATGTCTTAATGAATATTTTTCTGAGGTAAATCATCGCTTATTCTTTTTAATTGAGGAGCCGCCTCGGAAAATATTCCTTCAGGCGTTACTGAGTATACATATTTATGATTCGCTACTGAAGTTCGTCAAAAGTAATAAGAGTAATCTATTACGTTTCTAGAAAAGTTTGATATCCATACCTACAACACGCGAAGCAAAGACTTTTATTACCTATTATTTAAAATTACCTACTTATTGGCTCAGAAAATTGGTTCAAAATGCATCAACAAAGATTTTTGTTCATGTGCGAGAAACATAAAAGTCTGACAACTAGCAAAGCAAATTTTAAATCTAGTCTAAAATCGCTTCTTCTAAACAACTCCTTATGTTTCATAGAAGAAATTTTAATTAAAAAGCGGACATCGTGTACAGCAGTAAGGTCATATTTCTTGATGAAGAGTTGGCCAATGTACACCTCCTGTATTGGTTCGTTAAATACAGTGGAAGAGTACTATAGGGACACTATGCTCAGATGTTTCTGTATTGGTGGCAACCGCACCGCATTACTTTTACAGAAGAGGATCCTCGATTTACTCTTCGTTTTATGGTGTACATTTTGGTGATTTCATATAACTGTATTTTTTTACTACTGTGATGTTATTTTAAAAGGCAACTGTGGTAACAATCGGAGTACATCATAGTTACTTACTACTCATTAACTACCAGTACCAAAATACACAGAGAATATGCCTGAACGAATTACGAATTTTCTCGGTGGAGTTCACATTCACCGTGTATAGTCATGCGTATTTTCATAATCTACCAATGTTGGTTATCGCTCCACTTTCTTAAACTACAGCTCTCGTTGAACGTGTTGATCATTAATTTACTGTCACACTTGTTTATGGGTAACAGTCGAGACCACGGTGCATAATCGAAGAGCTATCAGACGTTTAATATTAATGGTTACCGTTTAATATTCATATCTGCGGTGAAACATTAAAGCTGAGAAGGATAAAAAGTGAGCAGACCTGTATCGACAATTCAGTCGCTGGATGGCGAATATCTAATTGAATGAAGTGGTCTATAGACACAAAAGAAATTCAGTAACGTCCAAGCTTTTGTGGAACCAAATAATAAATCTCTTGGCAATGGTTAATTACAAATACAATATCGGTGGTACCAGCTTCCATAGATAAGACATGATGGCAAGTTTTTTTTAATAAGTTAAAACAAATTACGATGCAAAAATTTTAGAAGCATTGACTGTCTAAGCGAATCGATGTAGTTTATTGTTGCCTTTTCACTGTAGTATATTGCAGGACAGAATTCACTCTCTGGTTAAAGAAAAAACGCAAGCTACGCTTTCCAACAGATGTCTCCTTTATCATGTGACGACATGATTGAAAAGTTAAATGACTTCATAATGTCAGACTACCTAATTTTACTTGTTAACATACCTGCACGAAGCTTTTTAGTGGATTGATCACCTCTATTTGCCGAAATTGGTAATGTAATTTTTTTTTATATGTCTAAGCGATCGTTGTCGTAATAAACCATTATCCACATCTACAAACGTAGCATACTTCCTATTGGCATTATGTTATATTTTCAAAATTTAGTTAGATACATGCCCATTAGTTTAAATGATATTTTTAAATCGAACTGATGTGGTGGTCCCGAAATGCTCGATGACACAGGTGTAGCCCTGAAACGTATACGGCTGTCGATGCCGAAAGAACTTTGTGAGATGATTTTCAGATCTAGTTCTGTTGATTGATTATGATGTCAGTCTCCACCTTCGGGACCATACAGTCAAGCTGCAGTCAGTAATAATAACCAGTTCTCTTCGCCAAGGCTTTCCAAGTACTGAAATACGCCTGATACAAAACAGGATATTTAGAGGATCACGGGTGACAAGTTTCAAATCCTCCTGCTGTTTCATGTTGTCTTCTCCGTCGTGTATAATATGAAGAAATTTCATTCATTTGATGTGCATGGTGTAAAAAATGTTACGTTTTAAGTATTTCCATACAGGTCATCATTGTTATAATTATTTTCCATCACAATAAGATGTTACTTGCTATTTTCAATTAACGCTCGCAACGTTGGCCCTGGCATTAGAAGGAAATCAGGGCCAACACCGTATACAGCATCCACCACATGACTCCACACGATCTGTTCGATGTACTTCCTGGTGTTAAGGCGACCGTGCACATGGAAGAGACCCGTATGGTTGTCAATACAGAAGTCTCCCCACAAATTCACAGAACCTTAGAAAAATTGAAAATTTGTGATAAGGAGTTATGAGACCAATACAGACATACACACACACACACGCACTAGGGAGGACTCGAACCTCCGACGGGGGGAGCCGCGCGGACCGCGACAAGATGCCTCGGATCGCGCGGCTACCCTACGCGGACCACAGAACCACAGAACCTTAGAGATCTGTCGACTTCACGGACAACATTTGGCAGGTACCGCTCTCCACGGGTACTCTACACACGAGCACAGCCGTCACTTTACGTCAGAGAATGTCTATACTTGTTTGTGAATAACACGTTTCGCCAGTGACGAAGTTGCCAGTTGATATGGGAACGGCAGATCTGAAGGCGAACTGCAAGATGAGTCAAGCATGGAACTCGAACACGATGTCTGAGTCAAATAGTCCTTTCTCATGACCTGTTCATTACAGTCCGATCGGAAACAGCGGCTCCAGCGGCCTTTTTGAGATCGTCTTGCGCCGCTCTGGTGGTATCCGTAAGACACCGTAACGCAGAGATGACTGGAGATTGGCCTTCATCTGGGTAATAATGCGTCGGCGACCTTGCCCAAATCACCTTGTATACTGATCTGTCTCCCGTAGTGTTCCGCAACCTATTGATGACACATCTAGAGGCACTGGAATCTGCAACAACATAGGGGAAAGTCCACCGCCCTAGTAACTTGCAGGGCATTAAGACGTCGCATTGCATGTGCTTGGTTGAATACAACGCCCAGAAATGACAACTACCATCTGTGTACTTCACTAGACAACACTGGAACAGCGGTCCTCCTTTCCCTCTGAGGAGCCACCTGATACAGTAATACATAACACAAACGACAGATGGTGAATCACCTTCTCTGCTGCACACACTGAAAGCGAGGATCTCAAATTACGCAGCACAAACACAGGTACAAGTGTTTCCATAATTGTTCTGAACTGAGTATTTTCGCATACGGAAAAGGTTACTGAAATTTTCTGAAAAGATCTCGCTGCAACGAAAAACTCTTTTGTTTTAACAAAAAAAGTAGATAATAATATTTAGTAAAATCTGTTTGTATATTAAACTGCGTCATTGTAAAACATTTGTAAAGCTGATGTTTAGACCTTATCTGCAGCGATTCACTTCAGGGCAGCTGAACACGGACGGTCGGATTGTCGTCCTTACAGCTGTTTCAGGTTTTCATAACGCTTGGGGGTAGCAAACAAAATGACACTGACACTGACTGTGTTTACTCGCAAAAAAACGAAGAACCAACTAAAATGAAGGAAGAAAGGAAAAACTTTGTGGCCTGGAGTGTATTAAACCAAAATAAGCAGTAAGAATACTAGCTGTCCCATTTATCTTGACCACTCCGCATTTGTTTTGTTCACAAGCAAAATAAAAAAAAAAAGCATCAACAGTAAGACTCCCTTTCACGTAGTTATGTTCGTTACAAAGATGAACAGTGGAACATTTTTTTATTACGTAATACAGTTTTCCTCCTCAACACTTGCTCAAAAAACGTATCAAACTTCAACTCAAGACGACTAACTGAATGTCTAGTACGCAATCATCTTGCGTTTCCATTTGCTTTCTGTCAACTCCAGCGAGCGGACATACTGTGTTACACTGAATACCTACATTGTGTGCTATTACCGGAGAATGAAAGGCAATTCTGTATAAAAAAGGATTCCACTGGAAGGGCACACAATCCGGAAAACATTGTGACAATCACGCAAAATCACCGTAAGCATCGAGACAATGGTTTCACTGACGAAGCATGTTGAAGATACCCGTTGAATGAAAAATGGAAATGAGCGTTTGGCGTCATTGGCCACGAGGCCCCTTGCGGAGCAGGTCCGTCCGCCTTGCTGTAGGTCTTATTACATTCGACGCCACACTGGGCGACCTGCGCACCGGATCGGGGTGAAATGGTGATGAAGACAACACAACACCCAGTCCCTAAGCGGAGAAAATCCCCTACCCAACCGGGAATCGAACACGGGCCCGTAGGATGGCAGTCCGTCGTCACCCTGACCACTCAGCTATTGGGCTGGACACCCGTTGAATAAAGCACTGTGTCCTGCTGCGTGAGAAAAGTCCGCAACTGCCTGCTGCACATCCTTGGCTTAACAGGAGTCATCGACCCTTCAAGGCCTCCTTCAAAGGACAAAAGACGTGATAATAGTATAGTGCGAGAACACGATTGCAGAGCATCACCAACCTCCCGGTTGTTGTTGCCCATAATTGATAGGCTGGCCTTCCTTTTCGAATGGCGTGTTGTATCGAATAGTAACCAGAATGGAATTTGGAGCACCATTCCACCGCGGTGATTTTCGATAGATTTGCTGCCCAATACACATTCGTCAGCATCCGATGGATCTCTATCGGTGTTCGTTCTTCGGCAGCCAAGAAAAGAATAACAGCATGTTGGTCCTGTTTCGACACATTTGGTAATAACGTCGCTATAGTTCCCTTTCCGCATTTGCCACACTGATGACATGCCTACATGTCGTTGCTTATACACGGCGATTCACGAAGATATGTAAATATTTTAATATGTTATGCCACAAGTAAAACCAAAGAAAAAAGTTCGTATAAACACAGGTCCGAAAATTTTTAGTTACGGCTAACAAAAGATTTTGCCTTAAATTTAGCAACTTCGCTAATATGAAGCCATCGCAAAACTGTACGAGGTTAAAGTAAAGCACGGTTTCCATTTATTTTGTTGTTATTGATTTCGTGAATATAATAAAACATGTCCCAGACGTGTATCTGCAGTGGTTTTCGAAAACATCCAGAGAAGCAAAGACGTAATATCGTAATTTTTTTAATTTATTAACCACTTGGCCAATTTTTTTTTTTTCTTTTTTTTTAATTCCGGACAATTGCACAAAGCTTTCAACAGAAGCTGCAGAGAATTTAATTTTTGAAAAATGATGGTAATAACGTTAACTGATACTGTATGAATTTGTCAGATAATCTGCTTTTATTAATACCATAGCACACGTGAATTCATGTTAAACCGAAAAAGAGAAAGCTGTATTAAGGAAGTTGTACAGTGTACATACAGTATCACAATACATTCACAATAAATGTTCAAAAGTGTATCCACCGAGTTCAATGCATTTAGCTGCACGTATATGAACAGATTTTGTTTCTCGTTTCATTTTCAAAGGGTTGTTCATAGTTACGTCTATTGATTTCATAACGCGAGCAAGTAAAGCCTCATGAGTATTGACTTTGTTGGATAACGTACACGATATTCGTTAACTTCAGCAATAGCGTTACCATCACATTTGCGTAAATAAACACCATATAGGCATGTTCCTCTGTCGTAAATTTGAAAGGCGACACTATTTCATAAATAATCTACAAACTACAACATTTGCTATGTGGTATGGCTTCAATACACTGTTGTTATTACGGTCTTTTACTGAACAATGCAGAAAATTATCTCGTTTCAAGGCTACGAAATGACTGAAGCAACTCATTAACGGTTGCCAACAACGACACAAACGTTTCTACAATCTTAATGGAAAGTAAACAAATTTACTTATATAATAATCTTTTCTTCTGTGGATGTTCTGAAAAACTACTGCGGGGATACACGTCTAGGACATCTTTTACTATATTCACCAGAGCAAAAACAACAAAATAGATGGAAATCGTGCTTTAACCTCGAACAGTTTTGCGATGGCTCCGTATTAGCGAAGTGGCTAAATTTCAAGTGAAATCCTTTATTAGCCTTAACTCCGTAACTAAACACTTGCAGACCTATGTTTATATGAACCTTTTTCCTAAGTTGCACTTTCAGAGTAACATATTAAAATATTTGCATATCTTTGTGTATCACCCTGTGTACCCGCATCGGAGTAGCTCCACGTTGCATATCCTCTGCAGCAAAGCCATCAAGGGAAAACTTTTTGATCGCCACTTGTATTAAGTTTTTAATAACGTCATGTTTAGCGCGAATGGTACAGTGTGATATGATATTGAAAGGTCGTTCAAGACAGAAACTGGATTAACGAATAAAATGCAGGGTGCTGTTTAGAACAAGACGTTGTGCTTTTCGTATTTTTGTAACGAGCAAACTTGCAAGTGAGACAACCATGCTTCCTAACGCAATTTTTATTTTGAAACTGGCAGATTAAATCTGTATGCCGTACTGAGACTCGAACTCTGGGCCTTTACCTTTAGGACAGATAAGTGCTCTACAGACTAAACTACCCAAGCATGACTACGACCATTCCACACAGCTGTACTTCCGCCATTCCTTGAAATGTTTGTCTCTCAAAGGTGCCAACCTACAGATCGTCGACGAATGTCCAACCATACGGATTAGGTCCACAGGTATGTGAGTGGCTCGGAGACTTTTCAGTAGAATCCAGTACATGGTCCTCGAGTGCCTCAGGGAAGCGTGATAGGACCGCTTCTATACTCTGTATACGTAAATAACCCGGCTCACACGGTGAGCAGCAGTTTAAGGATTTTTGCTGACGACAGGCTGGTGTAGGGGAAGGTTCCATAGTTGAGTGATTGCAGGAATATACAAGATGACTTAGACAAAATTTCAAAATTTCTAGTTGGTATGATGAATGGCAGCTTGCTCTAAATGTACATAAATGTAAGTTAATGCAGATTAGTAGGAAAATCAGTCCTGTACCGTTCGAATGCATCAACGTTAGGGTGCAGCTTGACACAGTCACTTCGATTAAACAGCCAGGGGTAACGTTGTGAAGCGATATAAAGTGGAATAAGCACGTCAGGTTGGTTGAAGGGTGGACGAATGCTCGACTTTCTTTCATTGGGAGAATTTTGGGACAGTGCAGCTCATCGATAAAGGAGACAACGTACAGAACGCTAGTGCGACCCATTTTTGAGTACTGTTCGAGTGTTTGGGATCTCCATCAGGTCGGATTAAAGAAAGACATCGAAACAATTCAGAGACGGGGAGCTAGATTTGTTACCGGTAGTTTCGGTCGGCATACAGGTATTAGAGATATTAGAGAGATGCTTCATAAACTCAGGCGGGAATCTCTGGAGGGCAGTAGTTGCACTTTCCGCAAGGGACTATTGCGCAAATTCAGAGAACCGGCATTTGAGGCTGGCTGCAGAACGATTTTAATGCCGCCAACGTACATTTGGTGTAAGGACCATGAAGATAAGATGCTAGAAATTAGGACTCGTTTTTAGACAGACGCTTTTCCCTCGGTCTATTTGCAAAGAGGAAAGGAAATGACTATTAGTGCTACAAGGTACCCTCCATCTTGAACGCTACGGTGGTATGCGGAGTATGTATGTAGATGTAAATATAAGTTGTATATGTGCTGGGGGAAGTAAAGCTGAGTCGTGCTTGGGTAGTCCAGTCGGAAAGAGGTTCGTGGTACACAATGATTCTAACGTTTTGATTACATTGTATTTTTGTAAATGAGTTGTAAATTTGAAATTTCTGAAGTTCATTTGCCTTAGCAATGGGTGGAGATGATGGACATGGCCATGGGCATGGAAAACAATACGAAGTACAGGATTGACAATTATATAAAGTAGATGATTGTCCTTAGTTGTTAGATGTCCAGAAAACTCTGGCGCAGAAGGGGCCTATGCATCCCTCGCTATAGAACGAAAGTTTTGATTTTTCCACAAAATTACCCCACTTTTATTCAGGAGATTAATAGATGGTTTTACAGCTTTCTGAGTAACAAATGCAGTTGAGGAAGCTTGGGAGAAGATGCATCCAGGTAGTGGACATGGGCATGCCCATGATTAGTACTTTGGGAAGTTGGAGGTACCTGATGAACATTAGTTAATATGCAGGGTATTTGCACTGTAGTATAGTAATGATTGTTGTCAGTAAATTTGACGCTATTATAAAAACCTTGATACAGTGTTTCGAACAGGAAAATAAAGTCGGTAGATCACTTGCCCGCGAAAGGAAAAAGTGCTGAGTTCGAGTATCTGTCCGACACACAGTTTTAACGCAACCAAGATATTTTATATGAGCACACACTCCGAAGCAGAGTGAAAATTTCTTTCTGAATTTTTATTTTGCTTCAGAACAAATAGATATTTGTGGTGTTCAAGATTAATGGGACACTCAGCGTCATTTAGACATAGATTACCAATCTTCCCTCCCCTCCGTCCATTTTTGTTAATGTGAGTATCCCGGTGTGCAGTGCGACATCAAGTATGCCCGTAGATCGGCAGGATCTTCAACTGCAGGTTACGTCAGCAAGTAGCCGTTAGGCCTCCGTAGGCCCAGACAAGAGAGCGGCAGCCCTTGATCCTCTCCCCAGAAGCGGGCGCGCCTAAGCAAACAGTTGGTGTGCAGGCGCCGGTTGGGCCAGCTTCTACTGACTGAGTGGGTCCGTTCGCGGCGACGCCACGGCGCTTCGTTCACACCACGCAGGCCGCCCCTTACCTTTCTGTATCGTGCTCGGTGGAAACGTTAGGGGTCAGCTTCTAAAAACATACTCTCGACGCCCGTTTTCCTTATTGGAGGATAGTCCAGTGGCGCTAAAGAGGCACTGTGACGTACTGAAAGTTGAAGCTTACGAGGCTAAATAAAAAATACAGCTTCGAGTCACCGATAATGCCGTATTTTTGCCTTTTAATGTAGTTTGTAACAGTAGCAAACAAATAAACGTCTGCAGAGCAGAGGCGCCGATACAGACAAGTCTCTGCATATGCCGTGATGAGCAAAAATATTACATATATATACTAAGATGGTGTCTGTCTTTTCGGACATGTCCGAAAGAACAGATACCATCTTAGTATATATATATACATAGTTAAGGCTCAACGGCCACTTGACCATCTTCTTCTTCTGTGCGAATGCAGAAACAGTGCCCGAACTCTTACGGGAATCGGCAACGCGCCGCGAGTAATGAGTATAATGGGCAAGAGCACTACGAATGTAGTGCGGGACAATACGTTGAGAATGTGGGATTCGCGGGAGGCGTGCCAGAGATAAATCCCTGCAGTCGCGCTATCCTCTGTGTCCTCGGTGGCTCAGATGGAGCCGGCACGGTAACTCAGCGTGTTCGGTCAGAGGGTTAGCTGCCCTCTATAATAAAAAAGCTGAGTTAATGGATCAACGACGAACTGAAACGGATGTCATGTGACATCCGCCCCGACCAGATGCAACGAACAAAATGAGATTACAAAAAAAAAAAAAAAAAAAAAAAAAAATTGATAGAGTGTCTGCCATGTAAGCTGGAGATCCCGGGTTCGAATCCCGGTCGGGGCATACATTTTCATCTGTCCCCGTTGACGTATGTCAACGTCTGTAAGCAACTAAAGGTGTTCATTTCATTGTAATTTCAAAAATATTACGACCAGCAGTTTAATAGCGTCTTAATTTATTTTTTTAAATTGAAAAACCTGGAGCCGTCACTTCTGCATGTAATTCATTTGCGCAACCAGTTCTAATTTTACGTTACACCACCAACAGTCCCCTTGACCAACTTAGGTTGGAAGGAATCCAGCATCGTGTGCAGCTATAACAGGAGCCAATCTATTGTTATTATTTACGTATGGGCCCCATAGGACCACGCGAAGTACAGTCCATCAATGTAGATTTTTATTGTCGGCCTTGTCAGAATGAAGTCTCTTTCTTTCAACAGACCATGGTGTTCCAGTCCGTTTTCTATCTTCTCTCTGACCAACTTTCCTATTAAATATCTTTTGTCTGAATGTTTTTCTACCTATAAAGTCTGCTCGAGTTATACTGGCTATTTTAAGAACCTCCTTAATCGTAGCGATCCATTTAATTGGCTCAGTTTTAGCCTTAATTCTGTTTTTGTATAATTCTTCTATTTGTTTTGTCAACTTAGTGCGTGCCATTCTTTTAATGTGCCCATAAAATTTAAGTCTTCGCTTTCTCATGTCATCATGTGTATGTATTCTTCTATTCCCATATTACTTCTGAGCCTATAAGTTTCTCCATCAGTAATTTTGGGGCCAAATATTTTCCTAATAATCTTTCTTTCTTTTGAATTTTCTTTCTATCTTTTGAATTTCTTCAATATCCCTCTTTCTATTTAAAATTAAAATTTCCAACCCATAAAGATATTCAGGTTTGATTACAGTGTTGTAACTAAACTTAGAAAGTGGTTTTTTATTATAAACATTTTGTATTAATCTGAATGCAGTTGCCAATTTTTGACAAGGAATTTCGTTTGCCGCTTTCTCCAGACCGTAACATTGTATGGTTTCCCACAAGTATTTAAACTGAGAAATCCTTTTTGTTTTTCGATTTTCACGTTCAAGAACTTTGGTATTTACCTGTTGCATGTCATATTTTCACTTTTTTCGAATGATGTTTGTAATCCTACTTTTTCCGCAACTTCTTCAAGATTTTCAATTTTTTTTGAGCTCTGGTAATATCCCTAGGTAAAATAGCCAGATAATCTGAAAAGGCGAGGTATTTATTCTAATATTACTTCTACCTAACTTGATTGACTGAGCTGTATTTTGGCTCAAATTTTGCTCTCCCCATTCTGTAATTTCCTTTTCCAAAACACAGTTAAACAGTAGTGGGTAGAGTCCGTCTATCTGTGTAACACCAGTCTTTATATCAGATGGTTCAGAAATTTCTTCCTTGAATTTAACTTTAGAGCTAGTATCAGTCGATTTTCCCTTAATCAGTGTTAGAGTTTTGTTATCTAGCCCTTGTTCCTTTAAAATTTGGAAAAGAGATTCACGATCAACTGAGTGGTAGGCCTTTTTAATATTCACAAATGTGCGTACAATATTGTTACCAGAAACCCTTTAGTGCCTAAAGATTAGTTCTAAATTAAGAATTTGTTCTCGACAGGATCCGTTTGGTCTAATACTGCTTGGTATTCACCAATTTTAATATCTAACGGTTTTTGGGCTCGATCAAGTAAACACTGCGAGAGAATCTTGTAGTGACAGGGAGAAGAGAGATTTACCGGTAATTATTAACATCGGTTCTGTCCCTTTTTTATGCAATGGATGAATTAGGGCAGTTTTCCAGTCCTCAGCTGTTTTCTCAGTTTGCCAGATATGTCCTGAGTGATCTCTTTTACAATGGTAGGGCCAGCTGATTTTAGTACTTCTTCTCCAGATGCTTTGTTTTTTCAAGCCTCTTAATTAATTTAATTAATTAGATTTCGTCAGGTTCTTTAGAGTTAGGTATGGCATTATTAGTTTGCTGTTCCTGAATTTATTAGATGGTTCTGGACAGTTTAATAGTTTTTCAAAATAATTAGCAATTACCTTACAATTTTCGTGGTTGTTTAGAGCCAAACTGCCATTTTCATTCTTGAAGCAAAGGCTTTGTGGTTGGTAAACGGTTAGTTTTGTTTTGAATGTTTTATAAAAGTTTCTTGCACTGTTCTTTTAGAACTCTCTTTCGATTTCTAAGAGTTGGGCATTTTGTAGATTCTTTTAGTCTGACGGATTAATCTAGAAGTTTCTTTTCTTACAGTTAGGTAGGTGCTGTACGTATTTTCAGTTTCGTTACTATTCCAATTTTTGAATGTCTCATGCCTAGACTTAACAGGTGTTTCACAATCCGCGTTCCACCAAGGGTGTTTTTGTTCCTTTCAAAGCTCTTTTGATGAAATTTTCTTTTAGGCTTTGCAAATTGTTGCATTGTTTTTTGTCAAGTTTGCTTGTTAGAGTAGGCGCTATTTTAGCAGTGTCAAATTTTGGCATAACATTTTTTGTTTTCAAGAGTTTTTGAGCTTGAATTTTTACTTTTATTTGGGTTAAATAATGGTCAGAATCATTATTAGCCCCTTTCCTAACTTGCACATTTAAAATTTCTTTGTAGTTAGGGTATGAAATTGCTACATGATCGATTTGAGATTCCCCAATAAATGTATTGGTTGCCCGTCAAGGTTTTCTTTTTTAGAAGGGTTATTTTTAAAATGTGTTGACATGATTTTAAGATTAAAATTTTGCGCGTTTCAACAAGTCTTTCGCCATTTTGGTTTGTTCATTTATGCACGGGAAACCCACCCAACGTTTTTTCATACTTTTTTCTCTTTACAAAATTGAGCATTAAAATCACCCATCAAAATTTTAACATGGTTTGAGGAAATTTTCGAGATGATGCTTTCTAACATTTCTCAAGCTTCATTAACTACTTCAGGTTTTTTAAGATTATCCTCATTGAATGTCATATGGGCATTAATTAAAGTCTATGCTTTATTTGCACATTGAAGAGAAATTGTCATTGGTCTATTATTAATGGGTTTTACCTCCGTTATTGAATTTTAAATATTTTTGGAGACTGTAAAAGCAACTCACCGACATGGTGTATTATTAAGTATTCTTTTACCAGTTTTACTTTTAAAAAGACGATAATTGCCGAAATTCATGGTCTTATTGTCCATCTTTCGTGTTTCTTGAAGTGCCAAAATTTGAATCTTCTGCTCTTTTAATGTATCTCCCACTTTATGGAGTTTCCTTGGTTGCAAAAGTGTATATGGGGCGTTGGAAAAAGTATTTGCTTTGGTTTTAAGTTGGCTAGAGGACTCCGACTTCCTGTGTTGAACCACATTGCATTTCAACCTGGCCACCCCAGATCCGAAAGACCACTTGCGCCAGTAATACAGGCGGTGGATTGACCACATGGGGTAATACTGCGATTATCAAAACGCTGCATGGTATCAGGTGGGACAGAGTAGACTCACTGAGTGAACTTAGTGAATTAAGACTGGAATGGTTAGTTCCAGAAAATAAATTTCACCCACACCACTGGTGAACAGACACTGACCACTTCGCCGCTTGTTACAAGTGGATTTGGTTTTATTTTGCCTTGACACGGGAGTGCTTATTCTGTATTTGCAGGTGTCCACCGTATCTGATGGAACTTTCTCTATTCGCTACCTGTGAGCCGTCCAATACCCTAGGCAAGGTCACCTTCTTAGACTTTGTTTCCAAGTCCTGAACCCAGGAGCCAATATTAGATATCATATAACTGGTGTCCGTAGGTGTCTCCTTTATACGACACTACCACGTCATTCATCAATCGACAACTGTCATGACAACATTCTAATCAAAACCGCTTTTTTTTTAGTTTTTGATTTAAAAATGTGGGCATACTAACTTCCGTTCGGACACGGTTGAGTCTTCACCATCCGAGACTAAGAACATCAAATCCTGCAATCTTTGGAGTGGATGTTCCCTCCAGCATTATTTCCAACTGCTGGTGATATCGAAACCGCCTGCGCCCCGAAGATCGATCCAAGGTTGGTTATTTGGTTTCAGACGCATAGATAGCGGATTATCGATTTGGAAAGGAGTTCTCATGAGATTCTGTCTTTTTAAGAATTATCACCTATTTAGCTTTCATTCTGATACATGTAGGACCAATGTTGGAGAGACCAGACAGTCCCTGAATAAAAGTCGACCTGACAGCTGCAGTAATGATCTTCGTGGCCACATGTAAATGTACTTCTGTCTTAGTTGCATGTGCTGTACTTTCCCATGCAGGGCACGATGTTCAGCAGCTTGGTACGCGAATCAAACTTTAGCATAGCAAAGGCGTATCTTCACTTACTCCTCAGTTGTTTCCGGTAATGTTGGGGAGTGAATTTACTATCGAGGCCAGCCACTTTGACAGGTGGCAATGACGCTTCAGTGGTAGCGAACGATCGAGGATGAAAGCTACATATTTAGTACTCACATCTGCATCTATACGCCGCAAGCCACCTGACGGTATGTGGCGGAAGGTACCTTGAGTACCTCTATCGGTTCTTCCTCCTATTCCAGTCTCGTATTGTTCGTGGAAAGAAAGATTGTCGGTATGCCTCTGTGTGGGCTCTAATCTCTCTGATTTTATCCTCATGGTCTCTTCGCGATATATACGTAGGAGGGAGCAATATACTGCTTGACTCCTCGGTGAAGGTATGTTCTCGAAACTTCAACAAAAGCCCGTACCGAGCTACTGAGCGTCTCTCTTGCAGACTCTTCCACTGGAGTTTACCTGTCATCTTCGTAGCGCTTTCGCGAATACTAAATGATCCTGTAACGAAGCGCGCTGCTCTCCGTTGGACCTTCTCTATCTCTTCTATCAACCCTGTCTGGTACGGATAGCAGGTGGCGAACAAGTGTACTGTAACCTACTTCCTTTGTTTTCGGACTGCATTTCCTCAGGATTACTGTAATGATATCGCGACTGCCTAATCCCAGGGGGCAGGCAGCGGATGCGGACGTCGGAGCTGTAACGTGCCGCCTCAGCTTAACAGCGGGTGGCAGCGTGTACGACCTGGCTGAAGCAAGACAGCTGTCCGCTTTGCACATGCATGGTGGGACAGCTGAGACCTGAGCTTCACCGAGGAGATTGCAGAGGCCCCACGTTGAACCCAGGACCCTGGAATACTGGCTCGAGTGTCAGGCAATGGCATCCAGGGTGTTGATTCGTCACGACAGTAGTAACATTTGTGTTAAAATGGATATCGAATATTCGTAATATGATGCAGTATGTCAGAAGACTTTGAATTCGGCTTGGTGGTTCCAGCACTGTACGGCGTCACCCACCTGTGAACGATGTCCTCGCTTACTGTTGGTCAAGGAAGGCTCCACTGCATACAGAGTGTTAGGGATATCAGCGCAGAATATTTGTTGATGATTGAGGACAGTGTGCTGAACAACAACGCGTCAGTGTCTACTTCATATGCAGCCTATAATTATAGCTAATAGCTGTAGTACGTTTTTACGTTGGTCTTTACCTCCAAGTACATCTGGCAAGAGCAACCCATTAATGTTTATTTTCCCCTGAGCAGCTCCTCGGATATTGAAGTGTGCACACGTGCACGCAAAACGGCTAGTCTATGCTGACAGGAGTAGTCAACAAAGAGTTTTAGTTACGACTGTACAGAAAACATCAGGTACCAAATTCTGTGACGTGTTTGTGGGAAGACTGTTGGATGCAAAGAAAAAACAATTAGCATACTGAAGTGGGTATATGTTAAGGTACAATCACCCTGCACACTAGCATGAAAATTTCTTTGCTGCGACTGGCTAAATGACGCGAGCCAGAAGCTCTCTTGTGCTGAAAGGAACTTAGAGTTTATTGCTGGTAGGGAATCTGGTGGAAGGGGCCACATTGTAAAGTCGTGTCGTTTATGACTCCGTCAGTAATTTGCTAAAAGGTATTAATTATTGCATAATAAAAGAGTCTGGCAGTGGATCTCATAGTGGACGGTCAAATCAGTTACGGCTCTCGCCAACAGTTGAAAATTATTGTTTATTGGCTGTTCGTTCGAGGCAGCCAGAGCGTATGGTCAGGCATGGTAAGCCATGGAATAATTTCTTGTGTAATTTTGATAATAGTTTACTAAAAAGTCAGTTGCGGACCGACGATTAGTGTGGTCGCGTAAGTGAGCCACAATTGATTACAGATTTAATGCAAGAGCGATTTCAGTATTAAGAGTAAACGATATACGAGGGTAATCCCAAAAGTAAGGTCTCCTATTTTTAATAAGTACATGGGCGTGTTTATTTCTACAATGGTTTACATCAGTTTACAGCTTGAACATTTAGCTATTTTGCGACACAATCACCATTTCTGTCGATGCACATTTGTAGACGCTGTGGCAGTTTTTGCATGCCCATGTCATACCAGCTCGCCGCCATGCTGTTCAGAAAGTTATGAACTACTTCTTTCCCCTCGTCGTCAGAGCTGAATCTCTGGGACCATAATTAACGCTGACAGGTACCGTGAGACTCTGAGAAAAATAAAACGGGCAATTCAGAACCGGAGAAGAGGAATGTTGAGCAAGGGCCTACACATTCCGAATGACAACGCTCGCCCACACATTGCTCGGCAAACCTTTGCTCTCCTGCAACAGTTTCAGTGGAACATAATCATCCACCCACCCTATAGTCGTGACTTGGCGCCCAGTGACTATCACCTGTTCCCTAGCTTAAAAGAACATTTGGCCGGAAAGCGATTCACCTCCGACGACGAGGTGAAAGAAGGGGTTCATAACTTTCTGAACAGCATGACGGCGAGCTCGTATGAGATGGGCATACAAAAACTGTCACAGCGTCTACAGAAATGCATCGACAGAAATGGTGATTATGTCGCAAAATAGCTAAATGTTCAAGCTGTAAACTGAAGTAAACCATTGCAGAAATAAACTAGTCTATGTACTTATAAAAAAAAATAGGAGACCTTACTTTAGCGTTTACCCTCGTATTTTGCAACACACTGTGTGCAGTGTCGACTGTTCTGTGGACAGACACCACTGGAATTATTAAAAGGCATCCCTCGAGAGAGAACAACTGTGTGCTCCTTACTGCAAAGCAGTGAAGGATATCCTCTGATTATCATAATTACAGCGCCACTTCTATACAAGGCCATGACTGCCCGCTTCCGCAACAGCTAAGGGACATCCTTAGAAGGAGCAAGGTGAGTGATTTACTGAGGACACTCACCAGATGTGACAGACTTGCTCATTTCGTACGACAACCCTCGCGTGTACAGATACTTCGTTACCAGCGGAGACCGGGGCACTCTGGAATGCGGAAAGGAACTTCACACGCCTTTTTCATTCAAGTTGTGGTTGATTGGGTAATTAGAGGGAGATAACAATGCGGATTCCTTGGGCAATGTTTTTCTTTAAGTGTATAGAATGACAGTGACTGGACATAATCGCATTCGGGAGGACGACGGTTCAATCCCGCGTCCGGCTATCCTGATTTAGGTTTTCCGTGATTTCCCTAAATCACTCCAGGCAAATGCCGGGATGGTTCCTCTGAAAGGGCACGGCCGACTTCCTTCCCAATCCTTCCCTAATCCGATGAGACCGATGACCACGCTGTCTGGTCTCCTTCCCCAAACCAACCAACCAACCAACCAACTGGACATAATGTGATCTTTCCATCCTCATTTACTTTCATTTAACATCGTGCTGGAGTGCCTTGTTTTCCTCGATTATTTTGGTGTGCGTGTGAAAGTGTGTTGGATTTGAGACATCTCGGGCAGAGAATGCTACGAAAAAGCGGCCGCTTGCCTTCAGCACAGCCGGGAGCCCAAGTGTCTGTATTCGTGGAAGTTACATCAGGGGCGAATAAGTGTGTTGTTGGCCATTGTGTCCCCCCAGCCTGGGCCCTGCACAGTGGCTAACTTTGGCCGGGACGCCACACTAGCAGCGGCAGAGTGACACTCCCTCACGTTTTTCTGAGAGCTTTTTTTTACATAACCATTGCCAACTTTCCAAAAGAAACACGGCTTGCAGAAATAATTGCCTAGCGTCGTAAGCTGCGTTCCAAATACAGAGAACCTCCGATTTGAGGATAGTGCTGGGCGCGAAAACATGCCAGTAGTAAACTAGTCAGTGTGATTTTTTAGAAGTGGGAAAGCATTTTGTCAACTGACTGACGTTGTCTTGGCGGAATTTTGCGTCCTGGTAAGATCCGCGGTATGGGGTGACCGTGCATGCGTTTTTCGCTGCCGTGTTTTGCAGGAAATTATATCAGGGCATAATAATCAATAAAAATTAAAGGTTCAAATGGCTCTGAGCACTATGGGACTCAACTGCTGAGGTCATTAGTCCCCTAGAACTTAGAACTAGTTAAACCTAACTAACCTAAGGACATCACAAACATCCATGCCCGAGGCAGGATTAGAACCTGCGACCGTAGCGGTCTTGCGGTTCCAGACTGCAGCGCCTTTAACCGCACGGCCACTTCGGCCGGCAAAAATTAAAGGAGTCGGTGGTTACGCGCATAGGAGGGCAAAAACGTAGAACTGCGCACATCTTGTGCATACCAGCTACGCACGTTGGGGCACATATCTGCGCACATCTTAGGAGATCGACGGGGTCAATAGTTCCTGCATCAGCAACGTGATCTCGGCTTCTCCACGTTTGAGACGTTCGCACGACAGTGCCGTTCACCATGGCTGTCCGGGAATAATTACAGTGAGCGTAAGTAGCAGTACTGCAGCGATAGAACATTTCTTGCTCTGCACTTTCACAGATTTGTTTGATAGCCTCTCTCAGGTCCCCCATTACTATATTGAATGGTTGAGCTTCTTGATTAACTAGTAGGTTTACAGTCACTGTTTCTATTTGACGTTAACAAACTTTGAGATCCAGTTTCAGATCGGTACGCCCGTTAGAAGGGCATACTTTTCTTATACCGTCATGTAAATCCACTAATCTGAATTTGTACATATAAAATTCGTAAACCATTCCACAGTCTTTGATAATCCGTTCTATATGGATATGTTTATTGAATAAGTTAACGTGTCAAATGAAAGATTGTTAAATAGCTTCCATTCAAGTTAAAATGATCTTTGTGCTAATTTCCACTGGGGGATCTACCACTAGGTCTAGCTGGAGGCTTTCATACTAGCAGCTGTATCCAGTTAATGATACTGCTCAGGGAATTTGTAGCTTCTCGGACACACATTGCACTGACGGCTGGCGCAGAGACTGTTCTAGAATTTATAGTTATCTAGAATTACAATATCCTGTTCTGCAGTGTTAATTTATCCCTTACCTTCTCTGTTTCCTCTGGTTACCACTATCTCTTCCGTATCCTCCAGTCTTCATTTCATTCCATATCTCTCGACTTTCTTCATTTAATATGCCTACTTGTTCTTGCATCTCATTACTGTTGGTTCCCCACACCACAGCATCAACGGCAAAAAGCAATAAGCTCATCTCCCTTCCATTATGAACTGCTTTTGCCTCTCTCGAAATTCCATCCATCACCTTAATGAATATAACAACACGCACTTCCTTGTCTCAAGTCCATCACATCCTTAAAACAATCAATTCGTCGAACATGGGTCTGGACACAGCTGATGACTTGGTCGTAAATTGTTTGAAGGATTTCAGTTGTTTATTTTCCAACTCTCTTTCTCTCCAACATTTCCATTGCTTTTCTCTGCGGACACTATCGTAATTCTTCGCTAAGTGAAGATCACCAGATCCTTCGCACACTCCCAACGCCTTTCCGTAAACTTTCTCATACTAAAGATTGAATACACTGCTAACCTGCCACACCGAACGCCATACTCCGCCTCTTCTAACTGACCTTCCACTTTTTCCCTGAATTTTCTTTCGACTGAGTCAATTTAGAAAAACGTGTTCGCTTTTTTTTTGTGTTTTTAAAACTTCACCGCCAGCGAATCGAAATGTTACTTCCTTTCACATACCTTGCAGCGCCGACAAACGCTGCCAAGAATTCACGATTACAATTTTAAAAAATATCTATTGAAAATATTGCAGTTAACTGAGCGTCTCTCTTGCAGAGTCTTCCACTGGAGTTTACCTGTCATCTTCGTAGCGCTTTCGCGATTACTAAATGATCCTGTAACGAAGCGCGCTGCTGTCCGTTGGATCTTCTCTATCTCTTCTATCAACCCTATCTGGTACGGATCCCACACCGGTGAGCAGTATTCAAGCAGGTGGCGAACACGTGTACTGTAACCTACTTCCTTTTTTTTCGGACTGCATTTCCTAAGGATTACTGTAATGATATCGCGACTGCCTAATCAACATAAATACGAGTGCTTCTAGTATGGACACTTCCGCCAGAGAGTAGTGTGGGGTCTGTGGGATGGGAACTTTCAGTACGGAGGCTAGCCCGGGGTCAAGAATGCTTACTCAATAACGACGGTCTTTATTAGGTGCTGCCTCCATACGGGCGTCCAGCAACAGTTCCCAGGGGCCAGGCAGCGGATGCGGACGTCGGAGCAGTAGCGTACCGCCTCAGCTTAATAGCGGGTGGCAGCGTGTAAGCCCTGGCTGAAGCAAGACAGTTGTCCGCTTTGCACTTGCGTGGTGGGACAGCTGAGACCTGAGCTTCACCGAGGAGATTGCAGAGGCCCCACGTTGAACCCAGGACCCTGGAATACTGGCTCGAGTGTCAGGCAATGGCATCCAGGGTGTTGATTCGTCACGACAGTAGTAACATTTGTGTTAAAATGGATATCGAATATTCGTAATATGATGCAGTATGTCAGAAGACTTTGAATTCGGCTTGGAGGTTCCAGCACTGTACGGCGTCACCCACCTGTGAACGATGTCCTCGCTTACTGTTGGTCAAGGAAGGCTCCACTGCATACAGAGTGTTAGGGATATCAGCGCAGAATATTTGTTGATGATTGAGGACAGTGTGCTGAACAACAACGCGTCAGTTTCTACTTCATATGCAGCCTATAATTATAGCTAATAGCTGTAGTACGTTTTTACGTTGGTCTTTACCTCCAAGTACATCTGGCAAGAGCAACCCATTAATGTTTATTTTCCCCTGAGCAGCTCCTCGGATATTGAAGTGTGCACACGTGCACGCAAAACGGCTAGTCTATACTGACAGGTGTAGTTAACAAAGAGTTTTAGTTACGACTGTACAGAAAACATCAGGTAGCAAATTCTGTGACGTGTTTGTGGGAAGACTGTTAGATGCAAAGAGAAAACAATTAGCATCCTGAAGTGGGTATATGTTAACGTACCAACACCCTGCACACTAGCATGAAAATTTCTTTGCTGCGACTGGCTAAATGACGCGAGCCAGAAGCTCTCTTGTGCTGAAAGGAACTTAGAGTTTATTGCTGGTAGGGAATCTGGTGGAAGGGGCCACATTGTAAAGTCGTGTCGTTTATGACTCCGTCAGTAATTTGCTCAAAGGTATTAATTATTGCATTATAAAAGAGTCTGGCAGTGGGTCTCATAGTGGACGGTCAAATCAGTTACGGCTCTCGCCAACAGTTGAAAATTATTGTTTGTTGGCTGTTCGTTCGAGGCAGCCAGAGCGTATGGACAGGCATGGTCAGCCATGGAATAATTTCTTGTGTAATATTGATTATAGTTTACTAAAAAGTCAGTTGCGGGCCGACGATTAGTGTGGTCGCGTAAGTGAGCCACAATTGATTACAGATTTAATGCAAGAGCGATTTCAGTATTTTAAGAGTAAACGATATACGAGGGTAATCCCAAAAGTAAGGTCTCCTATTTTTAATAAGTACATGGGCTTGTTTATTTCTACAATGGTTTACATCAGCTTACAGCTTGAACATTTAGCTACTTTGCGACATAATCACTGTGGTGTCACCGCCAGACACCACAATTGCTAGGTGGTAGCTTTAAATCGGCCGCGGTCCATTAGTACATGTCGGACCCGCGTGTCGCCACTGTTAGTGATCGCAGACCGAGCGCCACCACACGGCAGGTCTCGAGAGACGGACTAGCACTCGCCCCAGTTGTACGGACGACGTAGCTAGCGATGCACACTGACGAAGCCTCGCTCATTTGCAGAGCAGATAGTTAGAATAGCCTTCAGCTAAGTCAATGGCTACGACCTAGCAAGGCGCCATTAGCCTTACATAGCTTGTATCTAATGAGTCTCACTTGTCTCGTCAAGAGCGATGTACCACAAGGATGGATTAAAGTTAAGTATTCCAAAAGTTACGTACTTTTCTTTATAGCATTCATTACGTATACTGTTTCAGACCTCACGCCATCCTTCGTGTGTTTATAGCGTGCATTGCGGTCCCCTCAAATCACACTGTGTCGGCACTTCTGTCGACACATCAATCACCATTTCTGTCGATGCACTTTTGTAGACGCTGTGGCAGTTTTTGTATTCCCATGTCATACCAGCTCGCCGCCATGCTGTTCAGAAAGTTATGAACTTCTCCTTTCCCCTCGTCGTCGGAGCTGAATCTCTGGGACCATAATTAACGCTGACAGGTCCTGTGAGACTCTGAAAAAACTAAAACGGGCAATTCAGAACCGGAGAAGAGGAATGTTGAGCAAGGGCCTACACATTCCGAATGACAACGCACGCCCACACATTGCTCGGCAAACCTTTGCTCTCCTGCAACAGTTTCAGTGGAACATAATCATCCACCCACCCTATAGTCGTGACTTGGCGCCCAGTGACTATCACCTGTTCCCTAGCTTAAAAGAACATTTGGCCGGAAAGCGATTCACCCCCGACGACGAGGTGAAAGAAGAGGTTCATAACTTCCTGAACAGCATGACGGCGACCTCGTATGACATGGGCATACAAAAACTGTCACAGCGTCTACAGAAATGCATCGACAGAAATGGTGATTATGTCGCAAAATAGCTAAATGTTCAAGCTGTAAACTGAAGTAAGCCATTGCAGAAATAAACTAGTCTATGTACTTATAAAAAAAATAGGAGACCTTACTTTAGGGTTTACCCTCGTATTTTGCAACACACTGTGTCGTTGTTCTGTGGTCAGACACCACTGGAATTATTAAAAGGCATCCCTCGAGAGAGAACAACTGTGTGCTCCTTACTGCAAAGCAGTGAAGGATATCCTCTGATTATCATAATTACAGCGCCACTTCTATACAAGGCCATGACTGCCCGCTTCCGCAACAGCTAAGGGACATCCTTAGAAGGAGCAAGGTGAGTGATTTACTGAGGACACTCACCAGATGTGACAGACTTGCTCATTTCGTACGACAACCCTCGCGTGTACAGATACTTCGTTACCAGCGGAGACCGGGGCACTCTGGAATGCGGAAAGGAACTTCACACGCCTTTTTCATTCAAGTTGTGGTTGATTAGGTAATTAGAGGGAGATAACAATGCGGATTCCTTGGGCAATGTTTTTCTTTAAGTGTATAGAATGACAGTGACTGGACATAATCGCATCCGGGAGGACGACGGTTCAATCCCGCGTCCGGCCATCCTGATTTAGGTTTTCCGTGATTTCCCTAAATCACTCCAGCCAAATGCCGGGATGGTTCCTCTGAAAGGGCACGGCCGACTTCCTTCCCAATCCTTCCCTAATCCGATGAGACCGATGACCACGCTGTCTGGTCTCCTTCCCCAAACCAACCAGCCAACTGGACATAATGTGATCTTTCCATCCTCATTTACTTTCATTTAACATCGTGCTGGAGTGCCTTGTTTTCCTCGATTATTTTGGTGTGCGTGTGAAAGTGTGTTGGATTTGAGACATCTCGGGCAGAGAATGCTACGAAAAAGCGGCCGCTTGCCTTCAGCACAGCCGGGAGCCCAGGTGTCTGTATTCGTGGAAGTTACATCAGGGGCGAATAAGTGTGTTGTTGGCCATTGTGTGCCCCCAGCCTGGGCCCTGCACAGTGGCTAACTTTGGCCGGGACGCCACACTAGCAGCGGCAGAGTGACACTCCCTCACGTTTTTCTGAGAGCTTTTTTTTACATAACCATTGCCAACTTTCCAAAAGAAACACGGCTTGCAGAAATAATTGCCTAGCGTCGTAAGCTGCGTTCCAAATACAGAGCACCTCTGATTTGAGGATAGTGCTGGGCGCGAAAACATGCCAGTAGTAAACTAGTCAGTGTGATTTTTTTAGAAGTGGGAAAGCGTTTTGTCAACTGACTGACGTTGTCTTGGCGGAATTTTGCGTCCTGGTAAGATCCGCGGTATGGGGCCACCGTGCATGCGTTTTTCGCTGCCGTGTTTTCCAGGAAATTATATCAGGGCGTAATAATCACTAAAAATTAAAGGTTCAAATGGCTCTGAGCACTATGGGACTCAACTGCTGAGGTCATTAGTCCCCTAGAACTTAGAACTAGTTAAACCTAACTAACCTAAGGACATCACAAACATCCATGCCCGAGGCAGGATTAGAACCTGCGACCGTAGCGGTCTTGCGGTTCCAGACTGCAGCGCCTTTAACCGCACGGCCACTTCGGCCGGCAAAAATTAAAGGAGTCGGTGGTTACGCGCATAGGAGGGCAAAAACGTAGAACTGCGCACATCTTGTGCATACCAGCTACGCACGTTGGGGCACATATCTGCGCACATCTTAGGAGATCGACGGGGTCAATAGTTCCTGCATCAGCAACGTGATCTCGGCTTCTCCACGTTTGAGACGTTCGCACGACAGTGCCGTTCACCATGGCTGTCCGGGAATAATTACAGTGAGCGTAAGTAGCAGTACTGCAGCGATAGAACATTTCTTGCTCTGCACTTTCACAGATTTGTTTGATAGCCTCTCTCAGGTCCCCCATTACTATATTGAATGGTTGAGCTTCTTGATTAACTAGTAGGTTTACAGTCACTGTTTCTATTTGACGTTAACAAACTTTGAGATCCAGTTTCAGATCGGTACGCCCGTTAGAAGGGCATACTTTTCTTATGCTGTCATGTAAATCCACTAATCTGAATTTGTACATATAAAACTCGTAAACCATTCCACAGTCTTTGATAATCCGTTCTATATGGATATGTTTATTGAATAAGTTAACGTGTCAAATGAAAGATTGTTAAATAGCTTCCATTCTAGTTAAAATGATCTTTGTGCTAATTTCCACTGGGGGATCTACCACTAGGTCTAGCTGGAGGCTTTCATACTGGCAGCTGTATCCAGTTAATGATACTGCTCATGGAATTTGTAGCTTCTCGGACACACATTGCACTGACGGCTGGCGCAGAGACTGTTCTAGAATTTAAAGTTATCTACAATTACAATATCCTGTTCTGCAGTGTTAATTTGTCCCTTACCTTCTCTGTTTCCTCTGGTTACCACCATCTCTTCCGTATCCTCCAGTCTTCATTTCATTCCATATCTCTCGACTTTCCTCATTTAATATGCCTACTTGTTCTTGCATCTCATTACTGTTGGTTCCCCACACCACAGCATCAACGGCAAAAAGCAATAAGCTCATCTCCCTTCCACTATGAACTGCTTTTGGCTCTCTCGAAATTCCATCCATCACCTTTATAAATATAACAACACGCACTTCCTTGTCTCAAGTCCATCACATCCCTAAAACAATCAATTCGTCGAACATGGGTCTGGACACAGCTGATGACTTGGTCGTAAATTGTTTGAAGGATTTCAGTTGTTTATTTTCCAACTCTCTTTCTCTCCAACATTTCCATTGCTTTTCTCTGCGGACACTATCGTAATTCTTCGCTAAGTGAAGATCACCAGATCCTTCGCACACTCCCAACGCCTTTCCATGAACTTTCTCATACTAAAGATTGAATACACTGCTAACCTGCCACACCGAACGCCATACTCCTCTTCTAACTGACCTTCCACTTTTTCCCTGAATTTTCTTTCGACTAAGTCAATTTAGAAAAACGTGTTCGCGATTTTTTTGTGTTTTTAAAACTTCTCCGCCAGCGGATCGAAATATTACTTCCTTTCACATGCCTTGCAGCGCCGACAAACGCTGCCCAAGAATTCACGATTACAATTTTAAAAAAATCTCTATTGAAAATATTGCAGTTAAGATAACTTTAACTGTATGGCAGATGTTACCACAAAAGGATGGCGCCATTAGTCAGCTGACCGCGATCTTGGTATCAGTAAAATTATGACGTCATGCATTGATAGTTGGAAGCCCGAGAACGAGCGCCGCTAGTGAATGAGGGGGGGGGGGGGGGGCGGGGGGGCGGGATGAGTTATGACAGAAGCGCGCTCTCCATCACGTAGATGGCTGTGGAAGGGCAACAACATTATGTCACGGCATGTGCTCACCCAGCCCACCGCTGCGGTAGTCCTCTGCATAGTAGAATGCTGCACCAGCATTAACTTAGCACCCAAATACAGGATTTCGTTGGTAGTGGTCCTGCGCACTCCTCGACCAGTCGCGAAGTCTCTGCAGAGGCTGATACCGTAACATTACACAAGACTTCAGCGCCACCAAATGTTATAGTCGTGGTCTTCAGTCCTGAGACTGGTTTGATGCAGCTCTCCATGCTACTCTATCCTGTGCAAGCGTCTTCACCTCCCAGTACCTACTGCAACCTACATCATTCTGAATCTATTTAGTGTATCCATCTCCACGTCTCCCTCTACGATTTTTACCCTCCATGCTGCCCTCCGGTACTAAACTGGTGATCCCTCGATGCCTCAGAACAGACCCTACCAACCAATCTCTTCTTCTAGTCAAGTTGTTGCACAAACCCCTCTTCTCCCCGATTCTATTCAATACCTCCTCATTAGTTATGTGATCTACCCATCTAATCTTTAGCATTCTTCTGTAGCACCACATTTCGAAAGCTTCTATTCTCTTCTTGTCCAAACTATTTATCTTCCATGTTTCACTTCCATACATGGCTATACTCCACACAAATACTTCCAGATACGACTTCCTGACATTGAAATGTATACTGGATGTTGACAAATTTCTCTTCTTCAGAAACCCTTTCCTTGCCATTGCCAGTCTACATTTTATATCTTCTCTACTTCAACCATAATCAGTTATTTTGCTCCCCAAATAACAAAACTCCTTTACTACTTTACCTGTCTCATTCCCTAATCTAATTCCCTCAGTATCACCCGACTTAATTCGACCACATTCCATTATCCTCGTTTTGCTTTTGTTGATGTTCATCTTATATCCTCCTTTGAAGACATTATCCATTCCGTTCAACTGCTCTTCCAAATCCTTTGATGTCTCTGACAGAATTACAATGTCATCGGTTTTTATTTCTTCTCCATGGATTTTAATACCTACTCCGAATTTTTCTTTTGTTTCCTTCACTGCTTGCTCAATATACAGATTGAATAACATCGGGGAGAGAGGCTACAACCCTGTCTCACTCCCTTCCCAACCACTGCTTCCCTTTCATGTCCCTCCACTCTTATAACTGCCATCTGGTTTCTGTACAAATTGTAAATAGCCTTTCGCTGCCTGTATTTTACCCCTGCCACCTTCAGAATTAGAAAGAGAGTATTCCAGTCAACATTGACCAAAGCTTTCTCTAAGTCTACAAATGCTAGAAACGTAGGTTTGCAATTCCTTAATCTATCTTCTAAGATAAGTCTTAGGGTCAGTATTGCCTCACGTGTTCCAGTATTTCTACGGAATCCAAACTGATCTTCCTCGAGGTCGGCTTCAACCAGTTTTTTTCCATTCGTCAGTAAAGAATTCGCTTTAGTATTTTGCAGCCGTGACTTACTAAACTGATAGTTTGGTAATTTTCACATCTGTCAACACCTGGTTTCTTTGGGATTGGAATTATTATATTCTTCTTGAAGTCTGGGCGTATTTCGTCTGCCTCATGCATCTGGCTGACCAGATGGTAGTGTTTTGTCAGGACTGGCTCTCGCAAGACTGTCAGTAATTGTAATGGAATGTTGTCTACTCACGATGCCTTGTTTCGACTCAGGTCTTTCAGTGCTCTGTGAAACTCTTCACACAGTATCATATCTCCCATTTCATCTTCATCTACATCCTCTTCCATTTCCATAATATTGTCCTCAAGTACATCGCCCTTGTATAGACCCTCTATTATACTCCTTCCACCTTTCTGATTTCCCTTCTTTGCTTAGAACTGGGTTTCCATCTGAGCTCTTGATGTGCATGCAAGTGTTTCTCTTTTCTCCAAAGGTCTCTTTAATTTTCCTATAGGCAGTATGTATCTTACCCCTAGTGAGATAAGCCTCTACATCCTTACATTTGTCCCTGATTAGCCATTTTGCACTTCCTTTCGATCTCATTTTTGAGACGTTTCTATTCCCGCCTCCAAATAACACACGTAATTTCTTATGTGCCTGAGGTGGTAACTTGGGTACTCTGTGTGTACTCTCGCAAAGGATGGTAGCTGGTGTGTCGTGGATGTACAGACTAAACAGAATGGGGTCAGCACTGATCCTTGAGGAATGATGAGAGAAGGAGCAGTGATTGTGGGGAGAGGAGGCAGGTGCTGCAGCAGCAGGTGAGCGGGGTGGGGTTGGGTGAGCAGTGTGGGGCCTTCGGCGGCGGTCGTCAGCCCGGCGGCCGCACAAGGCCAGCGCCGACTCCGCGAAGGCCTCCCGCGCCGTATATTTAGCTCGGCGGCCGCCGGGGTCCGCGTCTTGCAGCCGGGGCGCGCCTGCGCTTGCGCCAGCGCATGCACCGCTACCGGTGCGGCCCGGTCTACCCGCCCAGCAACGCAGCACCTGCCGTCTCTCAAAACTGGCACCCTGCTCCATCCGCCCACACCATACATGGTGCAAGACGCTATACGCCGAGGTGACGAAAGTCACGCGATACTTCCTAATATCGTTCATGCGATACTTCCTAATATCGTGCCCGGTGTAGTGCAGAAACTCGACTTGATGTGGACTCAACAAGTCGTTGGTAGTCCGTTACAGAAATAATGAGCCATGCTGCCTCAATATCCGTCCATAAATTTGTACGGAAACCAGACGGCAGTTATAAGAGTCGGGGGACATGAAAGGGAAGCAGTGGTTGGGAAGGGAGTGAGACAGGGTTGCAGCCTCTCCCCGATGTTATTCAATCTGTATATTGAGCAAGCAGTAAAGGAAACAAAAGAAAAATTCGGAGTAGGTATTAAAATCCATGGGGAAGAAATAAAAACTTTGAGGTTCGCTGATGACATTGTAATTCTGTCAGAGACAGCAAAGGACTTAGAAGAGCAGTTGAACGGAATGGATAGCGTCTTGAAAGGAGGATAAAAGATGAACATCTACAAAAGCAAAACGAGGATAATGGAATGTAGTCGAATTAAGTCGGGTGATGCTGAGAGAATTAGATTAGGAAATGAGACACTTAAAGTAGTAAAGGAGTTTTGCTATTTGGGGAGCAAAATAACTGATGATGGTCGAAGTAGAGAAGATATAAAATGTAGACTGGCAATGGCAAGGAAAGCGTTTCTGAAGAAGAGAAATTTGTTAACATCGAGTATAGATTTAAGTGTCAGGAAGTCGTTTCTGAAAGTATTTGTATGGAGTGAAACATGGACGATAAGTAGTTTGGACAATCAGAGATATAAGCTTTCGAAATGTAGTGCTGAGAAGAATGATGAAGATCCGATGGGTTGATCACATGACTAATGAGGAGGTAGAATTGGGGAGAAGAAGAGTTTGTGGCACAACTTGACTAGAAGAAGGGACAGGTTGGTAGGACATATTCTGAGGCTTCAAGGGATCACCAATTTAGTATTGGAGGGCAGCTTGGAGGGTAAAAATCGTAGAGGGAGACCAAGAGATGAATACACTATGCAGATTCAGAAGGATGTAGGTTGCAGTAGGTACTGGGAGATGAAGAAGCTTGCGCAGGATAGAGTAGCAAGGAGACCTGCATCAAACCAGTCTCAGGACTGAAGACCACAACAACAACAACAGCTGCGAATGCGTTTCCGGTGCAGAAATTTTGCACCAACTGACCCATAAATGTTCAGTGGGTTGCCAAATCATTAGCTCGAACTGTCCAGAATTCTCTTCAACCCAGTCGCGAACGATTGTGAACCCAGTGAAATGGCACATTGTCATCCACAAAAATGTATAATTGTTTGGGGACATAAAGTCCACCAATGGTCGGAAATCATCTTAAAGTAACTGAACCGAAGCAGTTCCAGTCAATGATAGATTCAGTTGAAGCAGATGACGCAGTCCATTCCACGTAAACATAGTCCACATCATCATGGAACCAACGACAGCTTGAACAGTGCCTTCTTGGGTCCATGGTTTCGTGCAGTTTGCGCCACACTCGTCAGCTCTTACCAACTGGGACTGATCTGGTCAGGCCACGGTTTTCCATTCTTCTAGGATCCAACGGATACGCTCACAAACCCAGGATAGGCTCTGCAGGCGAGGTCGTCCTGTTAGAAAAGACTCGCATCGCTCGTCTGCTGCCATAACCCACTGAACTCTAACCTCCGCCGCACTCTTCTAACGGATACGTTGGTTATACGTCACACATTTCTTTCTGCGTTTATGTCGCGCACTGTTGATTGTCTTTTAGTACTTACAACTCTAAGCAAACGCCGCTGCTCTTGGTCGCTAAGTCAAGGACGTCGGCCACTGTGTTGTCCGTGGTGAGAGGTAATTCCTGAGATTTGGTATTTCCGACACACTCTTGACACTGTGGATCTCGAAATATTGAATTCCCTAACGATTACCAAAATAGAGCGTCCCATCCGTCAAGTTCCAACAACCATTATGCTTTAAGAGTTCGTTAGTACTTCAGCAGCGCAAACCGTGGCCAGGCGCCCTAGTCCGCGCGGCTGTTACCCCGCGCGGTGTTTCAAATAGGCGTCAATTTGAGAAAGAGATTTCTGAGAACGTACGTTTGGAGAGCAGCATTGTATGGTAGTGAAACGTGGACTGTGGAAAAACCGGAAAAGAAGAGAAGCGAAGAATTTTACATGGTAGGACATCTGTTACGACATCGGAGTCGCCGAGCGGTTCTAGGCGCTACAGTCTGGAACCGCGCGACCGCTACTGTCGCAGGTTCGAATCCTGCCTCGGGCATGGATGTGTGTGATGTCCTTAGGTTATTTAGGTTTAAGTAGTTCTAAGTTTTAGGGGACTGATGACCTCAGCAGTTAAGTTCCATTGTGCTCAGAGCCATTTGAACCATTTGTTACGACATCACGGAATAACTTCCATGGTACGAGAGGCAGCTGTAGAGGGTAAAAGGTGTAGAAGAAAACAGAGATTGGAATACATTTAGCAACTAATTGAAGACGTTGGTTGCAAGTGCTACTCTGAGATAAAGAGGTTGGCACAGGTGAGGAATTCGTGGCGGGCCACATCAAACCAAACAGAAAATTGATGACTGAACGCAACATCTTGATCAAATTACTAATGGCGCCATCCATTTTCACACGCCTGTCCAATCCTCTTAAACTTGCCTTAACTATATTATTTTCAGTGGAGATTTTTTTATTGCAGAAGTGAATTATTGTCAGGCATTTGTTTCAACTGAAAATTTTGTGGAAGGAAATCATGTATACGCCCAGAGGCAAATGTGTTTTAAATATTCAAAAGGAGTCGTGAAAACATTTTTTCCGGATTACGTCGTTGTACTTACAGACTGAAGCTAAGGAGCGTTATCGTTAGCAAACAGCCTTTTACAGAGTATTTATTTGTGGCTAAATTTTACGCAGCGCAAGGAGTTGGATCGAGAATCTGTGGAGGGCTTCCCAGCCAACTTCTGCAACGTAATCGGAACAGGCTTGACATAATGTGAGCGGGCATTATCCTATAACATAATGATGCCGTTCGTCAATATTCCTGGGCGTTTGTACTTGATGGCGCGCTTTCAGTTTTTGCAAAGTATCCAAGAAACTGCTGTGCGTTGATTGTGGCGATCTCTCCCCAAAGCGATTTCCACATCTTTGGAGTCCTGTGGAAAGACATTCGAGGCCCTCGATTTCCTTCGTGCAAAGCCGTGCGCGGCTGGATACAATCATAGTTTCGTGGCCAACCAAAACGTTGTCTCGCAGCGGGATAAATGTATAAACAGTTATGGACATTAGTTTTGAGATGATGAACAGTTTACTACCTTTGCTTCCATTTACATAGTCTTCATTTGACTGCTCATTATATATTTCTTGGGTTGTCTTGAAACTCGTGCAACTTCTGATGGCGCGATTGTCACCAATCACGAATTAGATATTATCTTCCATACCGGGTGTTCTCGCATATTTCACACAACCAGCATCTCTGATTCTAACACGGGCCCGTTTTCTCCTAGGTGCCTATGTACAGATGCGAAGGTGTTTGGAGGTGGTTGCCGTCGATGCCATAACAGCGCACCGTAATGTCACTGCGTCACTCTTCCTTTGCGTTCAGTAAACCCATATACAAAGTGTATATTGGATCAACTCTTCACCAGTAACCTATTCATACTGCTGAGTATCGATGTTAGCTACTGGTAAAACACAAAGACTGAACCAAGCCGGCCGCTGTGGCGGACCGGTTCTAGGAGCTTCAGTGCGGAACCGCGCTGCTGCTACGGTCGCAGGTTCGAATCCTGCCTCGGTCATGGATGTGTGTGATATCCTGAGGTTAGTTAGGTTTAAGTAGTTCTAAGTTCTAGGGGACTGATGACCTCAGATGTTAAGTCCCATAGTGCTTGGAGCCATTTGAACCATTTGAACTGAACCGAGCAGTACGGAATGCCGACTTCAGGTCGAAGGACAGAGTGGCCGTTCCTGTTGTCGACAGGATCCCCTGTGTGTCAATGGAATAAGTTTACTTCCGAACGGGACACACAAAGCATACCTGCCGGCACTTTCACCGTTGTTCAGATACGTACTATCTGATGGAAAGTGTACAGACGTTAATCGGTGGACATTAATATGAGGTGTGTCCAACCTTCAGCTCTATGACGACTTGAACTGTTATAGGGTCACTTTCAGTGAGGTGTTTGGTTGTCTGTGGAGAAATGACAGCTCAATACTGCTCTAGAGCCGAAACAAGAGAAGGTTGGACGCTGGTGCCTGGGGTTAAGTCCTCTTTCTAACACATCCCAAAAGCGTTCCATTAGGCCCTGATCCGAACACCGGGCCTGCCAGCCGGTTCTAAGAAAGTCGTTGTCCGCAAACAGTTGCCTCACTGATACTGCTTTATAACAGGATTCGTTGCCATGGTGACAAGATCACAGTCTCGAGTTCCTCTGCTGTACTCAGTGCAGTATCTTATATTCATATCACGTCATATTCTTTAGGGACTCACCAAACCTAAACCCTTCCATCGTTATGCAGCAGGTCACAGCGTGATTCATCGCTCCAAATCACCCGTTCCCAGTCATCCACTGTCCAGTGTTGGCGCTCTGTACATAAACTCAAGCGCCGTTCGATCATTCTACCTCACTATTTTTACCTCCCTACGTATAGTCTTTGTTCACTTTCGAATTCACGAGCGATTCCTTCTCAAAATTTCATGCGATTTTCTTAAAATCAGCCTTTACAAAGTTCACCGGAGTTCGGGGTCATCCTGAACGTCTGGAGCTGCAATAAATAGCAACAATGTACTGTAAACCTCTGTAACCATCAATATTTCTAAACTAGCCTGCTGATGGCTACACGGCACGAGGTGGTGCAATGACCAGACACTTAAAACGTATTCGTGAGTACGGCGACAAGTTGAAAACGAAAAACAGTATGTTCCACAACTGATCGAAGTATTTCCGAAGTCACGTTCAGAATTTGTTGGGCAATGCGTGCCTTCAATGCAGCTAAGTTTCCAATCGGAACAGTGCACACAACTTCTTTCAGATATCCCCACAGCCAGAAGTCACACGGATTAAGATCAGGTGATCGGGACGACCAGGCTGCAGGGAAATGGCGGCTGATAATTCTAGCATTTCCGAAATGGCGCTTCAGCAACTGCTTAACTGGATTTGGAATATACGGAGGTGCGCCATCTTGCGTACAGATGACCCCATCCACACATCCACGCTGTCTGAGAGCTGGAATGACGTGGTTGTCAAAAGATACTCGTAGCGCTTATCAGTGACGGTGCAGGTAATAGGACCGGAAGCACCTGTCTTTTCGAAAAAATATGGCCCTATGATAAATGATGCCGTAAACCCGCACCTCACAGTGACCTTTTCTGGATGAAGTAGTACTGGTTGATTTGTGTGTGGATTTTCCGTTGCCCATATCCGACAGTTCCGTGTTTTGACATAACCTGTCAGATGGAAGTGGACTTCGTTTGTCCACAAAATCTTCCACGGCCAATAATTGTCCACTTCCCCGCGAGAAAGAAATTCCAAAGCAAAGGTCTCTCTTGCTGGCAGGTCAACAGGAAGCAACTCGTGCACATGGGTAATTGTGAATGGATAGCAAAGAAGGATGTTTCGTAGGATTTGAGCACCGTGCTCACGGGCTATGTCCAATGCTCTGGCAATTCTCCGTGCAGTACACGTTTGCACACCACCACTTGTCTCCTCCTGCATTGCTGTAGCCACTGCTTCCACTGGCGTCGAATCAGTTCGTATGCTCCCTCTATCAGGTTGCACACCAAAAGAAACCGTATTTTCGAATTTCCGAATCATTTTGTCCACACGCACGGTATCATCGGACCAACGCCTTTTTTCAAACCCTTCAGTGTGCGGAACTTCTGCAGAGCGACGTGTGTACAGTCATCATTCTTGTAATACAGCTTTAGAAGCAGAGCGAGATCCTGCATTGAGACAATCATGGCAAACGTCGCAGACGCGAAAAGGGGAAAAGCCGTGTAACCGGAGTGTTTATATCAACTTTAGTGGGTCGTGTCCATGACAGGTCATTCCATTTACGTATTCTGACACATACAGCGGCATCTATTGGTCAATTTTCACACTATTTTTTTCTTCTGCCATACGTTTTCGTCCTTCTCCGATGATATTCCGTTACAGTTTGGTGTCATTCTGACCAGTAGTGTTATTTCTATAGAGCTCTGAAAGTTTAACTATAATCACGCTATGAATGAGTCCTTCAATAATGTTGTGTGGTACCATGTTCCTAAAAATGTATTCGTTAGCATTATGACTCTAAAGTTAGGGGTATCTGATGCTGTAATAACTTTTAATGGTGGGAACTATGAAAGAATTAAGATTCTGGAGAAGTTAAGGGTAAGATTTGGACAGAACACACTTAATAGACTGCGGGAAATTGGTGAGCTTCGTGTACGTGAAACAGAGTTCGATGTTCAACAAATGACAAAAGAAGCAAGAAAAAGAATGAGTAGGCAAGCACTGGGCTGTTGTGACACTGAAGGAGACACAGACTATGGGCCAGGGCAATTCTATTGCATAAAAGACGCAGAAATGTAATTCTGTATAAGAATTTGTAATATAAAAGGTTTTAAACCTCAATAACTCAGAACTACATTTTTGGAATAAATGACCCGTTTTCTAAAGAAGTACTGTTGGTTGAGACATGAAATTTTCACAGCGTACAAAGTGTAAGTTTCAACACCTATGGAACTAGAATAATTAAAATATTTGTTTTTATGTTCATTTATTTACAAAATTCTGTCAAAAAATTGAATGTTTGAAAAAAGAGATTACATGCCCCACAATACAATTTTAGTGATAATGCTAGTTCAGTGTATCTATAAAGGTGCATTCAATAATTATGGAAAATTGTAAGTTGGTGTCTTAAAAAGTTTCCAAGATAATGGGTCACAACGTTCGATAATTTAATATTGGCGGCATAGGACATACAACGTCCCCTTAATAATTGGAACCCAGAAGGATCTCTTCGAAACCAAGATTTTCGTGGAATGTCCAGCAGAGATACTATGCTCGGCTATGGCTGACTTACTGGGCTGCGAAAGGCGAGCGTGGCGGTAATGTTCAACGCATCTTTCACGCACTGTGCACATTGTCTGACCAATGTAGGCTTTGCCACATTGCCAGGTTAATCCGTAGATTCCAGCCTTCCACAATCCTAGATCCTCCTTTGCCGAGCCGAGAGGAGCCCAAGTCTTTGTGGGTGGTCGGAAGATTACTCCTGCATGATGTTTCCTTAAGATTCTACCTAATTTCTACGACATATTGCTGACGTATGGGAGGATCGCCGTGGTCTTGAATTGCTCCTTCTCCTTTTGATCTTGTGGATGGTCACTTCCTTCTTCCTTAAAGCCGGGCTGATCTGATGTGGAGAATGTACATTGTCTTTGAACAGAGATTGTAGGTGTTCCAGCTCCTTTGCAAGGCTGTCTTCTTCGGACACAACATATGCCAAGTGCATCAACATCCGAAAGATGCACATTGTTTATGATGGTTTGTGATGGATGGAGACAGCTAGAGGCCTGCAAATATAGATCTGTATGTGTGCGCTTACGGTAAGTGGAATACCCCAGTGATCCATCCACTTTTCGACTGACCAAGACGTCCAGAAATAGCAGACAGCCGCCATTCTCTGCTTCTACTGTAAATTTGGTATTCTCGTGGACAGAATTCAGATGCTGGAAAAGGCGTGATAGTTCTTCACCGTACGGTCAAACTACAAGCGTATCATCTACATATAGCCAGAAGACTTTTAGTTTAAGTTTTGCATAATCAGCTATTAAGGACTCGGTGGAAACAGTGTTAGCGCAATATCTTATTAATCGTAAAGGCGGCTTTCAACTGGGTTTGGCAATGGGCTCGGCAATTTCTTTAATTTCTTCAGAAAAAAGAAACATTTTATGACCAATAACACGTCTAGTGACGTTTGATCGTATTAGTTTGAGCATACGAATATTTGGCTCCGGGAGTGCACGTACCGGCAGAGAGGGTGCATGCAGTATCACTTCATGCATGCGCCTGCGCGCCGTGGAGGGAAAGCAAATATTCGAAGAGGGCGGAAACTCGTCAGAGGTCGCAAATGTAGTGGCTGCCTTGCCGCGCGGTTTGAGGCGTCATGTCACGGACTGCGCGGCCACTCCCATCAGAGGTTCGAGTCCTCACTCGGGCATGGGTGTTTGTGTTGTTCTTAGCATAATTAAGTTTAAGTTAGTTTAACTAGTGTGTAAGTCTAGGAACCGATGGCCTAAGCAGTTTGGTACCTTAGGAATTCACACACATTTGAACATTTGAGTGGCTGCCTTTGTACATGCGTCTTCGCCTCAAATTTTTTGTATAAACTAAGGGATGTGAGCTAGCCATCTCAAGTGCAAAACACTTATCTGAAGATGGCTGAATGGTTGCAGCCGTAATTTTATGGCAAGAAGTCGACGTTATCCGTCTGCAATCCCAAAACACTGCATATTAATGTCTACCGATACGTGTCCGGATGTTTTTCACCATAGCATATTGTGGTTACGTGTGTCCTGTATACTGATAGTAGGGCAGCCCTTGGTCTCGCTGGAGATCTGCCCACCGTCCTCGCAAATACCGATACCAGTGTTAACAGAGTGGTAAAATTTCGTGAACCATCAGGCCTCATCCCTAAACTGGTGGGGAAGGGCGGCAGTCTTTAGTACGTTATAAACTGCTCTCCATGTGGGGACAACCTTCGTCCCTACCCGTGAGATTTCATGATGACCGTGATGTCGAGCGCCCCCTCAACCCAACTCATCATCATCATCATCGCTTTTCATCTCATAATGTGTAGTCTTGTGAGTTCATATTAATCTTTTCGGAACAACCTGTGTTATTATTGGTCGTGAACACTGGGAGATCAAAAATACCTCTCGCTCGCACGGCGACCTCTGACTAGTGTTTCGCGCTCACTGTGTCACGTCACTGGAATAAATCACGCCCCTTAAGGAGTATTAGTGGCAGTTTGATAGCCAGACCCGCCTATTGGCGTCAGCCGCGAGGTTCGGTCACGCCCCGGCTGGGCAGAGTCCGGTCTGTACGTGGGACGACGGTGAACACCGGTCATGGCCGCCACCGCTGCCGCAGGTGTGAACTCAGCAGCAAGTAGCGTGCGAGGCTGTGGAGATCCCTGTGCGCCTCTGCAAAGAACAGTAGTAGTGCTTTAAGGGCACACTAAGCTCCTTTTAACAAAGAACTACTCGCCGGTTGATTTTATTACTGAAGAAAGCTGTTTTTCCTCTGTTTTCACGAAGTTGCGAAAGAAGGGAAGCCGCCATCGATGTACACCATGTGAAACGCGGAGCGCACGATTTTGCTTTATGTTGTTCCATGAAGGAAGAATGAGATTAGTGCACACTGATCAACGTGGTGCGAAACTATTCTTTTGTAACAGATACGAATTTTAACTCTATAGCGGATCGTGCATTGATTTGAAACTTCTCGGCTGATGAAAGCTGTGTGCCGGATCTGGACGCGAATCCAGAAGCATTGTTCTTAGCGGGAAAATGCCCTCCTGACTGAGCTATCTACGCCCTCACAGCCTTACTCGTGGCAGTATCTTTCTCCTACGCTCGCAGAACGTCTGAGAATGTATGTTTGTGGCATTGCATGGCATCGCATGGTAGTGAATCAGGGACTGTAAGAAAAAGCAAAAGAAGATAAACGAACTGTACCAGGTGTTGTGCAAGAGGAAGATGTTGAAAATTCAGTTGAATGATAAGGAATGAGGGGGCTCTCTGCAGAATCGACGAAGAAAGGAACAAATGGAAAACACTGATTAGAAGAAGGGACAGGATGGTAGGACATGTATTAAAGACATTGGGGAATAACTCCCATGATACTAGAGGGAGTTGTAGAAGGTAAAAACTGTACGGGAAGACAGATTAGGATGCATCCAACAAACAATTGACGACAAATGGCTCAAATGGCTCTAAGCACTACGGGACTTAACATCTGAGGTCATCAGTCCGCTAGACTTACAACTACTTAAACCTAATTAACCTAAGGACAGCTCACACATCCATGCCCGAAGCAGGATTCGAACTTGCGACCGTAGCAGCAGCGCGGTTCCGGACTGAAGCGCCTAGAACCGCTCGGCCACAACGGCTGGCCCAATTGAGGACATTACGGTGTTAGTGCTACTCAAACATGAAGAGGTTAGTACGGGAGAGATTTTTGATCTGACCATTCAACGGCAAAATATACGACGAACTGTTCCTAGTTAATCTTGTCCGTTTTGTGCTCTCTCTTGGGGTCCTCCTGGGATCTCTTGTTACTGTTACTTACAAAGTTACGACGAACAAAGTTACATCCACGTAGTGCATTCTGTAATATCAGTTTTTATTCCATCTACTACTACTTTATTCTTGAATTAAGCAATCTGTTATCTGATCAAACGTAGCCTTGTGATCATCTAAAAGTAATACCAACAAAACATCCAACGTACACACAGCATGAAATAAACGACAGCAGTGTGCGCTGCGTACCAATGAATCTTTATTTTAAAAAAATACTATCGGAGTCCTAAGTTGTGTCACGTGCGGACGTTTTTGTAACAGATCGAATCATCTTAAGCAAATACACTGCTGGCCACCGTAAATGCAACACCCTGAAGGAAGCATCCGAATCAAGTGAAATTTACACCATGGGTTTGCAGCGATGAGATATGCAACTGATTAGAATTTCAGCGCAGACGCACATCACGCGCGCCTGTGGCGCCACCTCATAGCGCCATTTAAGGCTTGGCGATTTCGACGAGTGTACGTTCGACACGTGTGTTTACCTTGTGGTTGTTTCAGAAGACGATTAGTTATGCCTCGTAGACAACAGCGAACATCGTTTGATCAAGTATCCGAGTTCGACAGAGGAAGGATAGTGCTTACCGAGATTGTGGATTATCATACAGAGAAATCGCTAGTCGTGTTGGACGAAACCAAACAACTGTAATGCGGATATGTGACCGTTGGATGCAGGAGGGTACGACGGACCGACGTGGTCGATCGCATTCACCTCGGTGCACCACAGCACGTGCTAATAGGCAAATTGTGCGCATGGCAGTGACGGATCACTCAATGACATCCCGAACCATAGCACAGCACATTGCGTCTGTAACGCATCATCCAGTGTCTGCGCGTACCATTCGACGCCGTTTACAGCAGAGTGGACTGTCCGCAAGACGTTCATTGCTTCGTCTACCATTGACGCAGAACCACAGACGTGTCCGTCGCCAATGGTGTGATGACAGACGGATGTGGACGGCAGAATGGAATGACGTTGTCTTTACTGACGAGGCACGCTTCTGTCTGCAGCACCACGATGGTCGGATTCGAGTGTGGAGACACCGTGGAGAGAGGATGCTGGACAGCTGCATTATGCACCGCCACACTGGTCTTGCACCGGGTATTATGGTATGGGGCGGTATTGGATATTACTCTCGCACGCCTCTAGTACGCATTGCCGGTACTTTAAATAGCCGGCGCTACATATCCGAGGTGCTGGAGCCAGTTGTCCTTCCTTACCTTCAGGGCTCGGCCACAGCCATATTTCAACAGGATAATGCGCGACCACACGTGGCACGCATTGTCCAAAGGTTCTTCGTCAATAACCAGATTGTAGTGCTTCCCTGGCCGGCTCGCTCTCCGGATCTTTCGCCGCTAGAAAACATGTGGTCCATGGTTGCTCAACGAGTGACCCAGATTACATCCCAAGCTGCCACACCAGATGATCTTTGGCAACGTGTGGAAGCTGCTTGGGCTGCCGTACCCCAGGAACACATCCAACGTCTCTTTGACTCAATGCCGAGACGTGTGGCAGCGGTGATCTCCAACAATGGCGGCTACTCTGGCTACTGATTCTGGCAGGAACCACATGTCACAGACGTCTGTAAACGTAATCATTTGATACTTGGTCAACATGTTATCTACAAAATAAATTTTGTTGTGCTACGTCTTGTCTTTCTTGGTGTTGCATTTACGGTAGCCAGCAGTGTACTACGGGTACTTATACAGATTTATGAAATAATTTATTTTCTGTTCCATTCACAATTTTCTTGATATCTGTTATTTGTTTAATATTTATCATGTTTCAGCAGCATTTTACATTCCTCATGAATTTTAAAGTACCATTTATATTAATCTGAAGTGTGACGGGTGTTCATTGCTGGGTGGTTATGTAGGCTGTACAGAAACATTAATTTATTTCAGTGTGTACCCTAAATGAGTTATATGTTTGAATAATCTAGTTAATGTCCATACTTACATGTTTGCTGGAAATGTATTTGTTTGGCATACAAATCGAAGTAATAAACATGAAACCATCACCCAAAGACTTTCACGTTTAGTTGTTTACATTCTATGACTCTTAACTGCTAATAAAAACTTTTTACAGTTGCTGAGATACTATAACTGACAAATAGTTTTTTATATAAACTTGTTTACGGCTTATCACTCATTAAATGTGTGATTGTTTAGTATATCTTGCTTATTTAGTACTGTTAAGACAATTCTTTCCGTCTCTTTATAAAAATAAAACCATCATTCCATAGTGGAAAAATTTGTGAAGATATGTACATAGTTACTTTCTAGTTTGTCATTTAGCAATCCGTTACTGTATACTGTATATTATGTACTTTATATTACTTATTCATTTGATGGCTTGTAGGTTTCAGCTGAAAGAGCTCACTAGGCCGAAACTAACTAATCGAAATAATAGACTCACTGTTGTGAATTGGCAGGAGCCAATTCACGGAGTTTGGAGGAAACCGAAAGGCACGCGTTTAAGCTCACACAAACTGGCGTGAGGTCTGGAACAGGACAATGTAATTAATATAGCCAAGAAAGTACGTTGCTGCTGGAATACTTAACTTTAATCCATAATTGGTGTACATCGCTCTTGACGGTACATGTTTTACAATCTCAATATTAACTGGTAATGGCGCCTTGCTAGGTCGTAGCAAGTGACGTAGCTGAAGGCTATGCTAACTATCGTCTCGGCAAATGAGAGCGTATTTGTCAGTGTAGCATCGCTAGCAAAGTCTGCTGTACAACTGGGGCGAGTGTTAGGAAGTCTCTTTAGACCTGCCGTGTGGCGGCGCTCGGTCTGCAATCACTGACAGTGGCGACACGCGGGTCCGACGTATACTAACGGACCGCGGCCGATTTAAAGGCTACCACCTATCAAGTGTGGTGTCTGGCGGTGACACCACACTCACTCACTTAAATCTGCACGAGACCATGTAAAATAATGGATGGTGTCATCTTTCTGGCACCTAGACAAGTCCGGAAGCTCAAAGAACAGCGTTCAGCGTATATTAAGAAGATTCCCAACGGCAAACTTTGATCGATTTACGTGAAATACATCAATGCCATTCGAGCATGTTTCGAAAAGAAGAGCATCCTCATACCACGAACAACAAAGATTAGTTGCCGCCAGACAGTCCGCCTTGCGCGATGGTATAGTGAACAGTACAGTGGAATGCAGTACAATAGAATGGTACCAGAGATGAAAGACGCTGAGACTCCGGTTTCACCGTCTTCACTATGTTTTCAGTGGTTTCCATTACAGTTCCTGTAATAGATCTGTCACTTATTTAATTTCCCCTGCATCCACCTCTCAATCATGCTTCATCACCAACGACTGCGAAGTCGACGGTATATGGCCTTCTATCCTCAATAAATCGTTCAGCTTGTATTTCACTTAATGGGAAGATGGAGCACAGAAAAGGCTGCCTAAAAAGGGCAATTGCAGGAGCTCATTAATTTGCTGTTTAAGTGTTCCTGGGGTAGAAGTCAGTGGCAGCAAACTGACATTACATCTGCTGATTAATTGTCATCACCTCCTCACTGCAGTGGCACCGTTGTTCGTTGTTAGAATTGGTACTACTATACGCACGCTGTCATCACGCTCATATAAACGAAAACATACAAGGAACGTTTATCATTTCAAACAATGTGTTAAACATACATGATCCAGCTACACTATGTGATCAAAAGTATCCGTACACTTGGCTGAAAATGACTTAAAAGTTCGTGGCGACCTCCATCTGTAATGCTGGAATTCGATATGGTGTTGGCGCACCATTAGCCTTGATGACAGCTTCCATTCTCGCAGGCATACGTTCGATCAGGTGCTGGAAGGTTTCTTCACGGGGTGCTGCGCTGAGGAGAGGTATGGATGTCGGTCGGTGAGGCCTAGCACGAAGTCGCCGTTCCAAAATACCCTAAACGTGTTCTATAGGATTCAGGTCAGGACTCTGTGCAGACCAGTCCATTACAGGGATGTTATTGTCGCGTAACCTCTCCGCCATAGGCCGTGCATTATGAACAGGTGCTCGATCGCGTTGAAAGATGTAATCGCCATCCCCGAATTGCTCTTCAACAGTGGGAAGCAATAAGGTGCTTAAACATCAGTATAGGCCTGTGCTGTGATAGTGCCGCGCAAGCAACAAGGTGTGCGAGCCCCCTCCATGAAAAACACGAGCACAACATAACCCCACCGACTCTGAATTTTACTGTTGGCACTACACACGCTGGCACATGACGTTCACTGGGCACTCGCCATACCCACACCCTGCCATCGGATCGCCACATTGTGTACCGTGAACCGTCACTCGACAAAACGTGTTTCCACTGTTCAATCGTCCAATGTCTAATCTTCTTACACCAAGCGAGGCGTCGTTTGGCATTCACTGGCGTGATTTGTGGCTTATGAGCAGCCGCTCCACCATGAAATCCAAGTTTTCTCACCCCCCCGCCTAACTTTCATAGTACTTGCAGTGGATCCTGATGCAGTTTGGAATTCGTGTGGGATGTCCGGATAGATGTCTGCCTATTACACATTATGATCCTCTTCAACTTTGGCGGTCTCTGTCAGTCAACAGACGAGGTCGGCCTGTACGCTTTTGTGCTCTACGTGTCCCTTCACGTTTCCACTTCACTATCACATCGAAAGTAGTGGACACGTGACACCCAATCACCTGACCACGTTCGAAGTCTGTGAGTTCCGCGGAATGCCTCATTCTGCTCTCTCAGGATGTCTAATGAGTACTGAGGTCACTGATATGGAGCACCTGGCAGTAGGTTACAGCACAATGCACCTAATATGAAAAACGTATGTTTTTGGGGGTGTGCGGATACTTTTGATCACATAGTGTAAATATCACAATATGTTTTCAACTGCATTTTTAAAGAAAAGTGTCCGAAAATAAAATAAAGTTAGTAACTTTTCCCTTCTGCTAAAGGAGTCCGCCTTTTCAGCTTGTGAAAACTATTATTACGTTTTCCAGTTTTCATTCATGTCGGTTTACGTTGAAACGATTCTTATTTATACTTGCTCCATTAGAAGAAACAAACAGTACTGTGACAAGAAAAGCACCGCTTAAGGAATCTATAAATGATATAAATTATTACTATTTATATAAATGAAATTATTGTCTAATATGACTCACCTTTGTAACATTTGGAAAGCTCTTAAAAGCTGCAGCGATACATATTTAAGGAATTGATGTTGTTCGGTATGTAATTGGCTGTTAATTACAGACAAAAATAAATGCATGGCTTCAGCAGTGACATCGTTTTACAAAATCGGATCAATGTGAATACTTTTCTTTCGTTGATGAAATAAAAAAAAATGTAGAGTTGAAATTATTTTAATAAGGAAAGAGAGTAAATGAATACATTGTTCTAATAACCAAGATTGCTGTTATGCAAATGGTCGCAAGTACACCAATATAATCTAAGACAAATATTATAACACACAGATAATGAAACACACATCCACTGAAGTTGCTATTTCCATCGAAGCATAGTGATTTGCCGCAAAGATGCGTAAATAATAAATTATTAGATCGTAAGCGGAAAGACATGAACCAGTAGGCATCCATTCATGTCAGCAAACACAATTTTCATCGTCATAACAGCTTTTTGCATGTGTAATATTGCTGCCACCTTTTAACTAATTTGGAGGGTAATTTTATATTATTACCTGTTCCAAAAATCAAGTAATTAATATTGCAAACACGCATTCAGATTTGATATTAGTAATTACATCCCACCAATTAATTTAAATACACCCATGTACTTGAAAAGTACATATAAAGAAGAATTTGAAACGTCATATATTTTTTAATCATTCTAATACAGCTCTGTGTGTTCCAATAATTCCATGCCAGCAGTAATCCGTGTCCTGTCTGTCGGTTAAGTATGCTGATTCGACGAATAGACGCGAGTGGGTTGAACACAATTTGTGAATTTACAGTAATTTCACCTGCTGAGATGTTCTAAGTGAACGTTGCTATCAATTCAGCCGAAACACCCACTGCAGCAGAAGACGTATTTCCACTACACTTCACTAAAAAGAAGCAGTATGCACGCTAGTAAAGCCTACGTCCTTCACAGAGAAGCACTTGAACTGAAATACGGAAACACGGTAAGAAATAATCAGTACAATTTACTAATTCGTGATAATACATAGTTTTACTTAACACTAGTAACCGTTTGATGCGTGGAATGCATGGTATCATCACACTTTCATGTATTCCACAGTGTTACGTGGATCATTATGTGGTGACAAATGAAATCTGTGGAAACCGAAGACCTGTTTAGAAAGGGAATTAAAGTTCACGGAGACGAAATAACGACTTTAACATTTTGTCAATGACATTTCAGTTCTGGCAGACACCGAAGGTTTCTGGAAGATCAGTGGAACTCAATGAACAAACGTGACACAGGAGTAACTGAATTTAGTCGAATAACTTCGGGTTATTTTGAGAGATGAGATTTGGAAATGAGGCACTAAAGGACGTAGTAGATAAGTTTTTCTATTTGGGCAGAAAAATAACATGCCAGCAGAAGAATTACAGGGGACATAAAATGCAGACTTGCAAGTACAAGAAAAACTTTTCTAAAAGAGAAAGGTGCTTGAACACACAAGGTTGTCGTTTCGGAAAGTTGATTGGTTGGTTGATTTGGGGGATGGTGACCAAACAGCGAGGTCATCTGTCCCATTGGATTATGGAAGGATGGGGAAGGAAATCAGCCGTGCCCTTTCAAAGGAACCATCCCATTATTTGCCTGGAGCGATCTAGGGAAATCAGGAAAAACCTAAACCAGGATGGTCGGACACGGGTTTGGACCGCCGTCCTGCCGAATGCGAGTCCAGTGTGCTAACCACAGCGCCACCTCGCTCGGTTTTCTGAAAGTATACACTAGTTAATGAAAAGTATCCGGTGAGCTTCTAGTGCTATTCAGTATGGAGTATTTCCACCACTCGCCTTTATGATGGCTCGAGTTGGTGGAGGAGGTGCCTGAATGTCAGTTGGAATTGGTGACCATTCTTCCTCATGAGTCCAAACCAAAAAGGTAGTGATTCAGACGCTGGAGTATGAAGCGGAGTTAATCTTCTAGCTCAAATGGTTCAAATGGCTCTGAGTACTATGGGACTTAACATCTGAGGTCATCAGCCCCCTATAACTTAGAACTACTTAAACCTAACTAACCTAAGGACATCACACACATCCATGCCCGAGGCAGGATTCGAACCTGCGACCGGAGCGGTCACGCGGTTCCAGACTGAAGCGCCTAGAACCGTTCGGCCACACGGGCCGGCTCTTCTAGCTCGTCCCAAAGGTGTTCCACTAGGTTCAGGTCGGAACTCATGGCAGCCTAATTCATTTCTGCAATGACATTATCCGATACAAATGCCTCACATATACTGTTTTACGATAAGGTGCATTATGCTGCAGGTGCAAACAAGTGTCGTCTCCAAGCTGGTCCTTTCTTGTAGGCAGTACACAATGCTGTAAACTGTACTCATGTCCTTCTGCATTTACCGTTTTCTTCATTACGATAAGGGGACCACACTACAACCACGAAAAACTGCCCCAAACCATGACACCACCTCCTGTGTACTTCTTTACCGTTGGCACTACATAAGGTGGCTGGTAACTTTCTCCACGCACTCACCAAAGTCAAACCCTTCCATCAGATTGCTACACGGTATAGCGTCATTCATCACTCCAAACCACTCTTCTCTAGTAGTCCATTGTCCAGTGGCGTCCCTCTTTGCACAGTGCTAGCCGGAGTGTTGGTAGCAGTTTGGAACTCATGCGAGATTCCTTCCCCTGATGTCATGCGATTTTTTACATCCATCGCCCGCAATGCTCGATGCTCTCTGTCCGTCAGTAAATGAGACCTGCCTGGTCTCGGTTTAGCCGTGGTTGCTCCTTCGCATTTCCACTTCATACTCATGTCGCCAACAGTCGACTCGGCAGCTTTAGAAGGCCTCAAATGTCCCAGATGTATTCGCTACTGAGGTCACGTCCAGTGGGCAGTCGACGTTCGAAGTCACTGAGCTCTGGTGGCCGACCCGTTCTGCTGTTACTGCTACTCCACTAATAACACAATAATCCCTGGCGGATCTGCCTTTCCTCACACCTGATGGTCATTTACACATTGCATGGGGATGTTGGGATACTTTTGATCAGTGTATGTCTGGCTGTGGCACTGTGCCAAATTGAAACGTAAACATTGAGTTGCACGGGCTAGAAGATAAGGGAAGGTTTTGAAATATGCTGTTACCGAACAATGCTGGAAACTATACACTGAGGTGGCGAACGTCATGCCTCCTAATATCGCGTCAGACTACCTTTTGATCGACGTAGTGCAGCAACTCGACGTGACACAAGCCAACAAGTCGTTGGCAAAAATATTGAGCCGTCCATAACTGCGGAAGTGTTCCCAGTGCAGGATTTTTTACACAAACTCACCCCTCCATTATGTCTCATAAATGGTCGGGGATCTCGGTGGCCAAATCATTCGCTCGAATGTCCAGAGTGTTCTTCAAACCAATCGCGAACAATCGTGCCCCAGTGACGTGGCATATTCCCATTCGTAAATGTTCCATCGTCGTCCATGAATGGCTCAAATGGTCTCCAAACAGCTAAACAACCATTTACAGTCAATGATCGTTTCAGTTGGACCAGAGGACACAGTCCATTCCATGTAAACGCAGCCCACGCCATTATGGAGCTATCACCGGCTTGCTTTGTTGACAATCTGCATACACGGCTTTGTGAGGTCTGCGCCACACTCGAGCTCTACCACCAAGTCTTACCAACCGAAACCGGGACTTATCTGACCAGTCCACGGTTTTCCAGTCTTCTAGTGTTTATCCGATATGGTCACGAACCCAGGAGAAGCGCTATGTATGAAGTCGCGCTGTTACCAAAGGCTCTCGCGTCGGTTGTCTGCTGCCATAGCCGCTTAACACTGAATTTCGCCTAATGGGTACGTTCGCCGTACGTCCCACATTGATTTCTGCTGTTACTTCACGCAGTGTTGCTGGTCTGTTAGCACTGACAGCTCTACGTAAACGCCGCTGCTGTCGGTCGTTAAGTGAAGGCCGTAGGCCAGTGCGTTGTCCGTGGTGAGAGGTAATGCGTGATATTTGGTATTCTCGGCACACTCTTGACACTCTGGATCTCTGAATAATGAATTCCCTAACGATTCCCGAAACGGGATGTATCATATATCTAGCTCCAACTACTATTCCGTGATCAGAATCTGTTAATTACCTTCCGTGCAGCCATAATCTCGTCGGCAACCTTTTCCCACTAATCACTCGAGTGCAAATCACAGCCCCTGCAATGCATTGACCTATTCTACCTAGTGTATGCGGTACTATCGCCATCTGTATATGTGCATATCGTTATCCCATGACTTTTGTCACCTCACTGTAGGGCCAGTCTGGAAAGTAATGGAGACGAACTGAATCAAACTGGGGAGAAAATATGTGTGTGGTGCAGCTTGGGGTAAAGAAGAGGCAGACTGAAACTGTTGTGTCTGGGAATCCTGCATACTCGGTTCAGTAGATAAACAATCAAACAACTCGTATTAATGAGTTTTATTAAAACAAGAGAAGTACGAATACGCAGCTCTGATAGATGTGCTGCAGGCAAATGAGCGACATACAAATTAATCAGTCTTCTTCAGAATAGGCAAACACAAGTCAGTGCTATGTAGAGAGTGCTAATGAAGAGGCTACGGTGCATCGGCTAACGAAGTGGCTAATGTTAAGCTGCTATCGAAGTGGGCTGCCAGCAGTCGGGCGCTGCGCTTATGTCGTCTTCACCTAGGGGCCGCTAACGTGGCGTTGTCTTTCTGGAACGAGGTAGGTCAGCCTGCGGTTGACGGACCTCTCCTCACAGCCTTCTCTTGTATGTCGTTCTCGACTGGCGTGCCGGCGCTGACTTTATGCCGTAAGAGAAACGACGCACCCTTAGGCATCAAGGAATAATGAAGTTGGTTATGAAATGGTGGAAGCAGGATGGGGGATAAAACAATAGGAGGAGACTAAAGTCTGACTACAATCAGCAGGTTCAAGTGGATGTAGTTTACTGTATATAAGCAGAGATGGAGATGCTTGCTCAGTATAGGCTAACGTGGGCAACTCCATCGTACTATTCTTCGGACTGAGAAAAGAACAACAGCATTCTTTTCGTGTGATGTTGATAGAAAACGCCATCGAAATGATTGTTAAAAATGAAATGACGAAGAATTATTGAAAGAAATTATGTGACATACGCTCTTGCAAAGAAAATTTGTTTGTCAGTGTACTGAAGTAATATTGATACCGTCGTTACGTGAAACATTTCGCGCATCAGAAAAAACAGGTACCGGTATTTTTGAGCTGAGCTGACAATAACATGCAGTATCACCTGTTTCTTCTATGTTCCCATTTCAAGTCCAATCCAGAACAATGTAACGCGAAGTTGGTAATTGGAATGCTTTCTTTCTCGCAGCAGAAACATTCCAACGCGCGAGAAGGGTGTTTACTGTCGGACGTGTACTGCGTTCTAACACTGCTTCTTGTGTTATTGCTGAGCACATCACTCGCGGCTAGTGGCTCCCTGCCTTTACGGTATGCCCACGCGAAGAGGAGTTTTTCTATCGCTGCACGTCTGCAGCGCGCTCTAACGAGGATGTGGTCTCAGTTGGCAGTTGAGTGACGTTTCATTGAGCCAGAACAGCAGGAATCAAAATAGCTCGAATTGCTTCCAAGGCCGATCACTACCTGCTTCGGTAGTTGCGTGCCTGCTCGTCAGCTCAGTATTTTCTTTTTCTTTTTCCCTCTCTTAGCAGATGTCGGCGTCGCCTGCCAGTTGCAGTAGCACGTGATGACAGCACTTCAAAAGGACGGGGATCGAGGGCTGAGCACGTGACGGGCAACTTGTCGGCGCCCACGTTCCGCGGCGCATATGGAGTAAGCGAGTGCGTGCTAGCAGCGGCGGGGAACAGGTTTGGCTAGCAGACTTTCCGCCGAGCGGCCACTTGTCACGTCCTCGGATAGGAGGGCGATATCCTGCTCTGCGGATTAGTCCGGTGCAACGGTCTCGTTGCGCCCAAGGCGAGCGTAAGCTGACGTTCAAGGCTGGCTGCCTGTGCAGTCGATCCTGCGCGACTGCGTCGCTTCAAACTGGAAGATAGGGGCTCTCGGCTCGGACTGGTCTGCTTCATCTGGCATCGAGCGAGGTGACGCAGTGGTCAGATCACTGTAGAGATGGGCAAACTCGTTCATCCTTGGGAACTAGTTCACTGCTGATCGTTCTTTTTTGGGAACCGTTCATTTTTACTCGTTCACCGTTCATTTGTGCTTGGTATATGGTTCTTATGAAAAACTGAAAACCAGTAGTGTAGGTGACTGAACGATGGAGGGCACCAAGAGGAGGCACTTGCATCCCACCTGGAGTATAGAGTTTTTATTCATTACACAATTCCTACACACTTTTAGAAGCAATTTCTGTGCTTCTGCAGAACCTCTCGTTTAGCAAACCGTAGTCTTGTGTGGCTGATCGCATGGGAATAATGTAGGGTGGCGCACGGAATAGCGGCCCCGAGTACAGACTGCTCGCCAATTACGGACGATGTGTTGCCCGTTACGAGCAGCTACAACAAACAGACAAACATGTAATAATTAGGCAGTGAAGAAATAACAACTTAATCCAAGCAACAACTGCGAAACAGTCGATGACGACGTGTAGAGAGCTGGTGAAGAGAACATGAAAATTTCACGCGACGCGTATGGGCTATAGCTCATGTAGTCTTGTAAACCTGTTGGTGGATGTTTCCCAACTTAATAGACCACAAGTGTCTTGTATAAAATTCTTCGTTTCGACTTGCACTACATAGCTATGCTACGTTGTAAACAATAATCGTTTAGCCCCTATACATACTTCACGTTGTCTCTGAGTTCGTAGGCAAAGTAGAGACTTTATGGAAGCATAAAATGAAATGTGGTTTTCTCATACTTGCGTCACACGCTTAGTAAAAATTAGGTTTTTATGTTCCATTATTAAAGTTAATGCAGCAATGATAATAATAATTAAGTTTACAGTAATAAAGTTTTTGGCTTGAAAGCTCCTTCTGAACAAATGTTTTTGAGATAATAAGTAAATACGATTTTATGGCATTGTATGTCTTTTGAAATGGAGAGGCACCACTTTTCCTACTGAGTAAAATGACCCACAACTCACTTTTTTTTTTTTTTTTCAAAGAAACCAAACTAGCACGTAATGGAAATTGGAAACAACCAAACTTAAAAGTAATTAGAGCCTTCCTAAATGTAATCTTTTGTGTGTGAAAAATACACGAAAATCGTTTTATATGAATTTTATTACACAAAAAATTAAGCAAATTATTGAAAGTTATGTGCTATATCAAGTCGATGAAACCAAAAAATATATGAATAACAAAAAAACTTGCCTTGTTATAAGTATGTCTTCTGCTGTTCATTGATATAATGAAGTGAGCTGATATGCCCTTTTGTTACCTGAAAAGACGTACCTATTACATACAATGTAATTATTATGTAATTTACGTTCCTATAAAATACTTTTTGATTACCGGTCGTGGGCGCTGAATAGCCAGCACCAAGTGCAAGAACATTTTGGAACACACGTAAAATGGGCGAGCGCAGTGAACGAAACGAACAACTGGATACTGTACTAGCTAGGAGCAGTCGGCAGTAGAACTGAGACAGGTGGTCATGCGAAGAACGACGAGTGCGGCCGAGGGAGACCGAGACTGAGACGAGCACGCGACCGAGGCTGGAACGAGAACTGCCGTGACCGCAGTGAACTAGTGAACTATGAACCGATCGTTCCTCGTTCCTGGGAACTATAAGTAAACCGCCGCGACCGAAGTGAACTATGAACCGATCGTTCCTCGTTCCCGGAAACTATAAGTAGACCGCCGCGACCGAAGTGAACTATGAACCGATTGTTCCTTGGGATTCGTTCCTCGGTCTTTTCGTTCATCTTGTTGAACCGTTCCTTTGCGCCCGTTCGTTCGCAAACTAGCCATCTCTAGATCACTGTACTCCTATTCGCAGTGAAGACTCCGTTAACCCTGCGGTTCTCCGCTGTCACTTCCTCTCGGTTCTTGACGTGTTCCGGGGCTCTGAAGTGGTTTACACCGATTGCTCGATGGCTGATGGTCGCGCTGGCTTTGCCTACGTTCACGACGGCCATATTGAACGGCATTCCTTACCCGATGGCTACAGTGTATTCACTGCAGAGCTGTTGGCCATTTCTCGTTCACTTCAGTATCTCAGTTAATGCCCTGGGGAGTCTTTTCTTTTATGTACTGACTCCTTTGACCGGCCTGAAAACTATCGACGAGTTCTACCCTCGTCATCCTTTGGTAGCGTCCATCCAGGAGTTCATCTATGCCCTGGAACGGTCCATTCGTTCAGTGGTGTTTGTCTGGACCCCTGGGTACGTCGGAATCACAGGAAATGAACTTGCTGACAGGCTGACCAAACAGCCTACACGGAAACCACTCCTGGAGATGGGAATCCCCGCAACTGACCTGGTTCGCTATTACGCCGCAAGGTTTTTCAGCTTTGGGAGACGGAATGGCAAAATCTCAGTACACACAACAAACTGCGAGCCATTAAGGGGACCACGAATGTGTGGAAGTGAGGGCGTCTAGCAGGGACTCTGCGGTTCTCTGCCGTCTCGGCATTGGCCATGCCTGGGCGACCCACGGCTACCTCCTGCGCCGTGAAGATCCACCTCAGTGTCGGTGCGGAGCCCGGTTAACAGTGGCCCATATTCTTCTGCTATGTCCTTCTTTGGCTGCCCTCCGATTTCATCTTCGGTTTTACGTTTCATCCGTGAGGGTGGGTTTTATTATTCTATCTGAGTTGTAGCGCATATCCTTTGTCCCTCTGTGTCCTCCACCCTAGTGCTTTTAGGGTGGAGGGTTTAATGTGTTGCAGGGTAGCTGGCTTTTCCTTTTTATTTTCGTGGTCGGCCAGCCACTGCACTCTGCTTCTCTTTTCTCTCTTCTGACTGCTTCTTGCATCCCTCTGTTGATTTCTTGTCCTCTTTTGTTCCTTTTACTGTTCGTTTGCCTTTCCTTCGTTCTTGTGGTCTTTCCTTTCTTTCCGTTTTGTGCTGTGTCTCGTCTGTTTCATTCTCACACTTGTGGCATTGTTTTATTAGGAGCAATGGACCGATGACCTCGTAGTTTGGTCCCTTTCCCCCTCTTTTAAACCAACCAACCTATTCGCAGTGACAACGGTTCAAATCTGTATCCGGTCATTCAGCTTTACGTTATCCGCGATTTCCCAAAAATGCTCCAGGCAAATTCACGGTTGGTTCCTTTGAAAAGAGTGCTGTCAATTTCCTTCCCCATCGTTGAAGCAATCAGACCTTTTCCTCCGTCTTCAATGACCTCGACGTCGACCGGACATTAAACCGTAATATTCCGTCTTTTTTTTTTCACCTCACTGCTAATGTGGAGAACTCCGTCCGTATGTCAAGGCTACTGCTAAGCAAACGTTTTTAGGTACCTGATGAACTTACCGTGTTAATTATCTATGGAAATCCGAGCTGTTGACAGTATCCACGATTGCCTTCTTCACGGAAGCTACAGACTGTCGAAGAAGTAATGGAATCACTCAGATGCTACTGATGTAGTAATGTCAGAGATAAAACGTCACTCGTAGCGGCTTTGTTCCTTCAAACTGTACACTCAGGAGAATATGGCATCTCGTTCATATCAAACGTTACACACGCTTGAGAGGGGTGATTATGAATAAGAATCGGTTATTGGTTATTTAGATTTGGAAAATGTAACAGATCTACTAAGGAGACTGCCTACACTACGCTTGTACGTCGTCTTCTAAAAGAATACTGCTGCGCGGTGTGGGATCCTTATCAGATAGGACTGACGGAGTACATCGAAAAAGTTCAAAGAAGGGCAGCACGTTTTTTATTATCGCGAAGTATGGGAGAGAGTGTCACAGAAATGATACAGGATTTGGGTTGGACATCCTTAAAAGAAAGGCGATTTCCGTTGCGACGGAATCTTCTCACGAAATTCCAATCACCAACTTTCTCCTCTGAATGCGAAAATATTTTGTTGACACCGACCTTCATAGGGAGAAACGATCACCACGATAAAATAAGGGAAATCAGAGCTCGTACGGAAAGATATAGGCGTTCGTTCTTTCCGCGCACTATACGAGTTTGGTATGGCTCTGAACACTATGGGACTTAACATCTGAGGTCATCAGTCGAGATTGGTATAATAGAGAATTGTGAAGATGGTTCGATGAACCCTCTGCCAGGCTCTTAAATGTGATTTGCAGATTATCCAAGTAGATGTAGATGTAGATGAAGCGATTAACCTCATTGATTAAATGTGTAATAACATTCGATTATTGGAAAAAAAATAGAATTATTTTCTATGATAAAAAGGTTTGTACTGTAAACAAAATAGCTGCGCTTACACACGCATTTCTCTTTCTTGATCTAACGATAGAAGCTCAGTTTTATGAAATACATTTTCCCATTCATTATTATAATCTCCACATGCAGAGAAAAGTCGACGAAAATCATGGCTGTGTCTTTTTAAATGAACTGACCTGCTTTTGCCTTGAATGATTTAGGACAAACGAAATTTGGATACCGAGACGGTGATCAGAATTGCAGTATTCGCAGAGCGTAACAGGTGCACTACCTCTCTCTCTTAGTCGGCAATGGCTCACTCACTGCATTTGAATATTTTATAACTGCTTCCATTGACAGTATGGTTTAAGGTAGCTGACAAACTAAAAACGGGATTGCGCTCATCGAACTAATTTCAGTGGAAAAAGAGTAAAACGTGAGAATTAACTGAATAGTACATACATGGCCAAAGTACATATAAGGGGTGTTCAAATTAAGAGCTACGAAATGTCGTGACAACCATACCGTTTGAAATTTGCAGTACGCCGTAGTGAGACGTTTAGGGTCGCTAAGCGTGTATCGTCACCTCTTCCTAAAATACTCAAATCTGCGTCCTCAGTATGTGATTCTCACCGTCCGATTTCCGATACTCATCTAATTCCTCGATCACGGAAAAGCCATTAACAGCGACGTGTACTGTGACACACTCTGTAGCCTAAACAAGTAGATCAAGATCTAACGGCCCGGGCTGCTCCCGTAGGGATTGATCCTGCTCCAAGGTAAGATCACGTCTCCAAGGTCATACAAAGCGTAACGCCCAAGTTCAAATGGGAGCAACCTGAACATCCGCCCTACAGCCGGGACATATCTCCCTACGACTTCCATCTGTTTGGTCCGCCGAAAAGACATTTCAAAGGGAAGAGCTTCAGCTCGGAAGATGAACTGAAGAACACAGTGGAAGACTCGCTCCTGACGCAGCCGCAGGAATTCTGGGAACAGGGAAGTCTTCTGCTTGCGGAATAGTGTGATAGTTGTGCTCGGGCCTCTGGTGATTACTTTTTAATAAAGACTTCTACTATACCCATAGGCTTGTTCAAAATGGGTTCAGATGGCTCTGAGCACTATGGGACTCAACTGCTGAGGTCATTAGTCCCCTAGAACTTAGAACTACATAGGCTTGTTTTGTACCTTTCCAACTTCTCTCGTACCACACGACTAAGGGATGTTAATTAGGCTTTCAATTCGTTGGTATTTTTGACTTTCGAATTCCTACTTTAAATAAACTTTCTGCATTGTCAAATTTGTGAAATTACATATTTTTCATGTTGGGGCGTCCTCTTTGGCCTGATTTGTATTTTCACACCATTCATAAATTTTAGAGGGGGGTCTGTTTTTCCTAAAATGTTCAGTAATGTTTTACTTACGTCCACATCCACTTTATATGATTGGGCACCAGATTCTCTGCCCGCGTCCCACACAGCTGCAGTCGGTGACGTAAACTGAAATGGAAAACTGAAACCTGTAAAAGATGCATGGGGGGGGGGGGGGGGGGTGATGTGCTTACTTCGTTTCAGAAGAAGATACATGTCAATATGTCAATATAGAAAGTAGGGTGAAATAAAGCGTGCCTGCAATGTTACAGTATGCAGTATGAAACGACTCTTGAATTGGTTCAAATGGCTCTAAGCACTATGGGACTTAACATCTGAGGTCATCAGTCCCCTAGAACTTAGAACTACTTAAACCTAACTAACCTAAGGCCATCACACACATCCATGCCCGAGGCAGGATTCGAACCTGCGACCGTAGCGGTCGCGCGGTTCCGGACTGAAGCGCCTAGAACCGCTCGGCCACAGCGGCCGGCTAAGCGACTCCTCCAAGTAATTCCTGTTCTATGTCTGGACGCCCTATGTATAGTTTCACAATAACCCAGGAACGTTTTACTCTTGCTTTCTAAATTATTTACTTGTATCCTAATGTTAAAAAGTATTATTTCAATGATTAGAAATACAACCTCTTAACGTTATACTTTTATCTGTCGTTACATTTACGTTATGCTTTACGAGGTCATGTATAAACAATTCCCAAGTGTTTACTTTTTCACGAGCACACTAAGTTTCCAGACGCCAGAGACCACTCCTTAAAATTTACGGCTGTAGGAGTTGCATGTATATATATTCACTCAGCCTTCTATACAGGAACTACCCTTAGCTAATGAACGCTCAGTACAGTTTCTCTTACGATGTAGGTAGCTTTCGCATTGTGACTAGTGAAGAACTGGGAAAGTCTGACCGCTCTTCTAGTAAGATTAGTAGCGATCTTTCAACCGTGATTATCCTCAGTACTTGATGCTTGTCCACGCCACAAATTTTTGCACATACAACCATTTTGTTTACTAAGCATAAAATGTAATGGAACTTTCGATTCGTCCTTGAATGTGACATCATTTGAAGTATTTTGTAGCCACAGATGAAATCATTCTGATTTGTTTGATCTAATAAGTCATAACATTCATTTACTTTTTAGTTGTTGCAGATCACCAGTTAACACAGTTCATTTTTGTTTCAGGTGAGTGCAGATGCTGTAGCTGAAAATCCTTCATCAATGGTAGGAAACTGATTTGGAAATTTTCAGCCAACAGTTAACAATAAGTTGATGTAATAAAGCTATCATCGCACGTATGTTCCCTTTCGAGTTTTGATTTAGGGTCAGCTTTGAGATGACAGTAACTGAGATATTAATAAAACGCGTCGTATATTGCTCAAATGCTAGGTATGTCATTAATATTTTAGGAAAAATGAAAACTTACGGAGACAATAAATATGCTTTAAATGACCAATTTGTGTGAACAATAGTATCAACTTGCAGATTTCAAAGCTAGGATTGCTTTACATACTTGAGATCTAAAAACTTACACACAAGTTACAATGTTGTCTTACCTAATTATGGGAAGTCTAAAGAACATATGCTGCGGTTGTCAAGTTCGTCACGTGCTTTCAGAAGATATGCATTACTTGTTATTTATGTGTGACAAAATTAGCATACAATCAACTAGGAAACACTTTATTTTCGTGTTAGACGTCAGTTTCTGCTTCTCTTCATAATCAGTTTTGTCATGGGACACACACGAAAATACGTTTTATTAAATACAATGTTCAAAATACGTTCTTGGTTGCGTTTGGTTAAAATGTACAGTAGGCATTAGTTCATAGGTTCTCTGTCAGTGTTCGTTGTTCCAATTGAACGAAGGTTTGTTGCCATGTCACTGCATTATTGCTCTACTAGAGTCAAGCACGTACCATCAACCGTTTAGTGTTTGATTTCCAGCACAATGCAATGAAAGTGTGCTCAAATGCGGGATTGGCAGACGCCCATTTGATGTACGGAATAGCTGATGGTAATGACCGTGGCGCTGAGCGTTCGTCTCGGGAGAGATTTTCAGGAGGACAGGCGGACGTTTGCGGCAACTGACCGTCGTCTTTGGGAGCATTGTACGGTTAAGCCTACCACTCGCGATTGGTTGAGGCCCAGAAGAGCGAAGACACCTCAGCTCGAGGAAGAGCTCCTTCTTGTAGTTGACGACAACCCTAGTGTCAGCGCAAGATTGTTACTGCAACAAGTCATGTTGACCACATGGTTCTCCGGAGAGCGCTGCATGAGAACTTGCTGTATCCGTACCACGTACAACGTGTGGAAGCACCGTCAGCAACTGATTTTCCTACAGGTTACACTTCTGCGAATGGTTCATTCAGCAACGCACCAAACCTTACTATAATGTAAATCCGATGTTCACGGATAAGGTTTCTTTCTAAAATAGATGATTAATGCGTAGAACAGTTGCAGAATCTGAGCCCTGTCATGGAAATAAAACGTTTCCGGATCCATGTCCATATAAAAAAGTTTCCCTCCTCTACTTGTGAGGAATGTTTTCTGAAAGTTTGTCCTATACCTTTTTGTCACGCCCTGTTGATACAGACATTGATACAGACGCCATACCACTGACGATTTGCATTATGTAAGTACATCTATAATTTCTCTCGATGGTCACAAAAGTTGTTCGGCTGTCGATTTCGGTCTATAATGACATTTATGATCTACAGGTGCAGATTGAAGCGACGAATGAAAATTTGTATTGAGGTCGGTTTTCGAACCCGGGCCTTCTGCTCACTGCGCAGATGCGCTAACCATTACGCGACGCTGACTTTGCACAACACTACGGCCTACCTAAGTACGCCTCCTCCTCATTCCAACTTCCCATTCACGCATCAGAGCACTTGGTATTTCCTCTGAATTCGAATGTGAACGCTCTGCGCGATTCACTCAAATGCGGTGTCGCTTCATTCTGCATACATACATCATAGGCTTTCGAGACTTGAAAAGCTATATGGAACCATATTATTTCATTTGATCTTCGGATCTGTTTAAAGCACAGGAAGCGTCTGTTTTCAGCAACTACTCATATCATAGTACGCACCCGGCCAATCTGTTTCTTCATTTCATTGTGTTCTTCATTGACTCAATACCAGACGTCTTCATTCCCTTCTGGATCGTTCCATCTGTGCAACGAGCTGTCCATGTTTCACAGGATCTGTGCTCCAAAGTCCGCCCTGATAACTGAGTGGTCAGCGTGATGGATTGCCGTCCTACGGGCCCGTGTTCGATTCCCGGCTGGGTCAGGGATTTTCTCCGCTCAGGGACTGTGTGTTGTGGTGTCTTCATCATGCTGTCTTCAACATAGTTTCATCCCCACCCGGCGCGCAGGTCGCTCAATGTGGTGTCCAATGTAATAAGACCTGCACCAAGGCGGCCGGACCTGCCCCGTAAGGGGCCTCCCGGCCAATGACGCCAAACGCTCATATCCATTTTTTTTTTGTGTGCTCCAAACATAGCTTTGATGAATATTCTTCTAGTCTTGAGGTGTATTTTTGATTTTTAATAGTTGTGAAATCATTGTGACTATATGTTTCTTTTACCTTCCTTCTTTATCTATACAACCTCCGTCTTTTGTGCAAGTTCAGCATTTACCGTTGTAACATGTCCACCTTCATCGAGCCTTTGTTTTATTTTTATTTATGTTCACGTTATAACCATCAGCTACCACAAGTTCTATTTTATTAAGCAACAGTACAGTATTTCCAAGTGTTGCAGCCATCATACTTCTTGACAGTCCAAAAAGTTTCAAGACGGGATCCATAAGAAATATAGGAAAGCCAAGACTGTGGTTTTACTGCTTCACGTGTTCTACATCCTTTCGCCCATTCGCGTAAAAAGCACCGAACGTTCACACAACCATGTGAAATTGTCAGAAAAGACGTTCTTCGGAATGTATTTAAACTCGCGCGTCACATTGGCTTGAACGTCAATTGACATTTTATGAGAATTTACGCAGTCTGTCGTAAAAAAAAAAAAAAATTGGAAATTTGTGGGACCAAACTGCTGAGGTCATCGGTTCCTAAGCTTACATAAAAATCATTCTAACTTAAACTAACTTACGCTAAGGGCGAGACACGCACCCATGCCCGAGGGAGGACCCGAAGCTCCGACGGAGGTAGCCACGCGGCCCGGGACAACACGCCTTAGAACACGCGGCTAGCCCGCCCGGCAGTCTGCCATTTTCTGGCATGTTAGTACTGGTAATACCATGTATCGTCAATCATGACGTTTTCTTCCAGAACTCAGCTGTCAGCGTTTTGCATTTCAATCAATTCGCAGCAGGTGTCTTAGCATCGTTGATTTTGATCGGAAGTTACGGTGTATGGCACAAACTTAGCACATAGGCCTACGTTCCTCTTCTTCGAAACATTGTAGAGAATGTCTTAAACACTCGATTCAGATGTGTTATTCCATTTCCATTTGCCACATTATGGGTGCAGATTCGCAACCGTACTACCGCCTGCTCACGACTGACTGTTCGAATGCACATTTGTTGTTTTTCAGTTACTCGTTCAAGCTGCGGCCGTTGTTACTGCGGTGACGTGGAAAGCCAGGAAAAAACTCAATTTTGGAACTTTCTGTACGAACGGTGTACACTTCAAAACGGCTCTGAGCAGTATTGGACTTAACTTCTGAGGTCATCAGTCGCCTAGAACTTAGAACTACTTAAACCTAACTAACCTAAGGACGTCACACACATCCATGCCCGAGGCAGGATTCGAACCTGCGACCGTAGCGGTCGCGCGGTTCCGGACTGTAGCGCCTAGAACAGCTCGGCCACTCCGGCAGGCTCGGTGTACACTGTAGGACAATATATAGCGAAGCACTCTTGAATGCAGCTTTCACGCATTATGAAAATGTGTTTACACTGTAGATTATATTCTTTTGTCATAATTTCACCTCTTTGTCCATTAGTTAATGACGCCCCGTGTAAATCATTCTTTCTATGGTACTCCATTTTCTACATTTACAAAGGGCAGCTGGAAGCGGGTGCGTCTTTTCACGTTTGTGTTTCATTTTCATGTCATCACGTTAACTGATAAATCGCGTGAAACGCAAAGTTAACAGCGCTTCGCATTATAACGCTCGCATGTGTGAGAAATGTTTCATGCATTATCAAAAACATGACAGCCTGCAAGTAAAACAAATATTTCTAACGTTTGCATCCATTATGGGGCGGAATGTTGTTACGTGAATGTTTTACACGATTTATCGTTTATAGCAGAGAGGCGAAACTGAAATTCGCACAGGAAAAATTCCGCTACCCGCACAGGCCCTCGCTGTCAGCACAGTTGCAGAGCGAATGAAGCGCTCTTCAAAACAGCGAATGACCGATCGAAAAACGACGAAACGTGCAGCACTGAATAAATAAAAACTGAACAGCAGTCGCTATGTCGTTTCAATTAAAAAAGTTTCCAGAACGAGCAGTCGCATGTTTTCAAAAAACTAAAGCATGATTATTTAAAGGCGAAACATTTTCAACCAATATACACAAACTCTTTACACATTTTTTTTTTCATTTCATTGGTCGAGAGACGCTTTCTGAAGATAAGCTGAAATTTTTCTCTTTGATGCGCAGAAGATAAAAACGGTGGAATCTGCGGATTCTGTCGAAATTTCTCATATTTATATTACGGTTATGAAATTCTCCGTTAATTTCCATCTTATTAAACGTTAGTCCAGAAATAAATTTAGAAGATCCTTTCTTGCGTATGAGTGGATTAGGTTGCAGCTAAAGCGAATATCTGAACCAGGCAGCGACGCCCGGTTGTGTGATTCATTTGCTCACGACACTAAATTGACGTATCTGATCATGTTAAATAAACAAATAAGGGTGGAAAGACGTAAATTGTGTTTTCTTCTGTTAATCTTTACTTACTACAAACCAATTCTCGTCTTGTCAGAGCACAATCAGGTAACATAGCACTACCATCCAGCAATTCGCTAATGACGTAGAAAACAAAACGGTAGAAACGGAAGGTATTATTAAGTGCAAATAATGTCTTATAGTACGATTGCAGGAAATGTGATAACGCTATCGCTTAACATTATGGTGTTAACTTACTGTTGTAGAATGTTGGAATACGTATTATGTTCGAGTATAATGACTTTTCTGGAGACTATAAATCTACTCTGTACGAATCAGCATGGGTTTCGAAAAAGGCGATTGTGTGTAACCCAGCTCGCGCTATTCGTCCACGAGACTCAGAGGGCCATAGACACGGGTTCCCAGGAAGATGCCGTGTTTCTTGACTTCCGCAAGGCGTTCGATACATTTCCCCACAGTTTTTAATGAACAAAATAAGAGCATATGGACTATCAGACCAATTGTGTGATTGGGTTGAAGAGTTCCTAGATAACAGATCGCAGCATGCCATTCTCAATGGAGAGAAGTCTTCCGAAGTAAGAGTGATTTCACGTGTGCCGCAGGGGAGTGTCGTAGGACCGTTGCTATTCACAATATACATAAATGACCTTGTGGATGACATCGGAAATTCACTGAGGCTTTTTGCGGATGATGCGGTGGTATATCGAGAGGTTGTAACAATGGAAAATTGTACTGAAATGCAGGAGGATCTGCAGCAAACTGACGCATGGTGCAGGGAATGGCAATTGAATCTCAATGTAGACAAGTGTAATGTGCTGCGAATACATAGAAAGAAAGATCCCTCATCATTTAGCTACAATATAGCAGGTCAGCAACTGGAAGCAGTTAATTCCATAAATTATCTGGGAATAGGCATTAGGAGTGATTTAAAATGGAATGATAATATAAAGATGATCGTCGGTAAAGCAGATGCCAGACTAAGATACATTGGAAGAATCCTAAGGAAATGCAATCCGAAAACAAAGGAAGTAGGTTACAGTACACTTGTTCGCCCACTGCTTGAATACTGCTCAGCAGTGTTGGATCCGTACCACATAGGGTTGATAGAAGAATTAGAGAAGATCCAACGGAGAGCAGCGCGCTTCGTTACAGGATCATTTAGTAGTCGCGAAAGCGTTACGGAGATGATAGATAAACTCCAGTGGAAGACTCTGCAGGAGAGACGCTCAGTAGTTCGGTACGGGCTTTTGTTGAAGTTTCGAGAACATACCTTCACCGAGGAGTCAAGCAGTATATTGCTCCCTCCTACATATATCTCGCGAAGAGACCATGAGGATAAAATCAGAGAGATTAGAGCCCACACAGAGGCATACCGACAATCCTTCTTTCCACGAACAATACGAGACTGGAATAGAAGGGAGAACCGATAGAGGTACTCAAGGTACCCTCCACCAAACACCGTCAGGTGGCTTGCGGAGTATGGATGTAGATATAGATGTAGATGTACTGCAGTGTGATACAAATACAGAGGAGATGAAGAAATTAGAACTGGGTATAAATAAGTCACCTTGCTATAGAGTATAGCTAGGTCTCTCATACCTATCACAGCCTTCTCATGGACGGAAATCAATGATCAGCACAAGGGTGACAAAGGTGATACAATATTGTGTAAGACTGGGTACGATATTAATGAAAACAACACACTGTTGTAAGTGGAGTTCCATCGACACTGAATTTAGCACCAGTTAATGTTTTGTAATGCTTTTCATATAATTCTTTGTTCTTTGTTTCATATAATTCTTTGTTTTGGGTGGCTTGAACTCTTTCTCTCTATTTAGATATTGTAATTGAATGCACTTAACTGTAACTAACATCGTTCCACTGTTAGTACTCTTATGTCTCCATTCGTCCTGAAACTGTAGTTTAGTGCCTCTGTATCTGTACGCTGTCAACAGATTACCTGTATGCTACCTGTGTATCTTATGTCCATGTACGAGGGTTGGACAAAATATGGAAACACCGCGAGAATGCATTCCTCAGCACATAACTGCAGATCATAGCCAAGCCTACCACGTCCAGGGAAAGCAGAATTACGTCATGCACTAACACACAAAGCGACGAAACTGTGTGTCGACTGATGGTGACAGACGGTCACTGAAGAGGATTTCGAGGAAAAATATTTGGACGATAACTGCAAACGCAACTTCAGATACGAATGCCGCACTCATGAACACTAGTCAGCACTAAAACAACACGAGCCCCATTAGCAGAGAACTGTGCAGCGAGATGGAATTCAAAAACTAATTACCAGCGACGCAAATGCATGTAGCACTAAGCCATAAAATCTGGGTTGTGGAGCAATGGAACAACTTCATTTTTTTCGGATGAGTCTTATTTCACACTGTCCACACCTTATGGCCGAGTGAAACATGGCGGGGGTTTGGTTATGATTTGGACAGCCACGTCGTGGTATTCAATGAGCCACATGAGTACTCTGGAAGTGTTATGTGACCATCTTGGATGATTGGGACCATCCGGTGGTACAGTGTTTGTTCCTCAATGTTGGTATTGTGCTGGAAGACGACAGTACCTTTGTTCACACTGTTCGCATCCTCCAAGATTGGTTTTGTGAACATGAGGACGAATTGTCGCTCGTGCCCTGGCCACCGCAGTCGTTAGATATGATTATTACTGGAGAGATATTATTAGGAGGTTGGTCACATTGTATTATTGGTAGGTTACAGAATTTATCTGTTGGTAGGTTATACTAAATGTGAATGTTATACATATTTTTACTGTTGGGAGCTTACACTGAATGTGAATGATATAAATAATTAGATCTTTTACTGTTGGGAGGTTTCGGAATTTTTCTGTTGGGAGGTTACACCTTATACACTGGAGTGTCAAAGACACTGGTATAGGCATGCGTATTCAAATACCGATGTATGTAAACTGGCAGAATACGGCACTGCGGCCGCCGGCGCGTATATAAGACAAGTGTCCGTCGCAATTGTTAGGTCGCACGGAGCCAGGGCAGGCGAGTAAGATGTATGGGGCAGCGGAAAGATGACATTTTAAGCCAAAAACATTTTTTAATCTCGACCTTCCTTTTGATTGTCAGTCAGAACCTGACGAACCGGTTCGGCAACAACCCTTTTAATTTCCAAATCTTCTGTTACCATTCGTTGAATCGAGCTCCAAGGTAACCAACTAATCTCTGACAGTTAGTCAATTGTCTGTCGACGGTCTGCGAGCACAAGCTCCAGAATTTTTTCTATAGTTTCGATTCGAGCAGTTGTTGGACGTCCAGAACGAGATTTGTCATCAGTCGAAGTTCACCATTTTTGAATCGAGCAAACCACTCCTACACCTGAGTTTAGCTGTTTTCGACATTAAAACAGTTTCAGCGGCATTTTTACCGAGTAGGAAACAAATCCTCATAGCTTCAGGTTGTTCACTTAAGCTTGGAATCAGAGAAAACGAAACAAGAACAAAGCAGCGCTGGAAACAACAAACCCTGCAGATAAACAGAACAAGCCAAGTCGCCAACATTTTTTTTTTACCCCCTCGTATGGTAATATGTTGTGTTGTTATTGGTGTTTCCGTATTTTCGTGCACCCCCTGTAACTAGTATCCATGTGTATTTTGTGTTCATTTTTGAAGACCATGCGACGTGTGTAAATGTAAATGCTGCTGTTTGATAAGTGAAGTTTAGTTGTATAGTATTCGATATAAACTGAGTGACCAGAAAACGTGTGAAGAGTTGTTCCGTTTAAAGACGTGCCGTGAACGACGTTTTAATGCTACAACTACACGTTTCATGTGGTGCGAGTGTAGACTCGATATCTGAGCAGTCTATTACACTGAAAATTTCAGTTTTGGCATGTCGCGAGTCAACCTACTTCGAATATGGAGTGATAATCAGTGCACCATTACCAAAGATTAGTGTGTAAACAATGTGTAGATTGGAACCAGTAGCATTGAGACAATGTTACCCCAAGCGTAGACCGCCGCACAGGACGAAATCAAGTGCTTGACATTCGGACGTCACGTCGACTCTGTATAGTCTTCTGAGCTATCAACACTCTACTGAGAGTCAGATCGCCCCACATTTTGAATGTGCGGCTTAAGGAACACATGTCTACCAGGACTTTGTGGAGACAAATGCATCATCCTGTGTTCCAGTCTCTTCCTATTACCTTTGACAAGACAAATGGCTCTGAGCACTATGGGACTCAACTGCTGAGGTCATTAGTCCCCTAGAACTTAGAACTAGTTAAACCTAACTAACCTAAGGACATCACAAACATCCATGCCCGAGGCAGGATTCGAACCTGCGACCGTAGCGGTCTTGCGGTTCCAGACTGCAGCGCCTTTAACCGCACGGCCACTTCGGCCGGCTTTGACAAGACAGTATAACATCATATTCATCACTATGGGGGAAAAAGAAAGATCACGAGCACCAAATTTAAATGCTAAATTAACAACAGAATCAGTAGCTGCAAAAATAACACAGATAATCGGAATACACAAACCTACTGAAATCCCCAAAACCAGAACACCAGAAGACATCACATCCAATAAGCTGAAACAAACAAACAAAAAAAAAAAAGCCATGCTAACAACAGCAGACAAAGAAAGCTTCATGATGATTGTGGATGAAAAGGAATACATAGACAAAACTCTAAATTTCACTAAGAGCGACAATATCACCAAAATGACTAGTGACCCAATAGGATCGTACCAGAAAAACTTTCAATAAATATTGAACAACATCAAAAATATTTTCTCAAAAGACCATATAATAAGAATGACCTAGAAAAATCCAATGGTATCTACTAAATTCCCTACCAAAAGTGTACAAACAAGATACTCCATTAGTCTTTTTGTTAAAATTCGTGCAGGACATACATATTTTAGCTGACTTTTCTTCTTTGATTCTACACATTTATCGCGATTTAAATTTTCATCGTTTATTATACCAAGGAATTTAGTTTATTTGTAATTTTTTGCTATGCACTCATCTGCGCAAATTTTGATATCTTCATTGTGTTGCTGTTTTAGTCTTAAATTTAAAGAAAATAGTTTACCATTGTTATTATGCAGTTTTATTTCAGCAAACGTTTGGACAGCATTACTTACTCCCAAGTTCGTTTTTATTTCGATATTTCTCTGTGACATGGTTGAGTGGTAGAGTTCTTTCATGTCCATTAGGAACTAAATTTCCGTAATTACCCACGGTTGGAATGAGATTTTGTATAAAATAAAAAGCAAAGAGCCAAATTTAGATTCGTCTGAGACAGAGAAATGTAGAACTCACGCTTCAGATCTTATTCTCTCTCTTGACGTTTTTGTAACTTCTGTGTATTGGCTCCTGTTTTTCAAGTATGATGGAATACAGTCTTCTGTCTTCCCTCTTATACATTGCACTTTTAATATTTCTACTAAAATTTTATGGACGAGAAAGCCAGATGCTTCTGTTAGATGGATAAACACTCCTTTACATTTCTTTCTAAAGTCTCAGTTGGTTATGACGTTTTCAGTGAGATCTATGAATGCATACAGCGTATGTATCTTTCTGGAAGCCAAACTGGTTCTTATTGATTACCTCAAATTTCATCGGAAATGCAAAGAGTCTACGTGCATGAACGCATTCAGATATTTGTTGTATGACTGGTGGAAGAGGTATGGAGTCTATAATTTTCTGGTTCACAGTCTTTTCGCTTTTTATGTAATACTTTTAACAACGCTGTCTTCAAGAAACTTGGAAAAATTCCTTCCAAGAATAATGTGTTGAGTTCCAAATTACAATATTACATTTTTGTGACGATATTTCGTCAATTCCACATATTTTGTTGAAAGATTTGTATTATCTGTGGTATTTATTCCTCTGATTTCATGGCGTGAAACTCTGATCTTCGTTTACTCTTCCCGATATGCAACAGGTGGGTATTAATGGACTGAAAAGCATTTTGTTTCGATTTTCTAAGTCAAATATTTAATTATTCTACCCTAGAGCGATGGAATAATTCATTAACATAGCCAAATGCGTAGTTTGAATTGTAACACACAGAAAAAAAATGTAGTAGGCTGGGACGAAGTTTTCTACAACATAAAGTCAGCAGTGGAGTGAAAATTTCTTTCAATAAATGTTTCCAATTGCAGTACCAAAATATTATTCTAGCGTTGCCACTATTACAGTGAAGCTTAGCTCAGCCAATATTAAGTTTCTTCCACTAAGTAAATCTACTCCTATGCTTTGCTGCGTAACCAGCTTGACGCACAGTGGACTCTGCGGTATAATACAAGACGCACCATTCGAGACGTGCCAGGAATGTGTAATAACAATATTCTCAGACCTAGCGCCGCAGCTTCTTATTCCTGGAAGCGGTCCGTGCTAGGGTTTCAGGAAGCGTGCTAGGCGTGGGCGCCAAACAGAGGCACGAGAGGCTATCGCTGCACAAACACTGCTAACCCAGGGACAAGGCGCTTAGGCAAGCGGAATGCTCGGTGTATCTTTCTCACTTTTCATTCCAGCTGCCACTGCCACTTCGGTCTCCCATTGTCTTCAGGTGCCGTCATGATCACAACGGCAGTTGAGCAGATTATACACTACTGGCCATTAAAATTGCTACACCAAGAACAAATGCAGATGATAAACTGGTATTCATTGGACAAATATATTATACTAGAACTGACATGTGATTACATTTTCACGCAACTTGGGTGCATAGATCCTGAGAAATCAGTACCCAGAACAACCACCTCTGGCCGTAATAACGGCCTTACTACGCCTGGGCACTGAGTCAAACAGAGCTTGGATGGCGAATCAGGTACAGCTGCCCATGCAGCTTCAACAGGATACCATAGTTCATCATGAGTAGTGACTGACGTATTGTGAGGAGCCAGCTGCTCGGATACCAGTGACCAGACGTTTTCAATTGGTGAGAGATCTGGAGAATGTGCTGGCCAGGGCAGCAGTCGAACGTTTTCTGTATCCAGAAAGGCCCGCACAGGACCTGCAACGTTCGGGCGTGCATTATCCTGCTGAAATGTAGTATTTCGCAAGGATCGAATGAGGGGTAGAGCCACGGGTCGTAACACATCTCAAATGTAACGTCCACTGTTCAAAGTGCCGTCAATGCGAACAAGAGGTGACCGAGACGTGTAACCAATGGCACCCCATACCATCACGCCGGGTGATACTCCAGTATGGCGATGACGAATACACGCTTCCAATGTGCATTCACCGCGGTGTCGCCAAACACGGATGCGAGAGTCATGATGCTGTAAACAGAACCTGGATTCATCCGAAAAAATGACTTTTTGCCTTTCGTGCACCCAGGTTCGCCGAGTACACTATCGCAGACGCTCCTGTCTGTGATGCAGCGTCAAGGGTAACCGCAGCCATGGTCTCCGAGCTGATAGTCCATGCAGCTGCAAACGTCGTCGAACTGTTCGTGCAGATGGTTGTTGTCTTGCAACCGTCCCCATCTGTTGACTCAGGGATCGAGACGTGGCTGCACGATCCGTTACAGCCATGCGGATAAAATGCCTGTCATCTAGACTGGTAGTGATACGAGGCCGTTGGGATCCAGCACGGCGTTCCGTTCCGTATTACCCTCCTGAACCCACCGATTCCATATTCTCCTAACAGTCATTGGATCTCGACCAACGCGAGCAGCAAAGTCGCGATACGATAAACCGCAATCGCCATAGGCTACGATCCGACCTTTATCAAAGTCGGATACGTGATGGTACGCATTTCTCCTCCTTACACGGGGCATCCCAACAACGTTTCACCAGGCAACGCCGGTCAACTGCTGTTTGTGTATGAGAAATCGGTTGGAAGCTTTTTTCATGTCAGCACGTTGTAGGTGTCGTCACCGGCGCCAACCTTGTGTGAATGCTCTGAAAAGCTAATCATTAGCATATCACAGCATCTTCTTCCTGTCGGTTAAATTTCGCGTCTGTAGCACGTCATCTTCGTGGTGTAACAATTTTAATGGGCAGTAGTGTAAGTGCTTTAAAGAATTTTTTCCCCTCTCGTTAGTGTTCTTACTGAGTTGATGCGACACACGTGTGCCATTCTCTCCTCCTAAGTGTAGTACCTGCATACAACGTTTTATTTTGTCACATATATCTCTCCGTCTTCTCCTACTATTTTTGCCATTTAGAGCTCTGTGTAATGCCTTATGTCTTACCACACGTCCTTTCATACCGTTCCTTCTTCTTCTCAATGTCTCCCACATATTCCTTTCATCGTCTATTCTGCTGACGTTTCCAATCAGTCCACCAAATTTTCAGCATTCTTTTGTCACACGACACCTCAGACGCTGCAATTCTCGTTTTCTCTGATCTTCCCGCAGTACCAAGATTCACTTCACAGAATTCAGACTTACCAGCTAGGAAATTCAGTAGGAGACCTCTTTTTAGGAATTTTAATCTCTGTCTCTGTCCTCTTTGCTTCGTCCGTCATACGTTTCTTTGCTTTCAAAGTAATAGAATTGCTTCACTTTGGGTACTACATAGTCAACAATTTTGATATCAAATGACGCTAATCTCGTTTCTACTGTTCATCCTTTCTTCTTTCTCTGGTGTTCTCAGAGTTCATTTTTCGTGCACTGTAGATGTTTCATTCCATACAGAAGGTCCTGTACTTTTCCCTCTTTCACAGAGGTTAGTAGTGTCATAAGGGAATCTTATTACTGATATCCTTTATTCCCACTTCTGAAACTTCGTTTTTTTCCTTCATTATTACTTCAATATAAATATTGAACAGTACAGAAGAGCCGGCCGCGGTGGTCTAGCGGTTCTAGGCGCTCAGTCCGGAACCGCGCGACTGCTACGGTCGCAGATTTGAATCCTGCCTCGGGCATGGATGTGTGTGATGTCCTTAGGTTAGTTAGATTTAAGTAGTTCTAAGTTCTAGCGGACTGATGACCACAGATGTTAAGTCTCATAGTGCTGAGAGCCATTTGAACCATTTTTAAGTACAGAAGAAAAACTGCACTTCCTTCGTTACGACATTCGTAATCCGTGCTTTTCACGCTTACTCTTCTGATTCTAATTGTTTCTCCATAGTATTGTTTCTGCATATTATTCATATTTAAGATAGCCCAGCTCTCTGCCATTGCAGTCTCTCCATTTCAGAAGACGAAAGTTTGACAGCAACAAGTTCTACACCATTGAAGTGTAAACTTTGCGGAAGAGTCTGACGACCAAATTACATCTGACCATACCATCTGAACTTTTCTCAAGGTATTACTCACACAGTCAGAACTGACTGTAAGTAACCATGTCTCTGGAAGTATATCTTCAGTATCGACTCATCTATCTTCAAGATATCAAGTCAAATACATTGCCTCACAGATAAGTGGGGCACCATGACTAGGAGAAGGAAAAGCATTGAAACTCGGCGGGTTGAGAGGATATGTGATGCTGTTTATGTGATTACAAAATCGGCCGGCCGGGTTGGCCAAGCAGTTCTAGGCGCTACAGTGTGGAACCGCGCGACCGCTTGATCCAGTTTTTTTACAAAATCTAATCAAGTTTACAAAGAACTTGGAGTATGAGCCGATTTATCAATATTGGATTGCATCGCGTCTGGTCTAGGTACATACGCTGACTTGTATCTTCTCCTGAGGGAAGCTGTCCCACAACTGTTGAAATTGGTCTTTGATGCCCTGGATACTATATCTGGAACGGAGTTGACATGCGAGCTGGTACCAAATATGTTCTATCGAGGACATATCTGCGGATCTTGGTGGCCACTGCAGCACCTCAACATCACACAAGTAATTCATAGAGACACGTGCCGGACAAGCATTGTTGTTGTTGTGAAAAATGGCACAAAATAAGAGGGAATACACGATATCACAAAATATCTGTCGCATAGCATTGTACCGTCAGAGTTCCCTCAGTCATAACCAGCCGCGACATGAGTCATACCTGATGGTTCCCAACATTATAGTGCAAGGACTAACACCGCTGTACCACTCCAAAACATTGGAAGAATGGTGATGACGATGATGTTTGGATTGTGGTGTGCTCAACTGCGTGGTCATCAGTGCCCATGCAAAGTCCCTATTTTTACGCAGTCCAATCTAGCCACTGCCACGAAAGATTATGATGATGAAATGATGAGGACAACACAAACACCAGGCCGGCAACCGAATCCGGGACCCATTGATCCAGAGGCAGCAATGCCAGCCACTAGACCGCGACCTGCGGACCTTGGAAGAATGGGACCTCTCCCTATTACCATTTAAAATTCGTTCCCTGTTCTAGTTTATTAGCTGTGTACGCACACTGCAATTTATCGTACGGAATTTTCAGTCCTAGTTTTTGATGTTGCTTTGCTGCTGTATGCTGTGCACTATTTTCGAGAAATCTGCAAAAGTGTTTGAAAAGAAAATGCTGTTTAGAGACAGGAATTTCTTTGTAAGTTCAGATGCGTATTTATTTCAGAGGTCAAGTTACATTCAGGGTTGCATTGTATTTTTATAGAAGCAAAAAAAATGGTTCAAATGACTCTGAGCACTATGGGACTTAACTGCTGTGGTCATCAGTCTCCTAGAACTAACCTAAGGACATCACACACATCCATGCCCGAGGCAGGATTCGAACCTGCGACCGTAGCGGTGCGCGGTTCCAGACTGAAGCGCCTAGAACCGCTCGGCCACTCCGGCCGGCTTTATAGAAGCAGTTAGCTGCTATTTGTCGACAGTGTTGAGCAAATACTGTAAATGATTGTATAATTCAATACAGTCAGAATTTTACACAATACGTGAGTTCAAGTTAGGAATTAGTTTGTTTGGTAATCATTTTTGAGAAGTCTTAGTAGACGGTTTTAGAAAGATTCATTCAGGTCGAGAGAAGCAGACAAGTGGTAAAAGTTACAAGTATATTTTTCTTACCTCTTCTGCTACCCCTCTTGTTGACAAATGTGACTTGAGCTTTGTTCCAACCACTGGATACCTTGAATCGAACTTAAGAACTCAAGTAACTTATCGCCTTGGAAGCAGAATAACATACGACGAACTAAATAATGACGACTTAAAAAGCAAATAGGACAGGCAAAGACAGCATCTTTGGCCAAGAGAAGTCTGCTGAAATCAAACTTGAATTTTAGTCTGAGAAAGAAATTTCTGAGCACGTTAATATACGGTAGAGATCAGAAACTGAGCGAGTCTAATGTTCGGACTGCATACTTCAGAGATCACGGCGCTCCTCTTCCATTAATGTTAACGGGCTTCCTTCGTTCCCGCAATAGTTCCGCGACTATCAGTCTGAGAACTGTGGCGCTGTGTCGTCTTCATAGTCGTCCACTTGTTCTCTCTTACTGAAGCTTGAGGGAGCGTAATGTTAGTAGTGACTGACTGGAGTGCAGAAGATGATCACGATCTAGGCGTTGTGAAGTATCACAGACAAGGCGAAACGACGGATAGTCGGGGTCAAATGGCCTTTAACGAAGCTGTGTTTTGTGAGACTGTGGAGGGTAAAAAACGAAAATAAATTGATGCATAGTACGCATTTGTAAATGTGATCCATTATGGGAAGGATTACATCTGGAGTAAGTTTCACTTTATAGACCACGCTTCGGGTGGAAAACATTCAAATTCGGTCCAATGCAAACAAAATTGCTGAATACTTGTTTATTCCACCTCCGCCATGAGAAAACTTATGTGCTACTTCCAACAATACCACCACTTGCAAAGTAGGTTAGAAATCAGATTAATAATGTTGCTCACGCAGCATATGTTCACTTTATCGGGCAACAACAAAGTTATTGACTGTGGTTGGTATCGTCAGAATGGAAATAATGAAGTCACTGTAAAAAGGTCATTAATTTTGGCACTTTTCTTGAATGGATTCTCACGTAGATTTCGTCGAAGTTGTTATGGCTCATCTTGTTGATTCTAGGGTGATTCCACTTTGATTGCTAGATGGTCCAGATCTGTATTTTAGCAATATTTGAAGACCTAATAAATGCGTATTTCAGGAAATTCTTAATTATCAAACAATCCCAGATCAGAACAATGGTATGGTAGAAATAATTTTTGACTTGGTGTTCACAATAGACATTTTTATTAAACTTCTTGAAAATTCACATATACTTCTTCTTAATTGTCACATCATCAAGAAAACAGTTTTGTATCAATCTACATATATTTAATTTCCACTTTAATGAAACACAAAACTTGACTGTTCTTTTACAAAGCGAAAAATACAACGTAACTTCTGCAAAGTGAAACAAAGACTGCTCTCTGTGCGCATTCGCGCCAAAACGGTCACAAGTAAGTCAAAGATTATGACAGTCTCACAGAGATGAATACACACAAAAACCATATCACTGTAATATATCGATACTTCGGAGTACCTATACATTAATAAAACCAAATGTGAATATTGTCACAAAAATATGTCTGTTTCTTCGCAGAAAAGTAGTACGATATTACTGGTATCGAGAACTGGGGTTGGAGTGCGGTAATGGTCACGTAAATAAAGAACCATTCCATACTTCAAACGAAAACTGGGCACAGAGCAACGTCACCGTTATATCCGTACGACAAAAAAGCGCCCTGAAACTTCCTGGCAGATTAAAACTTTGTGCCGGACCGAGACTCGAACTCGAACTCGACAGCGCACACTCAGCTGCAGAGTGAAAATCTCATACTCTAAAAAAGCGCGCTATTTCTGTATTCCTTTGGTCATGGCAACTTGCGATTATGGTCAAACAGCGAATTATGTAGCCCATCATTCATTTCCGTTATTTATCTTAATAATGATTTTAACAATTAGAAATTGCACTTGTTCCTCAGTCATCTTTCCTGGCACTGCCGTTACAGACTCGTTAACGCCTCGAAAGTGTGTATTTGTCAACGTAATTATTAAACTCCTGTGAATAGATATTAAATTTTAAAATATACAGCAGTCTTCGAAAAAGTTTTATCTACAAGGTGTTTTCCGTAAGAGTGTGCAAAAATTTAACAGGGCGTAGAGGAGGATGCTCCACTGAACAATTTGAGACCTGGGGCCGGAGAAGACAGCTTTCTTGTTTCTTTGCAGAAATAAAGATTGCACGTATAAAATAAAGATCACAATACATGCAAACTTGTATGCATATGTTACTTGTAAATAAGCTGGAAACAGTGATGCTAGACAAAGTTTACTACGATATCTTCTTAAGCCCACTTCTCCGACCGAGATTCCCTTAGTCAAATAGTTCGGTGGACCATTTTTAATGTCCTATTACATTTCTGCACGCTCTTACGGAAACAACCTGTGTATAGAAGTATGTGTAAACAGTAGAATATTCACTGCTAACCGATTACGCTTCATATTGGTATATAAATTGCTTCTGTCATTTAGGCACGTTGGACATTTTGTAACATTTCAACTTCCACTTGAGAATGGCTATAAAGCCGAAATCACGATTTATGAAATAAATGAATACTAATTTACAATGTAACGGCTGCTGAGTGAGATAAGTCCACCTGTACCGGGTAGCAGATTCAGGTGATGAGCGGACTGTGGCGAAGACGCAATAGTCGACTCTACAGGCACATAGAGACTGTGAGTTCGGAGATGTCACAGGACTCGCTGGCGCGCTTACAGCGAGTATACGGAGCTCATTCCTGGTCTCTAGTGCCCGGTACACCGCATTAGTGAAACATGGACCGTGGGAATACCAGAAAAGAAGAGAATCGAAGCGTTAGATATATGGTGCTATAGATGGATGTTGAAATATAGGTGGTTTAAATGGTTCAAATGGCTCTGAGCTCTATGGGACTTAACTTCTGAGGTCATCAGCCCCCTAGAACTTAGAACTACTTAAACCTAACTAACCTAAGGACGTCACACACATCCATGCGGTCGCGCGGTTCCAGACTGTAGCGCCTAGAACCGATCGGCCACTCAGGCCGCCAAATTTAGGGTGACTGATAAAGAATGAGAAGGTTCTTCCAGAATCGGCTGGAAAATGAATGTATCGTCAAAGTAGACAAGAAGAAGGGATAGCATGATAGCATATGATTTAAAACTTACAGGAATAACTTCCAAAATGATAATAGAGGGATTGGTAGAGAGTAAAAAGTGTAGAGGAGGACAGAGATTGGAATGCATCCAACAAATAATTGACAACGTTCTAAAGACTTCGGGATGACAGAATTATCTATCAACTCTTCACGCGAATTTCTGTAGACTTGAACATGCTATTTTCGTGTATTACAGCGTAAAGTTTCTTGCAACCAATAATGGAAACAAACACGGAATAAATCCCTTTAACGCACGTTCTGTAGTCCCGGAACTGATTATCACGAACATGAGCCGCGTGGGAATCCTGATTAGTTGTCAATAGAGAGAAATTGGTCGCAGTAGTGGGTAGTCGTGAGTAGAGGAGTTCTCGGTAAGAGCAGCTCGCAGCACACAAACAGCCCATTAGCGGGCGTAAGGCGATACTCGCTGCGGACGTGCCGGGCCTCTTATTAGCCCCGACTGGGCAACGTGCAATCTCTTTCCTCTGCAGTTCCCCAATGGGCTCGGTTTCAGAGTAGACCTTCGCCTTCTTTAGTGCGCCCGTCTTACGACAGGTTTCAACTGGAGGTTCTCCGTCGTGTCCTGTCCCGAGTATCTTCCATCAATCGTTCGCATGTTCCTCCATTTCTAATGTGTCCATCATTTCATTTCTATTCCTACCTCTTCCCCTCATCTCTCATTTCTTCTTCCCTCTCTATAATTCTTTGTTGCAGACAGGTCCGCCGCAATACGTGCCCCAGCCAAGATTGTTCTTCTTTCTGATTTTTTCCAGTAATTTTCTTTCTTCTCTTATTTTCTTCGTTACTAATTCATTCTTAAATCTGTACACTTGCTTTAAGCTCTCTGCTTCATGCTACGTTTCAAAACTTTATACCTTTCTTCTTGCTTATTATTATCGCTTTTCTCTTTTCTATATTTATCTGCATTCCATACTCCTCACCCCTTCTTGCAGTACTCAACATTCTAGGTTACTGCGCGCTAGGTTTGCAATTCAGAGGGATGAGGTTGATTCTAGACATCATATTGCTTTCTCATCAAATTCAAACATGAAACCAAAATCTGAAATACATAGGAGAACAGGAAAATAATGAAAATGTTGCATCGGCTACTGTGGAAGTCAGCACCGACATAAACAAAGAAGGAGAAGTTGCCATGGTCGGTGGCAGGAATCCAATGTCATCTGTACAAAATAATATAATTAACAGATAACTTTAGTTCTCTTAAGGGAAGAAACATACACTACTGGCCATTAAAATTGTTACACCAAGAACAAATGCAGATGATAAACTGGTATTCATTGGACAAATACATTACACTAGAACTGGCATGTGATTACATTTTCACGCAATTTGGGTGCATAGATCCTGAGAAGTCAGTACCCAGAACAACCACCTCTGGCCGTAATAACGGCCTTGATACGCCTGGGCATTGACCCAAACAGAAATTGGATGGCGTGTACAGGTACAGCTGCCCATGCAGCTTCAACACGATACCACAGATCATAAAGAGTAGTGACTGGCGTATTGTGACGAGCCAGTTGCTCGGCGACCATTAACCAGACATTTTCAATTGGTGAGAGATCTGAAGAATGTGCTGGCCAGGGCAGCAGTCGAACATTTTCTGTGTCCAGAAAGGCACGTATAGGACCTGCAACATGTGGTCGTGCATTATCCTGCTGAAATGTAGGGTTTCGAAGGGATCGAATGAAGGGTATAGCCACGGGTCGTAACACATCTGAAATGTAACGTCCACTATTCAAAGTGCCGTCAGTGCGAAGAGGACGTGACCGAGACGTGTAACCAATGGCACCCCATACCATCACGCCGAGTGATACGCCAGTATGGCGATGATGAATACACGCTTCCAATGTGCATTCACCGCGATGTCACCAAACACAGATGCGACCATCATGATGCTCTAAACAGAACCTGGATTCATCCGAAAAAATGACGTTTTGCCATTCGTGCACCCAGGTTCGACGTTGAGTACACCATCGCAAGCGCTCCTGTCTGTGATGCAGCGTCAAGGGTAACCGCAGCCACGGTCTCCGAGCTGATAGTCCATGCTGCTGCAAACGTCGTCGAACTGTTCGTGCAGATGGTTGTTGTCCTGCAAACGTCCCCATCTGTTGACTCAGGGATCGGGTCGTGGCTGCACGATCCGTTACAGCCATGCGGATAAGATGCCTGTCATCTCGACTGCTAGTGATACGAGGCCGTTGGGATCCAGCACGGCGTTCCGTATTACCCTCCTGAACCCACCGATTCCATATTCTGCTAACAGTCATTGGATCTCGACCAATGCGAGCAGCAATGTCGCGATACGATAAACCACAAGCGCCATAGGCTACAGTCCGACCTTTATCAAAGTCGGAAACGTGATGGTATGCATTTCTCCTCCTTACACGAGGCATCACAACAACGTTTCACCAGGCAACGCCGGTCAACTGCTGTTTGTGTATGAGAAATCGGTTGGAAACTTTCCTCATGTCAGCACGTTGTAGGTGTCGCCACCGGCGCCAACCTTGTGTGAATGCTCTGAAAAGCTAATCATTTGCATATCACAGCATCTTCTTCCTGTCGGTTAAATTTCGAGTCTGTAGCACGTCATCTTCTTGGTGTAGCAATTTTAATGGCCAGTAGTGTATAAAAGTTATCTAAATTTATTTCTCTTAAAGGAAGAAACATAACTTATTTCCTGTGCTTCCTATGCCTCCTACATGTAAGTACTTTCCTCTCTATGACTACTCGTAAAACGCAGGCTACCTAACGTCTTCTTATTACTCAGTACTGATGCTCTCGAAGTTTTCCACCGAACTAGGCGGACCAGCGATGGGCGGCTAGTTAAATCGGCGTTAACAGAGGGCGCTGAACTCTGTGTTCTTGAATTTGTGGCGCTGCCCTCTCTTTCCACAGGCGCGCGTGTCAGCTGCTTCTTGGTGCCTTTTCGCGGCGCTGAACAGAATGAGTAACAAAAATTATGAACGACAACGACACACATGCAACAAAGGAGGCGAAAACGAGGAAGAGGGCACTTGGTTTTTCTGTCAGGACAAAGCAGAGACAGGTCGAAAAACTCGGAGAAATTCGAATTTACGAGAGGAATAAAACTGATCGTAGGAGTACTCGGAATATAGGCGCTCTCTTAGATAACGTATAAAGTGTGATAGGTGCTTCTACTCTTCGGGACATACTGTGCTTTATGTTCATAGTTACCAAATCACTCATCGCAATGACAGCATATGATTCAGTCAAGAATTGTCAAGAATGTGATAATTCCAATTCCAAAGAAGGCAAGTGTGATATTAGCGAAGTATTTGCACAAGAATCGAAAAAATGCTGGGAACCAGTCTCAGCTCAGTCTGGGTTCCGGAGAAATGTAGAAAGATGTGAGGCAATATTCACCTAGCGACTTGCCTTAAGAGATAAGTTAATTAAAGGCCTGTGTTTATGGGATTTGTAGATTTAGGAAAATCTTTTGACAATTTTGATTGGAATATACCCTCTAAGATTCTGAAGGTAGCAGGGCTAAGATACAGGGATCGGAAGATTACTGACAATCTACAAAAACCAGACTGCAGTTATAAGAGTAGAAAGGCATAAAAGGGAGGCATGGTTGAGAACGTGGTGAGAGATGTTTGTAGACTATCTTCGATGTTATTCTTTCTGCAGAATGAGCGAGCAGTAAATGAAAGTAAATAAAAATCTGGAGAAAGAATTTAAAGACCAGTACCGTGACAGGAAATGGAAATTTTTGGTTTCCTGATGAAATTGTTGTTCCGTCAGAGAGAACAAAGGACTTTGAAGAGAAGTTCAGCAGAATGAATAGAAAAGAGGCTTTAAGATGAGCATCAACAGAAGTAAAATATGGATAATTGGATGTATCGAGTTACATAAGGTGATTCTGAGGGAATTAGATTAGGCCATGAAACACAAAAGGTAGTAGATGAGTTTTGTTATTTCGAAGCAAAAGAACTGATGTTGGTTGAAGCAGAGAGGATATAAAATACAGACTGGCTATATTAAGGAAAGCGTTTCTGAAAAAGAGGAATTTGTTAACGTGTAATATAAATTTAAGTGTTAGGAGGTCTTTTCTGAAGGTATTTGTCTGGAGTGTAGCCTCGTACGGAAATAAAACGTAGAAGATTAACTTGTTCAGACAAGAACAGGCTAGCTTTAAATATGTGGTGCTACAGAAGAATGCTGAAGATCAGATGGACAGCTCAAGTGACCAATGATTACATAATGGACTTGAGGGGGAAAAAAGGAAATGTATGGAGCTACTTGAGTAATAGAAGTCATCAATTGATATAATACATCGTGAGGCATCGAGAAATAAATTTGGTAATGGAGAGAAGTATGACGTAAAAATCGTAAAAGGGAACCCTAGGTCTTATTACAGTAAGCAGGATCAGTTGGGCGTAGGTTGGAATAGTTATTAGATTAGATTAGATTAGATTTACTTTCATTCCAATTGATCCGTAGTGAGGAGGTCCTCCAGGATGTAGAACATGTCAGAAAACAAATAATACATGACAAATATTTGCAACTGAAACAAATAAGCTAATGTGCCTCCCACAGGTCCCGAATGGGATGATCGTCATTTTTTTTAATGAACACTATATGAAAGAATCATTTTACAAACACTAATGCACTAAATTTAAAAAAAAAAAAGTTTTTTTTTATTTATAAGGTAACCAACAAATCCTTTAGGCTTCTCTTAAACTGAATTTCATTGGTTGTTAGCTTTTTATGGCTGCTGGCAAGTTATTGAAAATGTGTGTTCCTGAATAATGCACACCTTTTTGTACAAGAGAAAGTGACTTTAAATCCTTGTGAAGATTATTCTTATTTCTAGTATTGATTCCATGAATTGAGCTGTTGGTTTGAAAAGGTGATATATTTTTAATGACAAATTTCATTAAGGAATAAATATATTGGGAAGCAGTATTTAGTATCCCTAGTTCCCTAAACAGGCTTCTGCAGGATGTTCTTGAGTCCACACCACATATAACTCCTACTGCACGTTTTTGTGGCCGGAAAACTTTAGCTTGGCTTGATGAATTACCCCAAAAAATTATCCCATATGACATTATGGAATGAAGGTAAGCATAGTATGCCAGCTTTTTCATTTTTATATCCCCTATACCTGACACAATTCGCATTGCAAATAGAGATTTGTTAAGACGCTCAGCAGTCTGTGGTGTGCTCCTCCCAGTTGAATTTATTATCAAGCTGTAATCCCAAGAATTTAACACTGTCCACTTCCATCTGCTTGTCATCGTACAGGGTGTTTCAAAAATGACCGGTATATTTGAAACGGCAATAAAAACTAAACGAGCAGCGATAGAAATACACCGTTTGTTGCAATATGCTTGGGACAACAGTACATTTTCAGGCGGACAAACTTTCGAAATTACAGTAGTTACAATTTTCAACAACAGATGGCGCTGCAAGTGATGTGAAAGATATAGAAGACAACGCAGTCTGTGGGTGCGCCATTCTGTACGTCGTCTTTCTGCTGTAAGCGTGTGCTGTTCACAACGTGCAAGTGTGCTGTAGACAAAATGGTTTATTCCTTAGAACAAAGGATTTTTCTGGTGTTGGAATTCCACCGCCTAAAACACAGTGTTGTTGCAACAAGACAAAGTTTTCAACGGAGGTTTAATGTAACCAAAGGACCGAAAAGCGATACAATAAAGGATCTGTTTGAAAAATTTCAACGGACTGGGAACGTGACGGATGAACGTGCTGGAAAGGTAGGGCGACCGCGTACAGCAACCACAGAGGGCAACGCGCAGCTAGTGCAGCAGGTGATCCACCAGCGGCCTCGGGTTTCCGTTCGCCGTGTTGCAGCTGTGGTCCAAATGACGCCAACGTCCACGTATCGTCTCATGCGCCAGAGTTTACACCTCTATCCATACAAAATTCAAACGCGGCAACCCCTCAGCGCCGCTACCATTGCTGCACGAGAGACATTCGCTAACGATATAGTGCACAGGATTGATGACGGCGATATGCATGTGGGCAGCATTTGGTTTACTGACGAAGCTTATTTTTACCTGGACGGCTTCGTCAATAAACAGAACTGGCGCATATGGGGAACCGAAAAGCCCCATGTTGCAGTCCCATCGTCCCTGCATCCTCAAAAAGTACTGGTCTGGGCCGCCATTTCTTCCAAAGGAATCATTGGCCCATTTTTTCAGATCCGAAACGATTACTGCATCACGCTATCTGGACATTTTTCGTGAATTTGTGGCGGTACAAACTGCCTTAGACGACACTGCGAACACCTCGTGGTTTATGCAAGATGGTGCCCGGCCGCATCGCACGGCCGACGTCTTTAATTTCCTGAATGAATATTTCGATGATCGTGTGATTGCTTTGGGCTATCCGAAACATACAGGAGGCGGCGTGGATTGGCCTCCCTATTCGCCAGACATGAACCCCTGTGACTTCTTTCTGTGGGGACACTTGAAAGACCAGGTGTACCGCCAGAATCCAGAAACAATTGAACAGCTGAAGCAGTACATCTCATCTGCATGTGAAGCCATTCCGCCAGACACGTTGTCAAAGGTTTCGGGTAATTTCATTCAGAGACTACGCCATATTATTGCTACGCATGGCGGATATGTGGAAAATATCGTACTATAGAGTTTCCCAGACCGCAGCGCCACCTGTTGTTGAAAATTGTAACTTCTATAATTTCGAAAGTTTGTCTGCCTGAAAATGTACTGTTGTCCCAAGCATATTGCAACAAACGGTGTATTTCTATCGCTGCTCGTTTAGTTTTTATTGCCGTTTCAAATATACCGGTCATTTTTGAAACACCCTGTATGTTAGGCATATGCTTGTGGGACGCCCTTTACAAGTTCTGAACTGCGGGGGGGAAGAGGCTTGCAGAGAACAGACTAATGTAAGGAGGTGCATCAAACCAGTCTTCACACGGAAGACAACGACGACAGTAGCAGAGCTAGTGGTCTGAAAGCTTGTAGCGCAGGTGCTCTATAAGCTCGTCTAACGTGAACGGTGTGTCATGGGTACTTTTACTATTCTCCCTCTCTCTGTGCTTTCTGTCCGTAGCTATTAACAGATTATGAACACAAAATACGCATTAGTCAAAATTCGGTAGAATGCCTTTTTGTCCTCAAGTGCTACGAAAATTGTATTTATTTATTGCCAAATTATAGACCTGTTACCTGATGTTTAAGACAGGTCGTACATCTTACAGTTTTCGTTTTTCGTCTTTTTACAGTTTTCTTTCCTATTGTTTTATCTACAACATTTACAAAGAATGATAATTTTCAAAATAACAATAATTTAAGGTTGAAATATAAATAAAATTTTGTTGTTTTTTTAGAAGAACATAAAAAGAAGATAGGATACATGAGAGATTTGTTAGTACCATCACCGAATGTGACTGACGGTGAATACCTCGGAATGGTTTCTTCGAGCCGTTGACCGCCAGTCACACACACACACACACACACACACACACACACACACACACACAAATGGTTATTAGTAGAGAAATAATGTTGCTTATCCTATTTATTACTAATCCTATGTATTAACTACTTTAGGTGCCCATCCATGTACAGCATTTGGTGTTTTCTTGGCTAGATTGCCAGCACTTTTGCTTATTTACTGTCACATCTCAGCTTTCTCCTCCTGTTCCTCCTCATTGTCACTATTTTCGCTGTCACTGTGGGTATCGCTGTCCATCCTCTGGAGGTTGCTGTTACGCTGCACATAGGCATGTGTGTAATGTCGTGTCCGCATATACTCTTCATGTGTTGTTTTTGAAATACTGTTTGTCAGTGCATTTAATTGTGCCCATTGTTCTTCGTCTCTTATTGCTGTGTCTGTATCTGTGTAATCTAAGTGTAGTGTATGTATATTATTCGCGTATTGCCCGCAGAAAAAGACAATGTGTTCTGGGGAACCTTCTTCCCCCCATGTGCATGTAGGTGTCTGCCTCAGACTCACGCGGTTTAAGTGCGTGGGATAAGGTCCGTGTCCGGTTAAGAAATGTACCATACCGCGTCTGTGATCGATATGTCTCATTCTCAACCGCTCCCTTATGTCAGGGAGGAAGTCGTACAGTCTACGTCCCTTATCACTTACATCCCACTCACCTTGCCATGTATCCAAACGCCAACTTTTAAGGTGACGTATCGTCTCTATGGGCACACCGGTTATTGTGTGTACCTTATCTAGTCTCCCCACCTTTAACCAGCACCTTGCAGCTCTGTATTTGATCGTGATATCTATGGGGCATATTCCGAGCACCACACACAGTGCATCCGCTGAGGTGGTACCGAAGCCTCCAGATAGCTACGAGAAGCTGGATGTTGTGGGCCGTGTGTTTCTGTATACTCTACTGAAGACTAATGACGAAGTGAATTGTCGGAGGCAGCGCAAGCGGACGGCGAGCTTCAGGCTGCTGGCTGTTGGCTGTGGGTTTAACGGCCGTGAGAGCGGTGCGGGCTGCACGCTTCTTGCAGCACGTCGGTTTTTCGCGGCGCGCGCTGTGTTCGGCAGATCTGCTGTAGGCTGTCCGCTCCGAGGCGGAGCCGGGGAGCGCAAAACACGGCGCTCTCGCAGATGCGACGGCGTCGGGGAGAGCGACGGCCGCCACGTGGCCTGCAGTCTGCGCCCTCAAACCGTTATGTCCCGCATCCGCTCTCTACGTATTATTCCTTACGGTCACATACGCTACCGGAAGAGAAAAAAATGCAACTCCCTCAAAAACAAGATAATTTTATTGACAGGAAGTTCAAATGGTTCATATGGCTCTGAGCACTATGGGACTTAACATCTCAGGTCATCAGTCCCCTAGAACTTAGAACAACTTAAACCTACCAGAATGAGATTTTCACTCTGCAGCGGAGTGTGCGCTGATATGAAACTTCCTGGCTGATTAAAACTGTGTGCCCGACCGAGACTCGAACTCGGGACCTTTGCCTCTGGCAGAAGTGAAGCTATGAGACCGGGCGTGAGTCGTGCTTCGGTAGCTCAGGTGGTAGAGCAGTTACCCGCGAAAGGCAAAGGTCCCGAGTTCGAGTCTCGGTCGGGCACACAGTTTTAATCTGCCAGGAAGTTTCAACTGAAACCTAGCTAACCTAAGGACATCACACATATCCATTTCCGAGGCAGGATTCGAACCTGCGGACGCAGCGGTCGCGCGGTTCCAGACTGAAGCGCCTAGAACCACTCGGCCACAACGGCCGGTGACAGGAAGTTCATCGCACTAGGAGTATATGATAACACATTCAGACCTAGTGAAAGACATATGTCACAGCTAAGGGCGCCAAAAGAGTCGCTCTCTGGCGGCAACGCAAGAATGTATTAGCGCACGCAAACTATCATGAAGGTGGCGAACTGCATCCTGCGACAGATTGTCCCAAGCATCTTGCGCCTTTTGTTGCAATGAGGCATCTAGAGATTAGATTAGATTAGTAATTGTTCCATTGATCACGAATACGACACTTCGTAATGATGTGGAACGTGTCAGGTTAATAAAAGGTGTCTATACAACATGTTAACATTACACAAAATATTACATGACACTCAATATTTTTTTGGGTGGGGGGTGGGGAAATTACCCACTTACTATATCCAAAAATTCATCTAATTAGTAGAAGCAGTCGCCATTAAGAAATTCTTTTAATTTCCTTTTAAATGCTATATGGCTATCTGTCGGACTTTTCATGCTATTAGGTAAGCGATCGAAGACTTTTGTGGCAGCACAATGTCCTCCCTTCTGAGCCAAAGTTAGATTTAACCTTGAGTAGTGAAGATAATCGTTTCTCCTAGTGTTGTAGCCATGTACACTGCTATTACTTTTGAATTCGTTCTGATTGTTAATAACAAATTTCATAAGTTAATATATATATTGCGAGGCTACAGTGAAAAATGGTTCAAATGGCTCTGAGCACTATGGGACTCAACTGCTGAGGTCATTAGTCCCCTAGAACTTAGAACTAGTTAAACCTAACTAACCTAAGGACATCACAAACATCCATGCCCGAGGGAGGATTAGAACCTGCGACCGTAGCGGTCTTGCGGTTCCAGACTGCAGCGCCTTTAACCGCACGGCCACTTCGGCCGGCGCTACAGTGAAGATCCCTAGCTCTTTAAATAAGTGTCTGCAGGATGATCTTGGATGAACTCCAGCAATTATTCTGATTACACGCTTTTGTGCAATGAACACTCTTTTACTCAATGATGAGTTACGCCAGAACATGATGCCATACGAAAGTAGAGAATGAAAATAAGCGTGGTTAGCTGATTTACTGAGATTATATCGCCAAAATTTGCAATGGCCCTAATAGCATAAGTAGCTGAACACAAACGTTTCAGCAGATCTTCAGTGTGTTTTTTTCCAGTTCAACCCCTCATCGATGCATACATCTTGAAATTTTGAGTATTCTACCTTATATACCGATTTCTGATCGAAGTCTATATATATTAATGGTGTCATTCCATTTACTGTGTGGAACTGTATATATGCTGTGTTTTGTCAAAGTTTAATGAGAGCCCATTCGCAGAGAACCACTTAATAATTTTCTGAAAATCATTGTTGACAATTTCATCAGTTAATTCTTGTCTGTTGGGTGTGATAGCTATATTTGTATCACAGGCAGAAAGTACCAGCTTTGCATCTTCGTGAATATAGAATGGCAAGTCATTAATATATATTAAGAACAGCAGAGAACCCAAGACCGAACCTTGCGGCAACCCATTCTTGATTGTACCCCGGTTTGAGAAATCACCAGTTTTTGCAAGCTCTGGAGATTGAATAAGATCTCGCTTCACTATGTCCCATACGTGTTCAGTTGGCGAGAGATGTGGTGATCCTGCTGGCCAGGGCAGTTGCGCACTCAGCATCGCAGCATTCGTATATGAGAAGCGCATTGCCCTGCTGAAAAACCTGTAGCACCGACATCACAACCGGTGCAGTGTAGCAGGCACCGATTACTTTACCCTGTAGCAACACCAGACCGATGGCCGCCACACTAACAAGGGAAACTCCCCGTAGCCCCCCCCCCCCAATTTAGTGATAAATTGGCCCAGTCTACAGCCCGTCAAAAACCTGAACGCACGAGCATTAAAAGAGGAAGAAGGTTACTGAACTGTGAAAAAAAGAAGCAAAATCTGTACGGTGAACGGGCCAAGCTCATCGAGCGATTGGCATTAATCACGGTGACTTGGTTGTGTGGTAACCGTGTTGGACAACGAAGCAGGACATCTGTGTTAAAATCTCCCTCGTGCCCATTTTTTCCCCATAAAATGAAGAATTTGCCGTGCGGTCATTGACGTGTCTGTTATCGTTCTCTAGTTTTGTCAATTGTCATACCTCACACTGATAATAGGATATGAGTCGTGTGGTAAGAATATATTTACCGTCGCAAGTAGATCTGATGAATAGTAAGAGCAGGCGAGATACCGCATAGACCTATCACAGCAATGAAGATAACAAATAAACGGGTGTGAACTGTGTTTGGCCGGCCGAAGTGGCCGTGCGGTTAAAGGCGCTGCAGTCTGGAACCGCAAGACCGCTACGGTCGCAGGTTCGAATCCTGCCTCGGGCATGGATGTTTGTGATGTCCTTAGGTTAGTTAGGTTTAACTAGTTCTAAGTTCTAGGGGACTAATGACCTCAGCAGTTGAGTCCCATAGTGCTCAGAGCCATTTGAACATTTTGAACTGTGTTACAACAAAGGAATTCAAGAGTCAAAATTTACAAAACAGATCGCAAGAGTCATAACGTGGGGTACTTGCGTATAATAAATAGGAGATACGTACGTCTGGAGGTCCCTTCCTTACACCTCACGGTTGCAAAAAGAAGTTACACCAGGACACAGAATGTTCAGATGTGTGAATTCTTAAGGAACCCAACTGCTGTGGTAATCGGTCCCTAGATTTACACATTATTGAAACTCACTCATGCTAAGAACAACACGCACACCCATGCCCGAGGGAATGCTCGAACCTCCGGCAGGAGGGGCCGCGCAATTCGTTACAGGGCGCTTGAACCGCGTGGCCACTCCACGCAGCACGATACAGACACAAATTTGAATACAGGGAATAGGAACGTCAATCACCGGACGGATGTTTCATAATTTTTGTCGAAAAAAATAATATACAGGACACGAGGCGGGTTTGAACACGGATCTTCGCGTTTGTAGTCCAATACAGTGACCACATAAGGACGACGCCATCGCTGTACAAATGTGTTCGATGCTGCACAACTTGAGCTTCGTCCGTTCTCTCTTTGGATTTTACTTCTTTTTTCACAGTTTGGTACACCTTCCTCCTGTCTTCACGCTTGATTTGTGTATAGTTTTTGACGGACCATTCACTGGGCCATCTTACCATTAAATCTGAGGTACAATTGGGAGTTCCCCTCGTAAGAAGCCTGCGACGGGAGGTGTGTGTCGTGCGCGGATGCATTCCAGAATAGCTTGCTCACCAGGTCTACGCCGTACGTGTAGCCGTCCATCAGTCGTATACCGACACAACCTATGTTCAAATCAAAATTAAAGTTTTACATCGTCGTTATGCACAAAATATTTATACAACGATGTCAACTTTACACACGCTATCATCTGATGGCGTTGGCAGTTAGTTTATACCTTGCAATGAGGGTACGTGAAATGCGACACACACACACACACACACACACACACACACACAGACAGAACTCTAAACGTTATGATGGAATAGGGTAACATTTTATTCTTAAAAGTCACAGAATGGAAAACACCTACCAATATAGTTTCTAAACCAATTTATGGTGGAATGTTCTTTCTATGACAGGTGAAAATTGCTACTTTTCTATGCGACATGAGCTAGATAGTCTTAAGGTAAAATTGAGTGTTGTGTACACAAGGAGGACATAGTAGTGTGATAACAGCTGCTAAAACCAAACATATGTAACAACACCATACATTATCGTGCTTTGACATGTTTGTTAGAAGTATTATGGTCGTATAAGATAGAAACGAAAGTCTGAATCGTGCCGCTCTTAAAATACTAAAATAATATGAAGAGAGCAATACGGATTACTCAAGATCTAAGAAACTGGTGTCGCACCAACAGAGGGATAACTACTCGTAACCGCTGTAGACAAAAGGTTTTGATCGTTTATGATGCAAAGACATACTACGACACTACAGTGTAGCACACGCACTCTCATTTTCAAAAATGTTTATCAGATTAAGGGATAACAAACTGCCGACGCCGGCACTTGGTACTCTACAAACGTAAGTTGGAAACTATCACTGTATAGACATTTCTTGCATGTGACTGTATGAAATTTTCGTTACGTGTACATTTTGATTCTAACATACGAGCGTCAGTTAGTCTGACGACGGGAAGAAGTCAAGTTGTTAAAACGCAGTCAGCAAGTAACGGAATTGTATTGTGTATACACTGGCTTACGATAATTCTTTGTCAAATGGTTCAAATGGCTCTGAGCACTATGGGACTTAACATCTATGGTCATCAGTCCCCTAGAACTTAGAACTACTTAAACCTAACTAACCTAAGGACATCACACAACACCAAGTCATCACGAGGCAGAGACAATCCCTGACCCCGCCGGGAAAATTCTTTGTCAACAATTGCTTTATAACATAAGGCTGGAAACTTGGAAATCGATCATGTTAAAATAAACTTGAATATAATTTAATTCTAGTCTGAAGCAAATACATTCTTACTCTCAACTTATCATACGTCTGTCTTCCACCGGTTCCGTCAACGATGGAAATTTTGGAAGCGTGATAAGTGAAATGAAATGTTAGACAGTGAGTCATTAGCTTATGTCGGGGGAAAAATTAGGGTAATCAGTCAATATGATCAGTCGCCCTACGAAATATGTAGAAGCATCTGTCCGTAGGAATGTGAGATGGAATACCCGCCGAAATCTGGCCTCGGGTAAGGAACACGCCAGATGGCGAGACATTGGAAGAGCTCTAAGGTGGCGTATTTTTCCCGCGAAGGAAAGTAGCGTACTTTAGAGAGCCTGTATACAGAGAGAGTGGCCATAGGTGAAGTTGCCCGTGATTGATTGATTAGCTTTGGCACCATTCTTCTGCCAAACGTCTCTCGCACTTTCTATGTTCGCCGTGCTTTTGAGTTGAGTTGAAATTCAGTGGACTTTTGGAAACGATTAAAAGGTATTTGAATTATTGAGAGACTTGTTATGCGTTGTGCATGCATGTTCGATTTAGTTGTATATCGTTTTTAGTACGTAATTAGCGTTTGCGTGAAGCTTTTCTGGAGCCAATATCTGACAGTCCTTGCTGGAAACGGAGAGTTCCTGTAATTGTGCCATGCTCATTCGACTTTGTAACGTCAAACTTTATTTCGTTTCGAATCAGAACACTAGGCATTATTTTGGTCTCAGTATTATTGCTGACTGTTGACGCAGGCAAGTTGTAAGCACGTTTTCCGCAGTTGTCGTGGTTGCTGAAGCATTATTGGTAGTAAATAATTGTAGGTACTTTTGAAGACAGTTTTTAATAGGCCTACTCACCCTGGGGTAGAAGGTTCAAATGGCTCTGAGCACTATGGGACTTAACTCCGGAGGTCATCAGTCCCCTAGAACTTAGAACTACTTAAACCTAACTAACCTAAGGACATCAAACACATCCATGCTCGAGGCAGGATTCGAATCTGCGACCGTAGCGGTCGCGCGGTTCCAGACTGTAGCGCCTAGAACCGCTCGGCCAACTCGGCCGGCAGGGGTAGAAGGGATACGGTAGTTTTCTTGTTATATTTGGTCGTCATTACAGTAGCCTACATTTAACAGTACCTGATTTTTGTAATCTTTTTCTTTTGTTATCTACGAGAGGTATTCAGTATAAATAAAGTCGTAAGCAGTTGTTTACTTGTGACACGCAAAAAGTTTGAAGACGTGACAGGAAGTACTAATACGTCCCACACTTTTTGCATGTCACAAGTAAACAACTGCTTACGACTTTCATTCATCTGACATAATACAGGTACGTTAAATCTTTAGCGTTATGCACATCCGATACAAAGCAAATGCTATACACTATATTTTTCTTTATTTACGTTACTTTCATTGCAATATGTCTAGTAAACGAACTTTAAAGGAGATAAATGCAAGTATCGAATAATTTTTAGAGCCACTGTATTTAATTTTCCTGTGCTGTACGTAGTAGGCTACTATGAGTACATTATAGCTGTAAAGAACGGCATTTAACGAATGATTTCGCCATATTGTCTTGTGCTTTTGATTCGGTGAGTGTGTACTCCACTACTCCACTACTGGCCGTTCAAAAGTCTCGCCCGCAGTTTGGCAGAAAAATGGCCGCCGTATCGTCCGGTTGGCCACTCTCTCCCTATACAGGCTCTCTAGCGTACTTCCCCGGGGAGGAATTTTCTGACAGAATCCTCGACCCCGGCAAATTCTTCAGTACCCTTCGGCGGTCTAGGGCGGAAGAGATACAGAGAGAGAGAGAGAGAGAGAGAGAGAGAGAGAGAGGTTGGTTGGTTTGGGGAAGGAGACCAGACAGCGTGGTCATCGGTCTCATCGGATTAGGGAAGGATGGGGAATGAAGTCGGCCGTGCCCTTTCAGAGGAACCATCCCGGCATTTGCCTAGACTGATTTAGGGAAATCACGGAAAACCTACATCAGGATGGCCGGACGCGGGATTGAACCGTCGTCCTTCCGAATGAGAGGGGGGGGGGGGGTTGAAAATAAACGAAGAGCTGCTCATTTCTTCACGATTGTATTCAGTCAGCACGAGATGGTTCCAGATATGCTCAGCAATTTCCACTGGGAGACACTGCAGCAAGTGCCACGCGTCGTCGGATGTTACCCGCAATGCGACCACTTAAGACCGCGCACGGCTGCTACGACAGGTCGGAATTCGCTTACCTGCGACGCAATGCACTCACAACTACACAGAACGCTGTCGTGACCACGACTAGTAGTTGCAACGCATTTAGGACATTCCAAAGTTGCCGTTCGTCGACAAATGCATTCTCCCGGTGTTTCCATATATTTGTCCATCCCCTGAGGACGGTACTACTGTGGGTGCTTGTGCTTAAACGCTAGTATTTTGCATATGTAAGTATGTTATACGCTTCATGCCAATATATTGTTTGTTGCATTCCGCCTTCATAGCACTGTAATTGCATGGGCAGCAGTGTTATTTCATTTGAGACGTCTGCTGCTGTGTGTAGTAGATACGTAGTTGAAATTTGACAATTGTCTTCTGGGAAACACACATACTTTTCCGTACTTGCCCCTACCAGGTGTGCGGTCGCATGAAGCACCACGAGTTCGCCGCTATGAAACGACACGTTACCCTGCTGCGGCGGCAGAGTTCGCCACCTACCTGCCGCGCCACCGGCCTCTGACGTCACGCGGCGCGTCAGATGGGCGCCCCCTCGCCGGCGCGGCGTTTGCATAGCGAGCGCCCGCGCGGCTTTATTACCGTCTTCCGCTGGCGGCAACGTCGCCATTGTGCACCGGATTTATGCTGCCCCTAAATAACGGCGCATCTGCACCGCCACGCCACACCGCGCCGTGTCGGGTTGCGGCAACGGTACCGCCGCTCCGGCCAGCGTGCTACACGTTTCCGTCTCGCCCGCGTATCAGCGTGATTACGCTGTCGGCATCTATAGGAAGGCGTTCCACTTTCTCAGCAGCCGGTGTAGACTGAGTGACGTTACGGCGTGCACATCTTTACCGTGTCGAATAGCTTTCAGAACGTGACATTCTGCTTTATGGCGTGGCCTTGAACCGTGGTTCCCAGTCTGGGGCTTCAGGCTGAGGGGTAAAATGAAATTCCCTGAGGGGCAAGAAACGAAAAGGTTTGAATGTGTTATAGTCATGAAAATAAATGATTCTTAAAAGATCGATTCTGTTAGCACTATTCTTTGAGGGGGTACGTATGAGAAAATATACAGGTGAATTACGAACAGCAGGTATGGGGCACACATCTTAACTTGGTTGATTTTAAATGGGTGTGCAGACTGCAAGTGGAGCAAGTGCAGCTAGGGAGAGGGGTAGAGCAGGGGAAAAAAATGTTTTGGAACAAGTGTCTGCCGTCGCAATAGGTACCTAGCTTTGTTACATGAGAAGCAATTCAAGGCAGCACTCACTGCGCAATGGGAATTGCTTAATCATTCATTCAAACATGCGCGCGCGCGCACACACACACACACACACACACACACACACACACACACACACTTCTACTGCTTGAGAGTTACTAGAACCAAATTTTGTACTTGTTGTCGTTATTGACTAAAACGTGGATTTTTTCAGTTTTTTTGTCAAATAAGTTCATCAGTATACTTTTGGGACACGTACTATCACTTGAGAAAGATTTTATGAAACGTTATTTTACTTATTACTTTCATAACGTTGTACGTTAATCTTACTAATCAGGTAAACAGTTTTCAAATACCAGTCTTAGAAGTCTCCCAACATTTTTCTAAAATTTATATGTATGTGATACCTAGCACTTTTATCTCACAAAAATTTAAATAAGTTTAACGTGAATGCTGTTTGAAATTGTGTTGTTTTGCGTACAAAGTACGTAGTAAATTTCACCTTTTTACCTGCAGCGGTGCAGCAGAAAATGTTCCGTACACACTGAAAAATGAAAGTCGCGGGAAGTGGAACAAAGATTTTGGTAGCATTTATGACAAAACCTAGTACTTCAATGTTGGTCATAACCATACATTTGGTCTTTCTGGTATTCATGTAGCTCTTTACGTCTAGTCTAGTCCTTCTGGCCTGCCGTTTTGGCAATATCCTTCACCGACATTTCAGAACTAGCGATGCGCACATCACAGTCTCCTTCAGTAGGTTTTCAGCGAAGCAACGTGGATCAAATCCTAACCTCATGAGGGCTCTGATTCTTCCAGTGTTGCAGTTACTGAACTCTAGACAAGCATCATATGACTAAATTTTAACAACAGTAGATGAGGATAACTCTTCTTGGGTGTCTCTTCTAAAAGAAGTTATTGAAGCATTCATTGGGATTTGTGTTCCATAATGTGTGCATTTCATTAATAAATCGTAATCAGTCGCATCGTATATGGGCTCAAAACTAAATTCTGAAAATTGGGGACAATGTTTATGACAAGCTATCGAACTATCTGGCGGCAAGAAAAAGTCAACATTTTTAACCAGCTTTACATACATCCCTCCCTTAAAACTGTGGTATCCATTATACAAGTAATCGGTAATTACTTTTTTCAGTTACTTACATTACTTCGTGACACTGTGCTATTGAGGTTGCAGGTTGTTCCTTGCATAATCCACCCACTACAAACATACATTTTACTGTGTACCATCTATTAATGATGGTAAAACTGAGACATTCACACAATTAAAGCTAAATATCTGATGAAAATGTCTTCTCCAAGTGGTAGATAGTCCCCGCAATAGACAAGGGTTTGCTTCATTACACTTTTCGAAGCAGATAAATGAACTAATTTACAGCAGGACACACCGGTAACTGCATAAGATCATCTCTAGTGTGGTACATTTTATTACTATTATTGCTTTTGTCAGACTCATGGCATTAGCAGCCCGTACTTCTGCAATCTATGCCATTGAGGGGTAAGGAATCCAGCAATCAGGTGATTTTCGTATAGTAAGTATCATGCACACATTTTAACGCCACTGATTTTAAATGGCGTTCCAGGCTCTAGATGACGCTAGTGCCGCTAGGGAGAGGACCAGAGCAGGAGAAGCATGTTTTGTAACAAGTGTCCGCCCTCACAGTCGATACATAGCTTTGCTGTAGGAGAAGGAGTTGTAGGTAGCACGCGCCACGCACTAGGGATTCATCACACACACACACACACACACACACACACACACACACAACAAAAGGAAAAGGAATGTGTCATTCAAGACTTATAGATGTGAAAGAAGGTTTTTGACTGTGATACTAAATTCCACTCGAACCGACCTTCATGTCCAGTTCAGGTGGAATTTAGTATCACAGTCAAAAACCAGTGGCACCGACCGGCCACCATGTCGTCCTCCGCCCACAGGCGTCACTGGATACGGATATGGAGGGACATCTGGTCAGCACACCCCTCTCCCGGCCGTATGTCAGTTTACGAGACCGGAGCCGCTATTTCTCAATCAAGTAGCTCCTCAATTTGCCTCTCAAGGGCTGAGCGCACCCCGTTTGCCAACAGTGCTCGGCAGACCGGGTGGTCACCCATCCAAGTGCTAGCCCAGCCCGAGAGCGCTTAAAGTCGGTGATCTGACGGAATACGGTGCTGCGATCGGCAACGTCTATATAACACAACAAGCATCTGGCGTAGTTGTTTCATCGGTTACTGTTCTTACAGTGGGAGTTTGAACGTTGTTTTATAGTCAGCGCTCAAGCGATGGGACACATCGTTTCCGAGGTAGCGATGAATGTCAGGAATCCGATAAAACATCAAAACTCCGACATCGCTGGGACTGGAAAAAGACCTTCCAAGAACGGGGACGACTGAAGAGAATGGTTCAACGTGACAGAAGTGCAACCTTTGTGCAAATTGCTGCAGATTTCAATGCTGGGCCTTCAAAAGGTGTCAGATTGCGAACCATTCAACGAAACATCATCGATACGGGCTCAAATGGTTCAAATGGCTCTGAGCACTATGCGACTTAACTTCTGAGGCCATCAGTCACCTAGAACTTAGAACTAATTAAACCTAACTAACCTAAGGACATCACACACATCCATGCCCGAGGCAGGATTCGAACCTGCGACCGTAGCGGTCGCTCGGTTCCAGACTGTAGCGCCTAGAACCGCTCGGCCACTCTGGCCGGCTCGATACGGGTATCTGCCACCGGTAGCTGAGTGGTCAGCGTGACAGACTGTCAATCCTAAGGGCCCGGGATCGAGTTGGAGTTTTTCTCCGCTCAGGGACTGGGTGTTGTGTTGTCCTAATCATCATCATTTCATCCGCATCGACGCGCAAGTCGCCGAAGTGGCGTCAAATAGAAAGACTTGCAGCAGGCGAATGGTCTACCCGACGGGCGGCCCTAGTCACACGACAATTTTTATCGATATGGGCTTTCGGAGCCGAAGGCCTACTTGTGTACCCTTGATGACTGCATGACACAAAGCTTTACGCCTCGCCTAGGACCGTCAACAGAGACATTGGACTGTTAATGACTGTAAACATGTCGCCTGGTCGGACGAGTCTCGTTTTAAATTGTATCGAGCGGTTGGACGTGTACAGATATGGAGACAACCTTATGACTCCATATACCCTGCATGTCAGCAGGGGACTGTTAAAGCCGGTAGAGGCTCTGTTATAGTGTGTGGTGTGTGCGGTTGGAGTGATACTGTATCCCCGATACGTCTAGATATGACTCTGACAGGTGACACATACGTAAACATCCTGTCTGATCGCCTGCAGCCATTTATGTCCACTGTGCATTTCGACGGACTTGCGCAATTCCAGCAGGACAACGCGACACGCCACACGTCCAGAATTGATAACAGAGTGGCTCCAGGGACTCTCTTCGGAGTTTGAATACTTCCGCTGGGCAGCGAACTCCCCAGACTTCAACATTATTGAGCATATCTGGGATGCTGTTCAACCTACTGTTGAAAAGAGATCTCCACGCTCTCGTATTCTTACGGATTTATGGACAGCCCTGCAGGATTCGTGGTGTTAATTCCCTCTGGCACTACTCTAGACATTAGTCGAGTCCATGCCACGTTATGCTGCGGCGCTTGTGTGAGCTCCCGGGCGCCCTACACGATATTAGACAGGTGTACCAGTTTCTTTGACTCTACAGTGTATTTTCGGTAGCAGAATTAGTCTAGGTTGCAAAAACAGCATAAGTCTTATTGACACGTTTCGCGTGTTTGAGGCATCTGCAGAATTCCTATAGGAACTGCGGGTAACCCATCAGTCGTAAATAATCTAAATTTTGGTGCACACCTTCAGCGAAGGCAGGCAGCGATGTTTAGATAGGGCCACACTTACAGTCTTTGCATAAATACTGATATACAGCCGGCCGAAGTGGCCGTGCGGTTCTAGGCGCTACAGTCTGGAACCGCGTGACCGCTACGGTCGCAGATTCGAATCCTGCCTCGGGCATGGATGTGTGTGATGTCCTTAGGTTAGTTAGGTTTAAGTAGTTCTAAGTTCTAGGGGACTGATGACCACAGCAGTTAAGTCCCATAGTACTCAGAGCCACTGATGTACAAATTGTAGTGGCCCTGAATTCATGTCTTGAGGCTAGCGTGCACACGTGCGCTCATGCATTCACGGGCACTACAATTTGCATATCAATATTTATGCTAAGATCGGAAGTGTGGCCCAGTCTAGCATAGCTGCATGCCTTCGCCGAAGGTGCACACCAAAATTTCAACTACTTGTGACTAATGAGTTATCTGAAGGTCCTACACGAATTCTGAAGGTACTTCAAAAAGATGAAACTTGTAATGTTTTTGCAACCTAGACTGTTTTTCCTACTGAAAATTAGGAGGAAGCAAAGAAAGAAAGAAATGCGCAACTGCACCCAAAGTACGAACTCGTCTGGAACAGATACAACGAAGAATGATTTCAGTATGGAGGTCATGACGAATGAGTTGTCCAAATGTGTGATTTATTTGCTTTCAAAACACATGTTTCAGGAGGACATGATCCAGTTACCGGTTTTATAAAAGTATTATGCCACGGGACACAGTCAAAAACAAGCGAGCAAAGCACGCATTGTCGGGCATACACTATCTCATTAAAAACACTTGGTCACCCGTATGTAACACGGAACTCACTACTGGTTGTCAGGATAGGTGAACTCGCCAGTATAAACGGAGGTGGGGAGGACTGTGTTGTCAATAAAGAAGCATCACCAGCGGAGTTGGTTGGTTGGTTGTTTCGGGGAAGGAGACCAGACAGCGAGGTCATCGGTCTCATCGGATTAGGGAAGCGCTACGGTCGCAGGTTCGAATCCTGCCTCGGGCATGGATGTTTGTGATGTCCTTAGGTTAGTTAGGTTTAAGTAGTTCTAAGTTCTAGGGGACTAATGACCTCAGCAGTTGAGTCCCATAGTGCTCAGAGCCATTTGAACCATTTTTGATTAGGGAAGGACGGGGAAGGAAGTCGGCCGTGCCCTTTGAAAGGAACCATCCCGGCATTTGCCTGGAGCGATTTAGGGAAATCACGGAAAACCTAAATCAGGATGGCCGGACGCGGGATTGAACCGTCGTCCTCCCGAATGCGAGTCCAGTCTCTAACCACTGCGCCACCTCGCTCGGTCACCAGCGGAGTGAGTCAGTTAGGACAGCTCAGTGAATTCCAACGTAAGCTAATCACTAGACGACAGCAGAGCAACACATCCATGAGGGACATTTCAGCCCTTCTAAAGCTGCCCGTGTCGACTGTGGCAGTCCGATGGGAGGGTTTGGGTTTGAGCATTCGGGACTGATGACCTTAGCAGTTAAGTCCCATAAGATTTCACACACATTTGAACATTTTTGAACTTGTGGAAGACGATAAGGGACTTGTGGATGCGAGCAGCATTTTCCTTACCCCCGCAGATCTTAACTACCGGTATTACAGCTCAGACGATAACGAAAAATATCCTTAACAGGGACCGTTGTCGGTTTCCTGCTACGTCTTTGTCCTAACTCTAAATACTCTCAGGCGATGTGTTCGTTAAATTGTACCTCCTTTTCCTCCCTTCACCAAAGAGATTTGCCATAAACTGCAGATAATTAAATTAGAAATGCGTTAGAATCGGCATATTATACCAAGGGGAATATCTTGAAGAACATACGAAAGAATCAAAACAGAACGGTGGATAAAATTTTCTTTGGTTGCTCAGTATTCGGCGGTGTCTGCTTAATAAAAGCGACCGCCTTATGACAGGCCTTTTGCAGCGCGTCCAAGCGCTAATACCGCCTCTCTTTTCTCTCACTGACGGCGCTTGTTAAAACCAATAAAACGCTGGGGCCAGCAATGGAAATTTCATAATTTTTTGTTATTCACTTCGACCTCTTTTTTCTTGCCGTGTTTATCTTGCTCTATTCACTTTTCCCATTCCACGCTGCTCCCCTTCCACAAACAAACCTTTCGTAGCGGGCTGCAATTACGGTGCCGTTGGTCCGTGAATCAGCAGAACTATTCCGCGCCGAACGCTATAATTTTCTCGCATTTTTCATTCTGGAATTTTCTCTTGAGGTAATAAATACGGTGTGTTGCCTCCATAACGTTTTCAAATAGGTTCTCTTCCACTGCACATAATTAGGTGACCTAAATAGACTTACCAAATGTGCTTCCAGCAATTTTCTTGAGGTTGCGTGCGATGACTCCCAAGTGCAGCACTAACGGCACGGTGTAATTGAGACTGGCCGGTCTGAAATTTCCAATATGTCTCAGGAGTGATGACGCAAGCACTGAAATAGCCGCCATCATTCCTTCGTCGCATGCTGATGGAAATGCACGGAATACGACAGAGTTGGATTTTACTTGTTTGCTGTAAAGGTGACGTATAAAAGGCGTTGCTAGTAGTCCAAATAAATAGGGTGCATCATACTTAAGAGCGATACTGTATATAGTAATGGAAATTATAAGATGGATTTATTACCTACATAAGCTAAACCGTCGAACTGACTTTATTAGACTACACAGTTTATTCGGGACTAGCTTAGGGCCCGCTGCTTCACTCACGTAGACACTGTACTCTGTACAGATTCTTTTGTTTTTCTTTAATCGGATTTGTATGTTGTTACGCCCACTGCCCATGTGTAAAACTACACTCTGTCTAAAAGGTGTATGTAATCTACGCAGACAAAGCTGAAGACAGGGTATTCAAATTTAATAAAGCAATTCTCTGTATAAGATTTTTCACTGTTTAACAAATATTTAATTGAATTTATATATTCTTACTCACATTTTTTTGTACAGATCAAAAGTGTGGAAGCAGTGTACCTGGGTGTTTCAAACGAATGTTCCTGTACGGGGAATCGCATTTAATCGTGGTATCTGTTTTGTCATTAGTTTGAGCAGTAATTGCAACAAAAATAATTTTAGAAGATACATTAGGTCTAGTCCGCAGCTCGTGGTCTTGCGGTAGCGTTCTCGCTTCCCGCGCGCGAGGTCCCGGGTTCGATTCCCAGTGGGGTCAGGAATTTTTCCTTCCTCGAGATGACTTAGTGTTGTTGTGTCGTCTTTATCATCATCATTCATCCCCATTACGCTCGGAGGAAGACAATGGCAAACTACCTCCACTAGGACCTTGCCCACTACAGCGGTGCGGGTCTCCCGCATCGTCCCCTACGCTCCTCGGAATATGGGACCTCATCATCATCATTAGGTCTACTGAAAAATTAATGTATTAAAGACCCGTTTTTTTTTCTTTGCATCTCTGACAAAACCGATCTGTGACTGTTAAACAACTTTCTTTGATTTAGTTCACAAATTGCAAAACCTTCTAAATTTTTCACGCTAATTAAGGCCGTAGAAGCATGGTTTCCTGAATGTAATTCTGGCAAAAAAAAAAACGATTCTGGCAGCTGGGGTTGGAGGTTTTTGGTAATCCTTCCTTTTGATTTTTTGTGTGATACTTCCATTGAATCTTTCATCCCCTAACAAATATTTCTTTATATCTAACCGAGAAGGCATATCACAGTTGTCATACATTTAATTTTAAAAATGTTTTAATACAATGAAATATTTTCATAAGTTTTCATCCCCGATTTCACACCCTTTCGAGTTGCATTTCCTAAAACACTGAAACTGCGGATTTTGATATTTCTAGCGCAAAAGCCAAATACAGATATTCACTGATTTAGCTTCAAAAAGGGCTTCGTAATGAGGCATTTTCATAAAATTTTTCATTCTCTATTTCACCTCTTAGGGGTTGAACTTTCAAAAACACTCTCATAAGTATTTGTTTTTATTTCTAAACGAGAAGTCAAACATCAGTTTCCATACAGCAACTTTAAAAATGCTTTAGTAGTTATTAAATACTCATTTATTTTTAAAAAGTTTTGAAACACAGATTTTTTATTTCTGACCGACAAACCGAATAGCAATTTTCGCGTTTCTAGCTTCAAAATTGACGTTATAGCAACATATTTTTAACAACCTTTCATCCCCTATTTCTAAAACTGTCTTCTTAAACGATGCTTACAGTATAAGAACAGCACCTGCTCCAGATATCAAGTTTCTATCCTTTGCGGTTTGGGCTGGGTGAAGATGAGTCAGTGAATCGGTCAGGACATTTCTTTTTGTATAGACCATATAGATATTGACTTCCAAAAGATAATTTGCAGCAGATAATACACTTCGCTATAAAAGCATAACGTTAGGAGAAATTCGTAAGCAAGAATAGCAAATTTCAAGTCAGATATTCAGGAACAGCACTAAAGTCTTTCCAAGTAATGAAAAATAACAAGAACCAGTCCATCTGTAGTTAAAATCCAAAATGAAAGAACACGATCTACAGAAGAAAAGGACAATACTAGTGCCACTAGGAACAGTAGAATTAACTTACGCTCGACCATGGCAAAATAATATTTTTGAGTCATCCTTCTTCTGACTGGTTTGATGCGGCCACCACGAATTCCTGTCCTGTGCCATCCTCTTCATCTCAGAGTAGCACTTGCAACGCAAGTCCTCAATTATTTACTGGATGTACTACAATGTCTGTCTCCTCTACTGTTTTTACACTGTATACCTCCCTCTACTATCACGGAAGTTATTCCATGATGTCTTAGCAGATACCCTACCATCCTGACCCTCTTTGTCAGTGTTTTCCACATATTCCTTTCCTCGTCTATTCTGCAGAGAACCTCCTCATTGTTCACCTTACCAGTCCACCTTATTTACAACATTCTTCTGTAGCGTAACAAGTGCTTAGATTCTCTTCAGTTGCAGATTTCATGCAGTCCATGTTTGACAATCATATAATGCGGTGCTTCAAAAGTAAATTCTCAGAAATTTCTTCCTCAAACTGAGACTGGTTCTTGTACATATTTTACCGAGCGAGGTGGCGCAGTGGTTAGACACTGGACTCGCATTCGGGAGGACGACGGTTCAATCCCGCGTCCGGCCATCATGATTTAGGTTTTCCGTGATTTCCCTAAATCACTCCAGGCAAATGCCGGGATGGTTCCTCTGAAAGGGCGCGGCCGACTTCCTTCCCCATCCTTCCCTACTCCGATGAGACCGATGACCACGCTGTCTGGTCTCCTTCCCCAAACCAACCAACCAACCTTGTACATATTTTACTGTAACTGTCTTTCCCTAGCTAAAGAATAACAATTCACCACGATTAAATAAAGTTTTGTAATAAAATATCAACGCTCACGATACCACAACAGCAAATTTATTGACGCTACACCCTAGCGAGCAAATGCACAGCATACCCTGACGTGCTATCAAGTCACACAAAACGACACAAAGAAATGAGCATCAGACTTAACAGCAGAACCATCTCTACTAATTTATCCATAAAATCATTTCGTCTTGCAGGTGCAAATGCGTCGTTAAATCACATACAGGAAATTTGCGTCGTACAATACTCCTGCAACGACTGCACGAAATAATGTTACCCAGGAAATTCACAACCGGGCGTAACAGTCACGTACAGAATCAGATTGTCCAGATTCTTTAGATCAAAGAGTGTATAATTTACGTAATGAAGGGGTAAAGTCGTTTGGCATCGTTGATTGGGAGACGCGCCAGTGTTTGTCCAGCCGCCTGTATTGAAAGCTTTCCCTTCTTCGCCTACCACCGTATTCTCCTTGCGAAGTGCTAAATACTGGGTTTCAAGCGAATTTATCCAGTAAAGGAGACTGCTCAGTTCACGGGTAGAGTTTATAGTGTCACTTCGTGTTGCTGATAACGATGAGAGATACGGGAGTGAATGAAACAGTGACGTCACGTAGCGTAATCCGCCGTAATAGCACCAACAGGGTCCCCGAGCTTAACGTACCTATCCAACGGACGGGCCACCATCAACAGTGTTACGTGCCCTCACTCCATGAGACACTGCTGTAATCATTGCTGGAAAACGAGCACTATCCACGGATGAAACTTAGACCACACATGCTATGGTGACTTGCCAGTCTGATGCCTTTGCGCCACTGATGACTTGAAGAAAACTAAAATCTCAGAAGTGTACGTTTTTTGTCACCACGTCTTCTACAGTTTCTAAATAGCACAAACTTTATTCATACTTATGAAGAGCGAAGTGTGGGCAAGGCGTTCAGTAACCCCCCGCCAATGCAGAAGAAACCTCCATGTATGCAACAATTTTGAGAAGAACTATTGAAATATGAAACCCCAAAAGACTGGATTCAAAAGATAAAACAAATGCGTGATGTCGCTTTTGTCAGTGACTTCCCGGCTGCACGTATTTGGGACTGAGAGATCATTCCAAACTCGACAAGCAGAAGAAAGCAGCTAAACCATTTTCTTGCGCTAGACAGTCTAAACTGAAGTTTCAGCCTAAAGTTCCGTCAGTCGCAACAGCGAGAGTCGAGTATGCATGCGTTCGCCATCTCAACGAGCTGAACAAAAGATGTTTCCAAATGTTGTTGTTGTTGTCTTCAGTCCTGAGACTGGTTTGATGCAGCTCTCCATGCTACTCTATCATGTGCAAGCTACTTCATCTCCCAGTACCTACTGCAACCTACATCCTTCTGAATCTGCTTAGTGTATTCATCTCTTGGCCTCCCTCTACGATTTTTACCCTCCACGCTGCCCTCCAATGCTAAATTTGTGATCCCTTGATGCCTCAAAATATGTCCTACCAACCGATCCCTTCTTCTAGTCAAGTTGTGCCACAAACTTCTCTTCTCCCCAATCCTATTCAGTACCTCCTCATTAGTTACGTGATCTACCCACCTTATCTTCAGCATTCTTCTGTAGCACCACATTTCGAAAGCTTAAGGAATTTGAAAATGAATAACCAAAAATACAGTGGAGTGATCAAAAATGTAATATATCCACACTTCAGAGTTCTATTGAAAAATAAGGATGGTGATAGTTGTATAACATACTTGTAAACCGATATTACTATTACGAAACAGCTACGTGTTTGTATTTTGTATTTCTCAGTAGACAAAGTGTATGTAGTTTCGACATTTTTTATTGATTCGGGTGATGCAAAAACAATTGCTGAAAGTGGCAAAGCAATATCAGCTGGCTTCGAAATGAATTTGCAGAAAGTGTCATATAGGCACAGACAACGCATCTGTTATGGTCTGCAAAGACGATGGAATCTATGCTCTCCTTGAGCGAGAAAGTGCACACCTAATCCTCATACCATGTTCTAGTCACTCTATCCAGTTAGCCCTTTCCTCTTCTCGTAAAGAAGATTTTGGAGTATTTTTCTTTTTTTTTAACATACAATTGGCTTCATCGCACCTCGATAAGGCACAAGGCCTACAATGACGTATAAAATACACTTTTGAGGAAGATCCCTTGAAGATGATACAAATCGCCGGAGCACGATGGATCTTAATAAAATTGTTCAAATTGCTCTGAGCACTATGGGACTTAACATTGGAGGTCATCAGTCCCCTAGAACTTAGAACGACTTAAACCTAACTAGCCTAAGGACATGTGAACACATCCATGCCCGAGGCAGGATTTGAACCTGCGACCGTAGCAGCAACGCGGTTCCGGAAGCGCCTAGAACCGCTCTGCCAATCCGTCCGGCGATGGATCTTAATAGAGCCCGTCTGTGGACACGTACTTACTGTCAGTGAGGGGCTTTAACAATGTACTTCAGGGAAGTCTGAGTGACTGGTTTTATACCGTTCAGACACTACATACAATGTATAAAGGCAATAACAACAAACAGGTTTTCATATTTCTACTACCAGTTCCACGAGAGTGCAACGTAGTTAATAAGGTGCTCCAGTCTAGATCTGCCGACTCCAACAAGCTGCTGCAATATCTCAGTTTTTTTTAATTCGAACACTTGTGCATGAGATAATCGTAAAAGGGTGTCAAGATGGGTTTCTTTTTGTATATGTTAAAAAAATTTCGTCCTAAGCCACTTCTGGTTTCAGCTTTTGAAAAGAAAGTAGGAATTTAGCGTATCAACGGTAGAATGGGTGTGGATACTTAAATTGAGAATTCGGAATATTTGCATTAACTTTACTGTACGCGTTACCAGTGAGCTCCAATCTCTTCTCCAGAAGAATGTTGAAGTGCTAAGCAAGGTACCATCTGCAGCACCAGAAAACTGTTTTAAGTAGAATAAAGTACAGCATCACATCATTAGCTTTGTAAACAGGTATCAGAACGGCCATCTTGTGTTATGGTGAACTCTAGTGGCAGAAAATCAACTGTGTGGAATGAGAGAATGTGACAGACTTGTTTGATTTTGGTCTGAAGTGTCAAATTATGAGGATGCAAGTAAACAGAAGCCTTTATGTGAAATCTGCAATTTGGCTAGAATACTTCTACTGTTTCCTTGGTCAAATGCAGAAGTAGAGAGGTACTTTAGTGAAATGAATACAGCCAAAAGTTCGTACAGAAACAGAATGGGGAGTACCATGATCATTTCCACACCGACGATTCGTTCTTGACTTTCCGGTTTCAGAATGTGCCGTTTCAACTTCCAGTTTGAAGATGAAGTTCTGAAAGAAACTAGGTAAGTTTGGAATTTATAAATATTTAGAGTTTTTTACACTACCACGCTTTACGTAAATTCTGTTTGTTTCATAGGTACCATCCAAGCCTACGGCAGGATTAGTGGAATTAACTCTGACAAACCAATTCCTGGAAGAACTAGATGACCCTGACGTATCTGTTTCTCATATGGAGTAAATTGTACAGTTCAAAACTCACGTGCTATAGTTAGGAAATTGTTACCCTAATATGTAAATGTTAATTTTCTGTAGTCTGAAGGCAGACTATGCAAGCAAAAGGACAATGTGCCTTTAATATACCGTACTTAGTATGTAAAGAAAGCGTGTTTCTCCTAAAAATGTTTTGAAGGATGGTTTGCCGTATTACCTGTGACAGTTACCAGCACTGTAGTTATAATCTCTCATACATGGCTGTACGTTAGTAATATTCGTATTGCCAACGCAAATAAAATCAGTTATTACGAAGAGGATTAAACTTATACTGATCGTTGTGTATTTGACTGATATTTAATGTGTGGGTTGTGAATGCAATTTTGCTTCAGAAGTGCAGATAAGTAACCGGAAAAAATTACTACAGAAAAGTAGAATAAACGGTACAGTTATAAGAGGTGCTGATTTCTTTCTCGTACACACCGCTTATTTTACTCGTGTCCGTTTTCGCCCAAACGCAGCGTCCCAAGATAGCACAAATTAAATGCAATCTGAGCATTCGAGATAATTTCCCTTCACTTGTATTAATATCTGTGTAATCTCGTGCATAATAGCGAATCCTTTATTATCGGCGGGGATCGCTGTTAGATGAGCTGGGATAATAAGATTTGAAACTTTGCAAAATTGCTCCTAATTTCCAAGCCGCGTAACCCTAGCTTTCAGATGAGATTCATTAGGGACGCAAGCTGTACGGAAATATCGTTTGGTTACTATACGTACAAGAGTTGTGTAATACGTATACACTCCTCCTTGTCTGCTGGAATAAACTATTTTAATAAACTATTTTTTTCTAATCGGCAATTAAGTGTGGCAGAAATAAGTAAAACCTTATTTCAATTAAAGAAAACAATACCACTAGGCAAAGCTGGTAAATGAAGCATCTAACCAGACAAATTGCCTCTTATCTATGTATATGAATATCGTTTTCATCCTAGGCTGCAGGATATCTTCCAAGGGAGCCGAGTACATAGCGGTGGTACAATAAAAATGAGGATCTGTGAACTCGAATTATTTTAATTATGCGGAAATAAGTGCTTTGATTGAGGAGCCAGGTGCCTTCAATGAGAATCGGTACATCGAACTGTTGGCAAACCACGTTTCGCCAGTTGACCTCTGTCTCGCTGTTGGTCGTTACATTACTTGCACCATCTTAATTGTGTCCAGTGAGCCATAACCGTAACTGCTTGATACGACGTACACTGAGCTAGCTGCTGTATTGGGGAGTCAGTGTTCACAATAACAGGGCGACGGAGTAGTTCGGCGTGTCGTGTGATCTGGATGTCTACAGACACTGAAGCACTAAACTAGGCAGAGTGGCAAGACATGTGGTAAGGAAGCATTTGACCCCGGCTAGAACCCTCAAAGACCTTGTGGACTAGAATAGTATGAAGAGCACTGTTTGGGAGAAACCGATATAGTAAATTAAAGGTGGACAACACTACGTTGATTCTAAATACGGACGGATTGGCCACGTAACACGAAATCACTCGCCTCTTCATCTGGTGAGCAAACGTACCATACAGTGACATCTACTGGCTACAATTTATGGAAACCTCCATCCCATACGTGTACCTTCGATTACTCCAAGTAGAAGTTCGCAGGAGTTAGCAAAGGTGTACGAAAACCGAAGTTGGACGTTCAAAACTTGCTTATGATAGCCAGGTGCCGTCAGACTCACATGAAGTTAGCGTTAATGCTGATACGCAGGGTGACACGTACTGAACTATATGAAATAAAACTGTCATAACTTCTGAACGGTTTGCGTTAGGACGTCCAAACTGCACGGTTGGCTGCGGGGCGTGATGGAAATCAGAGCTCGTACAGAAAGATACAGGTGTTCATTCTTTCCGCGCTCTATAAGAGATTGGAATAATAGAGAATTGTGAAGGTGGTTCGATGAACCCTCTGCCAGGCACTTAAATGTGATTTGCAGAGTATCCGTGTAGATGTAGATGCGTTTTATGGTTTGGTTTGGCGACGAAGCCCACTTTCATTTGGATGGGTTCGTCCATAAGCAAAAATGGCACATCTGGGGGACTGAGAATCCGCATTTCGCGATCGAGAAGTCTCTTCACCCTCAACGGGTGACTGTGTTATGTACAATGTCATGTCACGGAATAACCGCTGCGATATTTGTTGACGGCATGTTCACTACCGAACGATACTTGAAGGTTTTGGAGGATGATTTCATCACCATTATCCATAGTGAACTAGATTTCGACAAGGCGTTGTTCATGCGGGTCGAAGTTCACCCCATGGAAGCTGGAGAGTATTTGATGTCTTGCAGATGCACTTTGGGGATCGCATTCTGGCTCTGGGGTACCCAGAGGCCACTGGCATGGGCATCGATTGTTCGCCATATTCTCCGGATCTGAACATATGCGTTTCCTTTTTATGGGGCTATATTAAAGACAAGGTGTAGAGCAATAACCTCAAAACCATTGCTGAGTTGAAATAGCCATTCAGGAGGTCACTGACAGCATCGATGTTCCGACATTTCAGCGGGTCATTCAGAGTTTTACTGTTCGTCTGCACCACATCATCGCCAATTATGGTAGGCATATCGAACATGTCATAACCTAAATCCGAATATCTGTAGTGACGTTTACATTTTGAATAAAGTGTGTGCACTCCGTAGTTTGTAACTAATTTACGTTTTTTTTTTCATATAGCTCAAAAATTGTCGCCCCGTATCTCGCAATATAAATGAAACACTCTACGAATCTATGCCTAATGTATTCGTTCAAAAGGTTCTGAGACAGAATTTGTTCCTGCCATCCAAGAGACGTCTGCACAACAACTACAGTGGTAGCTTCAACTAGCAACTGCAAAGGACATAATAATCTGCATTCGACCAGTCCGTTGTGGGTATACAGTGTTAAGTAGTGGAGGTGCGGCCGTAGTATGTTAACGTTGTTGTATCTCAAATCACAATGGAACAACGGATCTAAATCAAGTGTCCAAGAAATACTCCACAATTTTTATAAGAAGATGAAAGTGTGTGCAAAGCTTGTCCCGCAACCCTTGACTCCCGAACAGAAAGAACGACGCGTGGGCCCCTGTGGCTTGACTGAACTGCAAAACAGGGTAACTACTTTCTGCAAAAAATCGTAATGGCTGACGAGAATTGGTGTTATCAAAACAAACCTACCACACAACGACAGCGTGCGCAAATTCACATAGAGAGTCAACACTTTGACAACTTGAGAGACATTCAACACAATGTGAAGTGCGAGTTGACCAACATCCCAAAGGAGAACGTTTCTTACGGTTGCACATTGCTATATGAACTTTCTGAGTGTTACACTCAAGACTAGCCACCATCTTATTTTTTTCTCTGTTTTCATTAATCCAGTCTCGAAACTTTTTGGACTGGTGGTATATACAATCAGGAACGGTGTGGTGTTTTTATCCGTTCTTTTAGAATTCGTTGAGATCAGTATCCGTTGTAAACCGATCAATATCAAATTCTTAACATTTCAGTAGTACAATTCGACGCATATTTGGGTGCACTATTGGAAGTTTCTTTTAAAACTTACTTTCGTTTTGTTTTTGAACTCGTACTGTCTTGGTTGGTTGGCTGTAACTTCACTGTTGTTTAACTTTGAGTGACTATGTCCATTTCCAACAGTGAGAGAAACCTCTCTGTGAAAATACATGAATTTGGCCCACTTTTATAAATCAGTTAGTGGTACCAGAAGTATCTCCGCCACACAGCGTTAGGTGGCTTGAGGATTATGATGTAGATATATGGCCAACTTCGCCTTTATTAGGAAAGGGGGGGGGTGGTGAACAGATTGCGTAATGAAATGAATTCTCATAATGAGTTACTCTGACCTGAAGATAATATGCACATTATTCGTATTATTATTTCAGGATGGATACAGAAAGATATTTCAAACTCCTATTTCTTGCAACATCTACGGTTAAAAAGCGGAACACATTAAGGAGATAAACTGCAACATCACACGAAAATCTCACGGTAATCACGCACCTGTACACATTTGTAATACGCGGGTTTCAAAAATGGTTCAAATGGCTCTGAGCACTATGGGACTTAACATCTGAGGTCATCATCCCCTAGAACTTAGAACTACTTAAACCTAACTAACCTAAGGACATCACACACATCCATGCCCGAGGCATGATTCGAACCTGCGACCGTAGCGGTCGCGCTGTTCCAGACTGAAGCGCCTAGAACCGGTCGGCCACTCCGGCCGGCAATACGCGGGTTTTATTTGTGTACTTAATCTTTTCCTACCTCAGATTAATAAATACTTTTTTTTCTTTCTATAGTTGTTGAGGGAGAATTTGTTTTTTTCAATGATACTTTTATGTACGCCACGATCATTTGTTCGTATATTGTTAAAGATGTAGCGTATGCAACATCCGTCTTTTCCTTCCCGACATATGATCTCACTTCAAGAGTTTTACACTTGTATACTCCAACAGCAGTATGTTACTTCATGTCACCCGATATAGTGGCGCTACGAAGAATGCTCCACTTGATATTTATTTGTACAAGCCTGCATATTTGCGGTACTTGTGTACTCTTGTCAAGCTTGCGCCATTGAAAATCGTTCAAGCGGCATCATTCTTAATGATTGCGTTAAATTACCGCACGCACGATCAAGAATGCTTGCACAAAGTGCTTGATCATGCATGCTAAGCAAGCTTGCAGTTACATGTGTGGCTGTAAAAAAAAAAATAAAAAATAAAAAATAAAAAATAAAAAAAATAAAAAAAAAACTCGTTCTCTTAAGTGCAGACAAGTATCAAGACACAGTGGAATTTTCGTATTTGTTGCCCGACCGAGGGATAATGAAGTTGAAAGACGGAAGGAAGGTTGAGTTTAACGTCCCGTCGACGTCGAGGTCATTAGTCATTGGAGACGAAACACAAGCTTGGATCGTGTCAAGGATGGGGAGGGTAATCGGCAGTGCCCTTTTCAGAGGAACCATCCTGGTATTTTACTGCAGCGATTTAGGGAAATGTTGGGAAACCTAACTCTGGAGGGCCGGACGCGGGTTGGAACCATTCTCCCGACTGTGAATCCAGTGTGCTAATGCAGCTGACCTTGCTTAGGTAGGCACTGGAGGTAGATGTACTTTTTTTATTGGTTTCAAGCAGAGCCCAGTTCACCATATACAATTATGTTAAATAATGATACAGATAGGACATTTTTTCTAATTCCGTTCCAAACAATACCGAGCGAAGTGGCGCAGTGGTTAGTACACTGGACTCGCATTCGGGAGGACGACGGTTCAATCCCGCGTCCGGCCATCCTGATTTAGGTTTTCCATGATTTCCCTAAACCGCTCCAGACAAATGGCGGGATGGTTCCTTTGAAAGGGCACGGCCGACTTCCTTCCCCGTCTTTCCCTAATCCGAAGAGACCGATAACCTCGCTGTCTGGTCTCCTTCACCACAACAATCCAAATCCAAACAATAAAACACAATTGTGCGACATAATTAGTCTACAAAGTCCCTTAATCTCTCAGTACAATAAAAGACAAATTTGTAACATATTATAAACACGCGCGCCATTCGCGAGTGGAACAGAACAGGGAAGGAGGGATCAGTTGGTGATGCTGCCCTCGTCCACGCTGACTGCTGCCGCCATACAGTTGCAGCGCTCCTCAGTTGCTGTTGGAGTAGTGGTTATTCCTCGTCTTTCACTGTCCTTGTTAATACATTGTGGATAACACGAGTATCGCATGGAGACTAATTTGGAACAGCTCTATGTGATGGGCACGTGAAATTCCGCTTTAAAAGTAATTTTGTTTTTAATGGGAAACAAACCGATTCTTTCTGTCCACTGTGGACGTCGCATGAACTACGTAATGAGCAGTGTTTGTCTGGGTTCACTGCAGCTAGAAATTAAAACAACGAAATTGAAATAATCTGCCGAAACACCAGAGAGGACGTCAAGAAGTAAGTTAAACGTTATTGTGGCAGGCCAAGTTTTTATTGAATGCTGCACTGGACTTCAAAGTGACCCAAACACATAACATCATTTTCGAAGATAGTTACCAAATCTCTGTAAACGACGTTAGGAACGTTCTGGCCATCGTTCAGTTCTTCGGCGATAGAAACCCGCTCATTGGTCATAGTGGTATTCGAGAGCCGCTATGTGAACGTCCTCATCGTAGGGAAATGTTTCTGCCCAAACGTTCTTCCTCGATTGCCTGGACATCGTCATCTGCTGTCGCAGTCGGTTTCCTTCCTTTCACATCGGCATCATACACGTCCGTGCGGCATTCGTCTCATTGCTGCAACCGTTCCACTAAAGCTGGACTCGACATTGGATTTAGTTTATAGTTTCACGGTCAATCTGTTACAATTTCGGTGTTTTGCCTACAAGAATCGTACTGTCCAGCGTACTTCAACTTCAGAACACGTTTCCAGTTGCCATGCCATTACGAGGACGTTTGAAAAGTCCGTGCAAAAAATAAAAACTACTTACGTTCTTGGGGTAAACCTTTTTTGTTTTTCGACATAGTCTCATTTTAGACTTACACACTTCCTCCAACGCTGTTCTAATTTGTTGATCCCTTCCGAATAATAGGAATTGTCCAAGTCTGCAAAATAGCTATTAGTTGCTGCAATCACCTCCTCGTTTGAATAAAATCTTCATCCCGTCAGCCATTTCTTCAACTTGCGGAACAAACAGTAGTCCAAGGGAGCCAAGTCTGGGAATAGTGGGGATGTGAAACGAGTTGGGATCCTATTTCCATTAATATTGCGACCATAACTGCTGAGGTGTGTGCTGGTGCATTGTCGTGATGGAAAAGGACTTCTTTGCGGTCCAATCGCCGGCGTTTTTCTTGCAGCTCGGTTTTCGGACGGTCCAATAACGATGAATAATATACACCTGCAATAGTTTCACCCTTTTCCAGATAGTCGATGAGTATTATCCCTTGAGAATGCCAAAAGACAGTCCCCATAAACTTTCCGGCCGAAGGAATGGTCTTCGACTTTTTTCGTGCAGTTTCTCCCTTGGTAACCCATTGTTTAGATTGTTCTTTGGTGTCAGGAGTATAGTAAGGTATCCATGTTTCATCCAGTGACGAAACGACCCTTAAAGTCCTGCGGATTCTTCCTGAACAGCTGCAAACGATCCTTGCAACACTTCACACGATTCCGTTTTTGTCCAAGTGTGAGCAATCGCGGAACCCATCTTGCGGATAGCTTTCTCATGTCAAAATGTTTATGCAAAATATTATGTACCCGTTCATTCGAGATGCCCACAGCACTAGCAATCTCTCGCATCTTAACTCTTTTGTCATCCATCACCATATCATGGATTTTATCAATGATTACTGGAGTCGTAACCTCCACAGGGCGTCCAGAACGTCCAGCATCACTTATGCCCATATGGCCACTCCTAAAATTTTGAAACCATTTATAAATTGTTCTAACCGAATGTGGAGAGTCACCGTGATGTTCATCAAGCTTCTCTTTAGTCTCCTGAGGCGTTTTGCCTTTCATAAAGCAATGTTTAATCACCACACGAAATTCTTTTTCGTCCATTTTTTGACAATCACTCGACTTCCATGATTCACACGAATGTCAAGCACAAGGAAATAGACCAATGTGGGTGAAACTAGGTGTGCGTTCTTTCCAAAGATGCTACTAACTAAAGATGACATCGATACGCGCCGGTGGTGCCATCTCTCGGTCTTTGCACGGACTTTCCAAACGCCCCTCGTACATTCACACACTGCCATCAAAGGTTATCTCTATCACAGTAGAACTGTCTGCTGGAAATCTGGAACATGTACTGTCTTATAATATTGTGCGACCCATGTTGCGCAATATTCTTAGTGTGGGACGACACGCGTAACTTTTTTTATGAAGCCGATTTGTGTTATTATATGTACAAGGTCCTTATCAATGAGGCAGGAATAACAGCTTGTAGAGGGTATTAATTTTAATAAAAGTCTAATTTCGTTAGTATGCATGCAGCCTGATATAATAATAACAAGTTCATTTCTCGTGAGCTCCGAATTCAGAAACCAAGGGTGGCGTGGGATCTGTAGTTGAATCGCCCAGTACCATGTGCCTATGATGTAACCGTCTATCTCCACGAAGATTGTCCATTCCGTACTTGCCTGGTTGGCACAAAGACTACGGAAGTTACTGTATGGTAGGACTAAGTCGATGGAAAGTAGATGCTACACCATATTCGCCAATCTGTCTGCAAATTCATTGTCCCTAACTCTAGCATGTCCCGGTGTCCAGTGAAGATGAATCAGTTGACGCAGCTCCACTTGTAAGTACTTCGGCTCAGCGGAAAGTGGAACGTGGCCAGCGTATGACCGCTGGACGGCTGCCGTGACCGGCCGATCTCGGCAAAAAAGGAAACCGGGTCGCCGGTCGCCATATGCACTCGCTTCTCGCCATCCGATAAACACACACACACACACACACACACACACACACACACACATACACATACAGTAGAGAGGTGGAACTTCTCATCCCACACAGTAGAGGTTAGTCAGTTTTTTCACCCCATAGATGTCACTGATGCAATCACTAAGTGCGAAGTCTGTCCTGCACTCTCATATACACTGATTAAAAAAAATCGTAATACCAAAAAATGATTATTGTAGGGCAGTGATAATCCAGGAATTCATTTGTATAGGTAATATAAATAAGTGATTAACATTGCAAGATCACAGGTTAATGTAAGCGAAAGATAAGCCATTTCAAATGTGAAATGCAAGTACTTTAATAGCCGCTGTAAGAGCCAGAATGTTGAATGCGAGCAGGCAAACGTGTATACATTGTGTTGTACAGGTCTCGGATATCAGTTTGTGGCATGGAATTCCACGCCTGTTGCACTTGGTCGGTCAGTACAAGGACGTTGAATTCTGTTTGTGAATGACGGCCGGCCGGAGTAGCCGAGCGGTTCTAGGCGCTGCAGTCTGGAACCGCGCGACCGCTACGGTCGCAGGTTCGAATCCTGCCTCGGGCATGGATGTCTGTGTTGTCCTTAGGTTAGTTAGGTTTAAGTAGTTCTAAGTTCTAGGGGACTGATGACCTCAGAAATTAAGTCCCTTAGTGCTCAGAGCTATTTGAACCATTTTTTTTTTTTTTTGTGAATGACGCTGGAGGTGCCATTTCTGCACCATTGGAGACAGGTCTGATGACCGAGCAGGGCAAATTAACAAGTTGACACACTTAGAACATGTTAGGTTACAACAACGGTATGCGGGTGAGTCTTATCATTTTGGAAAACACCCAGTGAATGGCAGCACAACAGGTCGAATCACCACATTGTTGCATAAATTTGCAGTCAGGGTGCTTCGGATAAGCACGAGAGTACTCCTGCTGTCATATGAAATCAAGCCGGAGACCGTAATTCCAAGTGTATGTCCAGTGTGCCTAGGCAGCAGACAGGGTGGTTGCAGGCGCTCACCTGGTCTCCCCCTGCCCAACGCGCGGCCATCACTGACACTGAGGCAGAACCAGCTTTCACCAGAAAACGCAACAGGCCTCCACTCTGCCCCCCAATGAACTCTCACTTGACACAACTGCAGTTGCAAACAGCGTTGGTTTGGGTCAATGGAATGCACGCTACAGGTTGTCTGTCTCGTAGCTTTCTTTCGAGACACCGGTTCTGTAATTGCTGCTGAAGATGCAATGATGTGCCACAGCCGTAAGCGAACCCTACTGTCTTACCTCTCAGTAGTGCCACGTGGCAGTCCGGAGTCCGGTGTTTTCCTCTCAGTAACCATCACCTCTTCCTCCCCGATTCTCTGTCCATGACTTCCTCCCCCTTTGTCCTCCTCCCCCCTCCGTCTCTCTGTCCATCTCCCCTCCACCACCTCTCTCTGTCCGTATCCTCCTTCCCCGTATTGTGTCCAATTTGTTTCCCACTTTCTATCCACCTCCTCTTTCCCCTTCTCTCTGACCATGAGCCATGTTTATTGATATTGCAAACGAAACTGTTGTTGGAATATGAAGTCGCTTAAAATGAATGAGTAAATCGGTTGGGATTATTGGTACAAGTGTTAATGGGTGCGGCATGTAAAACCTGCCCATCGTGAGCAACGCGCACGAACTAATCATTTTCTCTGATGTTCCAACACTGCGCGGAACTTCGTTGTTGTGTAAAACAGCTACAGCCGCAGCCAGTGAAACTTGTCGAAACCAGTTGAGAAAAAGGCGTCGTTGTGCGAAGCCGGAATAGTGAGAGTGCGTGATAATACCGTATTCGTTACCCTAGTGTGCTGCCGTTGTTGAAGCCTTCATTCGCACTGCATCTTTTGTGAAAACAAAGAATATGTTTCAGGAGAAATTTCCAGGACGTTCTGTGCCAGCAAAATGCACCATAAAGGAATTGATTGAAAGGTAGCGGCGTATAGGATCGGTTCAAAATGCTTCCACCTGTTTAGACAAGTGAATTAAACAGGCAGGTGCAGAAGATAATGACAAGAAGCCCTCGTAAGTCAGCCAGGAGATTGAGTCAACAGGTTCATGCGAGTGAGAGAGGTTGCAGACGTGTTTTAAGGAGACTGAAGTTAAAACCGCACCAGATAAGTCTTGTGCAAGAACTGAAGGATCCTGACCTGCAGAAGAGAGTGCATTTCTGTTCATGGCTGTTGAGAAATGTTGCCAGTGGTGTCTTGGACCAACTAAAGGCCGGTACCCACTAGAGCGCGGCAGCGCGTCTTGCGGCAACGGCAGCGGCAAGTGTTTTCCGCTTTGACGCGGCGGCTCGCGGAATTGGCGTTCCCATCTGGAAGCGGCAGATGCTAGCGGTAGCCAATGACGGACAGCCACTGGGGTACGGGGCGGGACCCACTGAAACGCCCGGTGCGTTTGATTGACTATATCTTACACCTACATGAAGGAAAGACGAAGTTGGGTGAAGACATACCAATTGTTCATTTTCTGTACAATGTACTCTTTCATAAATTTCATTTTTCAAATTTTCTCATTTCATCATAAACAGAATTCATGACTACCGTTCACGATTGTTCACTATCTCCTAACATACGACAAAAGAGATTATTCAGATAGTTAAGCGAGACAAAAATTTAAAATGTGATACGGTAGCAGGTACAGGAAAATAGTAAGAACACAAAGGCTTGGGGGGAAGGGATGAAAGTGGAAGCCACCTGATAGGATTTCGCACAGAGCATAATGTAATCATCCCCAGCACCTTGCTTAAGAATCATGAAAGAATAATACATATTTGGAACAAAGTTTTCTAAACCAGATTTTAAATTATAAGACATTTCCCGGTGCAGACGCAAACCTACAATAATTTATTGGTTACGAGCTGCAGTTTGCAACTAAAGAGACAGTAAACGGTAGCAAATTAAGGAAATGGAACTTGAATAAGTCAAGATTAACGTTTTTCGATAATCTTAAAGTTAGCGTAATGCAACGACTGACTGAAACAGAGGAAGGAATCCGCTAGAATACGAATGGATATCTTTGAGAGAAGAAGTGGTGAATGCAGCAGAGTATGTGAACGGGAAGAAGGTACAGTAGAAATCGCTAGATAAAATGTGATATATTAAATGTGACAAGAGGGAAAAGTATAAAAATGCAGCAAATAAAGTAGGCTATGGGAAATAGAAATGACTAAACATGGCGTTGACAGAAAGTCCAAAATTGCAACGCGATTTTGCACTTGGTAAACTTAGGGGAATGAAAATGAGAAAGAACAAAGAAAACTTTGGTCAGAGGAGAAGCAACTGTCAAGAACTCATTTGGCAAACGAGAACTAAGCAAATAAAAGAAGGCTAGAAAGTGGAAGGAATATGTAGAGAGGAGAGGGGGAGGGGTTGTACAAACTAACAAAGCACAATGTTAGATTCCTGTGAGATGTCTGAACATGCAAGGCAATACTGATCCTACCACTTAGCTAAGTAGACACACTGAAGAACTGCGAAACTGTGTTTATAGCATTTGCATGTTTAGAGAAAGGTTTTGACAGTCTTAATTAAAACATTCTTTGAAGCTTTGGAGATGTCATCGATAAAACACAGGGCCACAAGATTATCTACAACTTGTGCAGAAACCAAACTGCAATTCTAAGACGCCCTTTCAGGAAGTAATAATTGAGAAGGCAGAAGTAGAGAGGATGTAAAATGAAGACTGTGAATAGCAAGAAAAGCGTTCTGAAAAAGAAAATTTGTTCACTTCGAATATAAATTTTAATGATTGGGTACTATTTTACAAAGGTATGGACGCTTTCAAAACGTGGTGATCAATAAGAATGCTGAAGATTAGATATGAGGATCGTGTAACTAAAGAAGAGGTACGGAATTAAATAGAGGAGGAAGAGGAAATTACGGCACAACTTTGACTACAAGAGGGGTAAGTTGACAGGACATATTATGAGGCGTCAAAGAGTGAGGACAAAGGGGTTGGGTGATAGTATTCTGGTAATAATCATCTGTTCAAATGCTATTCTACTATTTTATCTATTAGTGTAAGCAGTGAATTTACTCTTCTATGCACTCTTCCACAAAACATTCAAACCAAAACTGAAATCAGCTGAACACCAAATCTTTCAACCACTGTCTGACAACTATTGCATTCACTTTCAACTTTCTATAACTATCACTGGATAGCCACACAAACATACAGATATAAGGAGAACAGAAATAAACAAGGCATTAGTTTTCAACATATAATTCTTTAGGTTGGCAACATGTACATAAACAAACCAAACAGGAAGGGACATGAGGTGAACACACTGTAGTTACGACTTCAAACCAGTGTTTTCGGTAAAATGTTTACAGCTAGTGACAGAAGAAAAAAGAGCGAAAATGAAAATGTGCTTATGTTCCATAATCTAAGTTTTATTTCAACCTCCAGCATGCGACCAGGTGAGGGGAAACGTAGATGTCCGCCAAAGACTCGATTCACTGTAAGTAATCGGTTATTCACGTAAAAAAAAAGATGTGAACTGTTTTATAATCTGCAAGTATCACATATCAAAACAAAACTGAATCATTCTAGATTCCTGGCCGGCTGGTGTGGCCGACGGTTCTAGGCGCTACAGTCTGAAACCGCGCGACGCTTCGGTCGCAGGTTCGAATCCTGCTCAGGCATGGATGTGTGTGATGTCCTTAGGTTAGTTAGGTTTAAGTAGTTCTAAGTTCTAGGGGACTGATGACCTCAGAAGTTAAGTCCCATAGTGCTCAGAGCCATTTGAACCATTCTAGATTCCACTGAAGATGCCTCAAAGTAAAATGCGAAACGCGTCTTGAACCAATAAAGTACAGTGGATAAAGAAAAAAAGTTTATTACTTACCAAAGGAAATAATCAATAGCTGTAGATACTTAGCAAATTACATCTTATGACATACCAGCAAATTAGTTTCGGTTTAACTTCTCATTCCACATGCTATTAAATGGCGTTTAAAAATATTCATCTATCCCTTCTGAAAAACTGTAGTTGCTTTCATATCTCGGTAGACAAATAGATTTTGGATATTTACCATGCGACGAAAAAATGAGTTTTTACAAGTTATCGTTTGCAAAAAAACATGTTTATATTTCTTGAACCTTTTACGAAATTTGCGGTTGATACAACCAAATGGTTTACGGCGAGCAGGACAAAGTATCGGTCGCTTCGGGAGCGACCCGCGCGCGGTCACCGCACAGCTCGTCCGCCGACATATCATTCAATATCTCGATAACGGTGATAGCTATCGTTCTGCTCTCAGCTTTAAAAACAACTTCGATATGTTGACTAAATTTCATGTGCAATAATGTATTACCTAAAATGATCTGTACGCAAAGTCCACGCAATGCGTTTTTACCTCTGCACACTCATTAAAATTTCGTGTAAAGGCTTACGTAAATGCGATACAGCAAGTAACCACGACGAATAACGAAAAGAAATTAGGTCCTTTATCGATAGAAGAAGTCAGGCTGTAACATGCACGAGAATCAAATTTTTCTACCGAATAGTTTCCTTGGAATCGGATGATAAGTATTTCATAGCTGCCGCCGCGTCCGCGTCAGCGGTTCGGCGAAAGTTCGTGTGGCCCGGGGTTCCGTGCCTGACGTCACGCTCAGCGGCTTCTGTGATTGGCGGCGCGCACCTGGAGCGCGGCACGCGGCAGCGGCAGCGGTTCGACATCGTCAAGCCGCGACGCAGACCCCGCCAGGCCGCGAACGGCGTTTCCATGGCAACCACGCCGCTACCGCGCGGTTTTGACGCGCGGCAGCCCTAGTGGGAACCGGCCTTAAGGCTCATAATAACTGATTAGGCGCGGTTCCATCTGTCTGTGTACGTAAATTCCCAAAACAACCGGTACTGGTCGACAGAAAATCCACACTCGATGCACGAGGTACCCCAGCATGACGAGAAGATTTGTGTTTGGTGCATCATTTCTACATCTACATCTACAATTCACACTTAAGTGCCTGGCAGAGGGTTCATCGAACCATTTTCATACTATTTCTCTACCATTCCACTCTCGAATGGCGCGTGGGAACTTTCCGTTCGAGCTCTGATTTCTCTTATTTTATTATGATGATCATTTCTCCCTACGTAGGTGGGTGTCAACAAAATATTTTCGCATTCGGAAGAAAAAGTTGGTGTTTGAAATTTAGTAAATAGATCCCGCCGCAAAGGAAACCGCCTTTGTTTCAGTGACTGCCACCCCAACTCGCGTATCATATTAGTGACACTCTCACCCCTATTGCACGATAACACGAAACGAGCTGCCCTTCTTTGCACTTTTTCTATGTCCTTCATCAATCCTACCTGGTAAGGATCCCACAACGAGCAGCAATATTCCAGCAGAGGTCGGAAAAGTGTTATGTAGGTTGTCCCTTTAGTGGGTTTGTCGCATCTTCTAAGTGTTCTGCCAACAAAGCGCAGTCTTTGTTTCACTTTCCCTACAATATTACGTATGTGGTCTTTCCAATTTAAGTTGCTTGTAACTGTAATTCCTAGGTATTTAGTCGAACTGAGAGCCCTTAGATTTGTACGATTTATCGTATACCCAAAATTAATCGGATTTCTTTTAGTACCCACGTGGATGACCTCGCACTTTTCTTTGTTTAGTGCCAATTGCCACTTTTCGCACCATACAGAAATTCTCTTTAGATCATTTTCTAATTGGAACTGATCGTCTGATGATTTTACTAGACGGTAAATTACAGCGTCATCTGCAAACAATCTAAGGGGGGATGCTCAGACTATCACCTAGTTCATTTATGTAAATCAGGGACAGCAGAGGGCCTGTGACACTACCTTGCGGAATGCCAGATGTCATTTCTGTTCTGCTCGATGATTTACCGTCTATCACTACGAATTGTGACCTCTCTGAGAGGAAATCACGAATCCAGTCACACAGCCACAAGCATAATGGGGCACATATTCTTTGAGACGACAGTGAACACTGATGTATATTTGGGAATCCTGGAGGAGTTTTATTCAAACTTGACAGAACAGCAGCGTCAGTAACGTCATTTACTTTAGTTCATGTGTTGACTTTACGGGCCGCTTTTACGTGCCTCACCCCTCTGCGAACGGGTAGCATTACAAGGTTCAGAACGATTCCAATTGCGTAGCAATATTCCAGTCATAAGCCGATAAGCCTGAAATACAACTTTCACAGGATACATGTTTTCATTCAAAACGGACTGCCATGAAGAAAAGAAAATGTCACATTATTCTGTAAACAATTTTGGTATAAAATTCTTCAGGGTGAAACGAGATTCGCTCACTCGGGCTTTGCAGCGCGACTCCTCACATGCCAGTAATAATAAAAGTCTTACAAAATTTCGTCTGGCGAGTACATGCGGCAGAATAAGGGCGTTAAAGAGTTGCAATCTGGCACCGCTGTAACCACATATATGGTAACTACCTCTGTAAGCAGATGTTAGTCGTGCTGTACAGTTGGTGCAGTGAATACACTTTTGGGTTAGCATGCAGGAGGTCGAGGGTTCGATCGTGGGATTTTGCGCAATTTTTTTTATTTGCTAATTTCATTCTGACATTTCATAATGTAATACACACCGTTTATTAGGTCATATGTATCATAAATTTACATTTTGCAGCGCTGAACATAACAAATTGTGGTTAGACAAATAGGAAACAGACAGTTAAAACAAATGACCCCTCATAGGACAGAATAACTACAAAAAATATCAATTTCGAGAAGCTAAAGATGATAGCACAGTACAATAACACAGCATCTACTTGCCATTCATACTACATGTAATATGAGCGCTCAGATGTCGCATATTAGCAACCAGTGACAGTAATAATGTCCATATTAATGACCGCATGATCTTCACAACAGAATACGTTGACCTCAGAACAACAGATGCTCAAAGCGAGCTCCCTGGAGCTCCAAACATTGCGCAACTCACTCTGGACCCTTCGCAGCTAAGGTGTGTCCACAGCAACAAGAGAGCATGAACACATGCTACCAATTCTTCCACATTCGTCGGAGTAGTAGAGTACATGTGCTCCTTCAGGTGTCCCCATAGGAAGAAATCCAGGGGATTTAGGTCAGGTGAACGAGGTGGCCGTACAACTGGACCTCCACATCGGAGTCATTTCCCTGGAAATGTTCTGTCCAAATACTGTTGCGCATTAATTCCAGGGTGTGGAGGTGTACCATCATGTTGGAACCATATCTTCTGCCGAACATGTAGTGGATCATCGTCCAGCGCATCAGACAGATATTTTGAGAAGAATGCAGTCAACCGGTCAGGCAACAAGTAGGGAGCCAAACACCTGTCACTCAGTATTCCAGCCCAGACGTTGATACCAAAGCGAACTTGATATCCACGGTCGCGGGTGACATGCGGGTTAACCTCACACCAATGACGGGCATTGTGCATATTGAAGACACCCTCACGAGTGAATGCTGCTTCATCCGACCACATTACGTTGTTCACGAAGTCATCGTTGGCTTCCTGTCGTTGTTGGAGCCATTCACAGAATTGCATCCGCTGATGGCGATCTGCAGGATGCAGGTGTTGCGTGAAAGCAAATGATAGGGGCTTGTGCAGCACGTTAACAACCATGCATTGCGAGACACGCAGCTACCTTTGCTACGCTACGTGTGCTTCGCTGAGGTTCTTGGTGCACGACCTCCAGAATAGCTTCTCGGCAGCTGGAGTACCGCGAGTCCGCGAACGACCTCTGTCAGGCGATGGTGGAAGGAGAGAACCTGACCTCCGAAGGCGTAGCTCCAGACAACGAAACACATTTTTATCTGTATGGCGTCTACGAGGTTACCTAGCAGCATATTCACGAGCGGCAATGCCACCCCACTTATCAGATACTCCAAGGCCCAGAAGCATATTACATATTCATCGTTTGTGTATGCCATACGTCTGCCACACTGGTTTAGAGGTTTACAATGAGAAAATTCGATACTTGTACGCATGTACATTGGAGCCTGTCACGGGTTCGTTACTCCGTTCGTAACTAGTCCCTGTCTGGTGGACAGCGCATACAGTGTTGTGGTGTCACCGCCAGACACCACACTTGCTAGGTGGTAGCCTTTAAATCGCCCGCGGTCCGTTAGTATACGTCGGACCCGCGTGTCGCCACTATCAGTGATTGCAGACCGAGCGCCGCCACACGGCAGGTCTAGAGAGACTTCCTAGCACTCGCCCCAGTTGTACAGCCTACTTTGCTAGCGATGGTTCACTGACAAATTACGTTCTCATTTGCCGAGACGATAGTTAGCATAGCCTTCAGCTACGTCATTTGCTACGACCTAGCACGGCGCCATGTTCAGTTGCTATTGATATTGTAAAGAATGTACAGACAAGAGCTACGTTCAACATTAATGGATTAAAGTTAAGTATTCCACCAGTTACATCCTTTTTTTCTAGTCTAACTACCTTGTCCTGTTCCAGATCTCACGCCAGCCTGCGTGAGCTTAAACGCGTGCCTTTCGGCTTCCTCCAAACCCCGTGGGTTGGCTCCTGCCAATCCACAACAAGTATAAAGACGCCATCAGTCCTGAGCGCTGTTCCACCTAACGCGCATTAGCCCTCTGACAGATATTGTTCTGCATGATTCATTCCAACATCGCTAATTGTGAAATGTTCGGTTTCGAATTTCGCTGCTTCCCTGACGGTAATAGGCGTGATGTTTCCACAGTCCCATTGACAGACTAATAATAATAATGCATTGAGATACGTTCTAAACAGCATGCGGTTACCAGACTCAGTGCTGAAAGGCATAATTAATGGGACCATGGTGATAACACATATAAATAGTAACCGACTGTGGTCATTATTCGCAAAGCACTTTGCTAGTCCCACTGGTAACGTAACGCTCTAACGGAATGTAATGGACCTGCAAGGCATGAATAATAGTTGGTACTAATTTATGGGACCATTGGAGCAGGGTGCAAGGAAAACAGGTTTCGCATCTAGTAGATGAAGTGCTGCGAATAACTTCGCGCCCACGACGTGGAAAGGGCCTCTTTCAAAGTTGACCAATCTTCCATTTCTACAACTGTAGTATTACGTTTCATAGAGGACCCGCTGCAATCGCTGTTGACAATTAAGATGCCAGATACCGTACCATTTGGACTACATTTACCAAATAAAAGATATATGCCTCAAACCAGAATCAAACCGTCGACCTACTGCATGCTAACCCAAAACTTCGTCCACTGCACGAACTGTACAGCACGTGTAATATGTACTGACAGAGGTAGTTACAATACATGTGGTTACGGGTTTGTCAGAATGCCACTCTTTAACGTTCTTTTTCCGCCAGATGTACTCGCCGGACGAAATTTCGTTACAGACCCTTTTTTTTAATCGTTTGCATGTAAGGCGTCACGATGCGAAGCGCTAATTTCTCTTCACCCTGTATACATCGAGAAGTAAAATATATGGGGGAAACAATATGACCAACTAATGATTTTGTATGGAGCCACAGTCGTATAAAACTTTCCGAAAGACATGACTGCCACTTGGTAAAACAGGTTTTATTTCATGATCTAGATTTCGCCCTTACGTCGTTATCAACTCATTAAAGCACAATAAAAGTACAAGTATCAGACAAAGTATCAGTCTAAAGGTATCAGAAAAGTCTAATGATTTGTAATACGCAAGTAAGAGAACAAATCGTGCAGCCCATACAATGATTTAATTTTTTGCCCTGCTATTTTTCTGATTTTTTCATGTATGGGCAGTTTGGTGCCCAGTAGAAGTGTCTCCACTCAGAACAGTGTTCCTGGAGCCGCTCTGTAGCAAATCTGGATGTGTGGTGTGTCGCAGTGTCCTACTGAAATTGCCCAAGTCCTTCGAAATGCACAGTGGACATGAATGGATGCAGGTCATCTGACAAGATGCTTACCTACGTGTCACCTGTCAGAGTTGTATCTAGACGTATCAGGGGTCCCATACTACCCCAAATGCACATGCACCACACCATAACAGAGCCTCCAGCAGTTTGAACAGTCCCCTGCTCACATGCAGGGTCCATGGATTCATGAGGTTGTCTCCATACCCGATCGATACAATTTGAAACGAGACTCCTCCGACCAGGCGAGGTGTTTCCAGTCATCAACAGTCCAATGCTTCGTGTCGTGCAGTCATCAAGGGTACACGAGTGGGCTTTCGTCTCGGAAAGCCCATATCGAAGATGTTTCTTTGAATGGTAGGTTTGCACGGTTGCACTTGTTGATGGCGCAGCATTGAAATCTGCCGCAGTTTGAAAGGGCTCTGTCACGTTGAACTACTCTCTTCAGTCGTCGTTGGTCAAGTTCTTGCAGAATCTTTTCCCGGCCGCCGCACGGTACACTCGTGAGATGGTCGCACGGGAAAACCCCCACTTCATCGATATCTCTGAGATGCCGTATCCCATCGCTCGTGCGCCGACTATAACACCACGTTCAAACTCAGTTAAATCTTGGTAAGTTGCCATAGTAGCAGCAGTAACCCATATAACAACTGCACCACACACTTGTTGTGCCGAGCGGTTCTAGGCGCTTCAGTCTGGAATCGCGCGACCGCTACGGTCGCAGGTTCGAATCCTGCCTCGGGCATGGATGTGTGTGATGTCCTTAGGTTGGTTAGGATCAAGTAATTCTAAGTTCTAGGGGACTGATGTCCTCAGCTGTTAAGTCCCACAGTGCACAGAGCCATTTGAACACACTTGTTGTCTTATACAGGCGTTACCCGCCGCAACACCGTATTGTGCTTGTTTACATATCTCTGTATTTAAATACGCATTCCTATACCAGTTTCTTTGGCGCTTCAGTGTATCATGCAGAAAAAATGCCTAATGATTTAAATGCCCTGCTACCGTAGTTGGAGATTTAATGTTTTACCGGATTCCTGATATTCACCGTACACATTACAGGATCGTTTAGTAATCGCGAAAGCGTTACTGAGATGATAGATAAACTCCAGTGGAAGACTGTGCAGGAGAGACGCTCAGTAGCTCGGTACGGGCTTTTGTTGAAGTGTCGAGAACATACCTCCACCGAGGAGTCAAGCAGTATATTGCTCCCTCCTACGTATATCTCGCGAAGAGACCATGAGGATAAAATCAGAGAGATTAGAGCCCACACAGAGGCATACCGACAATCTTTCTTTCCACAAACAATACGAGACTGGAATAGAAGGGCGAACCGATAGAGGTACTCAAAGTACCCTCCGCCACACACCGTCAGGTGGATTGCGGAGTATCAATGTAGATGTAGATGTAGATCGTAGTCAAAGCCGACAGTGAGTAAGAAATCGAAACCGCACATTTTCACGAAACAGCATTTTCTTTCTCGCAGTCGGTTTCTACTGGGTTAAAAGAAACGATTAGATGTAGAATTTTGTGACAAATTTCGCGAACCGAAGGTTCTCAGTCCAAGTTTATATGAGAGCATTGTGTACTAATTTAAAGTAAATTAGTCAAGATATTTTTGAGGTATTTTGCAACGACGTTAAACGTCACCTAACTTGTATATAGTAGTAACGATTAGTCTCTGTAATTTTGTGATAAATTTTGCCGAACCGAAGACTGAGCGGAGGTTCAGCACGAAATTCCGCTGAACGGACGCAGGAATCGTTAGCGCTAGGATTTCACCCGGAGCAAGTCCCACCCACTCACCCCTGGTTTTCCCGGTCCTTCTTCGGCGCCTGGGCATCGTTTCAGTTGACGCACGTGGTTTACCGCGTTCGGCTGCACATGGAGTGAATGTTGAATCAATATCTTGCTAGGTCTTAAATTTTGCCAGATAGTTACAAGACACGTTACAAAAGACGTGCACAGTTGGCCTCAGCTGTGCTAGGTACTTCCACAGCAAACATAAGAGAAAACAATTTAGCACTCAATTTTTTAAATACCAGAACTCAGTATTCAGATTAATAGCCTATGAAGAAATACACTTCCATGTGAGAAAAAGCACCGAAAGCTACTACAGGAAAAACCTACCCTCAAAGAATAATTTGCTTGGAGAAAGACGAACCACAGTATACTTGACACTTAAGTTTCAGAACTCAGACAGTATATGTGAAACAAGCACCAATGTTCACTATGCTTCCAAAGGGCATCAAAATTACTTTGTTCTTGCTAGATCGATCCAAGCTGTTTTTGCGTGTTATTCACTGAATAGTTTTGCTGAAAAGTTTTAGGGGTGGAAGAAGAACTAGCACAGCATAAGGACGTTTTACAGCCGTGAAACACTGCAGCATTTTGTGGTGTCACCGCCAGACACCACACTTGCTAGGTGGTAGCTTAAATCGGCCGCGGTCCATTTAGTACATGTCGGACCCGCGTGTCGCCACTGTGAGATCGCAGACCGAGTGCCACCACAAGGCAGGTCTCGAGATACGGACGAGCACTCGCCCCAGTTGTACGACGACATTGCTAGCGACTACACTGACGAAGCCTTTCTCTCATTTGCCGAGAGACAGTTAGAATAGCCTTCAGCTAAGTCCATGGCTACGACCTAGCAAGGCGCCATTAACCGTATCTGAAGATAGTCTTATTTGTATTATCAAGAGCGATGTACCACAAGGATAGAATAAAGTTAAGTATTCGAGGAGCTGCATACTTTTCTTATTAGCATTCAATACTTATCCTGTTCCAGAATTCACGCCCGTCTGCGTTAGAGTTCGGCCTCCTCTATCTACAAGGTGTTGGCACATTTACCAACACATCAAATTTATTTCCTCCATAACTGCTCTGTGACAAACATACACATCATCGTTATTATTTTTTTAAAAATGTTTGAATGACATTTACGAAATTAATAAATCTTTTGGTTAAAAACAGACAGGACAAAGAAGAACGACAGATTATTTTCCTGAGACCTTTGCAACAGCGTATAGGACACTAATCACACAGAAACAGCCACAATTCTTTATAAACTCGTTTATAATGCTGAGGTATGGCATTGGAAGAATTTACAAGTTTAAATTCACCCATTACCCATGCAAATACTAACGAAATATGGCATATAAGCCAATACCTTACTGCTTTCGTTAGGCATTTCTACTTTATGGCATTCTTATATTCTTTAATCGTGAGTTACTATGAGGGCCTACATAAACAAAACGACTTTCACTTACTTCTATATAACCTTGATTTTAGACATCAGTGTTAGTCGAGTGCAACTGTGGCTTTACTACCGACATGACAGATTCAAGACCATTGTTTTCGCATTATATGTTTGCTCTGCTGTTTCCCTCATTTAAACGTATTCTAATAAGTGAATTCTGGAAACATCCCCCAGGCTGTGGCTAAGCCATGTCTCCGCAGTATCCTTTCTTTCAGGAGTGCTAGTTCTGCAAGGTTCGCAGGAGAGCCTCTGTAAAGTTTGGAAGGTAGGAGACGAGATACTGGCAGAAGTACAGCTGTGAGTACCGGGCGTGAGTCGTGCTTCGGTAGCTCAGTTGGTAGAGCACTTGCCCGCGTAAGGCAAAGGTCCCGAGTTCGAGTCTCGGTCGGGCACACAGTTTTAATCTGCCAGGAAGTTTCATATCAGCGCACACTTCGCTGCAGAGTGAAAATCTCATTCTGGAAACATCCCCCAGGCTGTGGCTAAGCCATGTCTCCGCAGTATCCTTTCTTTCAGGAGTGCTAGTTCTGCAAGGTTCGCAGGAGAGCTTCTGTAAAGTTTGGAAGGTAGGAGACGAGATACTGGCAGAAGTAAAGCTGTGAGTACCGGGCGTGAGTCGTGCTTCGGGAGCTGAGATGGTAGATCACTTGCCCACAAAAGGCAAAGGTCCCGATTTCGTGTCTCGGTCGGGCACACAGTTTTAATCTCCCAGGAAGTTTCAAGTGAATTATATAATGAAAATTTGTTCTTATTGCCGTTAAATAATATCACGTTATTTTTATTTTCTATTGCTGGCAATGCTTTCAATTCTCTATAAAAACTTTTATTTCTTTAATTATGCACATTCATATCATATTACTATCCAGGAAAACTTAGATTTCTTACCATTCCTGAATCTCATCGCAGTGTAACATTTGTTGGACTGTGACGATAACAACTTTGATGTAGCTTCCAGTTTGCGGAACTGGGGGCTGTTATAGGGGAGGGCCTTACACTGTGGATAGGCGTGGAGGGGGGTGAATGGGCGGGACTTGTTCCGGGTTAAATCCTAGCACTACGGCCACGTCACGGACACACCGCAGCCGTCTGATGGCAGTGCGGACTGCGTAGGCGGACGGATGCGCGCTGGGAAGGCGGCGCGACCGCGGCTACAGCCAAACAGTCGTCCCGGAGGACCGGCGGAACTGCCGCCTCTGCTCGGTGATGGGTCCAGGCGGGCTGGCGCATGCGCAGTGGCTGGCCCGGGCTGAGCTGCGAGCTGTGTGCTGTGGGCGGAGGATAGGACGCCGGTTTGCGCCGCCTGTTTGTTTCCGCAGCGCAAACAGCGGACACGCCGGCAGCACAAACACGCCGTTTTTCCCACCCGCCCACGCTGCTTCGACGCCCCTTGGTCCGAAGCTGCGCCTGCCGGAACTGACAGCGTCGTGGCACAGTGCTTAAGCGGCGAAGCTTGCAGCACACTCACTCGTTATACTGGAATCCTTTATCCACCTTTACAGCAGGCTTAAATGACTATACCGCGGGTAGTCATACAAGCAAACACAAATCAACGCACGAGAAAGCAAATACCAGATAGTTATAATTAAAGTGCACCTGTACACAAACGTCCACTGTGGGCTGTAATTAGCCGGCGGGTGTGGCCGAGCGGTTCTAGGCGCTTCAGTCTGGAACCGCGCGACCGCTCCGTCTGCAGGTTCGAATCCTGCCTCGGGCATGGATGCGTGTGATGTCCTTAGGTTAGTTAGGTTTAAGTAGTTCTAAGTTCTAGGGGACTGATGACCTCAACTATTAAGTCCCATAGTGCTCAGAGCCATTTGAACCTTATAGTATTGGCGGTGCAGCTTGGTATACATGCTAAAGGTTAATGTGGAACCGATTTACACTAAAAAGAATTCAGTCCCAGTTTTGGCCACCAGGTGCAAATCTGCCACCGAACAGCATCTAGTCGACGTATTGAACAAATTGCATAAGTGGGGGTTAATACACTACTGGCCAATAATATTGCTACACCACATAGATGACGTGCTACAGACGCTAAACTTAACCGACAGGAAGAAGATGCTGTGATATGCAAATGATTAGCTTTTCACAGCATTCACACAAGGTTGGCGCCGGTGGCGGCACCTACAACGTGCTCACATGAGGAAAGTTTCCAACCGATTTCTCATACACAAACAGCAGTTGACCGGCGATGCCTGGTGAAACGTTGTTGTGATGCCTCGTGTAAGGAGGAGAAATGCGTACCATCACGTTTCCGACTTTGATAAAGCTCGGATTGTAGCCTACCGCGATTGCGGTTTATCGTATCACGATATTGCTGCTCGCGTTGGTCGAGATCCAATGACTGTTAGCAGAATATGGAATCGGTGGGTTCAGAAGGGTAATACGTAACGACGTGCTGGATCCCAACGGCCTCGTATCACTAGCAGTCGAGATGACAGGCATCTTATCCGCATGGCTGTAACGGATCGTGCAGCCACTTCTCGATCTCTGAGTCAACGGATGGGGACGTTTGCAAGACAACAACCATCTGCAAGAAAAGTTCGACGACGTTTGCAGCAGCATGGACTATCAGCTCGGAGACCATGGCTGCGGTTACCCTTGACGCTGCATCACAGACAGGAGCGACTGCGATGGTGTACTCAAAGACGAACCTGGGTGCACGAATGGCAAAACGTCATTTTTTCAGATGAATCCAGGTTCTGTTTATAGCATCATGATGGTGGCATCCATGTTTGGCGACATCGCGGTGAACGCACATTGGAAACGTGTATTCGTCATCACCATACTGGCGTATCACCCGGCGTGATGATATGGGGCGCCATTGGTTACACGTCTCCTTCACCTCTTGAATAGCATTGACGGCACTTTGAACAGTGGGCGTTACATTTCAGATTTGTTACGACCCGTGGCTCTACCCTTCATTCGATCCCTACAAAACCCTACATGTCAGCAGGATAATGCACGACCACATGTTGCAGGTCCTGTTCGGGCCTTTTTGAATACAGGAAATGTTCGACTGCTGTCCTGGCCAGCACATCGTCCAGATCTCTCTCCAACTGAAAACGTCTGGTGAATGGTGGCCGAGCAACTGGCTGGTCACAATACGCCAGTGACTACTCTTGATGAACTATGGTATCGTGTTGAAGCTGCATGGGCAGCTGTACCTGTACACGCCATCGAAGCTCTGTTTGACTCAATGCCCAGGCGTATGAAGGCCGTTATTACGGCCAGAGGTGGTTCTTCTGGGTACTGATTTCTCAGGATCTATGCACGAAAATTGCGTGAAAATGTAATCACATGTCAGTTCTAGTATAATCTATTTGTCCAATGAATAGCCGTTTATCATCTGCATTTCTTCCTGGTGTAGCAATTTTAATGGCCAGTTGTGTAATTAAATCAACATTATTATTTGCTTGACGTTTACTGGTGATGTCCCATTCCTGATCCATTACGTATGGAAACATATCTACACGTCTTTCTTGAGTTCACAACACCAGATTTCTGCATGGTGGTCAAGATTCGAACTAATTTTTTCCAGCGTAAATCGGATCCACATCAACGCATTGGAAAAAATACCAACTTTCGCTGCCACACGATACTTACAACCCACACTGGACCTCTGTGAGTGGCTGCACTTCAATTATACCCATCCGATATATCGAAAAAAATAAAGATTACACATATCATACACAACAAGGAAGACATGTCAATCATATTTACGAACGGCAACGGGCTAACCAGACAAATATCAAGGAGCTGGTAGGTGCCAGTTAGAATGTCAAGAACACACAGGAAACTGGAACTACGAGAATAGCCATCCTACCTTCGCTGAACACCTAATAAGGCACGGGCATGAACCATATAACAGAGAACAGGATACGAAAATTTTTAGGATGAACAATCTCAACAGAGAATTATCATTACAGGGAAACTTTCACATACAACACACACGAACAGCCTTTGCAATGAATAGGAAAATAGTAAATGACCAAATGTATATATGTAATCACTCGTTGGTCACTTTCAACAAAACTAACGAAAAACACAAATCGTCAGTTGGTAATACCACATACAGTAAACACACCAAAAGAGACTGACTGAACAGTGTAACATGTTATGACGAGACGTGTTCGAAAAACGCCGAAAACCGTACATGCTGCGTCCGCAGATCAACCGTGTACAGCTCCGGGACGGAACATACACATTTTGACAAACAGTGAACAGAAACAATAGTAGTTCAAGGTCACGAAACTTTTACTACAAAAAGTTGTTTCTGACCTGAAACGACAGAATGAAAAAACTGTGATGTAGTCCCAAATCTGTAATTATACAACGCCATTATTAAATACAAAAATAAACAAGTATTACAGCCCACTGCAGACTCTTCACAAACAAAAGGAAGCTAAACGCATGTGGCACAAAAAAAAAAAAAAAAAACACATGTGATTGAGTAGCATTGGACCAGGACGTTCCAAATCTGAAACTTTGCGTTCCCGTGAAATGGCATACTTTCATTACAACAGCAATACGAAAGCAACCAAATACGAAACTGCTTCAGCCACGAATACGGCGTTTTTCGTCATTTTTTTACAACAAATTGTGCTAACACCGACACGTTTTCGAGAGATCCTTACTGTGCTTGTGATTTGAAATAGCATACGTTCGTAAGACACACATTATAACATTAAACCTACGAACTACGAGCTTCAACTAAAAAAGTCATTGGCCCCAAAAACTTGAGAGACACGCTATTGGATTTCGTCTATCTTTGAAATGAGCGGAGCCATGGTAGCTTTCGTAAAATAGGTGTAAATTAGGGAACATAACAAACTTATCACACCCCTAGAAGAGGCTTAACGAAGTTGTGCAGCCCACTGATAAAATGAAAGTGGGCTGGGCCACTTTGTTCTGATTTCACTAGCTGCCTGCTGCTGTACTGCTACACCGTGCAGTTGTAACGCGTACGAGGATTGCGACATGTACGTGCAAACAAACAAAAACTTAATTACGTAACTTTACTTTTTTATTTTAATTAATTAAAAATTTTTGGTAGCACCTCGAATATGTCCAGATGTTTTATATTAAAAATTGTGTTTCATAGTATCCGCACGGTTTTTCTACTTATTTATTACTCATTATCTCTTATAATTAATCTCTCGCTAATCTTCATGTAATTTGGTTTTAAATAGTCCATTGTCTTTTATATTTTGTAGACAAGGCCAATGAAAGCTCTGTTTCATCGTTAAACCATCTACTCATCCAGGCTTGTTGGGTTGATTTCGGGAAGAGGACCAAACAGCGAGGTCATTGGTCCCATCAGATTAGGGAAGGATGGGGAACGAAGTTAGCCGTGCCCTGTCAGAGAAACCGTCCTCGTGTTTGCCTGAAGTGATTTAGGGAAATCACGGAAACCTAAATCAGGACGGCCGGGTGCGGGATTGAAACGCCGTCCTCCCGAATGCTCATATAGTCTGTGCCAGAAACGAATAAAAAAAGGATTAGGAACTACGAATAAAATGTATGCCTGTGTTGTATATGTGGCCTTCGAAAAGGGATATGTCCGTGTTGAAAGTAGATCTTTATTTCAACTACTGTAATAATTCGAAGTGGATAATAAAACAAGTAACATAATTCGGCAAACAACAGTAAAAATGGTTCAAATGGCTCTAAGCACTATGGGACTTAACATCTGAGGTGATCAGTCCCCTAGACTTGGAACTACTTAAACCTAACTAACCTAAGGACATCACACACATCCATGCCCGAGGCAGGATTCGAACCTGCGACCGTAGCAGCAGCGGGGTTCAGGACTGAAGCGCCTAGAACCGCTCGGCCACAGCGGCCGGCATACAACAGTAAAGGAATAATCTAAAATTAATTTGTTGTGGCAGATATCTATAGCTTTCGAGATCTGAACGGATGTTAGATGGTCTATGCTCTACTTCAATTGTGTACTTGAAAAAGGTATTCGATTATAGGAAGAACAGCTCAGAGAACGTTGGCTACATGAGCAGTTGCACCTATGCATTGTGGTGTAGTTAGGTCTTGATCTCTTGCTCAGAAACTTACAACGCTGTCATGAGACGTAGCAATGACAACAATAAAACTCAAACCTTCGAAAAACAATTCGAGACAAAGCAAGTCTTCAAATACATACCAGTGGTAGCCAGAAGAATTTTAACCAATACTGCTACTCCTCCAGCACAAACGCCGGAAAACTCCCCTTTATAAGAGAACGCCACACTAGTCTAAATAATGTTCAAATTTGTTTGAAATCTTATGAGACTTAACTGCTAAGGTCATCAGTCCCTAAGCTTCCACACTACTTAACCTAAATTATCCTGACAGACACACACACACATGCCCGAGGGAGGACTCGAACCTCCGCCGGGACCAGCCGCACAGTCCATGACTGCAGCGCCTTAGACCGCTCGGCTAATCCCGCGCGGTACACTAGTCTCCGACAGTGGTTTAGCAGTAGTAGACACCGGAAGATCCTGAAGAAGATCCCAGCACAGGGGTCGAAACGTCGATTATTTTAGAGCAAAGATGCCGCGGCCTAACAACCAAGAATATTTTAACTTTAGTGACAACGGCCACGAAAGCCTGCAGACTTACATAAATACAAATATGTTTTTCTCTCAATTTTTCGCGGTTTCATGCTTCAAAAAAATTGTATTAAATACACTGGAGTCCAAAATTTAAGCAACAAACCGCTATTTCCCCATACTGTGTCTAATTCACGATGTAATCATACAAACTGTCAACAGATGTCCGTAGGGTCATGTTCTGCACGGAAGATGGCATTCTGGTCAACGTACAACCATGCCAACGCTGACGTCAGGGCAACTATAATACGAGGTAGTGTTTGCCGGATGGTCCCACATTCACAATCGCTGTGTACACAGTCACAGACGGTACAGTATGCCACGGAGAGGGCACCTACCAAACTCTCTACGGTGGATGGTCATAGTAAGAATGGAAGTAGGACTGTCGGAAACTGATACGGCCCGATAGCTCATTGTGGATCATCTGTTGTTTCTCGGATGTGGTGACAGTTTATAGAGACCGAAACTGTATCCCGAAGACGAGGGCAGAGCCGACCACGTTTAACATCAGAAATATAGAGTGGACTGTTATTTGGCTGTAAGGTAACGACGGTGCCACATTAGTACTGCACGGCAACTGACATCCGACCTCGCAGCATCCACTGGACGCGTTGTATCGAAGCAAACGGTGTGCAGAAGGTTTCGACAGAATGGCCTCCATTGTCGGAGACCTTCTGTATGTGTACGTCTGATGCGTCTTCACAAAGGGAATGTCTAGAGTCAACATGCCACCTGGACAGTCAAACAGTGGGCCAATGTTCTTTTCACGGATAAGTGCCGATTTGGTCTGGAGAGTGATTCTCGACTGATTCGCACTAGGAGAGAACGTGAAACACGATTTCGTAACCCAAACATTGATGAAAGAGACCAATATCTAAGAGATTTCCTAACAGGGATTATGGCGGTCTCTCGAACACCTCTTCAGGAAACTGTACGGTTAAATCGGCAAGGTTTAACTGTTGTCAGGTACCGTGACGAGATCTTGGGACCTCATGTGTTGTTGCTGCTGTGGGCCCAGTCTTCATGGTCATGGACGATAATGCTCGACCTTACAGAGAACGGGTGGTGGTGTTTTCTTGGAAACGGAAGATATTGCACACGCGGCGGCGTGGCCTTCTCGCTTTCCCGATTTGAATCCCATAGAGCCTCTCTGGGATGCACTCGCGGGGGGGGGGGGTTGTTGTATCACGTCAGAAAATCCACCAACCACTCTCTAAGACTTACGGGCAGCTCTGCAGTAAGTATGCGCGCTATTGCCCCAAGATGAGGTTGATGACATAATTCACAGCATGTCCCGTCGTTGTCAGGCCTGTATTGCTGCCAGAAGTGGTCACACCCCATAATGAGCGCTGTCACCAGTTGTCGGAATGTGTATCTGCAAAGCCGTTGTGTTGGAAAAATGTAGACCAGTTTTGTCTCCTGTTACGCATGTTGCAGTTGTTTACGTTCTGTGTTCTTTACACTGTTTCTACTTTAGTATCAACTGTTTATACTGCTTTGTGGCAAAATAAAAGCAATTCCGCAAAATTTCCGTTGCTTTAATTCCGGATACCAATGTACTTTATTAAATAAAAAAGATATTCCAGAATCCTTGATAACAGTGCAGGAAGAAGATAGATAAAAGGGGCTTTAGACATAAATATTTTGGTAAGGTAACACCAAAGGAAGAACCAGAGGCCAACAAGAAGTCTTGCGGCCTGCTGTGTCCCTTCTGCTACTGCAACACTGCCCCGACCGTCTCAGCCGGTTGTCATTATCTGGCCAGATGCTTCGTTTCCTGTCAGGCTTGTTCATTCTCAGACGTAGTAGAACAAGATGTTCCGTTCACGTCTACTCCCCTTTTACTGCTTTTATCAAACGTATAACTTCATCATTCTGTTGAAAATTCGCCGCACTTTACTTTGAATTATTCAAGACCAAAGCTCCTATCCGAAAAAGGACACCCAAACTAGAAAGGATCTTGTTTTCCTTGTTTGTGTTCTGTTACTGCCAGTCTTCTGTATCTTAGATGGGACTCACATCAGTGAAACGATAAAGCATGTAACATACACAGAAATGTTCGACAGGAATTGCAAGATAGTCTAAAAAATGAGACAGTGAAAAAATGAGATTGACAGAAAGTGCAATCGACTAACCCTGTATCTGTAGAGGAAAGCTGGAAGGGCGTAGAGCCATTCATAACTAGGGAGAAGAAAGCTACCACCTATAGGAAGGTTAAAGAGACACTTGGACAAGAGAGGAGCAGCTTATGAACATCGAGAGTTCACACAGCGCACTAAGAAAATGAAGTGGAAGCTGAAAGGTGGGACGAATCTATAGTGGGGTTCCACAAGGGAAATGAAGTCTAGATCACTAAGGGGGGGGGGGGGGGCGGGGGGGTGTACGCTACTACCGGATGGTACAAATAAAAGTGGCCTGAGAACAGGCTACAAAGAAACCAAGCAGAGGAAAGGAACTAGAGTACTAACCTTAATATAGCAAAGTTGAAAGTGACCACCATTCATCTCCTGGCACTTTCTGGCCCTGATCAACAAGCTGCTGAAGACTAATTGAAACTGGACTGCTGGCATTGTTGGAGTCTTATCCGAAGCGTTTTGTAGCAGTTCTCGAAGGCTATGATGGTTGTTGCGTAACACCTTAGACTTGAGGACTCCTCACACAAGTAAACGCACATTGATAGATCAGCTTACCTAGTTGGCTAGCTAGGAGCCGGCCGTTGTGGCCGAGCGGTTCTAGGCGCTTCAGTCCGGAACCACGCTGCTCCTACGGTCGCAGGTTCGAATCCTGCCTCGAGCATGGCTGTGTGTGATGCCCTTAGTTAGGTTTCAGTAGTTCTAAGTCTAGAGAACTGATGACCTCAGATGTTAAGTCCCGTAGTGTTAAGAGCCATTTTTGGCCAGCGAGGGCTGCGACCAGACCGACCTCTGCTAACAACTCTTTCAGGAACGAAGATCGTGTAAATGTGCTCCAAGGCTCGACCGGCTCTACGGGCAGTTGCTCCATCATGTTCGAAGTAACTGTTTGCCACGCGGAGTACAGCTCGTGGTCGTGCGGTAGCGTTCTCGCTTCCCGCGCTCGGGTTCCCGGGTTCGATTCCCGGCGGGGTCAGGGATTTTCTCTACCTCGTGATGACTGGGTGTTGTGTGATGTCCTTGGGTTAGTTAGGTTTAAGTAGTTCTAAGTTCTAGGGGACTGATGACCATAGATGTTAAGTCCCATAGTGCTCAGAGCCATTTGAACCTAACGTAACCAAATTAGTTAGTAAGTCCAACCACATTTTACGGAACCCCAAGAGCATGCATGCTATGTAGGTGCTTGGGTGATATTTTTTTTTCCCCTCCTGCTGAAGCACGTGGGGGCTCGAGCCATCTAGTTTTACTGGATAACTGACTTTGAACTAAAATGATTGTGATCAGCCAGTGCAACCAGTGTGTTTGTCCCTATCTCGCGCGTAGAGAGAGACCGTAGCACGTCGCAAATGGGTATTTATCGTCTGTAGTAGTTCGCAGTGTACACTCCCGTTCTTATACCTCCACGGTTCTTTGCCACCGAACGACGACCGTGGCGCTTGTGTACCCGTGCCGCAGTTGCTGGGGTGCCGTCCGCTGGTTTACAAGGACGGTGGGAGTTCTGTAGCTTCAGTTAGTCGGCTTATTCACAAGATGGCCGAAAGGTAAACAGCAAAAATATCAGAAGAAGAAATAGGGTCTCTGCGGTTGTACGGTCGAAATTTAATGGGTCTTCTCTGAGTCTACTCCGCTCGTCTCGTCAGCCCAGAACGATTAGGCCACCACATTGGCCATAAAAAGGATTGGTCCGCTCTAAAGTGTCCTTGTCTGTAAACGACAAATTTAAGTACTTTAGAAAACTTTTTCCGACGGCGCAGTTTTAATTACCAGGTATCTTTCATTGCAAAAAACGAGAACGTGGAAATAAACCTTCGATTATTTTCCAAGACTTGTGGACGTTCGTAAAGCTCGCTTTTAAGGCAGGACGTAGCTGCTTCTCTAGGGATTTAGCACTGCGGTGAACGCGATGAGAGAGAACCGCACGGTGGGGAACACGAGAAAAACACCTCCACCCGGCGTCGGGCTTAGGAGTGCGCTTGATTAGTCGGCGGCGGCGTTGGATGGGCGAACTGGTACCGGTAAGCCGCCGGTAGGGCCAGCAATTAGCAGAGTGGACGCGGCTTAGGGCGGGGTGTGCCCGCGCCGCCGCCGCCACCACCACCGCCACCACCAACACCAATACCACCATGCTAAGCCCCACACAGCACATACAGCGCATCTCGGCCCTCTCTGCTCACGGAATTTCCAGACCCCGAAATTTATCTCTGTAGCCCACCAGAGGTACAGTGTGCTCGAGAATTCTTCCAGACATTCAGACAAACGACGATCCGCAGAGAGCCGGCCGAAGTGGCCGTGCGGTTAAAGGCGCTGCAATCTGGAACCGCAAGGCCGCTACGGTCGCAGGTTCGAATCCTGCCTCGGGCATGGATGTTTGTGATGTCCTTAGGTTAGTTAGGTTTAAGTGGTTCTAAGTTCTAGGGGACTAATGACCTTAGCAGTTGAGTCCCATAGTGCTCAGAGCCATTTGAACCATTTGATCCGCAGAGAAGCCAAATATTGAGACTAAATCGGCAGTTGGTCTGACAAGTTCCGCTTGTACGCAGCTGACGAAGATAATAAATATGAGGAAAAGTTGAAGACTCACTGGAAGACGATCAGTTTGATATCAGGGAGGGGAAGAAGTACCGCAGAAAAAATTGTGACATTGAACTTCGTTGTGGAAGGTAGGCTGAAGAAGGATTTGTGGACCTAGAGAAAGTTTGCATCGATCTAAGGAGGAATATTATGTTCACGATCATCAGGTTTATGCTGTGTCGTCGGAAGAACGACGTACCATGCTTTGGTCGGTACCTCGCCACGAAACCACAACTAAACATAGGCGGTGCCAGAAGAAACGACGAATGAGAGACTCCAAGAATAATTCCCATACACCACCGCATCAGCTTGGTTCATTACGTCTGACCGCAGAGCCTCTCAGTCCAGTCAACCAACATCGCCGAAGGCTATAGCATCGTCTGCCTACGGACCCAGCAGCGCGACAATTGTATTAGTCAGACCTCTGCATAAAAGTTCATAGTTAGCTGTATTTACGAAGAGAGACTATTGTCTAGTGATACATCAATGTTCTGTGTTAGTACAAATATTCATGACATTCCTGTGGACACCCACAGTAACAAAGCTAAATATTTCATCTTGTTCAAGTTGCAATAAACCGATCTAATAACTGTGTGCCGAACTAAGACTCGAATTAGGGAGCTTTACCTTTCGCGAGCAAGGGCTCTACCTACTGAACTGCCCAACCACTGTGAAGTTTGGAAGGCAGGAGACGAGGTACTAACAGAATTAAGGCTGCGAGGACGGGTCGTGAGTCACCGGTAGAGCATTTGCCCGCGAAAGACAAAAGTCCCAAGTTCGAGTCTCGGTCAGGCACACAGTTTTGAATTACCAGGAAGTTTCACGTAAGTGCCCACTCCGCTGTAAAGTGAAAAATTTCATTCTGGATGTGATCTAAGTGTTGTAGTATAATATAGGTCGCTCCAGGAGTAAAGCTATAAACCCAGCACTGTTTTGAGGAGCGTTATTTCGTCATGTACAACAGAGGGTAAAATGCAGAGACAGGCAGATAGGTCCACAACATCAACAAAACAAAAGTGGTAGGTAGAGAGAGGCTGGTTATAACTAGTACAAGGTGGGCGAAATAAACAGACCCGGAAAATACACTCCTGGAAATTGAAATAAGAACACCGTGAATTCATTGTCCCAGGAAGGGGAAACTTTATTGACACATTCCTGGGGTCAGATACATCACATGATCACACTGACAGAACCACAGGCACATAGACACAGGCAACAGAGCATGCACAATGTCGGCTCTAGTACAGTGTATATCCACCTTTCGCAGCAATGCAAGCTGCTATTCTCCCATGGAGACGATCGTAGAGATGCTGGATGTAGTCCTGTGGAACGGCTTGCCATGCCATTTCCACCTGGCGCCTCAGTTGGACCAGCGTTCGTGCTGGACGTGCAGACCGCGTGAGACGACGCTTCATCCAGTCCCAAACATGCTCAATGGGGGACAGATCCGGAGATCTTGCTGGCCAGGGTAGTTGACTTACACCTTCTAGAGCACGTTGGGTGGCACGGGATGCATGCGGACGCGCATTGTCCTGTTGGAACAGCAAGTTCCCTTGCCGGTCTAGGAATGGTAGAACGATGGGTTCGATGATGGTTTGGATGTACCGTGCACTATTCAGTGTCCCCTCGACGATCACCAGTGGTGTACGGCCAGTGTAGGAGATCGCTCCCCACACCATGATGCCGGGTGTTGGCCCTGTGTGCCTCGGTCGTATGCAGTCCTGATTGTGGCGCTCACCTGCACGGCGCCAAACACGCATACGACCATCATTGGCACCAAGGCAGAAGCGACTCTCATCGCTGAAGACGACACGTCTCCATTCGTCCCTCCATTCACGCCTGCCGCGACACCACTGGAGGCGGGCTGCACGATGTTGGGGCGTGAGCGGAAGACGGCCTAACGGTGTGCGGGACCGTAGCCCAGCTTCATGGAGACGGTTGCGAATGGTCCTCGCCGATACCCCAGGAGCAACAGTGTCCCTAATTTGCTGGGAAGTGGCGGTGCGGTCCCCTACGGCACTGCGTAGGATCCTACGGTCTTGGCGTGCATCCGTGCGTCGCTGCGGTCCGGTCCCAGGTCGACGGGCACGTGCACCTTCCGCCGACCACTGGCGACAACATCGATGTACTGTGGAGACCTCACGCCTCACGTGTTGAGCAATTCGGCGGTACGTCCACCCGGCCTCCCGCATGCCCACTATACGCCCTCGCTGAAAGTCCGTCAACTGCACATACGGTTCACGTCCACGCTGTCGCGGCATGCTACCAGTGTTAAAGACTGCGATGGAGCTCCGTATGCCACGGCAAACTGGCTGACACTGACGGCAGCGGTGCACAAATGCTGCGCAGGTAGCGCCATTCGACGGCCAACACCGCGGTTCCTGGTGTGTCCGCTGTGCCGTGCGTGTGATGATTGCTTGTACAGCCCTCTCGCAGTGTCCGGAGCAAGTATGGTGGGTCTGACACACCGGTGTCAATGTGTTCTGTTTTCCATTTCCAGGAGTGTATTTCATGCGGGCAACCCAACGTAACTTATCTGCTCCTCAGGCCGTTGGATTGCCTGTCTTAGAGTACCTGTAATATTTTCTGTTTTTTTTTTTACCCTGTATAAGGCATGTTTGCAGGTTATCACCATTGTTTTTTCAACCTGTATGTTCAAAAATCAACGAAGGTTGTGAAAACAAATTTGGAAAAAATGTAAAAGGGTGAGAGAAACAACTGCTTAGATTCGTAGACAACATCTCCAGCTATATGATTACTCTGCAGTTTACAAGTAAGTTTCACAACTACCTTTAAGCTACTTCTCGAACACTCTCGAACACCGCGCCAGAAAAGCAAGCACGTAAATCTGTCTGTACGAGCTCTGATTTCTCCTATTTTATTGTGATTATCATTTCATCCCATGTTGGTGGACGCCAACAAGCTATCTTCGAACTCTGATCGAAATTTCATGAGAAGGTCCTGCCGCTTCGAAAAACGCTTGTCCTTAGGCCGAATGTGACTTAGAGCTAGACCTGTCCAGAGGGACGCAGAATATACGTGACAGATAATATGGCTTAAGAATAAACAGAGCAAAGACGAATATGATGGCGGATATTAGAAATGTGAATAACGATTTGCTGAACATCAAAGTAGGGAGCAACGCCTTTGAAGAAGGAAAAAAGTACTTATGTCTCGAAGAAAATGACACACGATGGCAGAAGCGAAGTAGACTGGCGCAGCCGAAGAAAGCTTCCTTGGGAAAAAAGAAAAGGAAAAAAAGCGCTGCTGATAACAGACAGTAGTGTGGGAACGATGAGGAAGTTCCTAGAAGAGTAAAACAGCTGGGCAGTGTTGAATCGTAATAAAATGTGGACCATCTAGAGCTCGGAGAAGAAGAAACTGGAGCCTCTTGACATGTGGTTGTACCGAAAAATGTTAAAAATTACGTGGACAATACGAAATGAAGAAGTATGAAAAAAGAACACATGGAATAATTTATGGAGGACTCGTACCAGAAAAGGGGCAGGCTTGTGAACCGGCCCTGGAAGGAGCAGTGGAGGGGAAACATATTAGGAGCAGACAGAATGGAAAACGCAAATCAGAATATAAAGTTTAGTAGTTACGAAAATTCAAAAGATTGGAAAAAGATAGGGAATGATGGTAGGCCGCATCGAACCAGTCTACAGTTTGAAACGTCCCCTTTGAACAATTATTCATGACTGTGCTTAAACTGACACACAATATTTTGTTAGCGCAACGCAATCTGACTTTCAAAATTCCCTACAAAAGAATGGCCCTGACAAACATTAAACTATACCTTTCACAAATCACTTACCTCACAAAAATATTCGCTGCTCAAGCTACTGCAATACAGCGAGCGCCACTACTGCCAGCTAAATAAAAGATTCAAACTATGGAAGGGACTAACTACTGATAGGGATAGTTAGCAAATGAAAGATATTAATAGAGAACAAACAATGTATTTACCTTGATATCATCATATATAAATATAGCAGTTCATGACAAATTTCAAAACTCCGCCATCTCTCTCTCTACATCCACCACTGCTGGCGGCTCACCTCCAACTGAGCAACGCTACGCGCTGTTCACAGCCTAACACTACAATGGCGAGTATTACAACAATGCAAAGCAGCCACAGACTGCACACAGCACAGCCAGTGATTTTCAAACAGAGGTGGCGTTACCAATAAAAAAACCTAAACAGCCAAAAAAACCTAAACAGCCTACTTACAAGTTTAGTAAATTAACAAATAAAGATAATTAGTGTAGAGTGAACACCAAAACAATACAAAATTACGAGTACATTCTGCAATGCAAAATATATAACACAGACTTTTTTACGTAGTGCATTCTTAGGCAAACTTCTTGACTCATTCATGTAAATGTCGTTGGAATCGTCACACCTTGCTTTTAAATACTATAGCTTTAACCTCTTTATATCTTTCTGTGTGTGAATCAGATGCTGTTTTTTGCTGATTGCCCATATGTTAAATTTCTAATGACCACGTCGCCGCGGGATAGAAAATATTTTTCTCCTCTGGAAAAATCATCAAAATTGTCACCGAGGTTCACAGGTGCTTGCGACTGACAAAACCTTATGTTCCAGCTCATGACTTTTAAGAATGGTTTGCCATTGTAACTGAGATGGTGAGGTAGACTTTGATTGTTAGTATTCCCTCTGTGCCCACAATCAGTTAAATTTTGAAGGTAAAAGTTCTTTTCAGCATATGATGCCTCACGTTAAACTTCCTTTCGTGTTTCACCGTCTTAAATATACGAAGACCACCGTACATTTTTAATAATACAAGACACGAAGTAAATTACAAGGAACATTTGAACTCGAGAAGAATCACTGACATCTTAGGAGGAATGAAAAGTAAAAAGAAATGAACATAAGCAAAAAATCGTAATCATATAGTTTACAGCGCACGTCGTCTCATAATGATACCCAGTGACGAATATCAGCAAGTAAGAGTAAATACAGCTTTACCCGACAGAGATGTCATGTTTGTAGGTCACATCGCAGTATCGTCCCTGTTTTGCCGTAGCGTCACCGAGATTATGAACTCCAATTGCAGCTTATTGATCCAATTCCAGCAGAGCAAACACGGAGAGACATCGGCAATTAGAGGCTGTTCGTCTCTGCTCGGCCTCGTCGGCAGTTGACACATCCGTCGGAGTTTGACCCTGGCCTTTTCGAGACGCTAGCTCCCCAGCTTCAACTCTTGTGGCTTCCCAAACGACGTGAGAGGACGCGATTCGGTTTCGAAAGCTGCCTCCGCCTCAGAATACACTGGGTTCGATGAACTGCTCGCGTGGTAGAAATATGATCATTCCCGGAGGTCGAGGAGTCGCTTAGTAGGTCGGTAGAGAGAAGCGGTATCGGTTGCAGGCAACCAACCGCAATCTGGTCTGATCCAGTGACAGGTGTCTATCGGCGATTGCGAACTGTCAATTTTTCGTTTCTTCTTCCCCTGTGCAACAAGAAATTCATTGACCTCCAACGGCTGAAACACGGATACAACGATTTCGGCGTATCATAACGTGCAGACGTGCAAGTAACAATAAACCTGGTCCAGTAGCCCCAGAAACTTGCAATTCCTCGTTGCAGATCCTGAAGAACTAGCGCATTGTATTAAATTCCTGTAGATGTGCATTTTTTCCCTTCAGCCTCCTAACTAATATGTTGTGTAGTTCCGGGTGGTTGTAATTTAGTTGCGGCTGCTAATGGATGTCCAGTGAAGGTTGTAATTATCGTTTGGCATCGAAAATTGGTAGATATTCTAATGCATTTATGTGTAACAGATTTAAGCCGGAAAACAATTAGTTGCAATTTTGGCCAACAGATGCAAATTTGGCATCTCGCTGTTGCATAGCGATTTGATTCACTGATCCAGTTAAATGGCTCCTTCCGTGTATAGGGATTTTACGACTATGACGTGTGAGGCCTGAAGATGGCATCAATGTAATGCCGAAAATGGTAGCATATAAGAAGTTCATAAAATAAATTTCTACAATACATACGGCTGTTGGTAAATTATTGCATCAAGCAATGGCTCTGAGCACTATGGGACTTAACATCTGAGGTCATCAGTCGCCTAGAACTTAGAACTACTTAAACCTAACTAACCTAAGGACATCACACACATCCATGCCCGAGGCAGGAATCGAACCTACGACCGTAGCAGTCGCACGGTTCCGGACTGAAGCGCCTAGAACCGCTCGGCCACCGCGGCCGGCCCGCATCAAGCAATGCATGTATGTTTGCATGCTTTCATCATTCTGGCGATTATATTAGCTGTTAATGTACCACCGCTTCACATCTGCAGCGGCTTTTCTCGTGGTTACATTAACCTGTGAAGCTGCAACGTTAATTATTTAAATTTGCTATATAGACAAATGCATTTCCGAATTTTCATTACTCTGTATTAATTATTTCCTGATGTTGCATTTTATTTCCGTGAGTGTATTAACTTTTCATCTGGAACATTTTTTTTTTTTCAGACGACGTGTATTTTTCTGTATATTTAGTTGTAAGTTAAAACAAAAACGGGCTCTGTTGGTGTTGGGGAGGGAGGGGAGAGGCCGGGGGGCGGGGTGGAGGCCGGACGGGGCGGGGGGGGGGGGGGGTATTACGTCAGACAATGATGGCATTCAGCGACTACGTGCTCGCATTCACTGCCCTGGGGAGTGGGAATCATTTCCCCGACAACGCATCTGTACGCGGTGCACTTGCAAGCCTCTGGTCACTCATTCGTGTATTTAAGTTTCCAGTGTGTAGTTCTCATACGCGAATGGCCTTGCCGCAGTAGTGTAACACTGGTTCCTGTCGGATCACCGAAATTAAGCGCTTTAGGGCTTGCCACGCACTCGGATGGGCCACTGTCCGGGTCTCCCGAGTGCTGTCGCCAAGGGGGGTGCGCTCAGTCCTTGTGAGGCCAACTAAAGAGCTACTTGACTGAGAAATGAGGGCAAAGGTCACGAAAACCGAGAACGGCTGCGTGAGCGGTGTGCTGACTGCGTGACCCTCCGTATCCGCATCCGGTAGCGCCTAAGGGCTCAGGATGATACGGCGGCCGGTCGGCTTCGTTGGGCCTTTAAGGCTTTTTGGGATGGTGTTTTGTTCCTCTTCACAATGAATAGACGGAACACAAGTCGTTAAGTAAAAATAAACTACTGGCCATTAAAATTGCTACACCAAGAAGAAATGCAGATGATAAACAGGTATTCATTGGACAAATATATTATACTAGAACAGACATGTGAATACATTTTCACGCAATTTGGGTGCATAGATCCTGAGAAATCAGTACCCAGAACAACCATCTCTCGCCGTAATAACGGCCTTGATACGCCTGGGCATTTAGTCAAACAGAGCGTGGATGGCGTGTACAGGTACAGCTGCCCATGCAGCTTCAACACGGTACCACAGTTCATCAAGAGTAGTGACTGGCGTATTGTAACGAGACAGTTGCTCGGCCACCATTGATCAGAAGTTTTCAATTGGTGAGAGATCTGGAGAATGTGCTGGCCAGGGCAGCAGTCGAACTTTTTCTGTAGCCAGAAAGGCCCATACAGGACCTGCAACATGCGGTCGCGCATTATCCTGCTGAAATGTAGGGTTTCGTAGGGATCGAATGAAGGGTAGAGCCAAGGGTCGTAACACATCTGAAATGTAACGTCCACTGCTCAAACTGCCGTCAATGCGAACAAGAGGTGACCGAGACGTGTAACCAATGGCACCCCATACCATCACGCCGGGTGATACGCCAGTATGGCGATGATGAAAACACGCTTCAAATGTGCGTTCACCGCGATGTCGCCGAACTCGGATGCGACCATCAAGATGCTGTAAATATAATCTGGATTCATCCGAAAAAATGGCGTTTTCCCATTCGTCCAGCCAGGTTCGTCGTTGAGTACACCATCGCAGCCGCTCCTGTCTGTGATGCAGCGTCAAGGGTAACCGCAGCCATGGTTTCCGAGCTGATAGTCCATGCTGCTACAAACATCGTTGAACTGTTGGTGCAGATGGTTGTTGTCTTGCAAACGTCCCCATCCGTTGACTCAGGGATCGTGACGTGACTGCACGATCCGTTACAGCCATGCGGATATGCGGATAAGATGCCTGTCATCTCGACTGCTAGTGATACGAGGCCGTTGGGATCCAGCACGGCGTTCCGTATTACCCTCCTGAACCCAGCGATTCCATATTCTGCTAACAGTCATTGGACATCGACCAACGCGAGCAGCAATGTCGCGATACGATAAACCGCAATCGCGATAGGCTACAGTCCGACCTTTATCAAAGTCGGAAACGTGATGGTGCGCATTTCTCCTCCTTACACAAGGCATCACAACAACGTTTCACCAGGCAACGCCGGTCAACTGCTGTTTGTGTATGAGGAATCGGTTGGGAACTTTCCTCATGAAAGCACGTTGTAGGTTTCGCCACCGGTGCCAACCTTGTGTGAATGCTCTGAAAAGCTAATCATTTGCATGTCACAGCATCTTCTTCCTGTCGGTTAAAATTTCGCGTCTGTAGCACGTCATCTTAGTGTGTAGCAATTTTAATGGCCAGTAGTGTATTTTATTCCGTAATGTACTAGGTGCTACTCCGTAGTACTGTAAAAGTCAAACATACCTTCCCGCTGTAGTGCTTTCCTGTCGGAGACACACTTCCACGCGGCACGGTCTCTCCAGGCTAACTGGCCCGTCCCCTCTCCACGGCCGCGTGGCACAAAGAACCTGCAAAGTTTCGATAATCCGACTGGAAGCAGGTTGTACTGGACACGGTGTCCTGTCCAATTTGCACGATTCACTAGAGGGAAAAGCGAGTTATGGGACTCAACACAACCAAAGTGTTACTCTCTGCCGGCAGTAACTACTTCTTTCCATAATGAGAGTGACAACTTTTTGGGTTACGGGATTTTCCCTCCTACCGCGGGGCCGTCCCCCTCAGTGTCCCAGTCTGTGTGTGTCTGTGTGTGTGTGTGTGTGTAACTGCCTCGCTGGTCCTGTCAGCGTGACAAATATCCGCATCGTCGTTTCAGCCGCGATGCACGTTTGTCCAGAGACTGGGGGAGGTGCTGAGTAAAAGCGCGGCCGACGGCTGTGTCAGCTCCCTGTGACAGGCTCTTTGTGCTCGTGCGGTGCCGCCGTGGGTGACGCCTCGCAAGCCCGGCTGCCGTTAGGGAGGCGCGCCGCGCACCTTTGTCCCGCCGGCCGGCCACCGCCGGCTGCTCCTTATTGGACAGCTAGCACCGCCGACGCCTCGCGTGGGAGTCTCGTTACGTGCCTTGTCAGGCGGCCGGCAGGAGGGACGTATGCGTGTGTGCGTCAGTGCACTGGCCGCGGCTGCGGTAGCGCTGGATCACAGCACCGGCCGCCACCCCTCGCCGCCTACACACACGGTAGTTATAGTGGCTACTTCCTCAGTAAAATGTCACACATAGAGACATCTAGCCAAAGTCGTTAGAGAGAACGCCACCAGTTTCTTACCTTCGATACACTATATCCATTTTTCCTCACCATCATTCTTAAAAAAATTGTTCGGTATACACTAAAGAAAACGATCATCATCATCCTCTTCTTCACTACTTGAGATTTTTCTTTCCTTCTCCCTTTATACTCACTCTTTTAATTTTTTTTTATTTTTGCATTTCGACGACCTTTCCTTGCTTGCATTTTCAGCTAATACTTCACGCGTTGAATCTACACTACTGGCCATTAAAATTGCTACACCAAGAAGAAATGCACATAATAAACGGGTATTCATTGGACAAATATATTATACCAGAACTGACGTGTGATTACATTTTCACGCAATTTGGGTGCATAGATCCTGAGAAATCAGTACCTAGAACAACCACCTCTGGCCATAATAACGGCCTTGATACGCCTGGGCATTGAGTCAAACAGAGCTAGGATGGCGTGTACAGGTACAGCTGCCCATGCAGCTTCAACACGATACCACAGTTCATCAAGAGTAGTGACTGGCGTATTGTGACGAGCCAGTTGCTCGGCCACCATTGACCAGACGTTTTCAATTGGTGAGAGATTTGGAGAATGTGCTGGTTAGGGCAGCAGTCGAACATTTTCTGTATCCAGAAAGGCCCGTACAGCTCCTGCAACTTGCGGTCATGCGTTATCCTGCTGAAATGTAGGGTTTCGCAGGGATCGAATGAAGGCTACAGACACGAGTCGTAACACATCTGAAATGTACGTCCACTTCAAAGTGCCGTCAATGCGAACAAGATGTGACCGAGACGTGTAGCCAATCGCACCCCATACCAGCACGCCGGGTGATACGCCAGTATGGCGATGATGAATACACGCTTCAAATGTGCGTCCGCCGCGATGTCGCCAAAGACGGATGCTACCGTCATGATGCTGTAAATAGAGCCTGGATTCATCCGAAAAAATGACGTTTTGCTATTCGTGCAGCCAGGTTCGTCTTTGAGTACTCCATCGCAGGCGCTCCTGTCTGTGATGCAGCGTCAAGGGTCACCACAGCCATGGTCTCCGAGCTGATAGTCCATGCTACTGCAAACGTCGTCGAATTGTTTTTCCAGATGGTTGTTGTCTTGCAAACGTCTCCATCTGTTGACTCAGGGATCGAGATGTGGCTGCACGATCCGTTACAGCCATGCGGATAAGATGCCTGTCATCTCGACTGCTAGTGATACGAGGCCGTTGGGATCCAACACGTCGTTACGTATTACCCTCCCGAACCCACCGATTCCTTATTCTGCTAACAGTCATTCGATATCGACCAACGCGAGCAGCAGTGTAGCGATACGATAAACCACAAGCGCCATAGGCTACAGTCCGACCTTTATCAAAGTCGGAAACGTGATGGTATGCATTTCTCCTCCTTACACGAGGCATCACAACAACGTTTCACCAGGCAACGCAGGTCAACTGCTGTTTGTGTATGAGAAATCGGTAGGAAACTTTCCTCATGTCAGCACGTTGTAGGTGTCGCCACCGGCGCCAACCTTGTGTGAATGCTCTGAAAAGCTAATCATTTGCATATCACAGCGTCTTCTTCCTGTCGGTTAAATTTCGCATATGTAGCACGTCATCTTCGTGGTGTAGCAATTTTAATGACCAGTAGTGTATTTAAAATGCTGTACCTCGTTTTCGGTAAGTATTTTGTCTGCATTTTTCCTTTCGCTAGCTTGTAGTACGTGGGCTGCATACGTTGCTGCGCTTTAGGACATTTTACATAATTTCCTCGATGGCTTCAAACCTGTTGCCTTGAACTGTTGTTGCCAGGTCGTCTGCATGTACAAAAGTTTTGGTTTTGTCTGGAGTTGGTTGGTCATTTGTATATATGTTGAAAAGGGTTGGCGCCAGCACGCTCCCTTGGGCGAGCCCGTTTTTCTGATTCCGCCATCGACTCTTTTTCCCATCAAGCATTACGAAGAACTGTCTATCCTTTCTATAGTGTCATCCTACTACGAAAAGAATTCTCTAAAACCCAATCCCTCCAAAACTCAAGTGAGTGCATTGCATCTGAACTCGAGCCAGGCGAAGTACGGGCTCAATGTTACCTGGGGTGGGACATTACTAGAACACACAGATACTCCCACCTACCTTGGCGTCGTACTGGACAGAACATTGACATACAAATATCAATGCGAAAAAACACGCAAAAAAGTAGAAGCACTAAATTCCCTAATAAGAAAGCTGTCCAATAGCAAATGGGGTGCAAAACCTACCGTGGTCAGAACTTCAGCCCAAGCTTTGTGCTTCTCAACTGCCGAATATGCCTGCCCGGTATGGTGCAGATCCGCCCACGCAAAAAAGGTAGATATTAGCTTGAATGAAAGATGCAGGATAGTGACAAGCTGCATGAAACCAAACCCCCATAGAAAATCTTCACCGGGCCGCAGGTTTCACAAACCCTGACTCACGTAGGAAAGCCCATGAACATACCGAGAAGCTAAAACAAACCTTTGATGCCCGTCACTCAATATTTGGCCTAGAGTGTGGCCCCAGCAGACTCAAATCCAGACGCCGTTTCCTAAGTTGCGCCTTAGATGAGCCCCCCATCTACTATCCACTAAGAGAGGACCCACCAAGTGGCGTTTCTGGTGATTGGAAAACCTGGAGAATGCTTAACCGCATCAGAACTGGGGTGGCTCCTGTGAAATCTAATCTGATCAAATGGGGTTTGTTGGACGAAAATGACGACAAATGCGACTGCGGCCCTCGACAGGGCATGGAACATCTCCTACAATGCCCTGCCTGCCCCCACAGATGCACCCTCGACGATCTATGGCTGGCTAAAGAAGAAGCATTGGACATTGCCCAATACTGGGCAAACAAATTGTAGTTTCCGGACACGAAAAATTAAAAGTAAAGTAAGTACATAATTTCCCACTCAAATATAATGGGAAAGATTTGATTTCTTTTTGCGTTAAACCGTTGTAAATACCGGCAACTTGGAAAACGTATTGCTCTAATATCATCAGAAAAAAGCCTTTTATATTAGTAAATAATGAGTGGCCGTAAAGAGTCAAATTACTTTTCATTGTTAATTGGGAATTTTTATCTTGCTAAATCTTCTCATCATTCAGCTGCAGCTTTACGAATACATAAGCCCTGTCTTTTTCACTTTCCCCACTGCTGCAAACATATCTGGAGCACCTTCTCCTTGTTTTGTCTTTTGTATGATTTCTGACCATCTACATCTGAGACTGCGACAAGGGCTCCTGAAATGTCCTGCCTGGGTAGGTTGTGACGTATGACAGCCATTCCCGAAATTTATGTGACAACACACACCGAACAGATAATTTAGACCGTAAGCCTAACTTCAACGTATTGATATAGAATTGCATTGGATATCTGTTGTAAAATAATAGAATGTAGGTGTGATGTAGCTTTCATTGATAAAGAGCGAATAACATATTAGTGTGCAAAACTTAAGGACACAAGTAACTTTCACTCTATGTGTCACTGTCAATTATCATATCTCAACGGAACTTGGATGGTATGTAGGAAGAAGGGCAGTGTAGTGCAGAAGGTGAAATGAAGGAAATACCCTATGAGACGAACAGAAATGGTACATTCATTCAAAGCCAGTAATTGCACTGAAGTTACCGCGATTTATGATAGTACCTTGGATATTACAGAAGGCGGAACATGGTTCTTAATAGTGTGTGTGATCACCACAGGTGGTGAAGCACACTCTGCAACTTGCTCCTCTGCTGGTCACACGCACACGGTTGGTAAAGAGCTCTTGCGTCAACGGGTTCCATTCCTCCAGCAGCGCAGTTGACAGCTGCTAGACGGTCCTTACAAGGGAAAACTCCCCATCAACAACCCCCCCCCCCCCCTCCCCAGATTTAGAGGTAAAATGACACACTGGACAGCCCGTCAAAAACTGAACATAAATCAAGCACGAAAACAGGCAGAATGTGTACTTTGTGAAAAATAAGCAAAATGGAAACAGTGAACGGTGGAAGCTCAAGTTACAGAATATGAGTCATGTGATGGGAATATATTAACGTCGCAAGTAAATACGATGAACAGTGAGAGCTGGTGGCATGCTGCATAGATCTCTCACAGAAATGAAAGCATGAAGCAAACGAGTGTAAACTATGTTACTACAAAGGAATTAAAGATCAGAATTTCTAGAATCTAACGCAGGAGTCATAATATGCGGTAATTTTGAAGAACAAATAGGATGTGCGCACGTCTGGAGATCCCTTCCGTACACCACGCTATTGCAAACGGACTTTACACCACGAAAGAGACACAAATTGAATACAGTAAGCAGACATGTCAATGACCGGACGGACAGTTCATAATTCTACGAGAAAAAAATGTGGGGCTAGAGGGACATTTGAACACGAATCTCTCCCTTCGCAGTCAAACACCCTGACCAAACAACCACGACGCTGGGGCTGTTGATCTTTCCTCGATGTTGCGCATCTTGAGCTTGCACACTTCACTGTTTTTATTTTGCTTCTTTTTTCACAGTTCAGCAGACCTTCTTCCTGTTTTCATGCTTGATCTGTGTTCAGTTTCAGACGGACAATCGACTGGGCTATCTTAGCACTACATGTGAGGAGGGTGCGACTGGGAGTTTTCCTTGTTAGTGCTGGTGGACGTGTTGCAATACGCCTGGCTAACGCTTCCCCCACGTGCTTCGTCGGATTGAAGTCGGGGGAACGGGCAGGACAATCAGTTCGCCGACTAACCTCTCGCTCCAGAGCTCCTCTACCTGCGCTGTTCGATGTAGTCGCGCAGTGTCGCCCATAAAAATGAAGTCACGGCCAAATGCACCCTTGGGAAGACACACGTGGAAAAGTCAACTTGTGGTCATTTATCACAATTTGCAATTCATAATCAGCTGCTTGTTATCCCTTATATACAACGCCTCAGTCATAGTCGCTACTAGAACACGTATAATGGCCGCTATTTCAACTATCTCAACACATTGACACATATGTTTTCAGTTTGTTTTAATAACATTACTAATTTCGGTTTTTTAAAAGATGCTTCTTTCTTTTTTGTTCTGTAATTTACAGAACTTATGGACGCCTACTGAACATAATTTTACGACAGTCGACATCTCGTAGGCGTTGACACAAAGTAATACAAGCCGGTTATCATTTTACGTAATTATTTTTAATGTACGTTAACAATTCCTTTGCTATTTGAATATGTGCTGGATATCGTGCATAGTCTATGTTTAATTTCTCTAAAGTACAATGTACATTTTGGTATAAGTGACACTATTACTTGTCCTTCCTCATGATGGTTTCTCGATGATTGGTGTATACTACTTGTTCACACCTTATATTTGCACGGTATTTTAATTATTAAGTAACGGCAGTTTCGTACTGTGATTTTTTTATATATTTGACTCCTTGGTATTAACGTTATTTTTTATATATTTGACTCCTTGGTATTAACGTTTGTTACATAATTTACGAACGTTGTACTTTTGACTTCCCACGGCAGATGGTGGGTGTTATGTTTTATAAGAAAGACCTGTGTTGCGCCTCTTTTTATGTTGTTCATTTATTATTCTTTGGCATTATCTTTTGCTTTTTATATGTTCTGTACTCTAGCAACTTATCATCGATCTATTTTATGTTTTATAGTTAAAAAACAATACGCCAATGTTTTTTAGATATTCTCCTGCGTCTGCTATGTGTTGTACGTACATTTTAAATTTGAATTACTACACCATTCATAAAAGTACAAGAGTTATTTAGTGTTAATAATTCATAATACTATGTCTTCACGTGACACATGTCACATAGAGGGCGTGTCAAGCCCCGTCACACCGAGGTCTGCTGAACAACTGCAGGTAAACAGCGACCTCAGTCTATGTGATTGCCGTAAGCTTAGTGACAACAGTGCATCCCAATTTAAGTTATACAATATAGGTTTGTTTCTAACAAGTGTTATGTTCATATGCAGATGTAATTGTGATTTTCTATGTTGTACTCTCTGATCGTAATGTGAAAAAAATTTTTTAACTTCTAGCACTGAAGATGGTCACTCAGTGACAGAAAATCGATTTTGCAATAGTAAAAAATATACGACCAATGCTGTCTCTTTTTTCAAGTATAAAGGAATAAAAGGTTTCAAATGGCTCTAAGCACTATGGGACTTAACATTTGAGGTCATCAGTCCCCTAGACTTATAACTACTTAAACCTAACTAACCTAAGGATATCACGCACATCCATGCCCGAGGCAGGATTCGAACCTCCGACCATAGCAGCAGCGCGGTTCCGGACTGAAGCGCCCAGAACCGCTCAGCCGTCTGGAAAAGGAGAACAATGTCTTAACAATGTTGGTCCGCTCAGAGATCTGGAGGTCAGTACACCCATGCGTCATCATGCCGAACCCACACCATAACACCTGTAGCACCAAAACGGCCATTTTCGACAATGTTTCTGGGTGCATTATGTGTTCCCACCACTCGACACATCAGAGTATGTCCAGAATCACTACTGAAGCTGAATGTGATGTCATCAGAGAAGAGCTCGCTACCCCACTCGTCGTGGATCCAGTCGCCATACTCTTGGCCCTATCGCAAGTGATCCCACCGTGTGTCGGTGTACCCCCCCCCCCCCCCCCCCCCGTTCTCCGTTCTCCTGTCCTGCCGGACGTCTGCGTGCGGCTGAGGAGCGCGAGAATGCGTGTGCCTTGCAGTCCTGTTAAATGTAGTTACAAATGCGCCCACTGTTCGACGTGGGACCCTTCTTGCATATTGCTCAACGTAGAAGTCATCTGCTGCTGTAGTTGACTTCGGTCGAATACCTGCTCTCCTTCGAGCAACAGTTTCTGTGGTTCGGAACACTCACCATGCACGTCAAACAATGATGACAGCAAGAACAAACTCCTAGGTTCCACTTGTCACACTTCGTCTCCCTTCGTTTCCTGGTGATTATTCGCCGTCTGAAGTCATCGAGATGTTGTCACCGTGCCATGTTGTAATGAAGAGGGTGCACCATAAGTGCTCGCTAATTGAAACACTGTCTTTTCCCGTTCCTGTAACTGCTTCGTGCTGTGGGGCCAGCTGAGTTTGGCGTTAGTCACGCCGACCTCGTGCCGTGTGAATTCTGTTCTCGACTGGAAAACCTCTACCAACACGCTCCTGAACTTTCAATCATTTCCACTGAGTTGTTAATATGTTGTTACTTTATTTACCGCGTCCTTAACGTTCGCAGTGCGGTTTGTACCAATAAATGAGCACTTACAAACGCGAAAACAAAACAAAAAATCATTAAAACCCAGAAAACTCTCGCTAGAAACTAGAAACTGCGCAGAGGGTAGTCATTATACAGGGATCGTATTGTGGTTTGAGCTCGGACCGTTAGGAAGTAGCAGTGAATGAGACCTAACACTTTCGATAACCACCCTGTGTGACAACCCACACAGTCTCCCCCACTGCATCTATGGCAGTGGGAACAGTGATCAAGCAGGTAAGACAGCTTGTGGTTTTGGGACTCACGTGGTTGGGAAATATCTGGCATAGCCATGTGAGCTGTCCTAATTGCGGAGACTCCCTTTCTTTCTGATCCTAAAAGCAACAATTTCCTCACCGGAGCTTCCTGGCAGAATAAAATTGTGTGCCAGACCGGAACTCGAACCTGGTACCTTTGCCACTCGGGAGCAAGTGCTCTACCGACTAAGTTAGCAAAGCGCGACACACTACCCGACGTCACAGCTTACCTTCCGCCAGTTCCTGATGTCCAACCTTTGCTGGCCGGGGTGGCCGAGCGGTTCTAGGGACTACAGTCTGGGACCGCGCGACCGCTATGGTCGCAGGTTCGAATCCTGCCTCGGGCATGGGTGTGTGTAATGTCCTTAGGTTAGTTAGGTTTAAATAGTTCTAAGTTCTAGGTGGCTGATCACCTGAGAAGTTAAGTCCCATAGTGCTCAGAGCCATTTGTCCCCTATGGCCGCAGGTTCGAATCCTGCCTCGGGCATGGATGTGTGTGATGTCCTTAGGTTAGTTAGGTTTGAGTAGTTCTATGTTCTAGGGGGACTGATGACCTCAGAGCCATTTGAACCATTTGTCCCACCTTCCAAACTTCAGAGTTTCTTCCATATATCCTGCAAGACAAGCGCTTCTGTGAGAGAACGAAATAGCGGTAGGATGATTTGCAAGTTTAGTGTGACATGTGAGTGTTCGTGGAAGTATCCTTCATACTTGTCACCCCAATGAGTCGATAGCACGCAGTAATAACTTTGGGGGATGTGACTGTGGAGAGGGAGGCCGTGCGTAGACGGTCAGCAGAACAGGAAGTGCAACCTCTCAAGTGGACGTATGTGACGAGCAACGTGTGCGAAATGCATTTAGTTTCTTGTATTTCTGTGAACAATTCAACAATACGAATCCATTAACATCATTGTAATCTGTCAACTCTCGTTCTTTGTGTGAGCTCGCTCCACAAAACTGTGTCTTAATGAAACTGCTTAGTATTTGCAGTGCCAGACTCAAGCTACTTGGCACTAAAACGCACAGGTACGTGCTTTTTGTACCAGTTGGGCATTTATTTATTTTATTCCTTCCTTTACACCTATTCTTTTTATATAATAAGCTATATTTCTAATATTTTTGTAGCTATTAGATGTTTCTGTTGATTACAATGTTCGTCTCAGAATATCAATATAATAAAAATAATAATAATAATTAAGTACCGGTAAAAAGAAGTTTATTCTCTCCCCCCCCCCCCCTCTCTCTCTCTCTCTCTCTCTCTCTCTCTCTCTCTCTCTCTCTCTCTCTCTCTCTCTCTCTCTCTCTGAAGCGCCAAAAACATATCTTAACAGCAGAATCAGAATACGCCGCTGCGGTCAGCAACGCCTGTACGGGGTGTTCAAAAAGTATCTCCGCAGTGCCGTATGATTGTTCGCCTTCCTGGGTTGTTCAGCGAAACAATAAACGCACAACGATACTGCAGTTATATTCTGTTCCCATTCATAGGAGGTGTTAAATGAAATACTGAACGGTTATTTTCAACAAGATGGTGCAACCGCGCATACACCTCACGTTTCAATGTCACTGCTTGCTGATGTTTTTGGTGATCGCATGATTTCACAGGGACTTTGGTCTCCACGATAGCCTGACCTAACATGACCTGGCTTTTTCTTCTGGGGTACGGCGAAAGCAACTTTCAACATTTAATGTGAAAATTTGTAAGTAAAAATGAATATTCAATAAATTAATGACTTGTATTTCACTGACTATCATTACGGTACATTCACTACGGCATACGGCACGCGCGGCTAACAATCATACGGCTCTGCGGAGAGACTTTTTGAACATCCTGTATAAGACAAAAAGTGTCTGGCGCAGTTGTTAGAGCGGTTACCGCTGCTGCAATGGCAGGTTATCAAGATTTACGTGAGTTTGAACGTGTTGTTATAGTCGGCGCACGAGCGATGAGAGACAGCATGGCTCAAATGGCTCTGAGCACTATGGGATCTAAAATCTGAGGTCATCAGTCCCCAAGAACTTAGAACTACTTAAACCTAACTAACCTAAGGACATCGCACACATCCATGTCCGGGGCAGGATTCGAACCTGCGACGTAGCGGTCGCGCGGTTGCAAACTGAAGCGCCTAGAACCGCTCGGCCACACTGGCCGGCGAGAGACAGCATGTCCGAGGTAGCGATGATGTGGGGATTTTCCCGTACAATCATTTCACGATTGCATCATGAGTACCCGAATATCAGGAATACGGTAAAACATCAAATCTCCGACATCGCTACGGCCGGAAAAAGATCCTGCAAGAACGGGACCACAACTGAACAGAATCGTTCAATGTGACAGAAGTGCAACCCTTCTGCAAATTGCTACAGATTTCAATTCTGGACTGTCAACAAGTGTCAACGTGCGAAACTTTCAATGAAACGTCATCTATGTGGGCTTTCGGAGCTGAAGGCTCACTCTTGCACCCTTGATCACTGCACGACACAAAGCGTTACGTCTTGCCTGAACCTTTAAGCACCGACATTGGACTATTGACGGCTGGAAAGGTGTTGCCTGGTCGGACGAGACTCTTTTCAAATTGATTGGCGACTCCATAGAGTGCTGTGTGCACAACTACCATATGATAAGTAAAATTAGAAGGAAGGTCAGCTTTGGCCGTAATTTTGATGATTTATTAACAGCAAAATCGATTTTCGATTACTTAATGATCATCTTCAGTGCTTTAGCGTACAAATTAAAGCTCTAGGCACTGGTGTCTAATTATTAGCAGCAACAGAAGCTATGAAACGATCACAGTAACTCAAAATCGTATCGAGCGGATGGACATGTACGGGTATAGAGACAACCTCATGAATCCATGGAACCTGCATGTTAGCAGGGGACTGTTAAACTAGTGGAGGCTCTGTAATGGTGTGGGGCGCGTGCAGTTGGAGTGATACGGGACCCCTGATACTTCTAGATACGATTATGACGGGTGAAATTTACGTAAGCATCATCTCTGATGACCTGCATCCATTCGTGTCCATTGTGTGCTCCGACGGAATTCGGGAATTCCAGGAGGACAATGCGACACCCCGCACCTCCAGAATTGCTGCAGAGTGGCTCCAGGAACACTCTTCTGAGTTTAAAGACTTCCGCTGGCCACCAAACTCCCCAGACACGAACGTTATAAAGCATATCTGGGATGCCTTCAACGTGCTGATCTCCGCCTCCTCGTGCTCTTACTGATTTATGGACAGCCCTGCAGGATTCATGGTGTCACTTCTTTGCAGCACTACTTCAGACATTAATCGGGACCATGTCACGTCGTGTTGCGGCACTTCTGCGTGCTCGCGGGGGCCCTACACGATATCAAGTATGTGTACCAGTTTCTTTGGCTGTTCAGTGTGTTATTAACTGTGTTGCGTATCGGTTGCAACATTTGCGAATTGTACAGGAAGAGAGCCAGTGAGGTTCTGGAAGGTGCCGACTGGGTTGTTGAGTCATCCCGACCGCTGTGTCCTGGCCAGCTGCGCTTTGTTTCGGGGCTCAAGTTCCATTGCGCGAACAACTCGATCGAAGTGCTTCCACAGAGTCCCGATTGGGCTTAAATCCGGGAAGTTTGGTGGCCATGGAATTGCAGTAAACCCAGCCTGATGCGCTTCGGACCACGCATGTACACTGTGAACTGTGTGACACTTTAGATTGTCCTGCTAGATGATGTCGTGCCGAGGAAATACATACTGCATATAGATATAGAAATGATCCCAAGGGTAGATGCAGAATAACGAGATCGTCCATGGAATGCCACAATACCGTGTCACAATGCAGCCTGCCCCATACCGTAACGTTCCCTCCTCTGGCCTGGACCCTTCCGACGACTGCTGCAGGGTATTTGCTTTCAGACGCCGTGCACACATGTGGCCATTTTTCATCTGAAACAGCGACCAGTCGCCTCTCACTGGATGTCCAGTTGGGGTATTGGCGTTGAAGAAAATCTGTTAGCAGGGTTGCACGAACTGGGCGCCTGCTGCTGAGGCCAATACCCAGCAACAGTTGCTGAACGGTCGTTGGGGAGCCATCGTCGGCAGCCCCTTCATTCATCTAGGGGGTCAGTTGCTCAACAGTTGTACGTCTCTTCGCTCGTACACGTCTCCGCACCCCTCGTTCACTCTTGCCATCTACGACCTGTGGTGTACCACTGTTGCCTCGGCGCCGGTTTTGCATAGCATAAGTTTACCATGCACGGTGTACTTTAACCACGGCGACACCGAATAGCTTACAAAATGGATTCCAAAATGCTTCCTGTCTTGGCCCGGAAATCAATGATGATGGATTTTTGGACGTCAGATAAGTAAATCCCCCTCCCCCCCCCCACACCACACGCTTCAGATACCCTCCCCTGCTAGTGCTGCCACCTGCCATCTGTGAGTGGTTATTCCACGTCGACGTCGAACATAGGCGGTAGTCACATAAAGGTGACTGCTCCTGTGAGATGTGAGAAGGCGACGAACAGAGTGTTCTATAAATTTGTATATGTTCTGCAGCGGCGTTAGGGCACTTTACCGTCCTATGTCTGCTGTAACGTTCTCTTACACTACTGGTCATTAAAATTGCTACACCAAGAAGAAATGCAGATGATAAACGTGTATTCATTGGACAAATATATTATAGTAGAACTGACATGTGATTCCATTTTCACGCAATTTGGATTCATAGATCCTGAGAAATCAGTACCCAGAACAACCACCTCTGGCCGAAATAACGGCCTTCATACGCCTGGGCATTGAGTCAAACAGAGCTTGGATGGCGTGTACAGGTACAGCTGCCCATGCAGCTTCAGCACGATACCACAGTTCATCAAGAGTAGTGACTGGCGTATTGTGAGGAGCCAGTTGCTCGGCCACCATTGACCAGACGTTTTCAATTGGTGGGAGATCTGGAGAATGTGCTGGCCAGGGCAGCAGTCGATCATTTTCTGTATCCAGAGAGGCCCGTACAGGACCTACAACATGCGGTCGTGCATTATCCTGCTGAAATGTAGGGTTTAGCAGGGATTGAATGAAGGGTAGAGCCACGGGTCGTAACAAATCTGAAATGTAAAGTCCACTGTTCAAAGTGCCGTCAATGCTATTCAAGAGGTGACCGAGACGTGTAATCAGTGGCACCCTATACCATCACGCCGGGTGATACACCAGTATGGCGATGACGAATACACGCTTCCAATGTGCGTTCACCGCGATGTCGCCAAACACGGATGCGACCATCGTGATGCTGTAAACAGAACCTGGATTCATCCGAAAAATGAGGTTTTGCTATTCGTGTACCCAGGTTTGTCGTTGAGTACACCATCGGATTCTGTCTGTGATGCAGCGTCAAGGGCAACCGCAGCCATGGTCTCCGAGCTGATAGTCCATGCTGCCGCAAACGTCGTCGAACTGCTCGTGCAGATGGTTGTTGTCTTGCAAACGTCCCCATCTGTTGACTCAGGGATCGAGACGTGGCTGCACGATCCGTTAGAGCCATGTGCATAAGATGCCTGACGTCTCGACTGCTAGTGATACGAGGCCACTGGGATCCAGTACGGCGTTCCGTATTACCCTCCTGAACCCACCGATTCCATATTCTGCTAACAGTCATTGGATCTCGACCAACGCGAGCAGCGATACGATAAACCGTAATCTCGATAGGCTACAGTCCGACATTTATCAAAGTCGGAAATGTGTACGCATTTCTCCTCCTTACACGAGGCATCACAACAACGTTTTACCAGGCAACGCCGGTCAACTGCTGTTTGTGTATGAGAAATCGGTTGGAAACTTTCCTCATGTCAGCACGTTGTAGGTGTCGCCATGGGCGCCAACCTTGTGTGAATGCTCTGAAAAGCTAATCATTTGCATATCACAGCATCTTCTTCCTGTCGGTTAAATTTCGCGTCTGTAACACGTCATCTTAATGTTGTAGCAATTTTAATGGCCAGTAGTGTAGTTTTAATTTTATTTTCCTGTGTTTGGTAGCAGCTTCGGAAACGTATCGAGACTGTTTTCGGCACTGTATTAAGCTACAGTCATGTCATCCGTCTGCCTCCGAAGCGCATCTCCTGGTCACCGTCGCGGAGGCGTAACTGGACATTGTGCCGCCATGGGGCTGATGTGGAACTGTGGGTTCTCCCTCGTGTGTGTTGTGATCTTGGACGCACATGCGCATTCTGCGACTGAAAACTCGCATTCACATCTTGCACAGCAGTAGACGCACTCGGCTACACTGTTTACTTGTGAATTTGCAGCGTACTGTTCTGAAAGACAACGAGGCGGGAAAGAGCGGGCACGGTACGGGCTTCCTCGTGCTAGGCCCACCTGCGGGGAGCCCCGCACACACTGTACACTGCTCACTCTGTGCAAGGGGCGGATCGGATCGTTACGGCCGCCGGCGAGGCGGGCGCGATGACACGGCTGCCGGCTGTCTGCCGCTCCGCCCCCGCTCCCGCCCCCGCCTCTTGTCGGGGGTGGGGAGGGCAGGCCGTAAATCACGGCAGCGCGCGCGATACAGCGGCCGCACACAATGGAGATTGTCTGCTGTCTGCTGGGGTGGCACTTTGCGGACCATACCACCGCCCCCGCCGCCCCCGCCGCCCCCGCCTCGGCGGCATTCCGGCCGCTACCGGCGCAGTCTGCGGCAAACGGAGCGGACACCCACCTACCGGCCGTCTGCTGGCGCGCCAGCCGCCGCAGATAAGCCCCGGCAGCGCTACCTGCTGGAGCCGGCTGCGGGACGCGATTTCCGGGTCACGTGCCTGCTTTAAGCCTTCGGCTCACGGACCGTGCATCCGAACGTTGAGGTGCCGTGTTCCTCACGTCATAGCATGGAATAGCACGTTGGGGAGTCGTTCCGAACGTGCTGAACCATATCTAGCTTGTCAGATACTCTGAACGTGCGTTTGAACTTTGTCCAATGAGATGGCACAACGCCATCTAGGTCACATGCACGCCATCTCCCTTAACTGCAAAGTTGTGAGGCGCCATATTAGCATTCAGTTGAAGCCCACATGTATACTGGGTGGTCCATTGATTGTGACTGGGCGAAATATCTCACGAAATAAGCGTCAAACGAAAAAACTACAAAGAGCGAAACCTGTCTAGCTTGAAGGGGAAACCAGATGGCGCTATGGTTGGCCCGCTAGATGGTGCTGCCATAGCTCAAACGGATATCAATTGCGTTTTTTTTAAAAATAGGAACCCCCATTTTTATAACATATTCGTGTAGTACGTAAAGAAATATGAATGTTTTAGTTGGACCACATTTTTCGCTTTGTCATAGATGGCGCTGTAATAGTCACAAACGTAGAAGTACGTGGTATTTGGTTCGTGATACACTGCCCGTGTTAAAGTGGACCGTTTACCAATTGCGGAAAAGATCGATATCGTGTTAATGTATGGCTATTGTGATGAAAATGCCCAATGGGCGTGTGCTATGTATGCTGCTCGGTATCCTGGACGACATCATCCAAGTGTCCGGACCGTTCGCCGGATAGTTACGTTATTTAAGGAAACAGGAAGTGATGAGCCACATGTGAAACGTCAACCACTACCTGCAACAAATGATGATGCCCAAGTAGGTGTTTTAGCTGCTGTCGCGGCTAATCCGCACATCAGTAGCAGACAATTAGCGCGAGAATCGGGAATCTCAAACTCATCGGTGTTGATAATGCTACATCAACATCGGTTGCACCCCTACCATATTTCTGTGCATCAGGAATTGTATGGCGACGACTTTGAACGTCGTGTACAGTTCTGCCACTGGGCACAAGAGAAATTACGGGACGATGACAGATTTTTTGCACGCGTTCTATTTAGCAACGAAGCGTCATTCACCAACAGCGGTAACGCAAACCGGAATAATATGCACTGTTGGGCAACGGAAAATCCATGATGGTTGTGACAAGTGGAATATCAGCGACCTTGGTGGGTTAACAGATGGTGAGGCATTATGGGAGGGACGATAATTGGCCCCCATTTTATCGAAGGCAATCTAAATGGTGCAATGTATGCTGATTTCTTACGTAATGTTCCACCGATGTTACTACAAAATGTTTCACTGCATGACAGAATGGCGAGGTACTTCCTACATGATGGATGTCCGGCACATAGCTCGCGTGCAGTTGAAGCGGTATTGAATACCATATTTCATTACAGGTGGATTGGTCGTCGAAGCACCATACCATGGCCCGCACGTTTCACCGGATCTGACGTCCCCGGACTTCTTTCTGTGGGGAAAGTTGAAGGATATTTGCTATCGTGGTCCACCGACAACGCCTGACAACATGTGTCAGTGCATTGTCAGTGCACGTGCGAACATTACGGAAGGCGAACTACTCGCTGTTGAGATGAATGTCGTTACACCTATTGCCAAATGCATGGAGGTTCACGGACGTCGTTTTGAGCATTTATTACATTAATGTGGTATTTAGAGGTAATCATGCCGTAACAGCATGCGTTTTCAGAAATTGTAAGTTCACAAAGGTACATGTATCACATTGGAACAACCGAAATAAAATGTTCATACGTACCTACGTTCTGTATTTTAATTTAAGTAACCTACCTGTTACCAACTGTTCGTTTAAAATTGTGAGCTATACGTTTGTGACTATTACAGCGTCATCTATCACAAAGCGAAAACAGTGGTCCAACTAAAACATTCATATTCCTTTACGTACTACACGAATATGTAATAAATAATGGGGGTTCCTATTTAAAAAACACAAAGGTGATATCCGTTTGATCTATCGCAGCGCCATCTAGCGGGGCAACCATAGCGCCGTCTCCTTTCCCCCTTCAAGCTAGACAAGTTTCGTTCTTTGAAGTTTTTTCGTTTGACGCTTATTTCGTGAGATATTTGACCCGGTCACGATCAATGGATCACCTGTATGTGGCGTTTGTGAGCACTGGCAAACTGAGGATCTCTCGTAAACCTGTCGTTAACTGTATAATTCATTGTAATCGTATAATTCATTGTAATAAAATGACAAGAAACGGCATATTCGTGGTAAAAGAGTTATTGTAACTTGCGTATTATTAGAGTATGTCACTTCAAAGCAACCACACATTGAGGACCCATCAAAAATGCATTATTCTTGGTACAATTCGTTAAATTTCAGTTAGTAACATAGTTACGATTAAATCTTTCGTGAGGTGGTAAGAAGCTAGGTACGGCCAGAAGCATCGTGGTCAATTTAGCGCAATGAGAAGCGTCACAGTTCCGTTAAATGAAGTGTTACGTGTTGACGGTTCGGGTCTCTCTCTGCATCCAAGTATTTTCCTTTTTCCTAACCTCAGCGTTTTCAATAGTTTCTGATACTTTCTTATTAGCTTAACATAAGTATATACTATAATATTCGATGTTATATAGATATAAATGTGATCTTTTTGAGGAGTGAGTTTGTTCGATTCGCTTAATCTGCAGGACAGAATGCACCTCTTGCAGTAACATATTTTCCCCGTTTTTTTCTTTTAAGTTTGTAATTCACATGTTGTAATTCACATGCTACTGAATGGGAGCAGTGATCAAGTAAGTATGACCCTAGAGTTTTAGTAAAAAGTGAGAATGATGAAAAAATTTTGATCTTATCTGGAGATCTATTGTAAATTTGTATCGTCCTGTTTGTAAGAACTTTCATATGCGGATGTTCTTATATACTGGACAAGGTACTTTTCTTTATGACTTAAAACATATCCATGGTTATTGAAGTTTTTATTTACGTACACTACAGACAAAACAACGTGAGTAGCATATGTATAGTGTAGGAAATTTGCGTTTTAATAGAGCTAACATAGGAATTTTACGTGCACCCATTTGCTAAACAGTGTGATTTACGAACCAGAAACAGCCGACAAGTGCCGTGGGAGCGCGTTGCGATCGCGTATTACCACGTAGGGGCACACGTACCGTATCAACATGTCGCATCGTTTGTGACAGTTCAGCAGCAAGTTGAACTCGGTACGCTCAACGTTAGCGTTCAAAAGCACGCTGTTTGCCGACGACTTTACGCGGCCACTGTTAAAGTCTCATACGCTAACGAGCAAAAACTTGACGACCAGATGCGTTACGGTGTGCTTGTCAATCTCCGGAGCGCGACAGAGGTTCGATGCAGTGTGGCAGAAATACGATTGGCCTTTGTAGGTTTATGGAAGTATGTAGCTTGAGATGTCTACGCACAGATCCCGCTATTCCCATTAAGTAGGGGTCAATGGCGTGCAGGCGCGGAGGTGGCTCCCGATAGCATTCCCGATGCGTTCCTTCGGGTTCAGTTCAGGTGAATTCGGTGGTCAACAGATCAACTTGAGTTCACCATCATGCTCCTCACTGTCAGTGTAGTATGATTGTGGTACAAACATCTATCCCGCTGATGATGCCATCGTCATCGGAAAAAGACATCTACATCAACATCTGCACTTCTCCGTAGAACACACTTAAGTGCCTGGCAAATGGTATTTCTCCACCGTTCTACTCTCGTATAACGCGCGGGAAAAGCGAACGCCGGCCGGAGTAGCCGAGCGGTTCTAGGCGCTACAGTCTGGAACCGCGCGACCGCTACGGTCGCAGTTTCGAATCCTGCCTCGGGCATGGATGTGTGTGATGTCCTTAGGTTAGTTAGGTTTAAGTAGTTCTAAGTTCTAGGGGACTGATGACCTCAGATGTAAAGTCCCATTGTGCTCAGAGCCATTTTGAAAAGCGAACGCTTAACAGTGTTGCCGCAGTGGTAACACCTGTTCCCGTCGGATCACCGAAGTTTGGCGCTGTCCGGTTGGGCTAGCACTCGGATGGGTGACCATCCGGTCTGCCGAGCGCTGTTGGCAAGTGGGGAGCACTCACGCTCTGTGAGGCAAACTGAAGAGCTGCTTGATTGAGAAGTAGATTCTCCGGTCTCGTTAACTGACGTATGGCCGGGAGAGCGGTATGCTGACCACATACCTCTCCATATCCGCATCCAGTGACGTCTGTGGGCTAAGGATGACACGGCGACCGGTCGGTAGCGTTGGGCCTTCATGGCCTGTTCTGGTGGAGTTATGGAAGGTTAAATTTTTTTCCGTGCAACCTCTGATTTCTCTTATTTTATTTCAATGTTGACTTCTCCCTGTTTAGGTGGGCGTCAGAAATCACCTTCACGTTAAGAGGAGAAATTGATAATTGATATTTCATTAGAAGATGTTGCAGCAACGAAAAACGCCTTTGCTTTAATGATTGCTACCCCAACTCGTGTACCATGTACGTGACTCTCTCTCCCGTATTTCGCGAGATACAGAACGAATTGCCCTTCTCGGACTTCTTCAATGCCCTGCGTCAATCCTATCTGACTCGCATCCCACACCGTACAGGAGAACTTCAGAAGAGGGCGGACAAGCGTATTGTAAGCAGTCTCTTTAAGTAGACCTGTTGAATATTCTGATTGTTCTGCCAATAAAATGCGGTCTTCACTTTGCTTTCCCGACAACATTGTCTTTGTGATGGTTCCATTTTAAGACACTCGTAATTGTAATTCCTAAGGACTTAGTTTAATTCACAGCCTTCAGATTTGTGTCATTAATCGTGTAACCGAAATTTAGCGGATTCCTTTTACTACTCATGTGGATGAGTTCACACTTTGCGTTAAACACCAACTGCCATAAAAGTCAGGTGCCAGCTTTGCACCATACAAATGCATTGCCTAGTCCATTTCCCAACTGGTTTTGATAATCCGTATCTACTAAATCATTTACCTAGATAAAGAACAGAAGAGGGTCCTAAACATTTCCTTGGGGAACGCCAGCTATCACTTTTGTTGTACTTGATGACCTGGAGTCAGTTACACAATCACGAATCCACTCGCACAACTGAGACGATGCTCCTTAGGGACGCACTTTGGTTAGTCGCTAATGAAGAACGGTCTCAAAAGCCTTCTGGGTAACCAGAAGCATATAAATATGCAGGTGCTCGCAAGTAAGGCTCACGTAGCTGTCACGGTGTGTTCGAGCTCTACCACAGCTGCTATAAAAGCCAAGGGGAATGTCTCCCATAGCTTAACATACCCCTTTGGCTGCGACCGTCGTATGGTTCACGTTTCGAGTACCCGTGCCTCTGGATGGCGCCAGATCCAGACACAGCTATCTACCTTATGGAACGGGGAACGTGATTCTTCCGCCGTGGCGACACGCTTCCATTGATCGACGGTGCAAACTCGAACCTGTGCCGACTGCAGTCGTATCAATACGGAAACACGTAGGGATAGTCGGTTGGAGCGCTGTGTTTACCAGTGTGGGCCGAATGGTGAGCTTCGAAACATTTGTGCCTACATCAGCGTTGTAGTCTCTACAGAGTAGTTTTACAGAGGGAACGAGCGTCCGACCTCCACATTCTATGAAGGGGCAAGGATGTCCACCACTTTTTCACCTGTCTGAGGTACCACTGGCCTTCAATCACTTCCCATAGATGCTCACAACAGTAACACTCAGTTTCCGAGACGCTCATTCTCACTCTCGGGGCCGTAACAACCTGCCCTTTTTCAAAGCCACTTATCTCGGTAGATTCGTTCAATTCCGGCCTGCACTGCCGGTAGAATGATTCCCCATTCGTCCCCGTTCCGCATATATACTTTCCTTAATCTGTCACTTACCCGCAGAGCCATCAGGCGAAATTTCTTATCAGGCCCTCATACTTAGCGGGAGACGCTATTTTCTAGACATCTTTACTTGCTCGCTGTGCGCTCAGAACAGAAAAGAGCGACGTGACCGATCGGTGCATACTAGAGACACTGCCCAACACATTTGTTCGTAGCTTTATCGGATTTTCGCTGTAGATGCCATTTCGCGCACGGTCGGACCTTACTTTCCGAACAGTCAGCCCCCGGTAGCTGAGTGGTCAGCCCGACAGAATGTCAGTCCTAAGGTCCCGGGTTCGATTCCCGGCTGTGTCGGAGATTTTCTCCGCTCAGGGACTGGGTGCTGTGTTGTTCCAGTCATCATCGTCATTTCATCCCCATCGACGCGCAAGTCGCCGAAGTGGCGTCAAACCGAAAGACTTGCAACCGGCGAACGGTCTACCCGACGGGAGACCCTAGTCACACGACTTTCCGAACAGATGTCGTGTGTATGATTCAAGTTCCGTCAAGGTATGCTACTTGGAAGTGACGCATGATGCCAAAGTTACTTTCGTCCTTAATTTTTTCACATCAGTGTAGTAGAGTGATTGTTGTGCACACAGTTCCGCGTAGTCAGCGCGTACACAACTTTCCCACTAGAGCGCGCCCCGCTAAACACAACAGCGTAGGCGCAGCGCCCGTCCGTCTCCGCACTACGAGATGGCGCTGTCTTAGAGACGGACCAAATTCTGCTTCCGCCGATCCGCGTATTAATATGTAACGCAGCCAATGAGATTGCTGCTAACGTAGAACCTTTTCTCCTCGCGGATCACACTCGCGCAGTGATACCTGAACGCGCGAGGTATTATAGTGAGTCTGCATTAGTCTGCATTTGTCTGTACCAGTCTATAGTCAAGTTTCTGTCTGCGCCTAATAAGATTATCATATTCCTGTACATAGCCGTGAAGAGAAATGTATAGACACTTTGTCAAGTATCAGAGATATGTGAGAATAAGATTAACGTACCACGACCAAAGGAACTTCAGATTGTCAATTGTAAACAGCATCCAGAACCAAGTTAAGTAATTTTTATGCTTGTTATTATTTTAATAAAGGTGTGTGAACATTAATCAAGTTCTCTTTAAAGTTGGTTACCGTCAATCTGCTACTCTAAGCGTGCAAGTAGCATTTCTATCGTCTGACCTAACGGCAGAAGATAAACACGCCACGATAAGACCACGAGACATATTGCTGACACTCGCCTACTTCGTTAGAGCGACAAGTCAAATAATCTGATGGTGTGTGTACCGAAGGTCTTACAGTGCGCACACCACAGTGATGAAAGTTTGATGAATATTCATTGCCGCCCATGCAAGCAACTTAGCCAACTTTCAGTTGTCAAAATTACGCGACCTGACAAGCACCACGATTTTATTAAAAAAGCTACAGAATCTGTCAGCAACGAAAAACAGTTCTAAACCAGAGACCGCAACAATCGGCAAGTGGAAGCCACTGCGTGGCTACGCACGGAGCACTTGTTTGGCGGTCGCCGTCTCCCAGCAACCGCTGGCGTTGTTTTGTGCGGCCGCAGCCACCGGTCCAGTCGCTGACGCTGCTGCCGCCGCGACATCCATTTAAATTACGCCGCCGCTGCGCTGGCGACATTAATTTGAAATGAGAGTATCGGCGCGCAGCAGAACAAAACAAAAAAGGACAGAAACGCGGCCAGTGCAGTGGCTGCGGGCTGGTGTTTTATAGCGCGCCTGTCCACGGCGAGGTCTTTACTACTGGCGCGGACGCGCGCCCCATCGTTTTTTCTCGTTATCGGCAGCGGCCAACGCCACCGCTGCTGCGCTTATCCCTAAATCTCCGACGCTTGCGTGCTCCAAAGTGACACCGGTAAACCTGTGAACTATAGAAGCAGCTGCCAAATAAGTAGGCGGACACACCTCAGGATGCACCAGTCAGTATAATCACAATACTTTATCAGTCAGAAACCTTTATAATCGTCGTGAAACATACGCGGGCCAAAATATTACGAGCAATGCTCACTGCGAGAGTCTAGGCCGCGTGGTCGCGATGCAGGCACATGACTCGGTAATGGGAGTCCATACGGTGTTAACCTGAAGTGTTTCCGATCTTACAAGGAAATAAGGAGTTTATTCTTCAAAGTAAATTTAATTTTTCCACGAGATCTCCTTGTAAGTCTACACACATCTCCCAGCGGTGTTTCCACCTTTTTAGCCCGTCCGAATAGCTGTAACAGTGTCTTTATCTGCAAAATACTCGTAGTTTCCAGAATGAGATTTTCACTCTGCAGCGGAGTGCGCGTTGATATGAAACTTCCTGGTAGATTAAAACTGTGTGCCAGACCGAGACTCGAACTCGGGACCTTTGCCTTTCGCGGGCAAGTGCTCTACCTTGCACTTGCCCGCGAATGGCAAGAGTTCGAGTCTCGGTCCGGCACACAATTTTAATCTTCCAGGAAGTTTCATATCAGCGCACACTCCACTGCAGAGTGAAAATCTCATTCTGGAAACATCCCCCACGCTGTGGCTAAGCCATGTCTCCGCAATATCCTTTCTTTCAGGAGTGCTAGTTCTGCAAGGTTCGCAGGAGAGCTTCTGTAAAGTTTGGATGGTAGGAGACGAGGTACTGGCAGAAGTGAAGCTGTGAGGACGGGGCGTCAGTCGTGCTTGGGTAACTCAGATGGTAGAGCACTTGCCCGCGAAAGGCAAAGGTCCCGAGTTCGAGTCTCGGTCCGGCACACAGTTTTAATCTGCCAGTAAGTTTCATACTCGTAGTTGTTTACAAATATGATGGCCCCTTCATTCGACGACGATTTCCGTCCTCCGAGCTCAACTTTAAGCCGACGGAACAAAAAAGAAATTCACGTGGTGCTAGATGAGTAAGGAGACTGGTCAAGCAGTTCTCTGAATTCCATTTACCTTAAAACATTTTGTAGTTATCATCATCATCATCCACCTCTATGGATAGTTGAAAGTGGCGTCACGACAGTTGCATTTCCATAGGTTGACTGTGTAAAAAACTGAAGCCTGGGTCAGCACCTGAGTGGGCCAGAGTGTTCACATCTCAAATGACCCGGTGCCCCACCTAAGCAACAGCGTACACACACGTTCGTGTACCTGCAGATATTTACTATAAAGTATCTTTCCTTCCTCCAACTTCCAAAACATAAAATTTTTCTTGACGTTAAAGGAATAGTGGCATTAGTTTTGTTTTGACTGGTTGTTTTTCAAAGGGGAGCTTCTTCTAGAAGAGGTAGTTTTTACTTATTTCCACGTATTTTTCGACGGAACTGAAGAGGCCATTCGATCCATACTTCGAAAGTAATACATGCTTTCGACTAATCAGCGAATGGAAATTATAACGATTAGTTCTATAGAGCTAAAGTGTATGTTAGATAAGCAGAAACATATGTTATTTTCCAGCGTTGGCCATCAGAAAAGCGCTGTGAACGGTGTTGTGTAAGGACAATGTCGAGAGTCTGACTGCAGACTCTTTCGAGACAGTTCGGAGTAATTATATTAGTTATAGTAATGAAACTGTTGTGGTGAGAGTGAATTCATTCATATTCAGTGCAGCAGAGCAGAATATTGCACCTGGAGGACACTGTACCTAGGACGACACGACATTTCTTGGCCGAGTTTCAACCTAGTGACTGACTTCAGAACCACAAGAAGGAATGCGCATTAGAAACCGTGATAAGCAGCTTCCATTGTTTTCTACTATGTTTGATTTCGCGAGACACGAGGTTCTCGTTTGCGCAACGTCTGTAAATATTGCGACTTCTATATATTTAAGGGCTGTATAATACATTAAAACTATTTTGAGACTGTTACTGATTCTTTGCTTACAGATGTTTATGGTGATCAACATACAGTAAATTTTTAAAACTAGTTACATAACATGTGCACGGTTAAACTCTTACTTCGTCGCACGTGGACCAACTGTTGTTTTGAAAAGCAGAGGCTTCTACCATGGGGCACGTGATATTTGCAAATGAACTGAGATTATTTAATGGCTTAAAACAATTTGTAATGTCTTGAAAGTGGAGATTTGTGTTACTTCTCAGTAGCATCTATTTCAAAAATTTTCTGATTTGTAACTGGCTTTTGATAATACTTCTTCCTTATTTTACGTACTGATTATTGTGGTGCAATAGAGTTATAAAGTAACACATGGAGTACTAAATACAGTACTGACAAGATTTTCCCTATTGCAACATTTTTAAATTTGGGTAGAATATTTGTTCCAGTGTACATGACCGTGTATCGTGGTTCACTTTTTAACATTTACAAACATCCTACTTGTCCGAATCAGTTTTTGTAATTACAAAAAAGACTGCATCACACATAAAGTGAATACTGAAATTTGAAAATGGAGTAAGAAAATATATTAAACTTCTTTTATAGGGCTGGCGAAAGTCTGGAAAGTTTTGGAAGTACGATACACGCCCCTGTAGATTTTTCTTTTTTTATATTCTGCTACTTTGTGAGAGAACCCACAGAGTGTAATAGAGTGCTGGCTGTTCAGAAGTAAGTGAATACTATAGGAGCTCTGTCATCGACGGGGAGCCAAAGTGGAATACTACAAATTTTCTTCTCTGTGTTCACAGTTTTGATTGGTTTCGCGTCCTAACCTAGTTTTTAATTACTAATCTAAACAACGCCATTAAAGACAGAGAGTTAAGTGACTATACTCGTGGCCGGGTAGAAACTATGGTAAGGAACTAATTTTATGGATGTGAAAGAATGTCGTATGTAGTGGCACAATAATTCACAATGTGTTAAATCACGTGCTCTTTGTACGAGGACGTTGCTGAACCATAGTCAGAATGTCATCTCCGATCAGAATTATTGACCAAAAAATAATTGTAAAGAACGGATAAGCAGACCATTAATATAGTCAGCAGAGAAACTCATCCAATCATCGACTCTCTTCTTTTTCTCCTTCTTTTTCAATTTAATATGTAATGTAATTTATTGTCTGTTACCGTCCCCTATTTTTCTTGGAATGCACGTTTCCTACACATTTTTCCCTCCATGTCATATCTGGCATGACCTTCATCAGTTCTGGGAAACTTCATCCCTGCTCTTTCCAAATGCCCTTCTTTCAGAAGCATAATTCGTTACTTACTTCAGTTTAGTAATTTCGCGAAGGCAACTTTACGTAATTTTTAAACGTTTGCTTTATAACTTTTTATGTTTGCTGGTGCCAGTGCATTTTACATTCAGTCCGTCAGTTTTGTTTTGGACATTCTGATCGTAATAATACGAGATGTCACAAAACAGTGTTAAAATGTGTGACTTGTTGCAGCATCTCGTGGTTAACAACTGTTTCAATATGAGCAAGGTACTTGTCTCTGAAAACCATAGTTTTCTTGTGGTCTGATATTTTCACGCGCTAATCGCTACAGATATTGCTCAGCTTGTATATTATCATTAGTGCCTCGTCCTTTTTCTTAGAAGTCGATGTGACGCCACTAACAGAAAGAAGTGCTTAAGGAGTTGGGGACTCAGTCAGTTGCGACTCTCTGTGCTGAATTCAAACAAATTAACATGTGAAATAATATCTAAGATATATTTTCCTTTTATTTTTACGAACATTAATTAATTTACTTATTTACTGGTCAATATTACGGCCTTCCGTCCCTCCCTTACATATAACCAGACGTTTTTGTAGAGAGAACAGGCAACATTCTGCATTTTATGTGTTAGTAGCGGGTATGTCAGTTTTCCTTTGACAACAAGTACAATTAAAGTAGTATTCTCACAAATACATTAAATCGATAAAATTTGATCCTGTTTGCTTCATTGTGGATAGTAATAGCAACGAAGATCAAACTACCAATATTAGAACATTCATTCTACAAAATGACCAACATTTTCATAGCCTTCTACACTAAGAATACTCTTGGACAACAGGTAGTACATAATGAAACAAAGCAAACACAGTTCGACTTATGCTGTTTCATTTGAAAACTGCATCAAAACACTCCCCGTGTTATCTTCCGAGATTGGATGGAGGGCTTGTGGAGAAAGAGGGCCGCATTTGTGTTTGGATACCTTCTCGTATTTAACCTGATGTAAATCTTATGACAACTCCTGTTTTTATAACGAAAAGTATAATATGACCTTCAAAAGGTATGGTTCGATATAGTTCACTTAGATTTATTTATTCGTGTACTAATTTCTGTGACATTTCGTTTTTATGAACTACGTGAGACGGTTCTTGTTTCATCTAACTTCCGGAAAAGGATTTTAAGAATTCATTCAGCTTAACTGTGACATTATGTTTTTCAGTGTTGGCTATACTGTCTGCTTTACTACACTACATTTCAGTTCTGTTGCTGAAATTTCTGATGGTAGAGTAATCACCATTTGTAATGATAGACAACCGTATACCCTTTACGTGTATTAGCACCGCTTCTCTTTCTTACAGGTAAGACGTCCCAGCTGAAACGCTGCTCCCTATATACTGTGCACAACCGCATTCCCCAAGGCCCGTTGTCGGACTTGGTAAGTATTTGTTAAACGTGTACTGCAGTTTTCAGAGGACAACTGGAAGTCAAAACGACAATCGTTACTGTTGTAGCGTTTATGAGCATCCAAGTAGCGAAAGGGATAACATTGGAGTGTCTCTTCTACGTGTGCAGTTGCTGAAGTTACAGATTTGCCATAACCCTTTTAAGATGGTTGTTGATAAACTGTACTGGAGATTACTAGAGTTATAAACGTGTTCTAAATAGAAATCCAATGTACCAGGTGGTGTTTCGTGACATACGTTCTCGAGTAAACTTTCGCGATACCAACTGCAGCTACTGCCGGTTTTTACAAGAAAGAGTATGTTTGGAGGCTACTGGATTTTTAATTACCCGCGCTTGAGATTGGTGTTGGCAGTATAGGAGAGGTGTGACCTTGAATCACGTAACAGGGGTCAGTCGCCTGGCGGTATGCAGTTGAAGGGAAGCAGGGAAAGTGTACGGGCGTGTTTACTGTACCCCGCATGGATACCAAGTTGTAGTAGCACGCGTCAATTAGATTTCGCGTTATTCTCGACACAACTCCATCACAAACATTGGAAATGTCCTACAAAAAGCAAGCCATGGGAGGGTGAAAATGAACTTGCGTATGTTCCACGCCCCAGAAGGCCCTCATCTTCAAAGACTGAAACCAATGTCAACACAATTGATGTCATGTTTCGGGAAGACCGTCGTTTGTCGTTAACAAAGATCGTAGAGACTATGAATATATCCTATGGACCAGCTGGAGACATGATAGGAAATGTTCTAGGGTATAGAAAAGTTGCAGCAAAGAGGTGCCTTGTGTGGTCAGTGTGATAAACCTTTTGCATTTCCTTTATGTTTTCGTCTTCCTTAAGGGGATACGGAATCGGATTTTGGGTTAAAAAATCGAATTTTTTTTTATTGGCGTATTATATTCTGCCATGTTTCCTCTTTAAAATGACGTATCATACATAGCTCTACTACAATTATAACTATTTTATTTTTATATATTTGTGAGATCGGGTATTGCGCTTTAGTTATACACGTCTCTCGTGGCTGACAATGAACTTTTTGGCAGTACCTTTAAAGTGACATGAATTCAAATATCCCGGTTTCCAGCGACTATTTATACACTAGTTGCCCGAAAATGTTTCTCTCTGGTTTCCTCAAGTTACTCTTTGACTTTGTGGCGGGACTGTTTTGTAAACAGTGTGATATAAGAAAGTAGTTGTTGTTGAGTTATTTCGTATTTAGTGCTTCATTTTTCGCAGTGAAAATGCCTAGAGCTAAAGCAAAAGTATTTAAAAAGCGTGTGAACTGGCAAAAGAAAAGAAATAATGATTCATTAGCAAAGCAAAGCAGTTCATCATCATCACTGTTGGAAAATGTGAATCCACTTATTACTGATTTGCCGAACGAACTTACACCAAATGAAAACAGTGCTTCTCATAAAAAACTAAGAGATTTGGAAGAGAAATATAATTTACTTGATAGAGGGAATGAAGTTTTTGAACTCATTGATACGAATATATTGTGTGAAGCTCTTGAAAACAGTTTGTGCTGCAAAAAATGTCATGGAAACGTTTCTCTGAAAGTAGAATCCCATGTTGGCCTGGCTGCCCAGTTTAATTTAATATGCAGTGTTTGTAAATACAGCTGTAAGTTTCCAAGTTCGGTTTCAGTAACTGTAAATAATGGATACAAGAAAACTGAACTTTATAGTGTAAATATTAGGTTAGTTTATGGATTGCGAGCAATTGGTAAGGGCAAAGCAGCTGGTGATATGCTATGTGGTGTTCTAAATCTTCCAAGTGCACCTTCAAAGTTTGAAGCTTACAATTATGTACTAGGATCTGCAGTTGAAGATGTAGCACAGAAGTCAATGCAGGTTGCTGTGGAAGAAGCAGCGGAAGAAAATGACGGCAGTCGTGACCTCACAGTGGCGTTTGATGGCACGTGGCAGAAAAGGGGCCACACCTCCAACAATGGTGTTGTAACAGCAACTAGTGTTGATACTGGCAAGGTTATTGATGTTGCAATAATGTCTAAATACTGTAGGTGCACAGGCAGGCTGAAAAATGAACACAGTGATGACTGTATTGCTAATTATTATGGTAGTAGTGGTGGCATGGAGGTTGCTGGGGTGAAGAAAATTTTTCATCGCTCTTCACAGTGGTATAATGTTCGCTATGTCAAATATCTGGGAGATGGTGACTCTAAAGCATTCAAAGAAGTTTTGGAAAGCAAACCATATGGGAACAGTGTAAATATAAGCAAACTTGAATGTATAGGACATGTGCAGAAGAGAATGGGTGCCAGGCTGAGAAGGTTAAAATCAGTTATGAAAGGGAAAAAACTAGATGATGGGAAAACCTTGGATGGCAGAGGAAGATTGACTGATTCCATAATAGACGACATTCAGAACTGCTATGGCCTTGCAATCAGGCAAAATACAGGCAATCTTGAAGAAATGAGGAGAGCTATATGGGCTTTATATTTCCACACCGCATCCACGGATGAGCATCCACAACATGGTTTGTGCCCCAAAGGTGAAAACAGCTGGTGTAAATACAATAGGGGACTAACAACAGGAGAGAAATACATTCACCACCACAGTCTACCATCAGCCATCATGGCAGAAATAAAGCCCATTTTCAGAGATCTGGCTGACAGAAGTCTTCTGATGAAATGTCTTCACGGAAAAACGCAGAACCCCAACGAGTGCTTGAATAGTGTGATATGGCATCGTCTCCCAAAAACAGTGTTTGTCGGAATTAATACACTACATTTTGGTGTGTATGATGCTGTGGCAACCTTCAATCTTGGAAATATAACTAAATGCCAGGTCCTTCAAAAGTTGGGTATGTGTGTTGGTTCCCGTACGGTACGTGCTATGTTCTTTTTAGATCAGCACAGACTAAGGCATGCTGATAATATAATCAAGACATTAGTGAAAAAAACAAGACAGGTGCAGAGGGGTGCCAAAAGAAGACTTGAAGATGATTATGAAGACTGTGAAGGGGGTATTAGCTACGGATCAGGAATGTTTTAATCTTCTTTCTCCGTTTCCCGTAAGTTTACTTTTTACTTCATCTAGGAACATTATCTCAGGTACTGGTCAACCTAGAAGTCTGAAATTTTTATGACGTAGTGACATAGGTCCCTATTACATACTTAAACAACGATTTTTTAATTACTTGATTTACAAAAGACTTAGGGGTGATAGTCTAGTAAAAAGCGATGGAAAAAATTTACTTAAAAATAAATGTACAATATCTCTGTAAGAAAATACTTTGACAATAAACTGTTGTTTCAGTATTGTTGTAACATATGAATGCACATACAGTAAAATTTTTACCTCTCTGTCTCCAGTAGTTTGTGAGAAAATGTTCCCTATAGTAGGCATATATTAACATTGCGGGGATAGGTGATTCCGTATCCCCTTAAAGGCAAAGAGACAAGATGAAGCGGTAGCCCATCATAGAGCCTATGCCTACCGTCATGTATTTTTTGACTTTCAGTTGTCAATAAACAGATGATTTTTTCTGGTACCGGTAGGAGGAAGGAGGGATTCACGCTCAGCTAGTGAAAGAATGAGAAGCACGTCAATTTTTTAGCGAGTAATTGTAGACCGCCATTTTGGGGTCGCTATGAATAAGTGAGGAGTGTGGATTTCATATGTGCACCGTTTAGAAAAATACAGTATTGTTTTATTAACAGAAAGGTCGTGTGAGTTGTTATTTCAAATAGTACAATAATTACAATAACTGAAGCCCACCTGAGTACTTTGGAAAATTACGAAGATCCGATAAGCTTAATAGGAACACGGTCAAGACTTCAAAGGTGAACGCGGCGACCAAACGTAGTATTATAAAGAATGGTAAGCACAAATCTACAGCGGAGAAAGAAACTACTCCGCCCTGCAAAATAATATGAACTAATACGGACTTATTTCCAGGCATAGCTCAGCTTATTGTGCTTGTCATTCACGCCGAAAAATTAATCTCATTAATTCAATACATTTTAAAAAGCCACGCATTTTATTATCATCTATTCCATTATTTTATTATACTATAAAGTGGCGACCGTGAGACAGTATATCAGTGACATCTACATCTAAGTGATTACTCTGCTATTCACAATAAAGTGCCTGGCAGAGGGTTCAATGAACCACGTTCATGCTCTCTCTCTCTACCGTTCCACTCTCGAACGGCACGCGGGAAAAACGAGCACTTCAATTTTTCCGTGCGAGCCCTGATTTCTCTTATTTTGTCGTGATGATCATTTCTACCTATGTAGGTGGGTGCCAACAGAATGTTTTCACAATCGGAGGAGAAAACTGGTGATTGAAATTTCATGTAAAGATCCCGTCGCAATGAAAAACGCCTTTGTTTTAATGATTGCCACTCCAATTCACGTATCATGCCTGTGACACTATCTCCTCTATTTCGCGATAATACAAAACGAGCTGCCCTTCTTTGTACTTTTTCGATGTCATCCGTCAGTCCCACCTGATGCGGATGCCACACCGCATAGCAGTACTCCAGCATAGGGCGGACCAGCGTAGTGTAAGCAATCCCTTTGGTAGACCTGTTGCACCTTCTAAGTGTTCTAATGAATCGCAGTCTTTGGTTTGCTCTACCCACAATATTATCTATGTGATCGTTCAAATTTAGGTTATTTGTAATTGTAATCCCTAAGTATTTAGTTCAACTTACACCCCTCAGATTTGTGAGACTTATCGCGTAATCGAAATTTAGTTGATTTCTTTTAGTACTCATGTGAATAACTTCGCACTTTTCTTTATTCAGGGTCAATTGTCACTTTTACCACCACACAGATATCTTATCTAAATCATTTTGCAAGTCGTTTTGATCATCTGATGACTTTACAAGACGGTAAATGATAGCATCATCTGCAAACAATCTAAGACGGCTACTCAGATTGTCTCCTATGTCGTTAATATAGATCAGGAACAATAGAGGGCCTATAACACTTCCTTGGGGAACGAACAGAGAGCTCACTGCGTGGGGACGTGTCAACAATGGAAGGGAAGGCTTAAGCGAGACCAGATTTTTTTGGACCAAGTTATTATATGCGACGAATCCCGGTTTCATCTTTATGACCCAGAGACAAAACAGAACAGTGCCCAATGGAAACATCCTTAAAGTCCAAGACCCAAAAAGTCCAAAGTTTAGCCATGTGCAGGAAAAAGCATGCATCTTGTCTTCTTCGGTAAGCAAGGCACTGTGTACGATCAACGTAGTGGATGAGCAACTTACTGTTACTACGAATTAACCTACGTAGCGGGCGATACTATTGAGATATTTTTGTGGTTTTTATGTAACGTTGGTTGGATTAATAGAAGAGATAGACATGATCCAGCGAAAAGCAGCGCGATTCGTCATGGGGACATTTAGTCAGCGCGAGAGCGTTACGGAGATGCTGAACAAGCTCCAGTGGCGGACACTTCAAGAAAGGCGTTACGCAATACGGAGAGGTTTATTATCGAAATTACGAGAGAGCACATTCCGGGAAGAGATGGGCAACATATTACTACCGCCCACATATATCTCGCGAAATGATCACAACGAAAAGATCCGAGAAATTAGAGCAAATACGGAGACTTACAAGCAGTCGTTCTTCCCACGCACAATTCGTGAATGGAACAGGGAAGGGGGGATCAGATAGTGGTACAATAAGTACCCTCCGCCACACACCGTAAGGTGGCTCGCGGAGTATAGATGTAGATGTAGATGTTAGCTGACTGGATTTTTGTGTAATTTTTTTTGTTTTGGTACGTATTTTAGGGTAGGAGTGTTTCTCCTTGCCCAAAACACTTTCATTTCTGCGGGTATCCGGTATTTGATAATATTTTGTATTGTGGAGATGTTTTCGTCTGCTTGTATCTTGAATGTGTGACGTCATGGTCGCCGTACTGACTAAGGGCGAAATCGCACATTCGTCATCTTGATGACATCACGGGTCAAAGCTGACGGCTGGTATCGGTATTTTCTGCTGCCTCTACGACTTGTATATATGGCTCTGAGCACTATGGGACTCAACTGCTGAGGTCATTAGTCCCCTAGAACTTAGAACTAGTTAAACCTAACTAACCTAAGGACATCACACACATCCATGCCCGAGGCAGGATTCGAACCTGCGACCGTAGCGGTCTCGCGGTTCCAGACTGCAGCGCCAGAACCGCGCGGCCACTTCGGCCGGCTACGACTTGTATAGAACAGGCTTTCTTATGATAGCAGTGGTCACACATTTGTGCTAAACCACAGGAGTGACATTTGAAAGTAACAATGGTACAAGAACTACAAAGAATCTCTCTTGGGCATAAGAAAACTATGCAGATATCCAATGTTCTTTTTAACAGTGCTTTTCACAGTGTGGCTAGGAATGATAAAGGTATTTTGTATGTATGTAGCCCATCAACTAACAGCCCAACCGCATGCCGCCGTTCCAAGCACTTCGGACGTCTTCCATGTGAATGTTGCATGTGTCGGGGAACTAACGCACACCCCGTTGCGTCCGTGATTAATGGTTTCCGCAACGACCATGGGAGCTTAGCAGGTATTTCGCACCGGTGAGCCCTAAGGCTGTACAACGCGATGTGTAAATTACTTAGTAATGCGCACAGTGTAGTTACGAACGCTCTTGAAGGGCGCGTAAGTTACTAGATAAGGCGCACGGTTTAATATCGAACTCTGCAAAAAGGTTCGCAAGCGACTACGAACGACGAAGATTTATAACTGTTCGATGACATTGATGAAACTGTCTCTTGGGCTGCTGTTGGCACTGTTGAATTAATTGACATTGAAATGATAAACAAGCATTAATTGTGTATCGATAAAAACGTGACAGATGTGATTCGGCAATAACAAAAAAACCTCAGTTATCTGTTCCTTGCCGACAACTTGGCTCCTGGGACAATTTCACCAGCACACGCCAGTGTGGTGACATTTGCCCGACAAGAGGAGGAAAAGAGTAGCGTGAAGATGTCCGCAGTTGTTCACTGAGGAATCGGTTTCCTGGGACATTGTAATGGAGCTTTTATTAAAGCTGTTTAGCGAGACTTACCCGGTAATAGGATTTGTCGCCTACTCCACCTACTAACAATAGTCCAATCCACAAACGAAGGCGGTTCGCACATGTCGAGGCAGGGACGGGGGATTGCAATGTTGGCGATTCCAAGCAATAGTTCCTGTACGCGCATGCGCGTGTTTTCCGCTTGAAGAAACCGTACATCCCGCAAATTGTATCTCTCGCTTGCTAATGCAGAACTGATCACTTACCACCATCAGCGATGACAACTCGCAGCAAGTGGAATATAAATTCAGTAATCAATCCGCTACGATCACGTTTAATGCTCGCATTAGCTACGGCATTCACAGCAGAGTGCCCAGAACATTTCTGAATACTCATTGGCTGTCCAAGAATGCGTGACGTAGATGCGCAGAACAAGCCTATACCCAATGCTATTTTGTCTAAAACTGACATGGTGAAACCGTGGCTGTGAACGATTAATGTAGGTTAATTCTTACAGAGAAGAAAACAGCAACCAGCCACTATTAATACTGCTATTTATTTAGGTAAATAGCGCCGTTACCGGTTTCGAACTGGCAAGTTCATCATCAGACGGCTGTTCACATGATTTTCAAGATACACTTTGCAGTATCGTCCGTTTTCGATTTTTATTGTTCCACTGTGGTGAAGTATTTTTGGTGTGTTGTTCCCCTACGGTAGAAAACCACTGTTAGAAGCGCCCTATGTGAAAATAAATACAGCGTAAATAAATATGTAAGGTTAAGTGGTTATGGTACTTACGTCGAAAATTCCGCGCGATTTTGTTGCGAAGTTGGAGGATTGTATTTTTCGCATATTCCTAAATACAGGGCTATTACAAATGATTGAAGCGATTTCATAAATTCACTGTAGCTCCTTTCATTGACATATGGTCACGACACTCTACAGATACGTAGAAAAACTCATAAAGTTTTGTTCGGTTGAAGCCGCACTTCAGGTTTCTGCCGCCAGAGCGCAGTGAGACAAAATGGCGACAGGAGCCGAGAAAGCGTATGTCGTGCTTGAAATGCACTCACATCAGTCAGTCATAACAGTGCAACGACACTTCAGGACGAAGTTCAACAAAGATCCATCAACTGCTAACTCCATTCGGCGATGGTATGCGCAGTTTAAAGCTTCTGGATGCCTCTGTAAGGGGAAATCAACGGGTCGGCCTGCAGTGAGCGAAGAAACGGTTGAACGCGTAGCCCGCGGACATGCTGGAAAATTGGCTCATGCCACAACTGGAGACCGACAGCGCCGACTTCATCTTTCAACTGGATGGTGCTCCACCGCACTTCCATCATGATGTTCGGCATTTCTTAAACAGGAGATTGGAAAACCGATGGATCGGTCGTGGTGGAGATCATGATCACGATCAGCAATTCATGTCATGGCCTCCACGCTCTCCAGACTTAGCCCCATGCGATTTCTTTATGTGGGGTTATGTGAAAGATTCAGTGTTTAAACCTCCTCTACCAAGAAACGTGCCAGAACTGCGAACTCGCATCAACGATGCTTTCGAACTCATTGATGGGGGCATGCTGCGCCGAGTGTGGAAGGAACTTGATTATCGGCTTGATGTCTGCCGAATCACTAAAGGGGCACATATCGAATATTTGTGAATGCCTAAAAAAACTTTTTGAGTTTTTTTATGTGTGTGCAAAGCATTGTGAAAATATCTCAAATAACAAAGTTATTGTAGAGCTGTGAAATCGCTTCAGTCATTTGTAATAACCCTTTATATCCAGCACTTATGTAATTTGCGCATCACCATATTGTGCAAAGAACCACACACACACACACACACACACACAGAGACACACACACACACACACACACACACACACACACACACAACAAAAATTAATATGCCACATGTGAAGTTATCACAGAGACTATAGATTTACAAACTCAGCAGTGTCAGAGACGTTCTCTCTCAGAGACATCACAATATACAGGTTGCTTTGATTTCAAAGAATGACTGTTTTTAAAGAATGACATAACTTAATGAAAATTAAAACACAAAGATAAACCTTACATTATGAGCGTATAATATTACAAATGAAGTTGACAGATGTAGTAACCAGTTTGTGTGAATGCTACTTATATGGTATTATGTAAATACTGTGCTATATACGAGGAGCAACATAGAGGTGAGATAAAATGAATAATATGACAGTAACAATTGTATTAACACCTATCTATGGTGCACTGAAATTTTGAATCAAGTATAATTGTAGTAATTTTTTTTTTCAAGAATCAAGGTAGCATTACGAGTACATTACAAGTATTTATATTACAAAGAATACCATATTCAGTGAGCAGTGTCTTGCGGACACTCTCATTCGAGGTGATCGTCAGATTACAACCAAACACCTCACTGCTCAACTGGACCTCTCTGCTAATAGTGCTGACACATTCGTCCATCAGTTGGGATACTCAAAGGTGTATGCCCGCTGAGGTCTTCAGCGTCAGCGAAAGACCATAAAGAGCAATGAAGGACCATTTCTTGTGCATTACGAGTCTGATCGACAATTTTTTGTCGAACACCGACACAGGCGATGGAACATGGGTTCATCACTTCGAAACGGAAATGAAACAATCCATGGAGCGGCGCCACATCACCTCTCCTTCGAAGAAAACGTTCAAAGTCAAGGCCGCGGTCTTCTGGTGCTCAGAAGGGGGATATTCTCTTTCATGTGCTTCATCACGGTGCAACGATCAACTCTGAAGTGTATTGCGCTACCCACAAGGAATTAAAGAAACCTGTTTAGCGTGTTCGTCGCAACAAAAATGCAAACGAACTTCTCCATCGCAACAGAAGGCTTCACCAGAGTCCCCGTACCCGAGAGGAGCTCACAAGACTTTATTGAACCGTTCTTCCTCATCCTCGCTACAGACCGGATCTCCGCCTTCCGACTTCCATCTGCTTGGCCCAATGAAGGATGCGCTCCGCGGGAAGCAAAACGTGGGTGGTGAAGAGGGTATTGATGCTGCAAGACACTGGCTCGGATGTCGACCAGTGAAGTAATACCACGTGTGTACATACAGGCCCTCTCGGTAAGGTGACGTAAGGCCGTCGCACTGAACGGAGGTTAAGATGAAAATCAGAGTTTTGTAGCCAAAATATGGGGGAATAATGTACTTACAAATTTTGACAGGAAGTCACAGTATGAATGAAACAACTTTACAGCGGATGGAATGGTTTATGAACTCAATTCAAGTGTCGCTTAGCGGCGCAAAGTGAAGCACACGTATATTTTACGAGCGTCTTGTCGCCGACTACATCCATAAAAATGGCAGGTTCAAATGGCTCTGAGCACTATGGGACTCAACTGCTGAGGTCATTAGTCCCCTAGAACTTAGAACTAGTTAAACCTAACTAACCTAAGGACATCACAAACATCCATGCCCGAGGCAGGATTCGAACCTGCGACCGTAGCGGTCTTGCGGTTCCAGACTGCAGCGCCTTTAACCGCACGGCCACTTCGGCCGGCAAAATGGCAGGTCTTGGCCACTCGTCTCGTATAGGGTGCCTTAAAGGATGCTGCGTTCTCTGAAGGCTATACAACAATTCAATGAAGTACCGTTAGTAGTTTTATTCCTATAAATCAGATTGACAATACTTAACATGAATGTAGTACATGTTGTCGCAAGCGATGGGCGACGGGCAATATAATTCAGAGTCCTTGGATACAGGCAATGTTCCTGCAAGTTTGACACACGGTTTGTGGATCACAACTAACTGCTCTCGTATCACTCTCTGCTAGGCCCTACTAATACTCCGCGACTTCTTTCCATTAATGTCCGGCCGAGGCTGGCAGGAGCGGCGCTTATTTTCTCCTCTTGTAGAGACCGCTCCTGCCGTGGCGCGGTCCTAGTCGGCGCACCATTGGCCGACGTCGTTTCACCTCCTTCTCTGGTCTTGCGTTCTTCGTCTTCGTTCCAGCGCTTGTGCTTACGCCAGAACAAAAAATACACAGGAAAAGGGACGGAAGATGCGTGCGAAAGAAACCAGAAAGCGTAGTTACTAGGTATGTTCATTTGGATTTCATTAGAGACGTTGGTAACGGCCTCTGAGCTGAATGCGTCTACAGCATCTTAAGCAGTATGAAATTTTGTTCTGTAGTGGATAAGCTGGTAGATCAGTTGTCCCAAAAAGAAGTCGAATCGTACTTACAAATTAGACTTGTAGGTCAATGTCTGATTTGGCGTCAGCTCGAAGTTGGTGAACTCTCGAGTGGCAGTCTGAGCTAGTAAAAGACTTTAGTTTATTTTGGAGCAGTTCGCAATTGTGCTGTTCGACAGTGTGGGAACATCTTCCGATTTACAATTATGTCAAATAAGTGGTCAAGTTTACCGAATTTAGCAAAAGCTGTGGATCTTAAGTGTTTGTGCAAGTGCCGTAATTAAAGCTCTGTTCAGTTGTGTTAGAACTTTAATAGACTTACATAATTAATTGTGCTGTAACATTATTTCGGAAAGTTAAGCGTATTAGTGTAGTGATCTGTCCAACTTTCGTAACTTCATCATTAGCTATGAGAATTATTGAGTGCTAAAATAAAAACAGTTCAGTAAACAGTTCTGCGTCGCCTATCACAAAGGAAAGTTAATGTAATATTTTTATCTGCAGAGTACACTGGGTCAGGTCACTCTTAGTTTGCACAGAGACTACTAACAGGTGTGCACGATCTTCCCTCAGACGTTTGCATCATCAATTTTCACAGAATCGCGTATCAGTCCCAAACTCCACAGTCAGCTCACAACTTGAGACCACCAAACACAAAAAAACTTTAGTTTAGTGAAGAGCTAATCATTAGGTTGTATCTGCACTTATCCCATTTTCCAATAATTGCTTTAACAGTCCTAGGTATAGTTGTTTCAAATTCTAATAATGGTTCGCTTCGTGCCCGTTAGAGAATCACGTACGAAATGGATAATTTGTATTCATTCAGAAATGAACTATCAGTACTTCCGAAGGAATATGTCCGAATGGTTAGGAACGCAAAATGTGTAACGAGCGAACAACGCTTCCTACTGTTGCAGGTGAGGACCCTTGGATCCACTCTGGAAATGATCTGATGTCTCTGAGAGACGGTCGTTCGAGGTACTCGTAGGCAAGCCCACTGTATCAATAGCTCCGGAAATGAAAGAATGACTCATTGCTAGACCATCTCTGGCTGTATCTTTATATCCAGTTTCTGCAACACGTAGTTTCCCCAGCACTGCGTCGACGTGTCCTCGCACCATAGCATCCCCCCCCCCCCCCCCCCAAAAAACACATACAATTGATGTACTTAAAAATTTGATTTATTAGAAAAGACAGCTTGATATTCTTTTCTTCTTTGTGTAATTAATCATATGGGGTTGCAACTTGGGCCAATTCGAAATAAAGCACTCAACGTTTGGCCAAAAGACGTTGTGTACTACCCACCTAAGCTGTAAGGAAACTAAGTGAAATAAATTTAAAGTGAAACAACTGAATACTAAAATATTTGTATCTAGTTAGTGATCTAGGGAGAGACGAGTAACAATCTCAATTCGGTATAATTAATTAGACATACGTTAGTTTCGAGCCCGACGAAGACAGCGAGCGTTAGTCGATAATTCTTCCGAACACTCTTTTTTTTCCAAAGGGTGAAAAGGAACAACACAAAGGCTCTGCGGTACCAACAAAAGAGCAAATAGGTATCTAAGAGTGACAGAACCCATCCAGTGAACCTGCTGTACAGAATGGAAGAGGAGTTCAAACACCATCAGCCTTCACGTCGGTCAGGGGGCCTGAAGATGGCGTAATATATGGCCGAAACTGGTAGCCCAATAAAATAACAGTTTGAAAATTAGACGGCTGCAAGGTGTTTGATTTGACATTTGTATTGTAGTGTATGTGAACTGGGGACCTAGAAACGACGGAGAGGCTCCATCCCCGCCGCAGCCGCAGTGGTCACGACGACTACCGCAGTCAACTTCACCCCTCACCCCTCCGCGCCCCACACCGAACGCAGGGTTATTGTGCGGTTCGGCCCCCGTTGGACACCCCCCCCCCCCCCCCCCCCCAGGGAACGTCTCACACCAGACGAGTGTAACCACTATGTTTGCGTGGTAGAGTAATTGTGTACATGGAGAACTTGTTTGCGCAGCAATCGCCGACATAGTGTAACTGAGGCGGAATAAGGGGAACCAGCCCGCATTCGCGCCGAGGCAGATGGAAAACCGCCTAAAAACCGTCCACAGACTGGCCGGTTCACCGGACCTCGACACAAGTCCGCCGGGCGGATTCGTGCCGGGGGCGAGGCTCTCCTTCCCGTCCGGAAAGCCGTGATCTTCTGGTTACTAACTGACTTTTAATTATAACAAATTCTACCGAGAGCGATGCGTTTTTGATGAATCTTCAGTATGCCTTCGCATTAAAATGGCGTACCCACCGTTACACGGTAGCTATAATCCGAAAATAACTGAATACGAAAATTCTTTATCCAATAATATGAAGTTTCCTTCATTTTATTTCAAGTCGTGCCAGTAAAGTCCCGTTTCCGAGAGATTCTCACGAAAAATGCAGTATGGCGTCTCGCGAGTGCTGCTTGTGACTTAAAGACCGTACTTACTTCTTATTGGTTCTGTTTTACGCGGCACTTGGGCGAAATATCGCTCAACTTATTTCGTGCGTCACGTGGGGAAACGGCTCCTCAACGTGAAATAGCGAGCTAACTCGCCCCGCGTGACGGACGCACGCTTTGAGCAGCGCCCCCAGAACGGCGCGACCCTGGAGCCTGCCAGAGCAGACGGCTCGGTGCTGGTGGCACCTGCAGGTACGGCGCTACCTATTCGCGGAGCAGGCCGCCCGGCCGCCCCGTTCTATTTCTGCCCGCCTGCGCCGCTGACTAACGCCGCGCGACCGCCAGCCAGGGTCACGCGCTGCCGCTGCAGGCCCGTCACCGCTGCACTCCCGGCTATGGTCTGCCGCACACGCAAAGGGGGCAAAGTGTCGAGGAAATACTCATCAGGGTTCCACGTCTACACTGTACAGCCTAAGGCCTCGAGACACCTAACCTGATCTTCACTAAGCGAGATCTTCACTGAGCGAGAGAAAAAATAGTACCAGACAATTTTTATTTTTATTTATTTATTTTTTTTCATCAGTCTACTGACTGGTTTGATGCGGCCCGCCACGAATTCCTTTCCTGTGCTAACCTCTTCATCTCAGAGTAGCACTTGCAACCTACGTCCTCAATTATTTGCTTGACGTATTCCAATCTCTGTCTTCCTGTAAAGTTTTTGCCCTCTACAGCTCCCTCTAGTACCATGGAAGTCATTCCCTCATGTCTTAGCAGATGTCCTATCATCCTGTCCCTTCTCTTTATCAGTGTTTTCCACATATTCCTTTCCTCTCCGATTCTGCGTAGAACCTCCTCATTCCTTACCTTATCAGTCCACCTAATTTTCAACATTCGTCTATAGCACCACATCTCAAATGCTTCGATTCTCTTCTGTTCCGGTTTTCCCACAGTCCATGTTTCACTACCATACAATGCTGTACTCCAGACGTACATCCTCAGAAATTTTTCCTCAAATTAAGGCCGGTATTTGATATTAGTAGACTTCTCTTGGCCAGAAATTCCTTTTTTGCCATTGCGAATCTGCTTTTGATGTCCTCCTTGCTCCGTCCGTCATTGGTTATTCTGCTGCCTAGGTAGCAGAATTCCTTAACTTCATTGACTTCGTGACCATCAATCCTGATGTTAAGTTTCTCGCTGTTCTCATTTCTACTACATCTCATTACCTTCGCCTTTCTCCGATTTACTCTCAAACCATACTGTGTACTCATTAGACTGTTCATTCCATTCAGCAGATCATTTAATTCTTCTTCACTTTCACTCAGGATAGCAATGTCATCAGCGAATCGTATCATTGATATCCTTTCACCTTGTATTTTAATTCCACTCCTGAACCTTTATTTAATTTCCATCATTGCTTCCTCGATGTACAGATTGAAGAGTAGGGGCGAAAGGCTACAGCCTTGTCTTACACCCTTCTTAATACGAGCACTTCGTTCTTGATCGTCCACTCTTATTATTCCCTCTTGGTTGTTGTACATATTGTATATGACCCGTCTCTCCCTATAGCTTACCCCTACTTTTTTCAGAATCTCGAAGAGCTTGCACCATTTTATGTTGTCGAACGCTTTTTCCAGGTCGACAAATCCTATGAAAGTGTCTTGATTTTTCTTTAGCCTTGCTTCCATTATCAGCCGTAACGTCAGAATTGCCTCTCTCGTCCCTTTAATTTTCCTAAAGCCAAACTCATCGTCACCTAGCGCATTCTCAATTTTCTTTTCCATTCTTCTGTATATTATTCATGTAAGCAGCATCGACGCATGAGCTGTTAAGCTGATTGTGCGATAATTCTCGCACTTCTCAGCTCTTGCCGTCTTCGGAACTGTGTGGATGATGCTTTCCCGAAAGTCAGATGGTATATCGCCAGACTCATATATTCTACACACCAACGTGAATAGTCGTTTTGTTGCCACTTCCCCGAATGATTTTAGAAATTCTGATGGAATGTTATCTATCCCTTCTGCCTTATTTGACCGTAAGTCCTCCAAAGCTCTTTTAAATTCCGATTCTAATACTGGATCCCCTATCTCTTCTAAATCGACAATAGCAACTTAAAACCCGCCAGGGTAGCCGAGAGCGCTAACCCGCTGCTTCCTGGACTCGGGTAGGCGCGCAGACCCCGGATCGAATCCGCCCGGCTGATTAACGACGACGGCCGGTGTGCCGGCCAGCCTGGATGTGGTTTTTAGGTGGTTTTCCACATCCTACTAGGTGAATACCGAGCTGGTCCCCACGTCCCACCTCAGTTACACGACTCGCAGATATATGAAACACATTCACACTATTTCACGAGTTACACTAGATGCAGACAGCTGAGGTACGCTACTTCCATCCCGGGTGGTATCGGGTGGCAGCAGGAAAGGTATCCGGCCACCCCTTAAAATTAACCATACCAATTCCACACTTAAACCTGCTGACCCTGCGCACAATGCGGGATAAGGCTGTAGCAAAAGAAGGAATAGTAACTAAATGTCAAATCAGCCCACCCGGTTAGCTGTGCGGTCTAACGCATGGCTTTCCGGGCAGGAAGGAGCGGCTGGTCCCCGGCACGAATCCGCCTTGCGGATTTGTGTCGAGATCCAGTGAACCGGCCAGTCTGTGCATGGTTTTTAGGCGGTTTTCCATCTACCTCGGCGCGAATGCGGGCTGGTTCCCCTTATTCCGCCTCAGTTACACTATGTCGGCGATTGCTGCGCAAACAAGTTCTCCACATACGCGTACACCACCGTTACTCTACCACGCAAACATAGGGGTTACACTCGTCTGGTGTGAGACGTTCCCTGGGGGGTCCACCGGGGGCCGAACCGCGCAATAACCCTGGGTTCGGTGTGGGGCGGCGGAGGGGTGAAGTGGACGGCAGTAGTCGTCGTGGGGTTGTGTACCACTCGGCTGCGGCGGGGACGGAACCTCTCCGTCGTTTGTAGTTTCCCAGTTAACATACAATACAATACAATACAATACAATACAAACCAGAAGATAGCGTAGTTGGTTTGGGCGCCACGTTATGAAATAGTGTGTAACAGGTTCTTGTCCTCTTTGACCATTTTTTATTTTATTTTCTTTTTTCTTTTTTTTTACCTTCACATTTGCCAGACTGCTGTTGGACTTTCTTATCAAATTAGCAGAAATTATACTACAATATTTGATGTTACGTAAAGATAAGTGCACAATCTGTCACAATAATTACTGCACTCACAGGGGCATTCAGACAATTATTCTCCCCATGCTCCATAAGTGAATGGAACAGGGAGAAACCCTAATAACGGGTACAATTGGACGTACCCCCTGCCGTGCACCTCACGGTGTTTGCACAGTACAGAGGTAAATGTAGATGTAGATTCAGGTTGGTCGCTTTTTTGAACTATTATAAGCCGATGTCCTTACTGGCTGAGTATGTCTTTCCTTCTTGGTTTATCACATGACTATGGATATTGAAGTTTTTGTTTACGTACACTACAGGCAGAACAACATGACAGGCACATCGAAAAGGGTCGAAATTTGCGTTTTGATAGAGTTAACGTAGGAATTTTACGCGCAACCATTTTCGTAAACAAATTGTATGGTTTGCGACACAGAAAAAGCCGAAACCTGTGCACGTGACAATGGCTGCACGGTCAGAGTTAACAGACGTGGAACACGGAATGGTAGTTGGGCTAGATCCATGGGACATTCCATTTCGCAGATCGTTAGGAAATTCAGTATTCCGAGATCCACAGCGTCAAGAGTGTCGAGAGTAGCACATTTAAGGCATTAACTCTCACCACTGACAACGCAACAGCCGACGACCTTTACTTAATGACGTTTGCGTAGAGCTGTCAGTGCTAGCAGAGAAGCAATACTGCGTGAAATAATCGCAGAAATCAAGGTTCTAGGCGCTACAGTCTGGAACCACGCGACTGCTACGGTCGCAAAAAAAAAAAAAAAAAAAAAAATGGTTCAAATGGCTCTGAGCACTATGGGACGTAACCTCTATGGTCATCAGTCCCCTAGAACTTAGAACTACTTAAACCTAACTAACCTAAGGACATCACACAACAGCCAGTCATCACGAGGCAGAGAAAATCCCTGACCCCGTCGGGAATCGAACCCGGGAACCCGGGCGTGGGAAGCGAGAACGCTACCGCACGACCACGAGCTGCGGACACTACGGTCGCAGGTTCGAATCCTGCCACGGGCATGGATGTGTGTGATGTCCTTAGGTTAGTTAGGTTTAAATAGTTCTAAGTTCTAGGGGACTGATGACCTCAGAAGTTCAGTCCCATAGTGCTCCGAGCCATTTGAACCATTTTTTTTTTAATCAATGTGCAGTGTACGATGAACGTATCCGTTAGGACAGCGATTCGAAATCTGGTGGTAATGGGCTACAGCAGTAGACGACCGACGCGAGTTCCTTGGCAAACAGCACGACGTCGTCTGCAGCGTCTCTCTTGTGTTCGTGATCATCTCGGTTGGACCCTATACAAGTGGAAAATCCTCTCCTGGTCAGTTGAGTCCCGCTTTCAGTTGGTAAGAGCTGACGGCAGCGTTCGAATGTGGGGCAGACCACACGAAGCCGTGGGTTCTAGCTGTCATGAAGGCCCTGTAACATGGTGGTGGCTTCATAAAGGTGTAGCCTGTGGTCACGTAGAATAGACTGGATCCAGTGGTCCAACTGATCCATCACTGACTGCGAATGTATATTTTCGGCTGCCTGGAGACCATTTGCAGCCACTTACGGACTTGATGTTCCAAATCAACGATTGAATTTTTGTGGATGACAATGAGCCACGACACGGAGCCACAGATGTTCGCGATTGATCTGAATAACATTCTGAGCAGTTCTAGCGAGTGATTTGGTCACTCAGACTGCGCGACATGAATCCTACGGGACGTAATCGAGAGTTCAGTTCGTACGCAGGGAACACTTTCGACGATTATGGACGACTATAGAGGCAGCATGGCTCAATAGTCCTGCAGGGAGCTTCCAGTGAGTTACTGAGTTCGTGCCGCGTCGAGCTGCTGCACTACGCCGTGCAAAAGGAGTTCAAAATGGTTCAAATGGTTCTGAGCATTGTGGGACTTTACATCTGAGGTCACCAGTCCCCTAGAACTTAGAACTACTTAAACCTAACTAACCCAAGGACATCACACACATCCATGCCCGAGGCAGGATTCGAACCTGCGACCGTAGCAGCAGCGCGGTTCCGCACTGAAGCACCTAGAACCGCTTGGCCACAGCGGCCGGCGGGAAAAGGAGGTCCGATACGATATTAACGGCTATCCTATGACTTGTGTCACCTCAGTGTACGTCTTCGATACGGTGACTGTTGTGAAGCCAATCACTTCGGCTACCTTAGCTGTGGAAGCACCCACTATTCGAACGCCATCAATTTCCCCACTTTCGACTGCAACGTTTAGCAATCGCCAAATCTCCGGGACGTAAATAAGAAAAGCAAAAACAATAAAACACTTTGTAGTTTGGATTAATCATAAATATTATTAAAATTAAGCTTAACAGATTAATTTTGTCCAATGCTACACATTCTGTTGGTGGCAATTGTTTCTGTGATACTGCGCGACTACTGAACCACTATAAGTTTTTTGTTTACAACTGTAATGAAGTGTTGCAAGGGTTCTGGGCCGACCTTTGCTATTCACGCGATAAACTTACACACACCTTTTGTGTGCTGACCACCAAACTCCGCGAACTGCTATATAGTCATCAAAGGAACGCTCCATAATACGGGTATTGTGTCTACAGCTGAGGTGTAATAGACCAAAACTGCAACACTCTGCACTAATTAGGATTGGTGGTGTCTTACCTGATTCGCACTAGGGCCAAACACTGCTTAGAAATACGAAGAATAAGAGTGGCCCTGTCATTGATCCCCGTGCATTGTTAAAAATGACTTCTCCCCATTTAGAAAATGTTCGTCAAACGTGTTACGTAACCTGGAAATGCGATCTCGTCTGCCAAACTCGTCACACGGCGTAGAGCACATTTGTGGCAGTACTGACGTGAAGCTCGTCTTTCTGCAGCTGGAATGATACAGCTGCGGAGAGACTGTTGAAAAGAACTCGGAGTGCGCGAGTAAACATTGTTTGGAAGTTATTTCTGCTCTCTGTGAATGTCAAGAGCTGTTGGCTGTAGACTGCGGTACGTGTAGCAGAGAAGTGTGCGAGAGTCAACAAGGCAGTGGAGCAGGGGGGGGGGGGGGGGGGAGGCTGGGTGCCAGCAGCGACCGTTGACCCGCGCCAGAATAGCGGCCGGCCGTCTGTTCGCCGGCGACGACAGCGGCGGCAGCGGCTGCGTTTGACTGTCGGCCTACCCGCGTGGGCCACGGCCTCCTCGGGTTCATTCGTATTTGCGACAAGTAGCCTTCGCGCCGCGAACAATGGCCACCCGGCTATTTTGGAACCCGCAGCCGCAAGCCGCGCCTCAGGACACCAGTCCCCGCACACTGACAACTCCAGACGTGCTCAGCCGATGCACTCGCGGATTCAGTAAACAGAGGCGTTCCACAATTTACTGAACCGTCGCCGTGTCAGCGACCGAAGCGCTTCTGCTCGTCACGAATACGTATGAAGCAGTTGTCCCGTTCGATCGTTTTGGCGTATGTGTGAACTGCATTCCTGCAGGTTTCCACGGCAGTTTAGGCGCACTTCCAGTACCAGCACTCTTGTGGAAACTTCTAATAAACTGTATTTGCATTTCGTCCTCTGATCAGTTACTATCGACAGGAGATTATTTCACATAACTGTTATCTCAGCGTTTTATTGTGTTACAGTAATTACAATTTTATGGTATAAATGGAACAGCATATAAGTGGTTTGTCAAACCTACAGAACAAGAAGCAGAAAGTTTCTTTATATGGTTTAAGTGATTTAAGGAAGTTTCCTACTTGATGTAAAAAATGTTCAGATGTGTGAAATCTTATGGGACTTAACTCCTAAGGTCATCAGTCCCTAAGCTTACACACTACTTAAATTATCCTAAGGACAAACACACACACCCATGCCCGAGGGAGGACTCGAACCTCCGCCGGGACCAGCCGCACAGTCCATGACTGCAGCGCTTCAGACCGCCTAATCCCGCGCGGCTACTTGATGTAACTGGAGTGAAATTACATTAGATGTTACACAGGGCATCCAACCTGCATTTCTCCATACTTTTTCTTGCAGTGTAAATGCCTCAGGTTCAGGTTGTTTTTCTGCGAAGCGAAAACATAGTTTCCACTTTGACCGAGTGATTTAGAAAATGAATTCACATTCGGGAATATAGTAGTTCAAATTTCTGTCTAGCAATCATAATTTTGTTTTCTTGTGGTTCGACACATGACTTCTGGAAGGGTTCCTACAAATAGGCTGTAGCCGATTGGTTCTCCTTCCACAAAAAATTACGGCTGTTGGCCAGTGACTTCGAATTTTACGAGGCGTTAAACTCTGGTCTTCATTTTCATGATACGAAGGGGATGCAAACTATTTTTTCACTCACCTTACAGATCAAACAAGATAAGCCACAATCATAACTTACCTCACTACTCAACCAGAATCGGTTGAATCCACATGTCATGTAGGCATTGCTGTACAGCAATCAGTCTTCGTAGAAGAATGAATTGTGTTTTTGTCTCGTAAAATCTGAGAATTAAAGAAAATGAAAATTAAACAGTTCGGTAGTATTAGTATACAGAACAATGGCAGAACGCTGATTACATCTACACTCCGCGGGCTACTGTACGGTGTTTGGCGGACGGTACTTCATACCACTGTCACTTCCTCCATTCCTATTCCACCCGCGAATGGTGCGCAGGAAGAACTTTTTTTGGAAAGCTTCTCTGTAACTTCGAATATCTCTAGTTGCACCATTATGGTCTTTTCGTGAGATAGACAGAGGAGGAAGCAGTAGTCGCTTGAACCGGGTGTGACGGTGGAGCTTCTTGTGCAGCTGCATTTCTTTGCTTTATATTGGCACATTTTCTACCATTGGCATTTATCACCACTTAGCAAATGTCTCCATGTCTCTTTCCCTGTGTAATAGCCCGGTCAAACCCTCAGCAGTCGTTAGAAAACCTGCCACCCACATCGCCGCCCCTAACTTCTGGGTTCACCTATTTCGCTAAAGTGTAAAGAGAACTGAAGTTTTGTTTTTCTTAAAGACTTCATCCAAGATCGCACCTCATACGTTTTAACAACATTGTCCACGGAGAGCAGCAACCTGATTCCATATTTAAAAATGAACAGTTGAGATCGCAATAATATTTCTTTGTTAACCGGTTTCGGCTTATCTAAAAGCCATCGTCAGAATTTTTTGCCCTCTACTGCTGGTGCTGGCGACGCCTCGGACTTTTCGTGATACCCCGATCGATGAGTGTACGATCGTGATATCACGAACAATCCTTGAACTCCACATCCTTTCGCATATGCATCATCTTGGTCGCTAGTACCCACAGACACCCACGCCAATTTCTATACCCATTCTTCCTGTAGCAACTGACATTTTCACCTTGTTCATCATCCGTCACGTTACGATGGTCTACTAGATCTTTTTGTAAGAGTGTCTCACCTTACTAGGACGCTCAAGCTACCACATGATCGACACTACGGAACATTCTGGGAGCAAAACCTCCTGACAGTGTATCTGAAAATTTGCCAACACGTCTTTTCTACTTTCCTGTCCATGACACAGCTGAAATGTGCAAGGAAGTTTCAAAGCAGAGCACATTCCACTGCACTCTGGAAGACTGTTTTTACCAAGTCGGGCTTAGCTGGAGCTCGCCGGTCGGTGTGGCCAAGCGGTTCTAGGCGCTTCAGTCCGGAACTGTGCTGCTGCTACGGTTGCAGGTTCGAATCCTGCCTCTGGTATGGAAGTGTGTGATGTCCTTAGGTTAGTTAGGTTTAAGTAGTTCTAAGTCTAGGGGACTGATGACCTAGACGTTAAGTCCCATAGTGCTCAGAGCCATTTGAACCATAAGAGTCGAATGATATGAAAGGGAAGGAGAAGCTGAGAATGGAATGACACAGGGCTGTACCATATCCCCAGTGTTATTCGACCTGTACATTGAGCGATAAAAAAGAAAACCAGGTGGTATCGTGCTTTTAGCTGTCTTCTCTTCCGTCGATTGGGACTGACGTGTAATCGTTTTTTGACTCCTCTCTGTCTTCGTGTTCTATAGTTTTGATCGCAATTGTTTTTTGCGCCCTAAAACAAAACTAACAAACGACAAGGGGTAACGTGGAAATAAAATTAAAGTTTAGGGATTAGAAAGACACACTGTGAGATTTGTGGTTATGTCAGAGACGGTAAAGGACTTGGAAGGGCAGTTGGAAGGAATAGGCTGTGTCTTGGAAAGACATTATCAGATGAATATCAACGAAAGTAAGACAAGGACTATGGACTGTAGTCCAATTAAATGAGGAGATGCTGAGAAAGACTAGGAAATTGGGCACTAGAAGCAGTAGACAAGTTTTGCTATTTGGTCAGGAAACAAAGTGATGATGATCGAAGTAAAGAGGATTGAAAATGTACACTGGCAATCTGCATATCTGAGAAATAAGGATTTGTGAACACCTAATGCAAATTTAGGTGTTAGGAAATCTTTTCTGCAGATATTTGTTGGGGTGTAAAGCTTGTGTAGAAGTAAAACGTCGACTATAAGCATTTAGTGAAAAGAAAACAGAAGTCTTGAAAAGTGGTGCTACAGAAAAATGCTGAAGATCGTAAGGGGGGATCGAGTAGCTAATAAGCAGATAGTCAATGGAACTGGGGAGAAAAGGAAATTGTGGCACAACTTGACTGAAGGAAGGGATCGGCTGATTAGACGCATCCTGATGAATCAAGGAACCCTCAGTGGAGAAATATGTGATTGGTGAGGGGAGAGGAGGGGGAGTGGAAATGTTGAAGGTGATCTGCATGTGAGTAAAGTAATCAGCTTCAAACTGATGTACAGTAAAGGAAATAAGTATTCATACACTAGAGCGTGGAAAAGTAAACTGCCTTTATTGACAATACGAAGCCAAAAACACTTATTGGATATGCACTATACACATTGGCCAGTCGCCAATGCAGCTGTGCTGGTATATAGAACGAGAATGAACAAGCCTTTACGAAACAAAAGACAGAAACGTCTGCCACATTCTCTACGCGCTGGGAATTAAGTATTCATACACCAACAGAAAATGACACTTCTAACAAAGCCAGAACATGTTTCGTACTTCGTATGCATACCCTCCCGACGTACGAGGTGCATTCAAGTTCTAAGGCCTCCGATTTTTTTTCTCCGGACTGGAAAGAGATAGAAACATGCGCATTGTTTTAAAATGAGGCCGCGTTCATTGTCAATACGTCCCAGAGATGGCAGCACCGTACGGCAGATGGAATTTTACCGCCAGCGGCGAGAATGACAACTGTTTTAAATGCTTAAAATGGCGACGTTTTCCTTACTTGAACAGCGTGCAATTATTCGTTTTCTAAATTTTCGTGGTGTGAAAGCAATTGAAATTCATCGACAGTTGAAGGAGAGATGTGGTGATGGAGTTATGGATGTGTCGAAAGTGCGTTCGTGGGTGCGACAGTTTAATGAAGGCAGAACATCGTGTGACAACAAACCGAAACAACCTCAGGCTCGCACAAGCCGGTCTGACGACATGATCGAGAAAGTGGAGAGAATTGTTTTGGGGGATCGCCGAATGACTGTTGAACAGATCGCCTCCAGAGTTGGCATTTCTGTGGGTTCTGTGCACACAATCCTGCATGACGACCTGAAAATGCGAAAAGTGTCATCCAGGTGGGTGCCACGAATGCTGACGGACGACCACACGGCTGCCCGTGTGGCATGTTGCCAAGCAATGTTGACGCGCAACGACAGTACGAATGGGACTTTCTTTTCGTCGGTTGTGACAATGGATGAGACGTGGATGCTATTTTTCAATCCAGAAACAAAGCTCCAGTCAGCTCAATGGAAGCACACAGATTCACCGCCACCAAAAAAATTTCGGGTAACCGCGTAATCCTTACCCATTGCGTTCCAAAGGGCACTACGGTAACAGGTGCATCCTACGAAAATGTTTTGAAGAACAAATTCCTTCCTGCACTGCAACAAAAACTTCCGGGAAGGGCTGCGCGTGTGCTGTTTCACCAAGACAACGCACCCGCACATCAAGCTAACGTTATGCAACAGTTTCTTCGTGATAACAACTTTGAAGTGATTCCTCATGCTCCCTACTCACCTGACCTGGCTCCTAGTGACTTTTGGCTTTTTCCAACAATGAAAGACACTCTCCGTGGCCGCACATTCACCAGCCGTGCTGCTATTGCCTAAGCGATTTTCCAGTGGTCAAAACAGACTCCTAAAGAAGCCTTCGCCGCTGCCATGGAATCATGGCGTCAGCGTTGTGAAAAATGTGTACGTCTGCAGGGCGATTACGTCGAGAAGTAACGCCAGTTTCATCGGTTTCGGGTGAGTAGTTAATTAGAAAAAAATAGGAGGCCTTAGAACTTGAATGCGCCTCGTATTACTTCTCGCAACCTCCGTGGCATGGAATGGACCAATTTTCAGGTAGTTATCGACGCGATACCTTCCAATTCTCGAAAGAGAGCCTCTTTAAAAAAGGCCTTACTACGTATGTCGTGTTTTCTCACTCGTGTTTCCAGCTCACTCCACAAGTGTTCGATGGGATTCAGGTCCGGACTCTGAGCTGGTGTTTTAAGGGTGTGTGGAGTGTTGTAGAGCAACCACAGCCGGACAATTTGCGCCGTGTGTTTGGGATCATTGTCCTGTTGGAACTAATAATTTCTAGGAAGACCCAAGGCGTCAACACTCTGTTGTAAGTTCTGTTTGAGAATGTTCGTATACACAACTCTGTCCATGGTACCTTCCACAAACACTAATTTTCCGACACTGGAGGCTGACATACAGCCTCATACCATCACTCCACCACCTCCGTGCTTCACCGTGGGTTGAATGTTGTTTCGGTCGAGGTCTGTATTCGGTCTTCTCCAGAACAAGATCCTACCATCATTGTGCACGATATTAAATTTGCTATCATCACTAAACAATAGGCTGGCCGCGGTGGCCGAGCGGTTCTAGGCGCTTCAGTCCGGAACCGCGCGCCTGCTCCGGTCGCAGGTTCGAATCCTGCCTCGGGCATGGATGTGTGTGATGTCCTTAGGTTAGTTAGGTTTAAGTAGTTCTAAGTTCTAGGGGACTGATGACCTCAGATGTTAAGTCCCATAGTCCTCAGAGCCATTTGAACCATTTGAACTAAACAATACAGTATCCCAGAAGTCTGCTGTCTAGGATACATACTGTTTCGCGAATTCCTGTTCTTTTTGCTGATGTGGGGCTTTCGTTTCGGAACCCTGGCTCTGTAGCCCGAACGATTGAGAATGGTACGAACTGCCCTGGGAGTGATGTCCTTTCGGAAGGGGTCATGTTCATACGCAGATAGTACCGACGCTATCGTTTTCGGGTTTTCCTTGATGATTCTTAGCACCATTCTGGTCTATCTTGTTGTAAGCTTCTGTGGACGACCGTGTCGTTCACTATCCTTATATCGCTTAAGACTGCACAGTCGCTCGGCTTCGTCCTATGATGTTCACAATCTCGGCATACTACTTGTGTTGAAGATATTGGACGACAATAATGTTTCGTTCCTCATTGGTCGTTTCCTTCCCCTTGCGGCCCATTCTGCTGTTCCACGGTACCCACGACCGACGTGCTGTTGCTTCACGGCCGCCACACGACTACACAAGCGTGGCATGCACTCCGGGACTGCGTCAGCCGTTTGTTTGGATGAAAGTAGTCCGCTGTATGAACACATTTTGCCCTGTGTAGACCGTGCGGAGTGTAACATATTTTATTTTCCCAGAATAGATTGATGGCATAAGGGAAGCTTCATTACCAAGATCATAGTTATCTGACGCTGCATCATCGTACTTATTCGTATCGGCGCTGTGGGTGATTTACTATCCCAACACACCATCGTAGTTGTCACCACCTGCTATATGAATACGTATTTCCATGACTGAATGTTGCAGTGGTTACGGAGAGATGGAGGGGCTAGCAAGGTACAGACTAGCGTGGAGATGTGCTTCAAACCAGCACTCAGGCTGAACATCACACACTTCTTTTGTGATAGGAGACAGGTTGCCAAGTGCAGGTCACGTGCGTGACAAATGCTCCTGAAAGCTTCACCGGACTGTGCGATGAGGGAAACACGCAAGCATGCGCGCAGTAGGTCGCGGCGCGCCGGCGGTGCAGAATGCAGCCGGCCGTGGCGGCGATTGTCAGTCTGCGCATGCGCGCACTTCCGCGGCTGGTTTGGGAGGGCGCTGAGTCACCGCGGCTCGTCTGGCGAGGCGAGACGCAATCCGATAAGCGGCTGGCGCTTAGACCAGCCTAGCATAGCCTAGCCCAGCCCAGCCCAGGGACGGGTCGGCTCACCAGCCTGTACTGCGGCAAGGCGCTCTCCACTAGCTACTTGCAGCGAGCAAAACACCGCCTCTGCAGACAACTTTCTGAGGCGGGCAACTTAATCATAAATATTATAATAATTAAAGAAGTCAAGAGTGATGAGGCATTTCCAAAAGCGGCATAGCAGTATGAAGGCTCTGTATTCACGCTGGTCAAATGTGGTTTGACTGCTAACGTCGATAACTTACCGAATTCTGGGACTCCGTAGTTGTTCATCTGTTGTTGTTGTGTTCTTCAGTCCAGAGACTGGTTTGATGCAGCTCTCCATGCTACCCTATCCTGTGCAAACTTCTTCATCTCCCAGTACCTACTGCAACCTACATCCGTCTGAACCTGTTTAGTGTATTCATCTCTTGGTCTCCCTCTACGATTTTTACCCTCCACGTTGCCCTCCATTACTAAATTGGTGATCCCTTGATGCCTCAGAACATGTCCTACCAACCGATCCCTTCTTCTAGTCAAGTTGTGCCACAAACTCCTCTTCTCCCCAATCCTATTCAATATCTCCTGATTCGGTATGTGATCTACCCATCTAATCTTCAGCATTCTTCTGTAGCACCACATTTCGAAAGCTTCTATTCTCTTCTTGTCCAAACTATTTATCGTCCACGTTTCACTTCCATACAGGGCTACACTCCATACAAATACTTTCAGAAACGACTTCCTGACACTTAAATCTATACTCAACAACTTTCTCTTCTTCAGAAACGCTTTCCTTGCCATTGCCAGTCTATATTTTATATCCTCTCTACTCCGACCATCATCAGTTATTTTGCTCCCCAAATACCAAAACTCCTTTACTACTTTAAGTGTCTCATTTCCTAATCTAATTCCCTCAGCATCACCCGATTTAATTCGACCACATTCCAGTATCCTCGTTTTGCTTTTGTTGTTGTTCATCTTATATCCTCCTTTCAAGATACTGTCCATTCCGTTCAGCTGCTCCTCCAGGTCCTTTGCTGTCTCTGACAGAACTACAATGTCATCGGCGAACCTCAAATTTTTAATTTCTTCTCCGTGGATTTTAATTCCTACTCCGAATTTTTCTTTTGCTTCCTTTACTCCTTGCTCATCTACATCATGAAACTACAGGGTGAGCACAAAGTCTTGCCCTGATTATAACAATTTATAACAGAATAACCATTTGACATAATAAGTTACATTTGATGCCGTTACATAGGTTAGTGTTACTAGTTGTTGTGACCAATAGATAGATGGCGCTAGTGCTCCACAACACCGACGCGGAGTGTTAGGTCACGTTAGTTGCTGGCGAAATGGCGTCGAAGCAGGAGAACTCGCAATGTGTGATTTGGTTGCAAGAAACGAAATCGCCCATCAGTGTTCAGCGTAAATTTCGGGCTTTTTATACATTCAGCCCTCCTGACGTTAAATCAATAAAGCGACGGTATGAAAAGTTCAACGAAGCAGGCAGCGTTGAAGATTGTCCTCGAAGTGGCAGGCCTCGTGTGAGTGATGCAGCTGTTGATCGTGTTCGGCAATCGTCTCAACGGAGTCCGTCTAAATCAACTCTTCAAGTATCACGTGAACTTCATATACCGCAGCCGGCCGCTGTGGCCGAGCGGTTCTAGGCGCTTCAGTCTGGAACCGCGCTGCTGCTGCTACGGTCGCAGGTTCAAATCCTACCTCGGGCATGGATGTGTGTGATGTCCTTACGTTAGTTAGGTTTAAGTAGTTCTAAGTCTAGGGGATTTATGACCTCAGATGTTAAGTCCCATAGTGCTTAGAGCCATTTGAACCATTTTTCAAATTCCGCAAGCAAGTGTGGTGAAGATTCGTCATGAAAGGCTTAGGTTGCATGCTCACAAACTGCAAATCGTTCAGGCGCTAACGATTACTTAATTCGCATATGCTTTACCGATGAATCCACCTTTTATGTCAGTGTAATGGTAAATTGCCATAATGTCCGTGTATCGGGTTCAGAGTCTCCACAAGCTACTGTACAGTTAAAGCGAGACAGCGAAAAAATGAATGTTTCGTGCGGCCTCATACATAACAAGGTTTTTGGACCGTTTTTCTTCGCGGAAAAATCCATTAACGCTAACATTTACTTCAACGTTTTGCAACAGTTCATTGCCCCACCGTTAGAAGAATATCAACCATGGATAATTTTCCAGCCAAGGTGGAACACTCCCCCTCCCCCCACTGGCCTTTGATAGTGTGTGATTTCCTGGATGAAACATTTCCGGATCGGTGGACTGGAAGGAACGTTTAACAAGATAATAATAAGTTGTCTCTTCCTCTATGAATAGATGATGAATGTAGCTAGCCGCTAACTTTGTGTAATGTCTTGTCTGTATAGACGTGTATCTGTTGTCTTCAAGACCCTTTCACCTTCACACATAAATCTATACAGTAATGTAAGGGCCTCCCGTGTCTTGGCTGATCCGTGATACGACAGGCGAAAAGTTATACTAATGGAGGATTATTAATATTATCTCTATTTTCATTCGCTCTCTCTCTTTCTCTCCTTTATCTATGTACAGTTTTTATTATAATATTTCATTACGTGAAATCAGCCAAATAGGATCTTTGGTGGAGTCCTTCGTCCTGGTAATCAGCGGCTGGCTTGCTGTAAAAGATCTTTACATTTATTATTACTGTTAAACACTGTATTCAGTCGGGAGAATCAATCGTGTGGACAATTTGTTCCTTTTACGAAAGATTGCGAATTCCAGATGTGTACGAAGCCTTTTTGGACGATTTAACACAGACTCAGTGATTGCAGGCTCTCTTCGACACAGCTGAAACTTCCCCACTAATTACAGGGCCAACGTGATCATCAAATGGTTCAGAAAAAAACTCATTCGTTCATTCACTCCGGAACAAAAAGTCACAAACCTTATTTATGAAGGAAACTGTGTATTAAATCCATCTCCATTACATGTCCAGATCTCCGGTGATTCCACGTCTTAATTATTTTCCGTTTACACTCTCTTTCTATTCAAACAAACCGCTAGTGGCACACAAGTTAATTCGCTCGATTTAGCGAGAAGAAAATCAGAATATGTATCTCTCAGAAATACGTCAATCCCTCAATCCGTACTCCAGAAGCTGACCTAGTTACCACTCCAATAACCATGGAGAATGCATATATGCATCTCTGTTATTTCAAAGAATAAACGCGCTAGAAAATACTTTGGCGTCGTCTAGCTGTCGCCGCATATGTTACGAGAAAATCAGATCAGATACTTTTCCAAAGTGAATGAATGTGGATGGTTTGATTGACAATGATTAATTGGTGCGTGGTAGAGGGTATTTTCTGTGGGGACGTTACAAACGGTCCAACACCCTGGCCGCCATCCTCTCCAGACATAACGCCCCTTGACTTTTTTCCCGCGGTTATATCAAGGACAGAGTCTTCGTCACACCAGTTGCTGACGTCGACGAACTGAAGACTAGGATACAAGCTGCTGTGGGTACTGTGACAGAACACATGTTACGAAACACCTGGTGGGAACTGGAGTACCGCCTCGACATTCTCCGAGCTACCAAGGGAGCACACGTTGAGGTTTACTAACGTAAGTGGTCCTAAAATAAACTAGTAACACTAACCTATGTAACGGCATCAAATGTAACTTATTATGTCAGACGGATATTCTGTACTAAATCGTTATAATCAGGGGAAGACTTCGTGCTCACCCTGTATAACCATTGTAAAGCTGAAGATGCATGTATACTAGCATGAAACCAGTAGTAGCGAATGAAGCACCATAACAAAACTGGGCGCCTTTTGGAAACACGTCATCATGCATTAATTGTTATAATTTTTATGATAATTTGAATGGTTATCGAGTGTTTTTCTTTGTTATTCACTGCCTCTGCAGTGTCCTGCTCCCCACGTAATGTCGCTGACTGCTAATGCGATGCTAGTCGCCTCAAATCGCGCTTGGGGCAGGGCTATGGGTTCTATACTGGCAGTAATTGATTCAGCAGCCCCTACCTGTGGGTTTCATGCAACCCGCGACGCCTTGAAATACCACGTGCAAGATTATCATATTCTATCACTCATCGCACCCAAACTGTTAGTCTTACAGAGAAAATGAACAAGATCGTTTTGTACGAAATTCAATACAGTAAATTTTGTCTTAGGATACATTTTCGCTGGAGGCCATTATATTCGAGTTATTCAAGGAAAACGTACAGAACTGACCTTCAAACAGCATCCAACCCGCACACTCATCCCTCATTAAGCAGGATTTCTAGTATGTTGTTCGTGGCACTCCCTCCTACCGCTCTACAAAAATTTCCGTCTACACGAACTATTCCTAACTTTCGAACATTCCTGGTCTCTATCGATTCGGCTATTACGCCACCAGCCTAGCTGGCTATATTGTTAACATCATTCATTTAAACGTATCCGTGAAGGTAATGAAAGAGAAACAGCTTTCGTAAACGTTACGCTAAAACTGGTTATGTTGACAATTCGATCCAAACTTGATCATTACAAGCCCAGAAGTTCTTTAGTCAAAAGACCTGATGAATAGCCGGCCGGAGTGGTCGAGTGGTTCTAGGCGCTGCAGTCTGGAACCGCGCGACCGCTACGGTCGCAGGTTCGAATCCTGCCTCGGGCATGGATGTGTGTGATGTCCTTAGGTTAGTTAGGTTTAAGTGGTTCTAAGTTCTAGGGGACTGATGACCACAGCAGTTACGTCCCATAGTGCTCAGAGCCATTTGAACCTGATGAATACAACGATATTGTTGTTTCTTTTATGCTGATAAAATTCACAGAATAATTATGAGAAATTTACATAGACATCTACTTTTCAATTTGTATGTGCTGGACTAAGGCAGGGTCATAGTACTGAAAAATTGCTCTGAGCACTATGAGACTTAACATCTGAGATCATCAGTCGCCTAGAACTTAGAACTACTTAAACCAAATTAACCCAAGAACATCACACACATCCATGCCCGAGGCAGGATTCGAACCTGCGTAATACTGACAATCAATGAGGACCAAAAAAGTTCAAATATGGGAAATGATGCGTGTAGTCGCAAATTTTTGTACAGTGGTAAGAGGAAGTGTCATGAACAACTTATAAGAAATCCTTACCAGTGGTGCTGGCTGAATGCAGGAGTCGGGGGTGCATATGAAGGTCATTTTTCTTGAAAAACTCGAAAACTGCGACCTCTGGTGAAAAGGTGTCTGAGTACAAAATTTAACTACATTAAGTTTTCTACAAAAAGGTCCCGCTCTTTTTTTCTGCAGGACTAATACTTCGCACATATTGAGTGAGGGAATATGAAAATTTCACATTTGGTATTTGAAGGCGTTGTATGTTGCACAAAAACCATTGGTAGGGGCAGCTCAATCATTCTTCATAGAATACGAACCTAATGACGCAATGGTCCAGATTCATTTCCAGGAATACAATGAATAAATTTGAATGTTTTGTTGCTTCAGTCACGCGCTCGTGCGTGCGCCCACGCACACACACACACACACACACACACACACACACACACACACACACGCACACACACACACACACACACACACACACACACACACACACACACACACACACATATTTTTTGCATTTCACGTGATGTTCTTTTGGGCTTGTTGACTTCGGTACCATAAACTATGTATTTGGCTGTCATGTCCTAGTCCTAACACACGTGCAGAAGTTGGGAGTTTGGATAAAGCTATAAACACATAGCCAGTGAATGTAAGCAGGGAAAATGCTTCCAGAATGAAATTTTCACTCTGCAGCGGAGTGCGTACTGATACGAAACTTCCTGGCTAAGCCTTGTCTCCTCAATGTCCTCTCTTCCAGGAGTGCTAGTTCTGCAAGTTTCGCAGGAAAGCTTCTGTGAAGTTTTGAAGGTAGGGGACGAGGTTCTGGCGGAATTCAAGCTGTGAGAACGGGTGTTGAGTCGTGCTTGGGTAGCTCAGTCGTAGAGCACTTGCCTGCGAAAGGCAAAGGTCTTGAGTTCGAGTCTCGGTGAGGCACACAGTTTTAATCTACTAGGATGTTTCAGAGAAAATGCTGCTCCTATATGAACTCACTATGTGGATTATTCGTCAACCAGTCTGGTGTGACAATAGAACACACCAAAGAGGAAGACGAAATTTTAAATTTCACGTCTAAGATATCATTCACGTAGGATGATCATACACATGTATCGTTGTTTTTACGGTCGCACAGGCTGCCGTATGCAGTACATAGTAACAGGCATCTCCGTCGTAGGAAGCAAGTCAAAGAGTTGGAAATAAGTAAACCGCCAGATCCGGATGGAATCCCATTTCGGTTTTACTTACTTCGCATTTTCGCCAATCTCTCGGTCAACGCCACGTCGCAACCGACTGCCGGTGATTCCTGTACATAAGTAGAGTAAAAGAACAGACCCACAGAAATACAGACCAGTGTCCTTAACGACGGTTTGCTGCATAATCTTTGAACACATCTGAGTTCCTATATAATAAATTTCCTTTAAACAGAAAAGCACCTGTCCACAGACCAACACAGATTTAGAAAGCATCGCTTGTGCGAAACTAAGCTTACCCTTTTCTCACATATCCTACACCACGTGGATGGAGAACAGCAGCAGATTCCATAATCCCAGATTTCCGGAAAGCGTTTGACGCTGCAGACTGTTGACGAATGTCCGAGCATATGGAATAGGTTCCCAGGTAAGTGAATGACTCGAAGATTTTTTCTAGCTAATAGAACCAAGTACGTTGTGCTCGACGGCGAGTGTTCATCGGAGAATGTAAAATTAGAGAGATTAGAGCGCGCACGGAGGCTTTCAGACAGTCGTTCTTCCCGCGAACCATACGCGACTGGAACAGGAAAGGGAGGTAATGACAGTGGCATGTAAAGTGCCCTCCGCCACACACCGTTGGGTGGCTTGCGGAGTATCAATGTAGATGTAGATGTAGAGGTAGACAAGGGTATCGCCTGGAGTGCCCCATATTCTCTACTTACAAAAGTGTTAACATCTGAGGTCATCAGTCCCCTAGAACTTAGAACTACTTAAACCTAACTAACCTAAGGACATCACGCACATCCATGCCCGAGGCAGGATTCGAACCTGCGACCGTAGCGGTCACGCGGTTACAGACTGAAGCGCCTAGAAGCGCTCGGCCAAACCGGCCGGCGGATAGGGTGAGCAGCAGTCTGTGAAAAGCCTTAAAGATCTCTCTCTCTTTTTTGCTTCGGTAGATGGGCTTCATGCCCACTTTCCGAAGAACGGTATACACTAGGAATAGTCATAAAGTTTTAATTATCACATCTGGGGGGGGGGGGGGGAGCAAGCTGCGACCATGAAACTTGCTTACAGTCCTTCTTCTCAACCTCCCCCTTCAATGTGACACATTTTATCCAGTGATGGGTGACTTGACCTAACCTTTTTTTAATTTATCTTGTCAGCCTCGGGATACCTACCAAGGAATGGTTTGTTCATCAGAGCAAAGAGGGCACGGCAAAATTTGATAGCCGAAAGAGTGAGGATGTGTGACTGTCACCTATGCGGAATGAAGAAAAACAACCTCTTGACAAACTTCCCACAACACTCCGTTTTGACGACTTCCCGTAAATACAGCAGGAGATTTCGATAGTATTATACTGTGACGGCTTACTCCCTACGAAGGTAATACAGTAAAATCATGACTCCAGTCTCAAAATAGACTCTACATCAGCCTGGCTTATGATTTACGCCTTTTTCGGCGGTGGTGAACGCACATGTTACCACACCTCGCTTCGTTCCCTTGCCTCAGAATCCAAATTATGCCACCAGCACTTGCCATGATGATTTGATGACTAAGAAAGTCATCTCTATTGGCCTCACACAGCTACAACATTTCCTCTGCGCCCTCAGTTCGACGGGATTTTTGAACAGGTGTGAGCTGTCACGGAACCTAGCAGACTGCGATCTTTATCACGCTCACGACATCATGCAAGGTTCTGAAAACCCGTAATTGATTTCCAATTTCTTCCACTATCACCTTCGGTCACCAGAGACTTGTCTCTGTTTTTCGCAGAGAGATGATCTGCCACTTTGGTACTTGGTCAAACTCACTCGACAACACTGGAAGAGGTTGCACTACGTGACCACTATCCCATATAATGACGCTGCCAACTTCTGTCAACTCGGCATGGACTGTGGCAAAATTGTTCCACTTCATATGCAGAAAAGAGAAAAGCATTCACGAGGCTGCTTTTTTTTCTTCATTTTCTTCTTCTTACAACCTCCGATGCCACAACATCAACGCAAGACAAGAAGTACGTAGGTAATGTGCACCGTAGGCGACTACGGGCAACTTCCGCTCGACACCCTCTGTCACTGCTGAGTTGAAGACATCAGTCTGCGCTGAGCTGCAGTCACATAAACATGACTACCTCAAGTAACTCTCGCGCGAAGATCGAATTGCGAAGCGTTGTTCATTTCCTGCAAGAAGAGAAACAGCAGAGTGAAATTCGTCAAAGAATGAGAAGAGTATATGGAGAAAACTGTACGTAGCGCATGTCTTCTGGAACTGATCTACGGCAATGCCCTTCCTCGCCGTGCTAGCGCAACACAACGGCTCACTGAGCAATTGCAATGGAGACCGCCGTTCAGTCGCGTCCTATCATCGAGTGACTTCCATCTCCTCAACATCCCAAGGAGATGGCTAGAGGATCAGCACTTCCACACCAACGAGGATCGTCAGCACAACGTCAAAACTCATTTCGACATACACACATCAAAAAAAGTTTTGCGTCACCTCGGTTCGAGAGTTTCGGAACCTGTACAGAAAATTGGAATAGAGATAACATAAGCATCATTTCCGCCATTTTTATTGCTCATGAAAGCCACACATTGCATGTTGTACCACCATACTGCCAGACCTTCAGAGGTGGTGGTCCAGATTGCTGTACACACCGGTACCTCTAATACCCAGTAGCACGTCCTCTTGCATTGATGCATGCCAGTATTCGTCGTGGCATACTATCCACAAGCTCATCAAAGCACTGTTGGTCCAAATTGTCCCAATCCTCCACGGCGATTCAGCATAGATCCCTCAGAGTGGTTGGTGGGCCATCTCGTCCATAAACAGCCCTTTTCAATCTATTCCAGGCATGTTCGATAGGGTTCAAGTCGAGCGATATCGTTATCCTGAAGGAAGTCACTCACGAGACATGCACGATGGAGGCGCGAATTGTCGCTCATGGCGACGAATGCCTCGGTAATATGCTGCCGATATGGTTGCACTATCGGTCGGAGGATGGCATTCACGCATCGTACAGCCGTTACCGCGGCGTACGTCGGCCTCACATGATGCCACCCCAAAACAGCAGGGAACCTACACCTTGCGCACTCGCTGGACAGTGTGTCTAAGGCGTTCAGCCTGACCGGGTTGCCTCCAAACACGTCTCCGACGATTGTCTGGTTGAAGGCATATGCTACACTCATCGGTGAAGAGAACGTGATGCCAATGCTGAGCGGTCCATTCAGTATGTTGTTGGGCCCATTTGTACCGCGCTGCATGGTGTCGGGGTTGCAGGATGGACCTCACCATGGACTTCGAGAGTGAAGTTGCGCATCATTCAGCCTATTGCGCACAGTTTGTGTCGTAAGACGACATCCTATGGCTGCACGAAAACGGTTATTCAACATGGTGGCGCTGCCGTCAGGGTTCCTCCGAGCCATAATCCGTAGGTAACGGTCATCCACAGCAGTAGTAGCCCTTGGGCGGCCTAAGCGAGGCATGTCATCGACAGTTCCTGTCTCTCTGTTTCTCCTCCATGTCCGAACAACATCGCTTTGGTTCACTCCGTTTCTCCTCCATGTCCGAACAACATCGCTTTGGTTCACTCCGAGACGCCCGGACACTTCCCTTGTTGAGAGCCCTTCCTGGTATAAAGTAACAACGCGAACGCTATTGAACCGCGGTACTGATCCTGTAGGCATGGCTGAACTACAGACAACACGAGCCGTGTACCTCCTTCCTGGTGGTATGACTGGAACTGATTGGCTCTCGGACCCCCTCCGTGTAATAGGCGCTGCACATGCATGGTTGTTTACATCTTTGGGCAGGTTTAGTGACATCTCTGAACAGTCGAAGGTGATACAATGTCCACAGTCAACGTCCATTTTCAGGAGTTCTGGGAACTGGGGTGATGCAAAAACTTTTTTTCATGTGTGTATTCTGTGAAGAGGATATCGGGAAGCTTATCCACAGGTGCGACACATGTCTCAGTCGTTACGGTAATTACGTCAAAAAGTAACCATCCTTATACATAACTTTTAGTAATAAAATTTTTTTTGTCTGTGATTCGGCAGCCTCAAAATACAGTTAAAGATGGTCCACAGTAGGTTGTAATGCAAATGATTTTCATTGAAACCATCCAATGAGCTATTTCGACAGCTTATTTTCAAGCACCTGAAATCGAACATTACAGCCTTTTACGGACTGTGTTTTGTTTTATTAATTGTTTACTGTAATTGACTGTTTTTTGTATAAATTTGTCTTATTTATGGCCTATCCGAGTTTGGAAGGAAGGAAACAGCTGTCTTACCACATGATACTCCAGTTTATCAATGGATTGCGGCGTTTTTTTCGGGGTACTGTGGTTGTGTGGGAATTTACTTGTGTACCAGAGTTGCGACATGTACCTGCAGACAGATTAGTTACGTAACTTCATTAATTTCATAGCCCCTCGCACGGTTCCTCCGCAGATGTTAGGAGCAGGCAGGACGGGTGTAAGGTCCCACCGGATCTGAATGAAATCAGTACATCCGGCGCCGGTTATGAACACTGGAGTGCTTCTCCGAGCTGTGGCGGAGTCTAAGTGGGGGCCAGGCGACACATCTGCTCGAGCTGGCTCCCTGCCACGGTGGGGCCAGCGCCGTACCGTATGCCGGCGCACGCTCGCCGTGCTATGCCTCGCCTCGCCGTGTACTTGTATGTATGCGGCACCGCTCGTAGCTAATGCTTTCCTGTCTGTGGCCTTGGCGTCGCCTTCCGTCGCGAGCATCTACAACATCTGCCAGACGTTCACTTGCCTGCATTACGAACCGACCTCTTCTTGTGCAGCAACGCGCGGGCCATCTTCCAGAAAATCCCACGTAAAGTTAAAGTATATTTGTGTGTTCTTGGTAGCATTGATGAATGCACTCGTAGTATATACTGTCGCTGTACGTAGCTCGATGGCTAAGTGGGTTAAGTTATTAGTCCGCATTTGCAAAGGTAAGGTGTTCAATTCTATCTCGGGCCTGTTTGGGTGTTCTTAGATTGCACTGCCCTTCATCCTTCCGCCACGTCGCCCACCCATGTGGCGTCTCTCACCTCAGGAGCGGATCCAACGTGGGGGTGGGCGAATCACGGACATGTCAAGATGCCCCCTCCTCGCGTTACATAACTAAAGAGAATGGGAGAAGCCCTAGTAAGTGCTACTGTGAAGCCCTCTGCCATGCACTTCGAAGTTCTTTCCAGAGTACTTATGTAGATGTGTGTATGTCTAGCCGGCCGAAGTGGCCGCGCGGTTCTGGCGCTGCAGTCTGGAACCGCGAGACCGCTACGGTCGCAGGTTCGAATCGTGCCTCGGGCATGGATGTGTGTGATGTCCTTAGGTTAGTTAGGTTTAACTAGTTCTAAGTTCTAGGGGACTAATGACCTCAGCAGTTGAGTCCCATAGTGCTCAGAGCCATTTGAACCATTTTTGTGTATGTCTCTGCGGACGAAGTATCTGGTAGGATTTGATGTAATACATGGGAAAAATAAAGTTTGTTATTTTAAAACCAAGTTGGAACTCTATGCCAGTGGCTATTGATAACCGTCACTTACGTTTGTGTCTTGTATTTACCTTTTGTCATCTATACGGGGTATGGAACTTTGCGCGATATGATGATGGGCTTTGGTTCTATCATACTTTATCAAATCGCTATCGGCTGTATAGATTACCTTCTCTCATATGCATTCTACATCCATACTCCGCAAGCCACCTGACGGTGTTTGGCGGAGGGTACCTTGAGTACCTCTATCGGTTCTCCCTTCTGTTCCAGTCTCGTATTGTTCGTGGAAAGAAGGATTGTCGGTATGCCTCTGCGTGGGCTCTAATCTCTCTGATTTTATCCTCATGGTCTCTTCGCGAGATACACGTAGGAGGGAGCAATATACTGCTTGACTCCTCGGTGAAAGTCTGTTCTCGAAACTTCAACAAAAGCCCGTACCGAGCCACTGAGCGTCTCTCTTGCAGAGTCTTCCACTGGAGTTTATCTATCATCTCCGTAACGCTTTCGCGATTACTAAATGATCCTGTAACGAAGCGCGCTGCTCTCCGTTGCATCTTCTCTCTCTCTTCTATCAACCCTATCTGGTACGGATCCCACACTGGTGAGCAGTATTCAAGCAGTGGGGAAACAAGTGTACTGTAACCTACTTCCTTTGGTTTCGGACTGCATTTTCTTAGGATTCTTCCAATGAATCTCAGTCTGGCATCTGCTTTACCGACGATCAACTTTATATGATCATTCCATTTTAAATCGCTCCTAATGCCTACTCCCAGATAATTTATGGAATTAACTGCTTCCAGTTGTTGACCTGCTATATTGTAGCAAAATGGTAAGGGATCTTTCTTTCTATGTATTCGCAGCACATTACACTTGTCTACACTGAGATTCAATTGCCATTCCCTGCACCATGCGTCCATTCGCTGCAGATCCTCTTGCATTTCAGTACAATTTTCCATTGTTACAACCTCTCGATATACTACAGCATCATCCGCAAAAAGCCTCAGTGAACGTCCGATGTCATCCACAAGGTCATTTATGTATAATGTGAATAGCAACGGTCCTACGACACTCCCCTGCGGCACACCTGAAATCACTCTTACTTCGGAAGACTTGTCTCCATTGCGAATGACATGCTGCGTTCTGTTATCTAGGAACTCTTCAATCCAATCACACAATTGGTCTGAAGGTCCATATGCTCTTACTTTGTTCATTAAACGACTGTGGGGAACTGTATCGAACACCTTGCGGTACTCAAGAAACACGGCATCTTCCTGGGAGTCTCGTGGACGAATAGCGCGAGCTGGGTTTCACACGATCGTCTTTTTCTAAACCCATGCTGATTCCTACAGAGTAGATTTCTAGTCTCCAGAAAAGTCATTATACTCGAACATAGTACGTGTTCCAAAATTCTACAACTGATAGACGTTAGAGATATAGGTGTATAGTTCTTCACATCTGTTCGACGTCTCTTCTGGAAAACGGGGATGACCTGTGCCCTTTTCCAATCCTTTGGAACGCTACGCTCTTCTAGAGACCTACGGTACACCGCTGCAAGAAGGGGGGCAAGTTCCTTCGCGTACTCTGTGTAAAATCGAAATGGTATCCCATCAGGTCCAGCGGCCTTTCCTCTTTCGAGCGATTTTAATTGTTTCTCTATCCCTCTGTCGTCTATTTCGATATCTACCATTTTGTCATCTGTGCGACAATCTAGAGAAGGAACTACAGCGCAGTTTTCCTCTTTGAAACAGCTTTGGAAAAAGACATTTAGTATTTCGGCCTTTAGTCTGTCATCCTCTGTTTCAGTACCTTTTTGGTCACAGAGTGTCTGGACATTTTGTTTTGATCCACCTACCGCTGTGAGATAAGACCAAAATTTCTTAGGATTTTCTGCCAAGTCAGTACCTTACTGAAAAAATTCTGCTCGGCTGCTGCTGCATTAGTAGGCACTATCCAGAACTATGAGTGGTAGGGTTCCTTCTCTTAATTTAGGATCCACTTAGCAACTAACAAATACACGAAACCGTCCGCTGCCAAATTTACCTTTATTGTAATTATAATTAACGTGGAAGCCACAAAAAGAACAAACATGGAGGCAAAATGTACGCATCTAAAGGCTAATTAAAAAAGGAATAAAATCACTTAAATTTGTTTCCACAAGAGGAGAATACAACGTCCCAATTCGGACCTCACTAACACCTTTTACTGACATTAAATGTAACAAGATAAATAATCATACATGTGACGAGAACAAATGTATAACACTGATAGTGATACGACTATATCCACGAAGTTTCTCGCCCTGGCAAGGGAGATACTTAACTTCAACATTTAAGGTGATTACAGTAAGCCCTAATTCCACTCGACAAACGTAGTAACGGTACAAGCGAGACAAATGTACTGAAGGAGGATAGCCGGATGTGCCGTAGTAAAAAGGGCCACTATCAAACCCGTCAGGACGCGACCCCCGTGAACACATCAGTTTCAGCCACCTGCAACATACACAGAGTCATTCGTAGCTTCTTAAAAACAATTAACATGAAAAGGCACAACGCGTAACACACCAATAAAATATAAAGACTACTTCACAGAACTAGCTCCTCTTCAGACCAAGCAAACAGCAGGATATTAAAATACTTCTAACCTATAACAAACTAAGGTACCACGTACTAGAATATCGTCTTGAGCTCATAGAATACTCAGTTTGACTTGCCTGTTTATAGGTCTTACAACTCAACAGTCTCAGCTTAAGCAAACCCGCGAATACAAAACTCGAAATATGACAGCAATAATGTTTGAAGCCACTGACAGTGCTAGGCTGCCACACAGAGGAGACAATAGTAATTTACAGCGGCACACAACCGTCCTTACATCTTCAATTTAGTATAATCAGAATAAACAATTTTGTGTATAATAATTACTTACAGTACCATGACAACCTCCGAATAACACTTATTACTTAAGGTAGGTGGTGGTATCGAAAGGCACCTTTAGTAATACAGAGTTCGAGTGTATTCACTTATTGGAAGAGTTTCAACTTTACATCCCTTTCCACATAGCTCTCTATTTACACACTTCTGTAACTAAAGAAGGGCATATAAATGCACATATAACTGACACAGATTTAAGCAGAATGCAACAGTACCTTAGTATGGCGAAAATGCCTTCATTTGCTTTGCACGTAGGATATCTTCACCATTCAGTAATTCCGAAATATATTCAGCAATGCGTGAGAGCAAGACGTCGCCGTGGTATCAGCTATTTACTTCACATAATTTCCTGCACAGACACAAGGCAGACGAAGCGTTTTCACATGCAACAGTGGCGAGCATCACACATTTCCTCCGTCACGCCATAGACACATCTCCATTTCAACGGCCAGTAATAAGAACCTATACATGCCCTCGAAGCAGAAAAGCCCCAAAACACAGCAGTGCACCACTGCGATACCAAACCCGAGGTACCATCAAGTCACTGCCGGGATCTCCCGCTGACCCTGCCCATAGCGTACAGGCGTCGTACCACAAGCCTAACGGTAAACATTAACAAGCCACCTCCGACCCTGCGAATATCCAAACCGCTGTCTCTTTTCTCTCCCCCTTAACCAACCGACCACCGGCCTGAATCGCGGAAGGCAAAGATGGTAACCCTATAATCGATGGCAGCGATGCCATTCTAAGTGCGAGAACACTGGCACCAGCCGCGCCACGGCTCAATGAGACTCGTCCACTCTCGAGACACGAGACAGAGTTACACAGCCTGAAGAAGAAAGTGAAGCAAGAAGAACACACATTCGGATTTCAGTGTAACTTCTTACATTACACATCATCAGCGGGTATGCAAATAAACAGAACTGCAATTCTCTGTGACATATAGGACGGCCACCAGAGTGCATTAGTGCTGCTGGCGTTACGTGTAGGGTGTAAAAAGGCAGCGAACAGCGTCAGATGTTGAGTGATCACACGAAGATGTCGCGATGTAAAGGTAGCACATAAGTCGGAAAGCCAGTTCCCTTCTTTTACAGTCCTAATTCTGCCCAGAAAATATTGGGCATTTTTATCAACACTAGACAGAGTCTGAAAGCAGCCCCATTGCGGATTCCCATTTGACCGACTGGCCGAGTACTGTAGTATCCAGATTTGGGGTGCACGTGGATGTGACAGTGGCCCAATATTGCATTCCGTCAAACTTCCCATCGCCCAAGTCTGACAAGTACAAAAGAGGATTGCCGTATTTGGGCAGCAGGCACATCGTCACCGCCCACATCTGCACCTGCCATTCCAGATCGAATATTGGACTCCTTCACATATTCTGTGTCATTCAGCACCACTGGTCAAGTCCAACAGCAGCCGAACTAGGAGCCAGGGTATTACAGCTACACGTGTAGGCTGCCGTTAACAGCAAAACACAAACAGCTGCGTTTGGAGAGGTGCCGCAGCCGGGAAGCATGGAACGGCATCGCATTGTATCCATCAATAAATCGCCTTGCTGCACTGTAAAGGATGACCATAGTCGACGAGTATGGTGGACACCTGGGGAGGGGTCTCGTTCCTGCAATCTCTTATATATATGGTAGTCCATTGATCGTGACTGGGCCAAATATCTCACGAAATAAGCGTCAAACGGAAAAACTACAAAGAACGAAACTTGTTTAGCTTGAACGGGGAAACCAAATGGAGTTATGGTTGGCCTGCTAGATGGTGCTGCTATAGGTCGAACGGATATCAACTGCGTTTTTTTTAAATAGGAACCCCCATTTTTATTACATATTCGTGTAGTACGTAAAGAAATATGAATATTTTAGTTGGACCACTTTTTTCGCTTTGTGATAGATGGTGCTGCAATAGTCACAAACATATGCCTCACAATTTTAGACGAACAGTTGGTAACAGGTAGGTTATTTAAATTAAAACACAGAACGTAGGTACGTTTGAACATTTTATTTCGGTTGTTCCAATGTGTTACATGTACCTTTGTGAACTTATCATTTCTGAGAACGCATGCTGTTACAGCGTGATTACCTGTAAATACCACATTAATGCAATAAATACTCAAAATGATGTCCGTCAACCTCAATGCATTTGGCAATACGTGTAACGACATTCCTCTCAACAGCGAGTAGTTCGCCTTCCGTAATGTTCGCACATCCATTGACAATGCACTGACGCATGTTGTCAGGCGTTGTCGGTGGATCACGATAGCAAATATCCTTCAACTTTCCCCACAGAAAGAAATCCGGGGACGTCAGATCCGGTGAAAATGCGGGCCATGGTGTGGTGCTTCCAGGACCAATCCAGCTGTCATGAAATATGCTATTCAATACCGCTTCAACCGCACGCGAGCTATGTGCCGGACATCCATCGTGTTGGAAGTACATCGCCATTCTGTCATGCAGTGAAACATCTTGTAGTAACATCTGTAGAACATTACGTAGGAAATCAGCATACATTACACCATTGAGATTGCCATCGATAAAATGGGGGCCAATTATCCTTCCTCCCATAATGCCGCACCATACATTAACCGCCAAGGTCGCTGATGTTCCACTTGTCGCAGCCATCGTGGACTTTCCGTTGCCCAATAGTGCATATTATGCCGGCTTACGTCACAGCTGCTGGTGAATGACGCGGCGTCGCTAAATAGAACGCGCGCAAAAAATCTAGTCATCGTCCCGTAATTTCTCTTGTGCCCAATGGCAGAACTGTACACGTCGTTCAAAGTCGTCGCCATGCAATTCCTGGTGCATAGAAACATGGTACGGGTGCAATCGATGTTGATGTAGCATTCTCAACATAGACGTTTTTGAGATTCCCTATTCTCGCGCAGTTTGTCTGCTACTCACATGCGGATTAGCTGCAACAGCAGCTAGAACACCTACTTGGGTCGTGGTTGACGTTTCACATGTGGCTGAACACTTCCTGTTTCCTTAAATAACGTAACCAACCGGCGAACGGTCCGGACACTTGGATGATGTCGTTCAGGATACCGAGCAGCATACGTAGCACACGCCCGTTGGGCATTTTGATCACAATAGCCATACGTCAGCATGATATCGACCTTTTCCGCAATTGGTAAACGGTTCATTTTAACACGGGTAATGCATCACGAAGCAAATACCGTACACCGTACACCGTACACACTGGCGGAATGTTACGTGATACCACTTACTTATACCTTTGAGACTATTACAGCGCCATCTATCACAAAGCGAGAAACGGATCCAACTGAAACATTCATATTTCTTTACGTACTACACGAATATGTATTAAAACATGGGGGTTCCTATTTTAAAAAACGCAGTTGATATCCGTTTGACCTATGGCAGCGCCATCTAGCGGGCCAACCATAGCGCCAGCTGGTTTTCCCCTTCAAGCTAGACGAGTTTCGTTCTTTGTAGTTTTTTCGTTTGAAGCTTATTTCGTGGGATATTTGGCCTGGTTACGATCAATGATGGACCACCCTATATATATATATATATGTATATATATATATATATATATAATGGAAAAGTATAGATACAACAATGAATCAGCAGCCCTACTTGCTTCGTATCGCTATGAACTGTATGCGTGATGTTGAGATCATCCCACGGCCAGCAACATCCCCAGATCTGTCCCCGATAGAACATGTGTAGGGAGAACTCGGAAGTCAAATCCGTCCCAGTGCCTGTATGTGCGATGTGAAGGAGTAGTTACAACAGTTGTTGGTAAGCTTGCGGCAGAAGAGGATGCAATGGCTTCCCAACTGAATCAGTGCACGTATCCAGACCAGAGGTTGTGCAACGCTATACTGCCTGTGGGCTTATTCTGAAAAATTCCTTTTAAATCTAAATTTTGCCGCGGTCGCAGGGTCGAGTCCTGCGTCGAGCATGGATGTGTGTGATGTCCTTAGGTTAGTTAGGTTTAAGTAGTTCTAAGTCTATGGGACTGATGATCTCGGATGTTAAGTCCCATAGTGCTTAGAGCCATTTGAACCGTTTGAACCTTGTAAATTGAATTCAATTTTTTTCCTACTGCACTAACATCATACACTTTCTAAAAGTGCCAAGTTGCGTCTCCTCCTCCCCTTGGTTGACTGGAATGCGGCTCCCGCTTACTTGTGAACGCTCGACGCCTACTGTGCGCCGCCCCTGGCCCAGTATTGCTATCGCGCGCAGCATGCCGGGCGGCCGCAGATGTTTGCCGCCTTAAGCCGTGCCCGGCGCGATAATGTTGCAGCGCAGTTTACGACCCAGGGAAGGCGGCCGACGTCCGCTTCTCATGTCACGCGGTGGTCGGCCGGCCGGCCGGTGGGCGATGCAGCCCACTCCTCTCCTCTCCTACATCGGCCTTTTTACTATCCCCGCTGGAGATGACCTTTCGCTGCGCCAGCTGGATCGCATTCCACTACAGCCGCCCCTCTGTCTCATCTTCATGCGCTAATAACGCGCAGCATGCATCTGTTGGTTTCGACGACCGTTTTAACGTATAGGGTGTAGAAAAACACCACGGCCACTGGCACAAATTGGGAGAGCCACAGAGAGGATTCGACTAAGTTGGTAAGTTAAGGAAATGTAAAGTACAGATGTACTCACCTTTAAGGTTGGTTTGAACAATCCAGCTCTATAAAAGCATTACCTAATTTCGAGCTCTTCGTCCAGGGTCTCAAGGCGCAAAGGATGTCTCTGGCCTCCGTGTCATCCTATGCCTTGCGGAGTCATGCACATGCGGTATGGAGGAGCATGTCGACGGGGTATAACATCGTCCTCGTCCGACTAAGTACAGTTTAACGTCGATTTGGAAAAATGTATGACACAATACTGTCTTATAAAATTATTTATTTACGACCAGTTTTGGTGATCGACCACCAGTATTTAGCTTTGGTACAGCAAAACCTTTGTTAAATGCTTTTACATTTTACATACTATGACCATGTTATCCTTCATATTTGAAGAGAAGTATTTCATGTGATGCCCCCATTGTAAAATTTGTTCCACCGTGATGACGGTCAGTTACATAACTGCTCGTAAATAAATAATTGTATAAGACAGCAATGCCCCATGCATGACTACAACCCCTAAGGCAAGAACTCTTACCAAACTCGTGGCCGGTACGCATTCACGATGCTCAGTATGCGTTGTCACCCGTGGTGATCACAGACCCTATTACCAGCCATATCCCACCTTTTGTAATGTCCAAGGCACTATCACCAATCTAGGTGAATTCAGTGTAATTACTGTCTTTCAATAAACGTGTCGCTTCTGTTCGTCTCATTGTCTATTTCTTTCAATCACTGTCTGTACTATACTGTAGTAGCTCTTTCTATGAACTGCCGAAGTTTCATCGAGCTATGTTTCTTGGCAGTGAAACATAATACGAAAATGTCCTTACGTTTTGCACACCCGTGTATATCTACCTTCTTTTTGTGGTTAACTTTTCGGAAACACAGAGGTTTTGGATGTGATGTTCAGAAACACCAACGGAAAAAGAGAAACACCCAGTGTGGTACGGGAACCCTCTATTTCTAGATTAAGACTGTACTGATCTCTTGACATTTAATTCCTACAGAGAATATAATTCAAGGATTTTGATAAAACTCACTTACACAGAAGACATGCACAGAACGCAATTAATGAGGACGTAGTGTTTATCTGCGTTCGGTAGTCCTGGTCGCAGATTGTTGTCCCGCTTCCTATTCATTGCTTATTAAATGAAGGGTGGAAACGAAAGGAATACGCGTTTTCAGAGCTATTCTGTTCTTGGTTCTCTGTTGATCGACAACTACCAAGTCACAAATCGTGGAACAAGTGTTTCAACATTGACTACTGTAATAAGGCATGCATTGAGCCAAGCAGCGCTTCCCTCACGAGTTCCGTCGGCTAAAGCTATAAACCCTCTGTACGTAATTCCATTGCATCCAAAGAAATTCTTTGATTCTAAAGATACTGCTGAAACGTTGTTGCCAGTGGGCCATGTTAATTCTCCAAATGCAACACGATGATGTGTTTCCCACTAATCAGTCTCAAATAGCTATATAAAAATACTTACTCTGAAACAGAAGAATGAAAGAATGTCAGTGTGTTCAAAATACGAAAGACCGTGGCTGATGTAAGCCACGCCGTACTTCATCTTAAAGAGCTGTCATGTCTGTCAGTTGCAAAACAGGAAGACTGACTCACGATGTTACCATTTCTTCAAGAGCACGGATAGTTTACTGTAAAACATTGAAACATGCTCCCAGGACTGCAGTGTCTAAGAAACAGAAATCAGTTCTGAGGGAGTTTTTTAAGAGTTTAATGTTTTTATTCTCTTCTAAAAAATGTCAAAGAAACGAGAAATTGTTTTTCTTCACTACAGCTCTACTACTTAAACTATTACTGATGTGGTTCTGTACATGTATTATCACAAATAATACGTAGTGCCTCTGTATTGATGGAACTGCGAACCAGAACTTTCTTACTGTCACTGACAACCAGTTAGTTCCCTAGTGTGGCACTTAGAACGTTCTTAATAAATTATCTGTTTTCTAATTTGTTTCATTTTCTGCAGTTATGAGCAGTCCATTTATTTCAGCTATTTTGATACTCGCAAACTCGCTCAAAAAGCTGTACAAGAACTATCTGTATACATTACCAAAATGGAAAATACTCCTATCGTAGCACAAAAAATGGCGAATATGTTCTGGGCAGAATTGTGGATGAATTCTGAATGTAGAAGAAGGGAACCAGCTTTTCAATTTATCTGGAAGCTTCAGGGACATTTAAAACGAAACAGTTGGACATATTCGCTCTTTTTTGCAATTTAACTCTACCTCCCCACTCGACGGAGCTCTCTTACCTGCAATGTAATGGCACACCTGCATCTTGCAATTTTAAGGTAAAGTCCCTGATCCTGTGCCCAAAAATCAAGGGCCGGCCGGAGTAGCCGTGGGCTTCTAGGCGCTTCAGTCTGGAGCCGAGCGACCGCTACGGTCGCAGGTTCGAATCCTGCCTCGGGCATGGATGTGTGTGATGTCCTTAGGTTAGTTAGGTTTACGTAGTTCTAAGTTCTAGGCGACTGGTCACCTCAGAAGTTAAGCCGCATAGTGCTCAGAGCCATTTGAACCATTTTGAACCCAAAAATTAACATGATTCGCCGGCCATGTAAAACATGACACGATGTATCATATTACTTTGTTTGACATTATGCATTATATTACATGGAATGAGCACTAACAAGTAAAGCAGCACATAAATGTCAAGAATATTAAGATGTTTTGATTTAAATGTTTTTGAACCTGACAGATAAGTGGAAAAGCTGATTCCCTTCTTTTACATCTCTAACTCAGCTCAGGATATATTCACCTTTTTTGTGCTACGATAAGAGCATTTTTCATTCCTGTTCCAACTTTTACTCTACAATAATCTTGATACTAGACGGCCATAGCTTGGCAACCGATGCAGATTTTTGTTGATTCGGGAAACGACTGATTCGGTATAAGTTTATTGATCTTCGAACTGTGTTGCTTATATCGTGGCAACGGATAAAAGTTTCACTAAACAACAGGAAGACCACTAGTCACATGTATTTGTCTATATTATTAAAATATTTGAACCGATTCGCACAAGTTTGAAACTCAGAAGTGGAGCACATAAAAGGAGTCACAAGAAATGTGTTTGTTGCTCGTAAAATCCGAATGTAGCTAAATTTTTGAAACCTACTTTTCAGTTTTATCGTAAGAATGCGTTTATTTGATTCACTTTAAACCGTTTACGCACATTCTATTCATGTAAGAACTAATTTTAAGTGCTACATTTAACTCGAATTTACAGCATTGTATCTCGACAACGGATAAAGGTTACTGAATAAAAAGAAATCGCTTTGATCGTATCCATTTATCTAGCTTCGTGCAAAGTTTGAGCCTATTCGTACAATATTAAGGTACAGAAGTAGCGCGCATCAAAAGCCTTCGAGGAAAACGTGTTTTTCGCTGTTTTTTGCACGTAAAATCCGAACGGGGCACATACAACTGGTGCCACTACCTGAGCATTAATGTCATCCGAATTTAAATATTTTACAGGAGGAATTAATCTATTCGCACAATTTGCCTGGATGTCATCTCCGGATCGTCGTTCAGAGCCTTGCTTAATATGTTGTAGTATAGTCACAACAATGGCTGCTACCTCATGTTCCCAGCTCAAAAAGGAACCGAGCACCAAGACTCCTCGAAACTGCGATTCTGCGCTCAGTGTTTTCATACGAATTCGTTGCAGACTATTGTTAGGATACAGAGCGATACAGTTCCTACGTATCGAATCTCGCCACTTCCGGAGCCTGCAGGTGTAGAAGTGCCTTGGCTGCTGCGAATTTGGCGCGCGGCAGCTGGTCCAGTATGGTATAGAGCGGGTCACAGGCTAATGCGATGTACACGAAATGTAGTCGCGTTGTCGATTCAAGTTCGCAGAAGGAAACAGATAATATTCTACGGCGACCAAAGTGAATCTGTAAAGCAATAGCTAATTCGAGTGAAAATCTAAAATCTTGTGAATAAAATATGGTGTAGGTGAACCTAAGGCATCGTAGGGACAGGTTCTAGGAACATAAAGTACAATAAATTCAGAGTTTAGTACAAACTGTTACAGATTTTAAAAGACATTTGTCATAATTTTTATGGGTTTACTTTTTTATTATGTTTAGTTATGTGTGTGTGTGTGTGTGTGTGTGTGTGTGTGTGTGTGTGTATGTGTGTAAGAGTTTGATAGGCACGTGTCACTTAGACACACACAATATGACAGTGACGTGTGTACTGAGGGAGTACAGCTACCGGCCCATGCTGTCAAAATTAAGAGTCAGATTCAGATGCCGGGCGATTACGACAGCAGACTAAAGAATTCTAGAACCAAAATTTAATCGTGATGCAGTGTGGGGGGCCTTTCCACGGCGTAGATATTGCCACTTTGAAGCGGAAGACTGTAAATACTTGGGACAACGGCTAGCCTTAATAGGTAGCAATGTCTCTTTGATTTTCTTAAGTAGCCGTATACCTGTTCAGCTGTTCAAGGTAAGAACAGTTCCACAAAGCAAATTAAACGGTACACAGCGGCAGTAGGAACATTGATAACGATGTGAAACACGTAAAATACTGTAGGCTTATGTACATTATGTAAACATAATGACTAATAAATATCTGTCATTATTGAGGATTGCAGTACACACTGTGAAGGAGAGGTATACAAGTTTTATGAGACAACGTTATTCAACCCAATGAATGTTCTGTGTTTCATTTCCTGCACTTAAAAAATGTTAGAGAAATCTTATGAGTTAGCCCAATGATTCATTTCTACGTTATCTCCAAATCCATAAAGCCGGCGTACCATAAAACTCTTTGCAGTTGTCAGTATATCTTTTGTTTCCCCAAGAATTTATCTCTAGTGAACCTCAGAACAAAGAAAAGCTCATTGATTAAAATATTCTGTATGAGAATTCTAATAAATTTCTTTGCCCCGAATGGAGGACCATTGCACCATTAATCATTATCCTTTGCGTCACGCATTGAATAGAACGGATTTTAAATACACACAATTGTATAGTCGATATTTGTCGTGTTAAATAACGTGCGGTTCCAGGTCCGATGAGATGCTGTATTCATCGACAAGGATTTGTCATAAACCCTAGCGAAAGACTACGCGGTCAGTACGCAGCGTTAAGTGCATATCCAGTGATTCGTCACTTCAGTAGTCAGAATACAATTCAAATAAAAAAGTAAAGCTCAGAGTTTCACTCTTGAGCCACAGTATTTTGTTTCCCAACGATCTTAATTAAGGCTTGCCGTATATGGTACGCATTGTGCACGACAAGTATATAAACGCCGATTTCTCGAGAACTTTTTGTTGCATTCTTACACACGGATCGATCTCATGCAGAGATTCATGAGCTGGTCTCTTACACGGGACGAACTATGTTCAAAACTGTCCAGACGTAATTGTTCGCCTCGTCTTTGGTCTAAATCCGTTGAGAATAGTGCCAAGATAATTCTGTAAACCACAGCTTGGGGGATTCTATTTCACATCTATTTTGATCTTTCTCTAATAATTTATTAATAATCGTCGGTTCGTACATCTTATTTATGTCTATCTATCTTCTGTGATAAGAGACCGCACCTTTTTGCGATAAATCTTCGTTGAATTCTGTTTTCCTCCTCTTTTGTTTTCAATGGCAATGGCGGATTGTTCTGCATACCCATTGTAGGAGTCGGATCTTCCCAGATACACAGACCGAGCTTTTAAGACGCTGGACACGCATTCGGATGTGACAGAAGGACATGGCCGACTTCATTCACCATCTTGTCCAATCCATACATCCGCTCACTCTCAGATGATGTCTTCGTTGATGAGATACTAAACCACAGCCTTACCTAATTCCTTCTTTTAGGCCGATTCCAGAGAGGTGAATGTGTGGCAGACTAGTTTTGAGCTGAGAATGTTTAGAAGTTTAGATATTACAAACAAGGGACGTCTCTCGTAAATCTTGGTTTTGATTCTTTTTAGTTTCTTGGTCGAAAAACATGTTTCACTCTTTAGCAAGACTATGGTGTGGGCACGTTGTTGTTGTTGTTGTTGTTGTTGTTGTTGTACGTGTCACTGTAGCCAGTCGGTGGCTTAACTTGTGATGTACTGAAGTGTACCTAATTGTTTGGTATTTATTTATTTAATTATTTTTGCATCTTTCTCTTCGTGCCCTTTGCGACCGAGAAAGATTGAAGGAGGCTATTAGCAGAATACAGGCGAGGGACATGTCTTATTGTTTTCAACTGTCAATAAGGAAACTAGTTATCTAAACGAGTGACTACTTACGTATATAAATACCATATCATTAAAAAACTGGTTAACACTTCATTGTTTTTCTTCACTCCACAACATACTTATGACTTGTAAGTATGTATTTATGCAGGTTTTGACTTTAAAACACTGTAGTTATGCGATATTTTAGGATGCGGCATATCACCCACAGCATAAGGGATAGGCGCAGCAGTGTAAAGATATTTTCATGGTCAAATGTTATGTTTAAACGGTATTTGGAAAAAAAATCAAGTAATGGGTATCATAGACAACTAGTGTGTTTAGCTATGAACAAAAAAATTGTTAATAAAAGTGCGCTATGGATCTTCACATATGTGATTTTGAAAATGTGCGCCATCTCTGCCGGGTTTAACCTTAACCAAAATTCACAGAATAGTTATGTGCCACTGCGTTTAACTGAACCGTCTGTGCAATAATGTAACTAAACCTCGGGCCTCTTCAAGTGCCTGAGAACTGTCTCAAAGAACTTTATTATCAGCCGCAGATCAGACAATTCTCCAGTGACTGACGACCGATTGCTACTGCCTGTGTCGCTAAATCCAAGGCAAACGAACTGATTGTTGAGGTCGGAGACGCAGTTTTACTTATTCTCGAAACATATCAACGTTATTATCCAATAAGTTCGTGTGAACACATCAGTACTCGGACGCGCTATGAGAACTGTTCCGTCGTAACATGAAGCTCAGGCACGTTGGCCTGGAACGTAACAGCCGAGAAGGCTGTGAGACGACGTCGGCCAATAGAACGCTGGCTAGGACGACACCACGACAGGAGCGGCACCCCAGCTAGCCTTGGACGCACTAGAAGAGTCGCACTAGAAGACGAGCCGTGATATAAACTCTATACAGTGACTAATGACCTGTGATTTGCTTGCGTGGAAAATGTATGTATCGAAGGACATTGATTATTTGCATGTCGCCAATTGCTTGCGACCCCTCGTTGTAACAAGACAAGTCACGTATTGTCGCTTTAACTTAATTCTAATGAACTCCCTTTATCAGATTTGTTTGAATGTTGTCGAGCTATCCGAGAAAACAGTTTCCTAGGCACCCTACGTTAGACGAGTGGGCAGGATCCCACAAGAACAGTAACCGTACAATGTGAAATAAATTTACGTGGCAGTATGAAGTTAGAGACGCTGAACCTAGCAGTGGGTGTTCCGTTCAGGATGATAGTGCATTTGCTTAGATGGCTGCAGATGTTCGAGAAGGGGGATGAAATACTTCATCCAGCCAGGTCTGGTCGAACTACCAGATCTAGCCCGCTCTGACCGCACTTGGATTTCGTTGACTGCTCAGTATTGGAAAATAAAAACAATTTAAGAATTTCGTTGAATGATGGGTACTGGAAAATAAAATCAAGGTTCCGCTATTCTTCTTACTAAATGGTGACCGGGGAAACATTACAACATATGCGAAGCTTCAAATACGTGGAAAACGTAATGCAAAGCTACTGGTAGTACTGCACAGAAATTAGAACCAGGACAGCAATGGCCAAAGAGGCCTTCTGTAAGAAAAGAAAATTTTCTGCGGGAATGTGGACAACTTGTGAGTAAAGAACTGATTGACTGTTTTGTGTGGAGTGTCGCCCAGTGTGGTACTGAAACGTGAACGTAGAGGAGGAACGAGAGTTGCAGATGTGGCAGAGGACGGGAAAAATAAGTTACGTGCACAGGGTGGGAAATGAGGATGTATCGAGAAGAGTGTGGCAGCAGAGACAATTACTGCTACAAAAATAAGGACAAGAAACTGTAAAGGACAAATGTTATGGAAGAAGGAGCGTCTTTAATACTGAGTGCCGTGTACGTAATATTACGTGGCCGTCACTGTTGCAAAGAATGCCACGCCCGAAATATTTTGGACACAACGTCTAAGCGATGACTGCTGCACCCATAATACTATGAATGTTGCAGTCCTCACTAAGGTGCTATGCCCGAAATATTACGAGCATAGCATTCTTTCCAACACTGAAGGCAATATTATGGGCGCATGGCACTCAAAGTGTTAAAAAGCAGGGTATGTGGAAGTGGAGGCGAGGGAGGAAGAGATTTCAGATGCTGGACGATGTGCTTGATGGTAACGTTAAGAAGGGAGCGATGGAAAGTCTGGAATAGGGACACAGTGTGAAAGAGGAAGATGATGATTATGAAGTGGTGGTGGTGGTGGTGGTGGTGGTGGTGAAGATGACTGTCCTACAACACTCTAGCAATTAGTACAGTTCCTTTGCAAGGAACGTTGTAAAACGCCATTTATCAACGTTCAAGATTTCGTATAACAGTTAGGGACACCATTCTAGATCCAACACTTGCACGTACGAAAATAGTGTTTTCAACATCACTGCGTCTTTTGTGAATCTAGAAGTAGCTGGAACGAAGTAAAACCTTTGGACATGACCTCCAGGCTTCGCTCCATTTATGGAAGCGAGATTAGGCAGCTGCGTATGATGAGCTCATCGTTTCGCTTGTTTTGGATCAGTGGTATGCTCACGGTGACCCTGTCGTGAGTCTGCTGAAATTTGAAATGTGTGCCACAACACTTCAGTTACGCTCTGATTCTTCACGGGGAAAAAAATTCAGCTAATTTTTTTTTATTTTCTTCGTTGTTTCATGAATTATTGATGAAGTTGCTGTAATCATTGATATCATTTTAATCTCGTAAAAGTATTCTGATTCGTTAACTGATACAAGGCACTTGTCACTCTACCACCTGCAGCGAAGAGTGTTTCAGTGCAGTTTTGCAAAGAGGGTTTCGGTGCAGTTTTGCAATTTCACTTCCGAAAATAACAGCGACTTTATACAAAGCAGTTATTCCCATTGGCTGTTGGTAGCTTGAGGCGTTGACCATGAAGGCTATTAGCTACCACTTTCTCTAGGATGTGCAGATTTCGAAACACCATTACACTCATTTTCAAGTCCACCCCGGTGGCTGAGTGGTCAGCGCGACGGAATGCCATGCAAAGGGGCCCGGGTTTGATTCCCGGCTGGGTCGGAGATTTTCTCCGCTCAGGCACTGGGTGTTGTGTTGCCCTCGTCATCATCTCATCCCCATCGACGCGCAAGCCGCCGAAGTGACGTCAACTATAAAGACTTGCGACCGGTCTACCCGACGGGAGGACCTAGCCACACGACATTTCATTTCAATCATTTTCAAGAAAATCGGTACTTAGTCGTCTTGGAGAATGATTAAGTTCGTCATTTAGCACATTGTTAAGCAACTGCTTCAACTGCATAGCATTGAAAACGTTGAAAATTCAGAACTGAAGGAAGAAGCAATATATTTCAACACCAGCAATTCTATCAAAAAAAATTTTATACTGCTTACCTAGGAAAACACCTCAACGAACCTTCCGCCAACCGTATCCAATTTGCAGGCGACGTTTGTTTGTTCTTTGTCTGCAGCACAAATTGTTCGTGCAGGCGATATCCTGTTCACATGCCCCCCTCTGAAGGGGTGTGCTGAGATCCGGGAAAAACAGCTTCCACCGAACTAAGATACCGTTTATTGAACGTACTGTTGAGAGTCGTCTTCGACTGTAGCAGTACATAAATGCATATGCACCGCTCTCATTGTGAGCAAATCAGTTATCATTTTACAACCTGACGTCGGCAGCGGTTAAGCAGCCATTCCATAAAGTATCTCCACGCCATGGAATTCTATAGTCCCCGCCCCTGTGTCACCCTGTTTATCACAGGTTAAAGGGTATTGGAGTAGGATCGTAATCAATGGACGATCGAAGCACAGGAAAAGATCTTTTGGTCTGGTAAACAGTGGGGCACATTGTTATGCTGTGATAGCGAGGTGTAGCTGCGTCTCGTTTGGCTGATGAGTACTTGGGACGATATGGGTGTAGCTGATACGTCTACGGCTGTGTCTGCGTTGGGATCAAAACAGGGCCCCCACCGCCAGATCCTGTGAAACTACACCCCGGCGTCATTGCCGAATTGTGTTAACACGTGTTGAGACACATTACACGGCCTGAAGATGCCTGTGTTTCCCACATGACTCGTATGCTTTTTTTAAGCAACTGAGATGCCATCGGACGAGTTGTACGCGGCTGCGACACAACTCCGACTGCTGGATCGTTCGACGGCAGCTGAGCTGTAACTCTTTCGTTATTTCACAAACACGATATGTGCCGCTGTATTTACGGCAAAAGGTTTGCGGAACTCAGTTACGTAGGTGTCGCTGATTTAGTTGCCTACTGGAGTGTAATCGGTGTTCTGAAAAGAAGATAGTGCAAACTGACAGTTAAATAGTAGTGCCGCACATAATCGTTGAATTCAAAGGACGACAATATACAGGGTGATTCAAAAAGAATACCACAACTTTAAAAATGTGTATTTAATGAAAGAAACATAATATAATCTTCTGTTATACATCATTACAAAGAGTATTTAAAAAGGTTTTTCTTTTCACTCAAAAACAAGTTCAGAGATGTTCAATATGGCCCCCTCCAGACACACGAGCAATATTAACCCGATACTCCAACTCGTTCCACACTCTCTGTAGCATATCAGGCGTAACAGTTTGGATAGCTGCTGTTATTTCTCGTTTCAAATCATCAATGGTGGCTGGGAGAGGTGGCCGAAACACCATATCCTTAACATATCCCCATAAGAAAAAATCGCAGGGGGTAAGATCAGGGCTTCTTGGAGGCCAGTGATGAAGCGCTCTGCCACGGGCTGCCTGGCGGCCGATCCATCGCCTCGGGTAGTTGACGTAGGACTCTCCATACAGTTGATTGTGGAATTTGCAGCTCTCTGCTAGCTCTGCGAGTCGATTTTCCTGGGCTGCGAACAAATGCTTGCAGGATGCGTGGTACATTTTCATCACTCGTTCTCGGCCGTCCAGAACTTTTCCCTTTGCACAAACACCCATTCTCTGTAAACTGTTTATACCAACGTTTAATACACCACCTATCAGGAGGTTTAACACCATACTTCGTTCGAAATGCACGCTGAACAACTGTCGTCGATTCACTTCTGCCGTACTCAATAACACAAAAAGCTTTCTGTTGAGCGGTCGCCATCTTAGCATCAACTGACGCTGACGCCTAGTCAACAGCGCCTCAAGCGAACAAATGTACAACTAAATTAAACTTCATAGCTCCCTTAATTCGCCGACAGATAGTGCTTAGCTCTGCCTTTTGTCGTTGCAGAGTTTTAAATTCCTAAAGTTGTGGTATTCTTTTTGAATCACCCTGTACATAAATTGTGTAGTTATAACACTAGCAGCTGAGCTGATATACTTACGGCACAAGAAAAGAAGGGGGGAAAGGGAGCTGAAAAAAATAAACACACTAGTATAACCAGTGTAGAGTTTATATGTGAAATTGAACGCCGTTGTCGTAAGTAAATATCCAGGATACTTGAAACGTAATCACTGCAATCAATGTCTTCAAACTTCTCATCTACGACAGTGACTTAAGGGACCCACACACACCTAACGAGCGACAGAGAGAAGTGGGATGGGAATAACAGAATAGTCCAGCTAACTAACAAATAAATAAAGGGAAGAAGCGGCGCTTCAGGGTGTCACACACCGGTATAAAATTAACGACCTAAACGTCAATATATGTTAGTGTATTAATAACACAATCGATGAAATTTGACATTTCGATAACTCTCATCAGTGATACATCTGGGAGACGTTCCATTAATTATGATTCCCTGTAATCCAAGTCCTTGACCACAAACGTACACCAGTATTCATTTCGATCTGTGATGACCGTTTTCAGGTCTGTTTTATGATGGACAAAGATAAAAATAAACGGGCAATATAAACGACGAAAGGTAGCATTACATCATACAGTGCTGCCACACGTGCTAGGCAGTAAACGTAGGCTAGATAAACGTATCAGAGCGTCAGCATCTGGATAAATGCACTGAATAAAAGCGAAGTCGATGCCAAAAGCGGAAAATATCCATCATGCATAGAAATGAAAACCCTAATGTGACATCTAGTATGTTGAAGTTTCCTGTACAAACGATGGGACTGTTGACAGTCTACACGCCCCTATCCGCAGGATATGATGTAACGTTTCCGTTTGGGAATTTTTGACCACCGAGCCTACAATCCCGATATCGCATCGAGTGACTGTCATCTCTTTATGGGCTTGAAAAACTAGATTGGTGGACAACGGTTTGGAGGTTACAAAGTACTCAAGATAGCCGCTCACAACTGGTTCAGTTCCCACAACTGGGGTTGCGGTTTCTGGTTTTTCACTTCCCCTGTCGCTAGAGAACCTGCTTGATCCTCTTACGTTTGAGATTACCGGCAGAGAAAGGGGGACTGTCAGGTTAATCCTATCAGTCGAGGCAGAAGTTGATACAATGGATAATATAGGCGTTGTATCCGAAATAGCAGGTGATCGCGTTAATGACGGATAAGAACTTAATTGCTTCTGTAAAACTAACATTACCTGTGAATACAATGAACACAAGGGGAAAACCACACCTCTACACTCAATTATGACACTTAACAATTAGTTGCTTTGAGTGCAGCTCCTTTACGTCTCTCTAGTTTACAAAAGTCTGGATGAAGACAGATCAGCTGCCACCCCTTACTTCGGCACCATAGGTTATTTAGGAATTAAAAAACATGAATATTTGGCAGTTACACGCATTACGGAAAACAAAAATTCTGAGTAATGACTAAGAATGAAAAAAAAACTCCTTACTGTGAGCGGTGAAGTCAGGTGTCGGAAAGAGCATCGACTAACATCAAGGGTAAGGGAAATTATTTTTACCTGAAGCTTGCGTAGGTAGAATTACTAGAGAAAGGGAGCTGATCTTCAGTTGTCATACTACCTCAGCAAGATTCGGGAGTGGTGGCCAAAGCTTGGAGTCACTGAGTAGCGACCAGCGAAAGACGAGTCCAGAGACATGATACCTACGGTAGCTTCTAGATACCGCTAGCATTCCGGTACAACAGGGGCGCATGTCCTATACTGTGCTAACATGAAATAACGTATGCAGAACGTACGTTACCCAAGACTCAGTTGACATGAGCTGAATGTACTGAAGAAATCAGAGAAGTGGTCTAAAAAAATGAACAAAATGAGAACGAAACAAATCAGAGTCATCTTTTAATTACCGAGGTCCGAAGTAGTTACAGAAGCATTCCTTCCCTCCACCGGTTCCCTTTGCTAACACCAGTTCCGAATCGTAGGAGATGAGCACTCTTGTTTCTGCTGTTGGTAGTGCCGTATGCGTTAAGGGGATTCCAGTCACTTCTTTTTGAAGGAAATCTACAGGGAGGGAACTCCGTACAACGGTCCTTTCGAAATGTTCCTGCTTTTGAAATGAACTGTCCACCATCTTGGTTAGTCTCTCAAATATTTACAAGGGGGTGGTAACTGTACGAAAAACCTGTAAGACAGTTCTCCAGTTCCTCAGGAGCATACTGATGTGGCTAGTCGAATTTTAACCCTTCCAATTGGCGTGAAATTAATCTGGCAATTTATATGAATTATTAATAAAATACTTAATCAGTATTTTAAATCAAATGATCCCTTCACTTCTGTTCCACAGTCACTCAGTACAATTATTAATTCCATTACTGCTTCGTTCTGTATGTTTCTCAGAGAAATGTGGCTTCACAAAGCTGTATGCAGAATGGTTGAAAAGACAGTGTAACTTCATGAAAAGTGCTTACAAATGAACGTAGATTATGCGGAAAAATGAAGTAGGGTGGATGCAAACTAAATCCGCCTGTTTTATGGCCTAACGGCTACTGCTTTTCGAATCTGCCTCTTACAAGGGGACCACACCTATTCCTCATCACTGATTTCCGCCAGACTTACGACATACGCAAGGTCTTGGCCACAACTAAAAGTAACAGAAATGGAAACTCCAGATGGCCAAGTACATAGAAACAAAATTACATTTTCGACGCTGGCCTGGAGAGACATGTGGTGTTTACGAGTATGTTAATGCAGTTTCCTGGTCGTGGTTGGCGCAGAGAAAAGTTCGGAGAACGATAATTCCAGGGTCATGGGGTGGAGTCGTGCAAAAACTCCTTTTTGCTTTCTTTATTGTCGATGTTTGCATCACCTACACTGCAAATAAACGAAATAGTGCTCAATATAATGTATTTCTAAATATTTTCAAAAAACCATAAAAAGCAAAGGCAAGGGAAATTTGGAACTGCAAATAAATTTCAGTAAAGGGGCGGTAAATCGTACACCAGAACTTCGTATATAAAATTCGATATTTTTCTTATTTTACGTTTGTTGCTTTATATTTGCTTGGTTTATACTCATAAAGCAGTAATTTTTGGGCATCTTGAACACATTACAGATCCAGCATTTTCAGAATTACATTTTTTTTTTTTTTTTTTTTTTTTTTTTTTTTTTTTTTTTTTTTTTTTTTTTTTTTTTTTTTTAAGTTCTCCCTCATCGCACGGTGTGGCAGTACAACACGCTCAACTCAAAATTTCACCGAGTGTTGGCGAGAATATCTGGTGGTGTACAGTGGAATGTATTTTTTTGCAATCTTCTCCAATTTCAAAAATAAAGTAATGCAGTAAGATGTTGTGGACGCTCTAAGTACAATACTTTCTTGGAAATTTATGTGCAACCGCAAATTTTCCTGTGCTATTTCTTTTCGTGCCTCCTACGAAACTATTAATAAATACAATACATCGAGTATTCTTTCGATATATTTACAATATAAATAAAGCAAAAATTGAAAATAAAAAAATTAAAAAGTTTCCACACACGCATTCGAACCCACGATCCTCGGATTACCGTTTTGCGAGCTTTACGCTGCAGACTATAAAACGCACCTTACTTTTCAGCAGTTTTTAAAAAGTGACATTTTTACCATTTTCATTACTAGATTGCGAAGCAGACTAAAAAAAAATCATAGCTTATAAAATCTAACTGACCTTTAAAACCCCTGAAAATACTCATCTGAACTTTCTTCTTCTTCTTCTTCTTCTTCTTCGTGTTTCTCCTCTTCGTATGTAAGATGGCCTTCACTGCCACAGAGAGCGTTACTTACGCCGCACCTCTTGAAAGATTTAACGTCATCTCTCTCACTGTAGATTACGACTGTTCTATCCAGAGACACGCTTGTTTCACTGCAGATCGTTTTAAAGCTCCCTTGGCGTGAATTCATGTTGGGTTTCATCCATCATCCATTTGTTCTATTCCTCTCCCATTTACATTTTAAGTGATTTATTTATCGAGTCATCAAGAGGTTGCAATTGTGAAGTAATTCCTCCTGGAATAACAGCGAGCTCGTATTTCCCTGTCTCAATTTCTCTTTCACAGAATTTTTCAAATGACTACTAAATTTGTTTAGCACAAGAAGAAACCTCTCCTTCAATAAAGCAACCTTTCTTCTCTCCCACACTCTGTTAATCGATAATTTCATACCAGTCTCGTCCACCCAACTCCTGTCATGTACGTGAACAACGGGACCTGGCTCTATTTCAGAAGATTTTGGCGTTGTTTTCCGCTTGAAAGTGACCATTGGATTAAGTTTAACACCGTCAGCACAATATTAAAGGATAACAGTATATTCATTTTTTTTCATGTCCACATTTTTTTATAGTTACAGTTTTAGCACCTTTCATGGCAGCAGTTCTGTTACTCGACATATCAAATGTCAGAGAAGTTTCGTCCATATTCTCTTTTTGGCTTAGTTCCAGACTGGATTTCTTTCAATGTTGAATATTAAAGCAATGGAAAGATGATTTTTTTTTTTTTTTGCATATTCTGTGGCATTTTCTAAGATCTTTTGGTTTTGGTTCCCATGCTACATTCCTGACGCTTCATAAACCTGTAGCACCAACCAATTCCCCCTTCACAAGTTCCACTGCAGCGCTAGCTTACGAGCATGTATTTGAATTATTTTTGTATTAATTCCAGTGCCATTTTGACGTTGTCCTTGAATCCATTTCAATACGCCATCTTCTAGTTTTGGCCATTTTGCACCCAGTGCTCCATCTGCATATTTAGCCTTCTTTATTAATTTCAGTTCTTCTTTATTGGCGTGCCAATCGCAAATGGTTTTTTCTGTTTGTGAAGGGCTGAAATTCCGCTCAGCTGTTCGGTTGCTATGTTTTTCTGCATATGCTGTTACTTTCAATATACAGTCCGCATCATAAGAATACCTTTTACTTTTGCCATTACGAAACTATTTACTAACAAATATATTGTATTGTTACCGATAACAAGCAATAAAGAAAACAAAAGAAAAATTCGGAGTAGGTATTAAAATCCATGGAGAAGAAATAAAAACTTTGAGGTTTGCCGATGACATTGTAATTCTGATAGAGACAGCAAAGGACCTGGAAGAGCAGTTGAACGGAATGGACAGTGTCTTGAAAGGAAGATATAAGATGAACATCAACAAAAGCAAAACGAGGATAATGGAATGTAGTCGAATTAAGCCGGGTGATGCTGAGGGAATTAGATTAGGAAATGAGACACTTAAAGTAGTAAAGGAGTTTTGCTATTTGGGGAGCAAAATAGCTGATGATGGTCGAAGTAGAGAGGATATAAAATTTAGACTGGCAATGGCAAGGAAAGCGTTTCTGAAGAAGAGAAATTTGTTAACATCGAGTATAGATTTAAGTGTTAGGAAGTCATTTCTGAAAGTATTTGTATGGAGTGTAGCCATGTATGGAAGTGAAACATGGATGGTAAATAGTTTGGACAAGAAGAGAATAGAAGCTTTCGAAATGTGGTGCTACAGAAGAATGCTGAAGATTAGATGGGTAGATCACATAACTAATGAGGAAGTATTGAATAGGATTGGGGAGAAGAGAAGTTTGTGGCACAACTTGACCAGAAGAAGGGATCGGTTGGTAGGACATGTTCTGAGGCATCAAGGGATCACCAATTTAGTATTGGAGGGCAGCGTGGAGGGTAAAAATCGTAGGGGGAGACCAAGAGATGAATACACTAAGCAGATTCAGACGGATGTAGGTTGCAGTAGGTACTGGGAGATGAAGAAGCTTGCACAGGATAGAGTAGCATGGCGAGCTGCATCAAACCAGTCTCAGGACTGAAGACCACAACAACAACAACAACCGATAACACAAATCATTTTCAGTTCAAGCTCCCTGGCAATGACTCATCATAGGCTAGACCAGGGCTTAACAGCTGGCCGGTTTTGAGCGCGAGTACTCGCGTCTGCTCAGGCACGTGCTCGCGAGCAGGTGCAAGGTCGCGGAGTAGGGAGGGTGGGGAGGGAGGGGAAATGCGCGCGCACGTTTGAATGTGATCTCGCGTTCTTAGCAGATTTAACTAGCCATCTGAATGCTTTGAACATTTTACTACAAGGTAAAAATCTGCTAATTACTCATTTCATAGATCGAATACGAGCTTTTAAAATGAAATTGACACTTTGGGTGAGTCAGCTGGAAACAGGAAACCTAGCTCATTTTCCTAAATTATCATTCACGCATGATGTTCACGAAGACTGTGAACGTTATTCACATAGTTTAGTTGATCAGCGCTTTCAAGATCTGACAGCAGTAGACAGTGATTTTGATATGTTCTCTCCATATTCAGCGAATATATAAGAGATTCGTCCTGAGCTGCAGCAAGAAATTATTGACCTGCAGTGTGACAGAGAATACAGAGACAAATTTCAGAACAAGAAAAATATTTTGGAATTCTACAGACACTTCCTTCAGGATAGATTTCCTCGTTTGCACAAACTGGCGGCTACAGTAATATCAATGTTCGGTTCCACGTACGTTTGTGAACAACTGTTCTCTGCAATGAAATGTTACGAGACGCGCCTGAGAAACGCATTGTCTGATCGAAATTTAAACTGCACGCTGCGCCTAAAATGCACAAGAACAATTACTCCGAACATAGACGTAATTGTAAATGGCAAAAAGTACAAGATAACCGAGAATCCCACACTTCAGTGACACCTTTTATTGTGTAACAGTTCACAAATTAATGCGAATGTAGAGGCATACACTTTTTTCTTTTTTTGGTCTTCAGTCTACTGACTGGTTTGATGCGGCCCGCCACGAATTCATTTCCTGTGCTAACCTCTTCATCTCAGAGTAGCACTTTCAACCTAAGTCCTCAATTATTTGCTTGACGTATTCCAATCTCTGTCTTCCTCTACAGTTTTTGCCCTCTACAGCTCCCTCTAGTACCATGGAAGTCATTCCCTCATGTCTTAGCAGATGTCCTATCATCCTGTCCCTTCTCCTTATCAGTGTTTTCCACATATTCCTTTCCTCTCCGATTCTGCGTAGAACCTCCTCATTCCTTACCTTATCAGTCCACCTAATTTTCAACATTCGTCTATAGCACCACATCTCAAATGCTTCGATTCTCTTCTGTTCCGGTTTTCCCACAGTCCATGTTTCACTACCATACAATGCTGTACTCCAGACGTACATCCTCAGAAATTTCTTCCTCAAATTAAGGCCGGTATTTGATATTAGTAGACTTCTCTTGGCCAGAAATGCCTTTTTTGCCATAGCGAGTCTGCTTTTGACGTCCTCCTTGCTCCGTCCTTCATTGGTTATTTTACTGCCTAGGTAGCAGAATTCCTTAACTTCATTGACTTCGTGACCATCAATCCTGATGTTAAGTTTCTCGCTGTTCTCATTTCTACTACTTCTCATTACCTTCGTATTTCTCCGATTTACTCTAAAACCATACTGTGTACTCATTAGACTGTTCATTCCGTTCAGCAGATCATTTAATTCTTCTTCACTTTCACTCAGGATAGCAATGTCATCAGCGAATCGTATCATTGATATCCTTTCACCTTGTATTTTAATTCCACTCCTGAACCTTTCTTTTATACACTAAGCTAATAAAATTATGCGGCACGTGTACATTCTCCTTTATTTGTTTCATTTGTCGCAGTAACAATTCGTGAGTGATATCCCTGCAGGTGGCCGCGGATTTACATTGACTGGCGGCAGCTGTTGTGTGCCCCACGTGACTTTCCCCACTCTCCGCTCTGGTCCGGTAGTGGGGGTAGCGTGCTCGCGCTGCTCCGAGCTCGCGCCTTGCTGCTCACAGCTTGCTCCGCGAGCACGTATGTTGTGAAGCCCTGGGCTAGACAGTGATCTGGGTTTGTGGCGACGGGGCGGGAGGGAGACAGTCTTAAGAAACTGGTGAATCCCCGCAACTCACGTTCGTCGCATCGGTCCACTCCTGCTGCCAGTTGAATCTAATGTTGCTAAACAGACAGGTTTCCCGCGGCATCGAATATATGGCGGGAATTTTTGATCAGACACTGGACATTTTTATATTAATTTCGAGTATAAGGCGCACCTGAATTTTTGAGGCAATTTTTCGAAGAAAAAAAATGCGTCTTATAGTCCGTAAAATACGTCAACATAAATAGCTGATGCCTCACTCGGCCCGCACCAATAATGCTATTTATTTCTAAATACTTGACCATCTGGAGCTCACCCTTATGTCACTTTTGTTTCTGGTCAAGCTCTGCATACGCCGAAAATTTGGATGAAATCGGTGATGACGACTAGGAGCGGTCCCCGTGCTAGTGCCGAAATATTAGTCAGAGCTGTGCAGTGACTGTATTACGAAGTGAACACACCGGCAAAGTGTTGCGGATACATCGTAGGCCGGCAGTAGGCAGGGCTCTGTGGACAGTTGACAAGACACCAGTAGCGTCACGCCAGTGTACTGGCGCCAGAGCACTCCAGCCTGCCGCACGGAGTAGTACTTTCTGTGCGCGCTCCGGCCCGGCTCTGGCGGTGTGCCACTTCCGCAATCGATAACACGGCCTTCCGCGGCGCATTCCGCCTTCTGGTGCACGTCCACGCGAGTGCTACTTCCTTCCTGGCAGGTATCTCGCGTCCGCGGTCGCTCGTTAAAAGAAACATTGTTCTAGCAGAAAAAAAGTATTAGTCACCATCTTAAAAGAAAACGTTGCTCGCTCTGGAGTGCTGCAGATGGTGTACAGTTGATACTGGATGGTCTTGTCAGACTCTACCACTCACCAAAGCCATGTCAGTGAAGTGGTGTATGTGGGCCAGCGACTTGTACGGAATCAGCGTGTAGACACGACATAATGGCAAAACATAACCATCGTATCCGAGCGTGCGCATCGTAAACTACATTGCCCGATTTGATGGAATATCAACACTGACTGCCCAACGTGTCAACAAGGAATGGTGTACTCTACAAGCAATGGTACCAGTCGCAGCCATGTAACAAGACGTAAGGACAGTGGCTGTAGAAAGACCCTAACCGACAGGCACCAAGCCGGCCGGTGTGGCCGTGCGGTTCTAGGCGCTACAGTCTGGAACCGCGTGACCGCTACGGTCGCAGGTTCGAATCCTACCTCGGGCATGGATGTGTGTGATGTCCTTAGGTTAGTTAGGTTTAACTAGTTCTAAGTTCTAGGGGACTAGTGACCTCAGAAGTTGAGTCCCATAGTGCTCAGAGCCATTTGAACCATTTTTTTTTAAACTTCTTTCGACTATCTTGCTTCAGTTTATTAGTGGATTTCCTACATCACTTAAGATAACACTTTTGTTACGGCTACGGTGGATTCTTTGTCGCCCTATTGCAAAGTGAGCAGACCGTGATGCAAGCTGCCAGCAATACTAGCTGAAACTTTGCCAGTTATATCACATCATGACACACTCAACAACCAGCGGAATTTTACTGAAACGGACTCGGGCCGCGATATGCTACGCTGATATAATGATGCCATTCTCTAATTTTTGAAAGAAACTTTAAACGCTAACCTTCTGTATCGCCCTGTGGCCATACTGTAATCTAGATCTATAATTTCTACGGCTCTAGTGTCAATGTCACCGTTTTCTTATAGAAGCGAAATATTTGTTAACGCTAGGTGGGTTACTTTCTGTCTGTCGATCGTTGTTTTTAGGGTTCCATGCCTCAATCGGAAAAAACGGAGCACTTAAAGGAGCACTTCGTTATTCGCCTGTCTGTCTGTCTGTCTGTGAAGATGCCTTATTCTCAGGAGCGGGTAGAAGTGTCCAATGGAAGTTTATGTCCAATACTAAGGTCTACTGTCCCTTGGAAGTTTAACTTTTGTACGTGGATTCAATGCAGTCAAAAGATACGCTCATGTATGCCTCATATGCTAATACTCACAAACTCACTCATCAAAGCCTGTGGATGTACAATCTACGCAGCGTGGTCAGAAACAGTATGAAAAACTTGTAAGGATATTGCAGGCTAGGTTGTGCTGAAAAATAAGGAAACCGACAGGTCTCGGTCAGACCACGGAGTTTTCAGTCCTCGTTTTATCTAGCGTTCACCTCTCAACGCTGTGAGGAGTCAGCAGAAACAACACGTGGTTCGAATTCCACGTTAAACTGGAGGTCACCTTCCCCCGATTGGATAACTGGGGTAGGTTAGATACATGCAAGTCCATGAAGTGGCGTTCGATAGAAAGACTTGCATCAGGCCTTTGAGCCACGCGATATTACTATTATTATTATTGCTATCAATATACATAATTATCACCGAAGTTAAGAGCTGTCGAACTTGGGTAGCATTTGGATTGGTCGCCGTCCGGGTCTGCAGAGTACTGTTGGCAGGTGGGGTGTACTCAGGCCTTGCGAGGCCAATTGAGTAGCTACTTGTTGAGAAGTAGCGGCACTGGTCACGAAAATTGACAATTGCCAGGAGAGCGGTGTGCTGACCACATGACGCCCTTCTGTATCCGCATCCGGTGACGTCTAAGGGCTAAGGATGACACGGCGGCCGGTCGGTACCGTTGGGCCTCAAGGCCTGTTCGGAAGGCGTTTGTTTGTTTCATATACATAATTAAGTTTAGGGACGATGGAAGATTGTGTTTAAAGTCGAATGGTATCAAGGATAGAGATGGAAATCGATGGTGCCTTTCAAAGGAACCGCCCCAGCATTTTTCTGGGGCCATTCAGGGAAATCACAGAAAACCTAAATCTGGATGGCTGGACGCGGATGTGAACCTTATACACCTACATCTACATACATACGCAGCAATCCACCATACGGTGCGTGGCGGAGGGTACCTCGTACCACAACTAGCATCTTGTCTCCCTGTTCCACACCCAAACAGAACGAGGGAAAAATGACTGCCTATATGCCTCTGTACAAGCCCTAATCTCTCTTATCTTATCTTTGTGGTCTTTCCGCGAAATATAAGCTGGCGGCAGTAAAATTGTACTACAGTCAGCCTCAAATGCTAGTTCACTAAATTTCCTCAGTAGCGATTCACGAAAAGAACGCCTCCTTTCCTCTAGAGACTCCCCTCTGAATTGCTTCTATGTCCTCCCTCAATCCGACCTGATAGTGATCCCAAACGCTCGAGCAGTACTCAGGAATAGGTCGTATTAGTGTTTTATAAGCGGTCTCCTTTACAGATGAACCACATCTTCCCAAAATTCTACTAATGAACCGAAGACGACTATCCGCCTTCCCCACAACTGCCATTACATGCTCGTCCCACTTCATATCGCTCTGCATTGTTACGCCAAAATATTTAATCGACGTGACTGTGTCAAGCGCTACACTGCTAATGGAGTATTCAAACATTACGGGATTCTTTTTCCTATTCATCTGCATTACTTTACATTTATCTATATTTAGAGTTAGCTGCCATTCTGAACATCAATCAAAAATCCTGTCCAAGTCCTCTTGTATCCTCCTACAGTCACTCAACGACGACACCTTCCCGTACACCACAGCATCATCAACAAACAGCCGCACATTGCTATCCACCCTATCCAAAAAATCATTTATGTAGATAGAAAACTACAGCGGACCTACCGCGCTTCCCTGGGGCACTCCAGATAATACCCTCACTTCCGATGAACACTCACCATCGAGGACAACGTACTGTGTTCTATTACTTAAGAAGTCTTCGCCCTCCCGAACGCTACGGCACCTCGCTCGGTATCATTAACTTCGTTCGAAACTCTCAGAGTGTGAGTCTTACTCGCACTTGTCCGGTTTTTTTATTTCGTGACTGGTTTCGTGCAACGTCACCAATCTTCACATAATTTCTCGTAGCTACGGGGTAACTACTCTCCAAAGAATTATCAGCTTCGCAGTCGTTTATAAATATTTGTACTGACGAAAATCTAATGTGATCATACGGAAATCGGTCTTTGGACTTTTACGTCGATTGTCCAGCAACCACTTAACACGGAACGATCAGGTAGATAATGAAAAATTAGAGACTCTATGAAGTCCAGTGCTGTCACATGGCCCACTTTTCTGAGAGCTTGACCATTCCTTCCAATATCGACGATCAAGGGTGCAGTGCTATTTAAGGTGAAACCACCATACAACGCTAATAACAGTACGGTCTGGTGCAAGTTTTCAAATTGGACGCCACTTCGGCGACGTGAATGTCTCTAATCCATCACAGTAATGCTACCGTGAAAAGGGAGCCTACAGTTCAACGTGGAATCCAAACCGTGTGTACTTCCCGGCGAATTTCCTCAATACTGAGAGGCGAAGGCAGGGTTCAAAGGCGAATTGAAAATACCGCGATTCGACTAGGATTCGATCCCGCGACGTTTCAGTTTCCAGGCACACGTTTTACCATAAGACCACCATTCCCGACCATATTCCAATAAAAGTACTCTTAAATGTACTATCACAAATTCATACAAAATATGAAAGAAAGAAGGAATAAAAAAAGTGCATCAGTAAAGTTCAAAATGATTCAAATGGCTCTAAGCACTATGGGACTTAACATCTGAGGTCATCAGTCCCCTAGAACGTAGAACTACTTAAACCTAACTATCCTAAGTACATCTCGCACATCCATGCCCGAGGCAGTATTCGAACATGCGACCGTATCGGTCGCGCGGTTCCACACTGACGTGCCTAGAACTTCTCGGCCACCGCGGTTCAATAAAGTTGTTCGATCGATTGTTAGGTATTGCTTTATAGTTTGGGGGCCATTAACATCATATGATTAGTAGAGGAGGCAGAGAATATTAAAAGAAGAGCTGCACTTGACACTGTGAGGGCAAGACAGGGGCCTACCAAGCTAGAAACGCTCACTGTTAAAGTTTCGAAAGCCAAACAGAATATTGTTTCTTTTGCGTATATCTCTCGATGTGTCCATGATGGCAAGAAGACAAAAATCTGAACTTACACGGAAGCCTAACAGCTGTCATTGTCGGCGTGCACCATTCGCAAATGAGGGAGGAGGTCCGAAAATGTTAGTGATAGATGGCGTGTCATCCGTAACGCTAATGCAGCATCGAATATAGGGTGCTCAGAAACAGTCTGAACAGCTCGTGAGTTAGAAGGTACCTTGAGGTGAGAAATAACTGTTACGAAAAAAATTCGATACTTCGCTCTGTTTCCGAATTAATTAGCATTGAAGTTAGACGATCCCGTTGTTGCGCGCGCAAATTGAAGCAGCCCTCTAGATACAACTAATTAGTATCAGGTGCTCTCATTGCTTAGGTGATAGCGCAGGATACTGCTCGGCCCTTGGCTCGAGTTCGATCCTTACTACCGTTCCATGTCCAATTTTTATCTCTCTGTCGTGCTGGGTTGTAGGAAACTAAACGAAGGACACTTTTGACTACACCGTTCTGGCGGACCGCTCAAATTAGCACGGGAAACGGTCTGATTGGATAACTAACTTCAATGTTAATTAACTCGAAAACGGCGCAATGCATCGATCTTTTCCTTAACAACTATTTCTCAGTTCAACCTAGCCTGCAACACCCTTACAAACATTTCAGACCATTTCTGAACGCCTGTGTAATTATTTATTTATAAACATCCTATAGGCGTTGCTAACGATTTGATATGAACGCTAGGCAGCTACGTATACTGTTACAACATCCTTTGTTACTGATCGTTTATGAAATCATTTCCATCATATGGGATTGAATTTCTTTCTTACAGATCCAGTGCCATCGAGCTAATATGTTTCAATGCTCAGGGAAGCGAAACACGATATTTACAGCGTCTACGGATATCGCTATCTCGCTCCTCACGTGAAGACTTCGTACTTCGCGGAATTAATGTCGTGGGATCATAATTCTACATGTGATGTGGAGATAAATGTTTAATACTTCGAATAACAGGGACATAAGACGGACGAAATTCGAAATACCTAGCCGTTCTGCACGTCACTGATGTTTTTCCTTTTTTTTCGCATACTAATTCAGATTTAAACTACAGGTGATTTCAGAAAGATTGGTGCAGATTCACAAGACTATATTACTCGAATGAAAATAGAAACTTGGGGTAGATTTTAACATACACAGGCCTCTTTTCAAAAGAACCATCCAGTTTTCCACGGGTATATCTTCTACATCCATGCACATACAACTTTGAAGTACTTGTTACAATAAGGATAGAGCCAATGTTTCCAATTTCCTTTCAGGAATGTTGAATCGTTGGAAGCAGAGGCACAAAATCCTTCAAAAACTCCCACATAAAAGAACGGTCCACGAGATCAGGCGACCTTGGAGGCCGATGGTACAACTCAAGATCCGTACGCCAGTTACGCTGCAAAACTGCACTGACGCACTCTCAATGAAAATCACGCCGCACAGTTGTAAATCAACTGTATCTGCTGAGCGGAGAATCTTAAACGCCTTTTGGTGCTTTGTCATCGCCATCACTATCGGGCGTACACTGTGTGAAGAACGAGGGAGTGGCCGATCGTGCAGCGATCTGGCTGCATCAGTGAAGCCACTTCTGGCAACTACTTGAACTGTGCAACCGATAACTGGCGCCATGGAAATGTTTGTTTCGATGCGTAGGCACTTTACCCAATGACTCTAGTACCAAACATGCAGATGTTATATTCTTGTACAGTAGGCTGAAACTTTTTGGAGTCAGTCCAACAAGGTATGTACAGCAGATTCTGCGTTCGTAAGAAGAGAGACCAATTGATAGTTACATTCTCTTAGAATGTTCCGGTATTGTCCGCCGAGAAGTGAAACATTAATTCTGTAAACGGTCCGACAGTCGGTTCACATGTTCACTTTCGCATTGTGTGTTGGTCACTACGTTTGTAGATACGTAGCTGACGACAGATAGTGTGAACGACGTCAGGTGCTGAGTTGAATGGTTGGGTGCGTTGCCCTGCCAAGCAGAAGAGGGGAGGGAGATGAGGCCGACGGCCGGAGTTCGACTCCCAGACGGGCAGCGCGATGTGGCAACGCAGCGACTTGCGGTCACGCTGCATATAAGCGCCACTTCGTCAGCTCTCGGGCTCTAGAGCCAGCTGCTGCCGTACTACGCATCCACGAAACTAGTTTCTAAAATACTGAAGTACGGAACATTTTATCTAATTGCGAGCTACTGCGACAGAGTGAGGTATATCGCACACTTACGCTTGGCGCAAGATCCTTGTGGCAACGGTCTGTTTCCGGTATAAGGGTGATGTATGATATGTCTTATCCTATTGTGATGACTGGAAAGGGAGTCTATTGAGCGTATTTTGTGAGACAGTATTTCTGTGCTTTGTTACCTGTGGTTAAGAACACTAAAGCTACCTAAAGCGGCTGTCATTTCATAGTGGAGTGCTGGGAGCATAAGAAATTACTCCAGGACACAAGCACATCCCTGGTGATCCGCGAATAGACGTCGCAAACATCCTTACCTTGCAGGACAAACTCACCGATTACTGGGAAAAGAAACAGGTGACCGTCGGATTAGGTGCCGCCATGTTGATGTGCCAAGGCGCAAAATGCACAAGGAACGTGGGTTTTGAGTTAATGCCCCGTAGACACCTAGGTCATTAGCGATACCTGTGTCAACAAGTAAAGGTCCCGAGTTCGAGTTTTAATCTGCCAGGAAGTTTCAGGCGTATACTAGATGTATCTAGAGTAATTGGGGCCGTCCTATCGAATGGGCGCGTGAAATCCCGTTTTAAATGCCATTTTGTTTGCAACGGGAAACAAACCAAAGCTTTCCGTTGACACTGCGCGTTGCATAAAAGAAGTGGTGAACACTGTTTCTTTTGGCTGAATCCAAATTTTTTCTTTCAATAATAATTCTTCTGACCTGGTTTGACGCGTCCCGCCACGAATTCCTCACGTGTGCTAATCTTTCCATCTAAGAATAGCAATTGCAGACATCGTCCTCACTATTTGTTGGATGTATTTTATTCCTTCTACAGTTTTTACCATCTATGGATCACTTTAATACCGTGGAAGTTATTCAGTGATGTCTTAACATATGTCCCATGATCTGTCCGTTCTCGTTGTGAGTTTTTTCCACATATGCCTTTCCTCCCCGATTCTGCTCAGAGCCTCCTCATTATATGTTATCAGTCCACCAGATTTTCAACATTCGTCTGTAGCGCCACATCTCAATGCTTCGATTCTTTTCTGTTCCGTTTTCCCACAGTCCATGTCTCACTGCTATACATTGCTGTGCTCCAAACGTACATCGAGGTGGCACAGTGGTTAGCACACTGGACTCGCATTCGGGAGGACGATGGTTCAGTCCCGTCTCCCGCCATCCTGATTTAGGTTTTCCGTGATTTCCCTAAATCGTTTCAGGCAAATGACGGGATGGTTCCTTTGAAAGGGCACGGCCGATTTCCTTCCCAATCCTTCCCTAACCCGAGCTTGCGCTCCGTCTCTAATGGCCTCGTTGTCGACGGGACGTTAAACACTAACCACCACCACCACCACCAAACGTACATTCTCAGAAAATTCTTCCTCAAATTAAGGCCTGTGTTTGATACTAGTAGACTTCACTTGGCCAGGAATTCCCTTTTGACAATTCTGGTCTGCTTTTTATGTCATCCTTTCTCTGTCCGTCATAGGTTATTTTTCTCTCTAGGTAACAGAATTCTTTAACTTCATCTACTTCGTGATCACCAATCCAGATGTTAAGTTAGTCGCTTTTCTCGTTTCTGAAATTTCTCATTACTTTCATCTTTCTTCGATTTACTCTGAACCGATTTTCTGTACTCGCTAGACTGTTCATTCCATTCAGCATAACCTGTGGAAATGAGCGTTTGTCGTCATTGGCCAGGAGGTGCCTTGCAGGGCGGGACCGGCCGCCTTGGTGCAGGTCTTATTACATTCGATGCCACATTGGGCGACCTGCGCGCCGGATGGGGATGAAATGACGATGAAGACAACACAACACCCAGTCCCTGAGAGGGGAAAATCCCCGACCCAGCCGGGAATCGAACCCGGGCCCGTAGGACGGTAATCCGTCACGCTGACCACTCAGCTATCGGGGCGGAAAGCATATCCTGTAATTCTCCTTTACTATCACCCAAGATAGCAATGTCATCAGCTAATCTTACCGTTGATAACCTTTAACCTTCAATTTTAATTCCATTCTTTAACCATCATTTTGTTTCCGTCATTGCTTCTTCGATCTGTAGATCGAACAGCTGGGCTGAAAGCTTACATGACTGTCTTACATCCTTTTTGATCCGAGTACTTCGTTCTTATTCTTCCACTCTCACTGTTCCCTCCAGGCCCTTGTACGTTTTGTAATTACCCGTATTTTCCTATAGCTTACCTCTGCTTTTCTCAAATTTCGAACATCTTGCACCATTTTACATTGTCGAATTCTTTTTCCAGTTCGACAAATACTATGAACGCGTCTTGATTTTTTTTCTTTTTAGTCTTGTTTGCATTATCAACCGCAACGTCAGAGTTGCCTCTCTGGTGCCTTTACCTTTCCAAAAGAAAAACTGGTCGTCATCTAACAGATCCTCAATTTCCTTTTCCAGTCTTCTGTATGTTATTCTATTCAGCAACTTGGATGCATGAGCTGTTAAGCTAATTGTGCGATAACTCTCGTACTTGTCAGCTCTTGTAGTCTTCGGAATTGTGTGGGTGATATTTTTCTGAAAGTCAGATCCTATATCGCATGTCTCGTACATTCTACGCGCCATCTAGAATAGTCTTTTCGTTGCAAATTCACCCAGTGATTTTAGCCTTCTCCTTACTCGATCTTAAGTCTTCCAAAGGTCTTTTAAATTCTGATACGGATAATGGATCCCCTCACATTTCTATATGGACTCCTGTTTATTCTTCTATTCCATCATCAGACAAGTCTTCCCCCTCGTAAAGGCCTTCAGTGTGCTTTTTCCACCTGTCCGCTCTCTCCCCTGCATTTAACCGTGAAATTTCCGTTGCACTCTTAATGTTACCGCTCTAGCTTTAGTTACACCGAAGGTTGTTTGGACGTTTCTGTACGCTGAGTCATTCCTCCCGACAATTATTCCTTTCTCGATTTCTTCGCATTCTTCATGCAGCCATTTCGCCTTAGCTTCCCTACACTTCCTGTTCATTTCATTCCTAAGTGACTTGTATTTCTGTATTCCGAGTTTCCGTGAACATTTTTGTACTTCCTTCTATCGCCGATCGGCTGAAACATTTCTACTATTAGCCACGGTTCCCCGCACTTACCTCATCTATGTTTTTCTTTCCAACTTTTGTGGTTACCCGTCTCGGAGACGTCAGTTCTTCTTCAACTGAACTGCCTACTGAGCCATACCTCATCGCAGTATCTACAGCCCCAGAGAATTTCAACTGCATCTCTTCATTCCTTAGTACTTCAGTATCCCACTTCTTTGAGTACTGATTCTTCTTGACTAATCTCTTAAACTTCAATCTCACTACTACATTGCGATCTAAGTCTATATCTGCTCAAGAGTACGCCTTACAATCCAGTATCTGGTATCGTAATTTCTGCCTGGCTATGATGTAATCTAACTGAAATCTTCCCGCACCTCCCGGCCTTTTTTAAGTATACATCCTCCTCATGAAATTCTTAAACAGAGTATTCGCTACTACTAGATGAAATTAGTCTTTCTCCTCACTCATTCCCAGTACCAACACGATATTCTCCCGTAACCCTTCCTTCTGCACCTTCCCCTGCAACCACGTTCCAGTCCCGCAATACTGTTACATTTTCATCTTCCTTTATGTACTAAATTACCCGGTCAATATTCTCTTCCTCTTGCGACCTCGCCATGTGTACCTAAATTATCGTCGTCGTTGTTGGTTTCCTTTCGATTAAGATGATAAAAACCCTATCACTGAGCTGTTCACAGTAACTTACTCTCTGTCTTATCTTTTTGTTTATAAAGAATCGTACTCCCTTTGTACCATTTTCCACTGATGTTGATATTACCCTGCACTCATCTGACCAGAAATCCTTGTCTTCTTTCCATTTCACTTCAGTGACCCCTACTTCATCTGGATGGAGCCTTTGCATTTCCCTTTTCAGATTTTCTACCTTCACTAGCATGTTCGAACTTCTTACATTCCACGTTATCCTTTCTATGGTCATTCAATCTTTTCTCATGGTCCATTTCCGAGTATCCGAATGGGGGTGTGAGTTGGAATTTTCTGGTAATAGAGAGAGCATTTTTCCGGTAGCGGCCTCATGTACTGTGGATACCCACTATGTTCTTTAATGCAGTAGTTTCCATTGCCTTCTGCATCCTCATGCTGTTGATCATTCTTCCGTCTTTAGGGGCAGTTTCGCACTCCAATGGCAAGAGAGTGCCCTGAACCTTCGCCGGCCGGAGTGGCCGAGCGGTTAAAGGCGCTACAGTCTGGAACCGCACGACCGCTACGGTCGCAGGTTCGAATCCTGCTTCGGGCATGGATGTGTGTGATGTCCTTAGGTCAGTTAGTTTTAAGTAGTTCTAAGTTCTAGGGGACTTATGACCACAGCAGTTGAGTCCCATAGTGCTCAGAGCCATTTGAACCATTTGAAATGCCCAGAAGCTCTGTCCGATCTTCCGCCCTCTTTGAAAAGGCCGTTGGCTGCCTGCCTAATTCGTATTAATGAGTTTTATCACGAAAAGTACATGACAATACTTAACTTTGTGTTAAACAGATGTGTCGCAAGCAAAGGGCGACAGACAAAATAAACAATAATCAAAATATCCACGGGTGTACTGTCGGTCTACAGTGTCCAACGGGCACAATATTTCGGCGATCATACATGACGCCATCATCAGATGAACTGACGGGCTGAGCTCCTGTGAACGTGCCGGCACGGAGATCCGTACGCTATGGCTTCTCAGGGGGAACTGGGTTCGGTCTTGGCGGCGGCCGATTTAAATACCCTCCGCCCGCGGCGCGCTCCCTCCGCTGTCCGCACCCCGCGCCACGGTCGCGCGGTGGAACAGGTTGCGACGGCGTCTGAGATGACGTCGGTGTGATGGCTCTGTCCGCCGTGGTCGTCACAACTATGCGTTTGCTCGATTTACTCTTGATTAACCCAATCGCTGGTTCCCAAGCCTTGCTAAGATTATAGCCACAGTCACGGTTTATGAGGTCGTCATTGGTGCGAATTTCGATGGCCTCTCTAACAACGCTGTCCCAGTATCTCGACGTTTGTACCAGAATCCTCGTGCGTTCATACTCCATAGCGTGATTTTCCGACAAACAATGTTCAGCGACCGCCGACTTGCTCGGATACATCAGTCGAGTGTGCCTCTGGTGTTCACAGCATCGATCCTCGACGGTACGCATCGACTGACCAATATACGACTTGCCACATTGACACGGAATCTGGTACAAGCCGGCCTTCCTCAAACCGTCGGCGGTCGCTGAACATTGTTTGTCGGAAAATCACGCTATGGAGTATGAACGCACGAGGATTCTGGTACAGACGTCGAGATACTGGGACAGCGTTGTTAGAGAGGCCATCGAAATTCGCACCAATGACGACCTCATAAACCGTGACTGTGGCTATAATCTTAGCAAGGCTTGGTAACCAGCGATTGGGTTAATCAAGAGTAAATCGAGCAAACGCATAGTTGTGACGACCACGGCGGACAGAGCCATCACACCGACGTCATCTCAGACGCCGTCGCAACCTGTTCCACCGCGCGACCGTAGCGCGGGGTGCGGACAGCGGAGGGAGCGCGCCGCGGGCGGAGGGTATTTAAATCGGCCGCCGCCAAGACCGAACCCAGTTCCCCCTGAGTAGCCATAGCGTACGGATCTCCGTACCGGCACGTTCACAGGAGCTCAGTCCGTCAGTTCATCTGATGATGGCGACATGTATGATCGCCGAAATATTGTGCCCGTTGGACACTGTAGACCGGCAGTACACCCGTGGATATTTTGATTATCAAATACGCCGGGAGAAACTCAAGAATCACAAAATAAACAATGTTCGCCAGTGTATACAATTCCTAAGTCGCTTGTCTTGAAGTTCCTAATCTTGATGCTGCTGTAGAACTGGGCCGCGACCAGTCGGCGCGGCGCTTACCTCCTCTTCCCATAGAGACCACTGCCATCGCGTTGTCGTCCTGGAGAGGGGTCGGTCTGTGTGCGTTTGGCTGACGTCTTCTTGACAGCCCTCTCTGCTCTTTAGTTCCCGACTGGAGTGCCGGAGCTTCACTTTAGGCCGTAACAGAATGAGAGTGACTTCTTATGCCGGAAGTTTTTTTATTCAAAATGTAAGCGGTGAGGGGCTCGATCCCAGAACAGAGGATGCTTTGATTACTAACCGAAGAAGCTACCCGTAGACCACGCGCAAATTACCCAGACTACACGCGTCCAGTATTTGAAAACGGAAGCACTTGAAACTTCCAACACACTTTACCTTTTCGAAACTTTTTCTCACTAACACCAGCCCCTCGCCCCCCCCCCCCCCCCCCCACTACCCCACAAATTAATGAAAGATAATACCGCCATCATCGTTTTCTACTTGGTCGATGTACAGTCGTGGACAAAACGAGCGCGACCCCTCGTCTTTTCGTTATGCTGATCCGCACAGCTTTAAAGTCTGCTACACAGCATAACAGGCAAGGCGACGAAGTGCTACCAACATACTATGCACAGGAGTGAAATTGAAAAACTATCCGAACTTGGTCAGACTGTTTTCAACCATCTGTAAGACTATACTAATGCTGATTAGTATGTTAAACACAACACGTAAATATAATATATAACTGAAAGAAGAAACGCTGATTAGTGTGAACTGTATTAATAAAAATGAATGTCAGCTTATCGAGATAACATAACTGTTTTACTAAGACAAAATACCCCAGATCGTTACGAATTAGCAAAATATTATGCGCATTCGGCCGCGAAACGGACTGTGTCATCGTTCAGACCAGTCATACTGGATCCTAATATAGAAGCTCACTTTTTAGCACCACCAAGGGACCGTATATCGCAGGAAGTGCGATACATTTCCGCTTATTATGTCTACTCGAGGTAAACGCGTTTTAAGAGATGGGTACACAGACAGACGGTCAAGAAAGTGAGACTATTAGGGTTCCATTTTTACCGATTTACGTGACGAAATCCTAACAAAGAAAATAGTTACGACAGTTACTGAAGATAAGGACCGCATAAATAATTCCCCCTACTCTTTATTCGAAATGTTCTAGTTGCAGTCGATACATCAGCATATTAATCGTAGCTACGCTTTCGAACCAAAACCGGTTTACAGAAATGCAGATATAGTCCATTTGCCTATACACGTGATAATTAAGATCCCAGTATTAATGCCAATGCGTTTTAGAAGTGCGAGCATTCCCATTGCTAGCTAGCTTAAGAAACACTTCGGCTAATGAATGTTTTCTCGCTGTGGCGAGTCTAATGGAGAATTCGAAACATTTCAGAATACGTTTGGCAGCTATGTCGCCGTTTATTTCCTGGAGTGGTGCAGAATTACCCAACTAAATTTACTCGCTAGTAACGGTATTTTGTTATTTCGATAAGCATTCCGAATGATTGTCACATGAGCGGCGACATAAAGGTAGAAAATTCATGTTTTTGAGTCCAGAAAGCTCTATACAACAGAAACTGCAAATCATTTTGCCATTTTCATTGCAAAATTGTTGGCTTATTCATGCCTGGGGTAATAATAGAGGGCTGTTTGCCTGTGTTGTCCGCTAGTGTAGTGAAAGGTGTTTGCTACTGCAAAGGAGGTCTGGTTTGTTTTCTGTTCTAATCTTGATGAAGGCAGATAGACTATCAGTAAAGCAATTTTAAGAAATTCTCGCGCCCTCAATACGTTTTATTGCTACCATTATTCTGTACTGGCTCCCTGTTGATGTCAATATGAAACTCTTCTAGAATTTCATACTTGTTACTGCCTGCATTTTCCGCTTTGTCAATAGTTGAATTGACTTAAGTGTGGCGCAGAAATATTTTTAACTGAATTTCGTTATGAATCTTCACGCATTGTTAAATTTGCACACTTTCATGGTAGGTCAGCTACAGTAATCCAGTTTATTTATTTATTTCGAGTCAAAAACATTACAACAATATTTACAATATATACAATATAACAAATCAGGTCAAATCATAAAAGAACAAACTAAACGGTATTAGCCCAAAATTGTGCAACGGCAGCAGCATTGTCTGAAACATCAACAAGCTCTTGTGTGGAACATGATACAGGACATCTAGGACAGTTAATTAAATGTTTGGTTGTCTGTTCTTCTCCGCAGTCACACAAGGTGGAAGATTCCTTCATGAAGCCCCATTTAAACAGATTGTCCTTAGTTCGTCCGACGCCACTCCTGAGCCGATTTAGAGACTTCCACACTGTCCAGACTTGATTTCCACCAGGAGGAAGGGTCTCAGAAGGAGTCATCCAATCGTTACTGTCAGATTTTGCTGTCCACTGAGATAGTCTGGCTGCTCCAGTCCGACCGGTGAGGGGTGTAGTAGTTCTCATGAAGCTCCTCCTAGATTTGAGTCTACTAATTGGTAGCTGGTATCCATGTAGCAGGTGATCGGTGTTATGATCTGCTTTATGTCTCTCAAGTTTGGCTGCGACTTCACGCCTTATGTCTGGAGGAGCAATACCTGCTAGTTTATGGAGTTTATCAATAGGTGTAGCTTTGAGGCATCCCGTTACTGTCCTGCAGGTTTCGTTCAGTATGAGTGGTCTGAACGTTGGCACAGACCGTTCCGCGGCCGAATGTGCATAATATTTTGCTAATTCGTAACGATCTGGGGGTATCTTGTCTTACTAAAACAGTTATCTCAATAAGCTGAAATTCATTTTTATTTATACAATTCACACTAATCAGCGTTTCTTCTTTCACTTATATCTTATATTTACGTGTTGTGCTTAACATACTAATCAGCATTCCCGGCCACTGTGGCCGAGCGGTTCTAGGCGCTTCAGTCCAAAACCGAGCGACTGTTACGGTCGCAGGTTCGAATTCTGCCTCGGGCATGGATGGGTGTCATGTCCTTTGGTTAGTTAGGTTTAAGTAGTTTTAAGTTCTAGGGGACTGATGACCTCAGATGTTAAGTCCCATTGTGCTCAGAGCCATTTGAACCATTTGATCTAATCAGCATTAATGTAGTCTTACACATGGTTGAAAACAGTCTGACAAAGTTGGGATGGTTTTTCAATTTCGCGCCTGTGCACTGTATGTTGGTAGCACTTCGTCGCCTTGCCTGTTATGCTGTGTAGCAGACTTTAAAGGTATGCGGATCAGCATAACGAAAAGGCGAGGGGTCTCGCTCGTTTTGTCCACGACTGTACATGGAGTAAAACTTGAGCATCAGCCATGACGTTTTAATTCTTTATTTCTTTATTGCTGACCCTATTCACAACACATGTTGTGCAGCACCCACATAGACCACTGAATGTACTTGCGAAAGTGTATCATTGTACGAATACTGGGATGCGTGGAAGACTTTTAAACGGCGCTTTTGAAAGACTTGTAGAATTTAATTGACGGAAGTTTCGTCGAGTATCTCAAGGTTTTGCGATACAGAAAAAAGGGAGTACTATTTTATTAAGGCCTTCATGTTTATATCAGCTGTGCTAGGAGTAATCTTGGTAGAGAGATTCGCAGTGCAAAGTTACTTCGCACCAGGGAGAACGGGGTACTTCGGCGGCGAGCGCAGTTCGACGGAGCGCGTCTTGCGCGTTGAACTTTTCAGCGGGAGGGATGCTGTAATGGTTAGCACGGCTCAGAAGAGGGCTGCGCTCTCCCGCTAATGGAGTATGGGACAGGAGACCCAAGTCTCGGAGGGGCGGTCCGCGACCGCACGCCTTTGATCCAATAGCAGTTTCCGTAATATCTCGGCCGTCCATACCGGTGCCTGGGAAAAGTTTGCTTAAACAAGAGCACCTCCCGCAGCTCGTAAAAGAAACTCACTCACCCCCTTATCCCTGCTCGCCTCTCCCTCCTGAGGCCCCCACCAGAAAATGGACGAGCTGTTTCTTGCCCTCGACCGGACGCAGCGGCCTGCCAGCGACGCCCATCCAATTAAGGAGCTTGTCTTTCGGAACTTCGGCGCCGGACAGGCGTTTGCCGATGACAGCCGCTACCTGCTGACCGCTGTCTCACTCACGCGCCCCAAACGGAAGAGCTGGAGCGGTCAAGACGTTAGACAAGTCTTCGGAAGATGACAGGTTCGAAAGTCTATCCAGCGACTCACATTTAGAATTCCTACTTCCTCTAAATTACTTCTGGCAACCGAGTGAGGTGGCGCAGTGGTTAGCACACTGGACTCGCATTCGGGAGGACGACGGTTGAATCCCGCGTCCGATTATCCTGATTTAGGTTTTCCGTGATTTCCCTAAATCGCTCCAGGCAAATGCTGGGATGGTTCCTTTGAAAGGATACGGCCCACATCCTTACCTCATCCGATGAGACCGATGACCTGGCTGTTTGGTCTCCTCCCCCAAACAACCCAACCCCCAACTTCTAGCTAAAATTGAAGTAATTCCTTATGTAAAATTTCTTCCTCCACCTTTGTCCACTCACACTGAAACATATTTTCAGGAGAAACCAGCACGCTTGCAAGGTATCGGACCCTACAATCGATTCAGCGTGAAAATTTGGGCCATTATTTTGATAGCAGGCGACGATCTTCTGGACGTAGCTTTTGAACTTCGAGCGCACGGGTTGTTTGTGTTTGTCATTCGCTCCTGCCACAGGATGATAGTTGGAGCCCTCGTGGGACAATGAAAGAGAGGAAAGGGGGAGGGGGGGGGGGGAGGGGGAAGGGAGTCACATCTACCCAACGTGTTTTGAAATCTTGTTCTAGAACACATGTTATTTTACTCGAGAAAGAGGTAAATACATTGAAACGGCAAAGAAACTGGTGTAGGCATGCGTATTCAAATACAGAGAGATGTGAACAGGCAGAATACGGCGCTGCGGTCGACAACGCCTTTATAAGACAACAAGTATCTGCTGCAGTTGTTAGATCATTTACTGCTGCTACAATGGCAGCTTATCATGATTTAAGAGAGTTTGAACGTGGTGTTACAGTCGGCGCAGTCCGCAGCTCGTGGTCGTGCGGTTGGTAGCGTTCTCGCTTCCCGCGCCCGGGTTCTTGGGTTCGATTCCCGGCGGGGTCGGGGATTTTCTCTGCCTCGTGATGATTGGGTGTTGTGTGATGTCCTTAGGTTAGTTAGGTTTAAGTAGTTCTAAGTTCTAGGGGGCTGATGACCATAGCTGTTAAGTCCCATAGTGCTCAGAGCCACAGCCGGCGCACGAGCGATGGGACACATCATCTCCGAGATAGTGTCTATTAGCGATTCGAGCTCTGGTATTTTCCCAACACAACTACGACAGTTTACAACTGTTATACCAATGGTTTCCAGATCTACGTTCTTCCTGTGTTCGACCTGCATCGTTTGAAATTGAGCCCCTTTCTGTGTTTCGCCGGCACCCTCTAACCTAAACAAACACCCAGACCACGCCACACAGATTCAGTGTACAGTCTCCGGCAGGTAATGGATTCCTGGCCACGCTGCGGAGCAAGTCTACGAATCTGCAACCTACAAGATTGCAGAACCGTCTGAATCTCTGATTCAGACCTTCCACTCGGCTATGTACTAGAGGTACGCAACCGAGCTTGTCGAATATGCTGCGAATGAGCTCTGCGTTCATCTCACAAGCACGACTGACAGCCTTTACCACTTTAAATAGCCACTCGAAACCAGAGAGAATGTCTTCCAGTTCAAAGCGACACACATCACTGGTATAGACGTTAGCCACCAACTGCAACTGGCTGCGTCCTGTTCTCTTCAGGGCATCCAGAAGGACCGGTTCCAAGTCTGGAATGACTCCACCCTGCATTCACACTGACTTTCTTCCCCTCCTTGGCAGCCGTGTACCTGAGGTGTCATCTAATGCGCCTAACATCGAGGATCAGTTCGAAGCGGGACATTATTCGAGACAATTGTACTCCAATCAGAGACATTCCAGGTGGAATGTGCCCGACACCACTGCAAACGGATTTGTTGGTGTGCATAGATCAATGATAGTCCGCACAAGCGGCGCCTTGAGGTCAGCTCTCTTTCTATTAGTGGTCATGTGGTCACTAAGTGGTTCAAATGGCTCTGAGCACTATGGTCCCCTAGAACTTAGAACTATTTAAACCTAACTAACCTAAGGACATCACACACATCCATGCCAAGGCAGGATTCGAACCTGCGACCGTAGCGGTCGCGCGATTCCAGACTGAAGCACCTAGAACCGCTCGGCCACAGCTCCCGGCACATGTGGTTACTGACGCACCATTTAAACGTTGATTGATGATAATGAGTAAAGTGTACTCACTATCTGTCATCTCTGTAGGTTGCCGATCGAATCGTGGCGTATCTCCCATTCAAATGTCGAGCGATTAGCGTATTACTTCAACCGGCTTCTTTAAGACCAAATAAAGGCGAATATCCGCGTATATCGTTCACGCATCTGTCTGCGAACCATATCTACTGTCCAACTGAGAACAGGAAATGAAGACTGCCCTGTCATCGATATGTTCCCTTTCTACCATCCTTGCCAGCTAAGTGGTGAAACTGCGATGCAGCTCCACACATTCCTCCATCGGCCACCAAAGTTGTGCATTTTCCATCGGTACCTGTGTGCAAGCCAGTTTTTGACCAGTTCGCATAATTCCTTGGTGTTATGTGTTATTTATTTTACTTTTTTATTTTTAAAGACTATTACACAAGAAGAAACGCAGGCTTCAGTGATATGGGCACATAATGAGAATGCACAGCGAAAGACCTGCTGAAAGGTATTTCAACCCGAACCTCGTGTGTGTGTGTGTGTGTGTTGGGGTTTATGGGCGCTCAACATCGAGGTCATCAGCGCCCTGACACACAGTAAAAGGAACGAATGTGGAGAGACCTAATAAAACTGAAAAACACACTCAAAGCAGGAAAAGAGGGAAAATACGACCTGAGAAGGTAAAACCTAAGGTAAGGGATATCATAGCGACAAGAATGACATAGGAAACCGTCAGTGTCTGGCCACTTACATAAAATATGGGCGAGCTTGTCACACAGGAAACAAGTTAAAATCCCCTCCCTAAAATCTTTGTAAAAACATTCGACATGGCACAGAACTTTAAAACTTTAACCACATTCGTCCGAGTGTTGCCTAAAAGAGTTGGCAGGTCCGCTGGCAAGGCAGCCGCGGCCCGCTGGTCAGAAAATAAAACGCAATCCAATAAAACGTGGCGCACAGTGACCTGGACGCCGCAAGCACCACACAGTGGAGGGTCCTCCCGCCGGAGCAGGAAGCCATGCGTCATAGGGCTGTGGCCAATTCGAAGCCGAGTGAGGAGAACCTCGTCCCGTCGACGGGGCTGAAAGGAAGTACACCACACACGCGTTGTGGGCTTGACTAGACGGAGCTTATTGTCAGTCACTTCCAGCCACTCATCCTCCCACCGACGCATGACTCGGGAGCTCAACAGCGAGGTGAGTGCGTGCAAGGGGATAGCACACTGAGATACGTGTGGATCAAGACACGCTTCCTTGGCTGCGAGATCTGCCCCTTCATTCCCAGCAATGCCAACATGCCCCGGAACCCAGCAGAAAGCTACAACCTTCCCCAGTCGCTGTAGTCGGAGGAGGGCATCCTGGATGGTCTGGACTACTGTAACTGCCGGATACAAATGGTGCAATGATTGAAGGGCACTGAGGGAATCGGAACAGACAAGAAATTTAGGAGAGGAAGAATGTCTCATCTCCTCCAGCGCCCGCAAGATCGCAGACAATTCTGCATCAAAGACCGTGAAAGGCGGAGGCAGTCGGACCTTAAGGACACGATCCGGAAAAACAACGGAGCAGCCAACGGAATCCCCTTGTTTCGACCCATCCGTAAAAACCGCTACATAGTCGTGGTGCTCAGATAAAACAGCAGAAAATGCTGCATGAAAAACTGTGGCAGGAGTGCAACCCCTCTTGTACTGCAATAAATCTAAAATCACTCTGGGCCTCTTCAGTAACCAGGGTGGCAGGTGGTTAAAACCCTGGATTTGGGGTTGTACAGACTCCACACCGAGCGACTCTAGAACACGTTGCACACGGATCCCAAATGGCAACGTAGCCCGGGGACGGTGGGAAAAAAGGCGGTCCAGAGGTGGATGGGCAACAAGGCGGTGAGCAGGCGAGCTGGGAGCCGCAAGAAACTTACAAGCCTGGCGCACCAGAAGGAGCTGCCGCCGGATGGTAAGTGGCGGTTCGCCAGCCTCAGCACAGAGACTTGGTATGGGACTGGTCCGATAAGCACCCGTGGCCAGTCGAATCCCAGCATGGTGGACAGCGTCAAGGATCCGCAAATAAGACGGCCTCGCTGACCCATATACTGTGCACCCATAGTCCAGCCGCGAACGCACAAAAGCCCGATAAAACTGAAGGAGACGCGCCCTGTCCGCGCCCCAAGACCTGTGGCTGAGGCACTTGAGGATGTTGAGTGCCTTCAGGGATCTGGCTTTCAAGTCACGTAGGTGTGGCAGCCATGACAACCTGGAGTCAAAAATTAGTCCCAGAAACCGCACTGCGTCTCTAAAATGTAGGACAGCATCCCCCATATGCAAGGCAGGCAAAGTAAAAAGACGACGAGAACGATTAAAAGGAACACAAACACACTTATCGGCAGAAAACCGAAAACCTGTCTTTGCAGCCCACTCCTCTAACCGCCGCACTGTTAGCTGCAACTGACGGCTCACGGTTGCAACACTGGAGGAGGAACAGAAAACAGCAAAGTCGTCCACAAACAAGGAGCACTGTACTGGACTCCTCACTGTAGACGTTATACTGTTTATGGCTATGGCAAAGAGGGTAACGCTTAAAACACTGCCCTGGGGGACACCGTTCTCCTGCTCAAAGCGATCAGACAGTGTGTTACCAACGCGGGTCCGAAAAAACCGCTGAGACAGGAAAGACCGAATGAAAATGGGGAGGCGGCCACGAAAGCCCCATTGATGCAGTTGTGCAAGAATACAGTGTCTCCAAGTAGTATCATATGCCTTGCTGATATCAAAGAAGATACCGATACAGTGATGCTGACGGAGGAAAGCCTGCTGAATAGCCGCCTCGAGGAGTGTCAGGTTGTCGACTGTGGACCGAAATTTTCGGAATCCACACTGAAAGCGGCTAAGGAGCTGCCTGGTCTCTAGCAGCCAGACCAGACGACGGTTAACCATTCGTTCCAGGGTCTTTCCGACACAGCTTGTCAAGGCAATACTACGATAACTACTGGGACATGCGCGGTCCTTGCCTGGTTTGAGGAGAGGGATGAGGATTGCCTCCCTCCACGAGGTGGGGAAAACTCCCGTCCGCCATATGAGATTAAAACATTCGAGGAGGATTTCCTTTGACGCCGCTGGCAGATGGCGAAGCATGGAGTACCGGATGCGGTCGTAACCTGGTGCGGTGTCAGAAGCCGCAGTAAGTGCCGATTCAAGTTCCCACATGGAGAAAGGGGAGTTGTAGGCCTCAGAATTGTTCGACCGAAAGTCCAGCTTCGCTCGTTCGACAGTCGCACGGTAGCGACGAAATGCTGGATCCTGGGTTGCAGTGGCAGTACTTTGTGCAAAATGCTCTGCCAGCGTCTGAGCAATGGCTCTGGGTGTTGTTTGGAGGCATCCCTGGTTCAGGACTGCAGCTATTGGTAGACGGCTGCGTTTACCGGAAATCCTCCGGATGGCTTCCCATACTTTTGTGGAACAAGTGGAACGGTTGATGGAGTCCAGGAACTCCTGCCATGACCTTTTCTTGCTCTCTTTAATGACACGGCGTGCCCTGGCTCTCGCGATGCGAAAGGCGGTAAGATTGACTGCTGTTGGGCGGCATTTAAATCGGCGAAGAGCCGCACGCCTGTCCCGGATGGCTGAACGGCACTCATCCGTCCACCAAGGCACAAGGCGCCGCTTAGGAGGGCCAGAAGACTGTGGCATGGACAGGTCAGCAGCATGATGGATCACAAGTGTGATGTGATCCACCCATTCCTGTACGCTGTTGTGGCGTTCAAAGACAGCCAATCGAGTGAACAGAGGCCAGTTAGCCCTGCCAACCATCCACGATGGCGGCCTCTGCTCCAGCAATACACCATCCAGGAGATGAATGCGGATAGGGAAGTGATCGCTGGAATGAAGGTCGTCAATGACCTCCCAGTGAACAGAGTCGGTGAGGGTTGGAGAGCAGAAAGATAGGTCAATGGCTGAGAATGACCCTGTAGCAGTAGAGAAATGAGTCGGAGTACCTGTGTTGAGGATGCACAACACTTGAGATGTGAGGAGGCTCTCCAAAATTCGACCTCGAGCGCAAAGAGAAGTGGAGCCCCACAGGACATGATGGGCATTGAAGTCTCCCAGGAGGAGAAAGGGGCGCGGGAGTTGGTCGATAAGATCTGTGAGAGCGTCTAAGGTCATTGCATCCAGAGGGGGTAAATAAAGGGAGCAAACAGTAAGCCTTCGACGGGAATGAATTGCAACTGCAACTGCTTGCAGGTCAGTATCCAGGGGGAGAGCAGAGGAGTGGTGGTCATTAGTGACAAACACGGCGACTCCGCCTTTGGCTCTGTCTCCAGTCAGGTCATCTTTGCGATACAACGTATAGCCCCTGAGTACAGGAGCATCAGAGGGTTTTAGATGTGTTTCCTGTAAACACAAGCACAGGGGGCGTTGCCGTGCTAGGAGGTGCAGTTCCTCCACATGTGCCCGGAATCCATTCATGTTCCACTGTATAATGGGAGCCATCGATCAGGGTGGGAGGACCTTCAGTCGCACTTTCTGTCGGGGAGGAGAGGCCACAACAGGTGGAGGCTCAGTTTTGGGGCGAGATGATTGCCCCAGTCTGACATCAACCTCCACCGCCTCTGAAGAGGAGTCGAGAGAGACGTCAGAAAGAACGACATCAACATCAGCAGACTGTAGAACTTCAGTCTCCTTGAGCGGTCGAGTCTTCACCTTTGGTTTGGGCTTCGATTTTCTGGCCAGAGGTGGCAGTGGAGCCAAAACCTCAGAAGCAGTAGGGGGTGTAGCAGCGCTGGGCATTGCACAAGACTGGACCTGGGAAGGGGCAGGAGGTTCCATGACGTCAGCGACCACGGCCCGGTCAGAAGGCCGGGGAGGAGCAACAGGCTTCACAGGAACAGCAGCAGCACACGTACATTGACAAACGCAGGTGCTAGTGCTGACAGTAGCAACCTCCGTTTGTGTAGCGGCATCAGTTTTCAAGACTGGCTGTTTCAGAACGGAAGAAAAGGAAGCAGCGAACGTGGGCGGCTGCAGGGACTTGTAAATTTTCTTTGCCTCACCGTACGGGATGCGTTTGGTGGTTTTAAGTTCCTGGATCTTCCGTTCCTCAAGGAAAACTCTACATTCCCTACTCCACACAGGGTGATCCCCAGAGCAGTTGACACACTTGGGAGGAGAGGAGCAACCAACTCCCTCATGGGCGGCTTTACCACACTTCCCGCAAGTGGCTTCCCCTTTACAGCCGAGAGTAGTGTGTCCAAAGCGTTGGCACTTAAAACACCGCATGGGGTTGGGGTAATAAGGCCGTACACTGAGACGTAGGAAACCTGCCTTCACATACTCGGGCAATTTGGTGCTGTTAAACGTAAGGATGAACGAGTCAGATTTCAGGAGAGCACCATCCACCCGTTTCATAACGTGTTGCACGTCGACAATTCCTTCCCGGGACCATTCAGCCTTCAGTTCGTCTAGGGGAATATCAACGAGATCTCGGCAAGTCACAACACCCTTGCTGTAGTTCAAGGTGTTGTGAAATTCAGTCTCAATCGCAAACTCCCCAAGAAATTGTGCCTTCTGAAGGTTTTGGACTTGCTGGAAGCTAGATGTTTCAACCAACAAGGTGCCATTTCGCAAGCGCTTTACAGATTTTAATGTACCAGCAATACCTTCTAAGCCTTTCTGGATGTAAAATGGCGAAACTTTGTCGAAACTCCCATCTTTTCTTTTAATTATAAGAAACACATTCTGCGAAGCAGCATGCGTTCTGTTACTACTACTACCTGAATCAGGAGGACTGGCTACACGAGCCCTCTTGTGAGATTGGGTGTTAGAACCTACCAGCGGCCCACCCTTTCCGCTGGGGGGAGAAGAAGAAAAGTTCGAGGGTTCCATCTCGGTCCCACGAGCAGCTAGGGAACTAGGAGTCCACCTAGACAGAGCCCCGCATGCCTAGGTAAGCCTTATACAACTGAGGTGCGGCAGACTCCCCAGAGGTCGCCCGCTAACGACTGTTCCACCTCAACAGCCATGCATCTCATCGGCGCGCAGCACACCTTGAGATTGAGGGGTTTTTTATAGAGGTGTATTCCATCCTCGCGACCCGGGCGGTCAAGCCAAGATCCCCATTCCCTGAGACACACAACATTCCACCGCCGCGCCGCACGGTGGTCGTTGAAGTGTGCTTAGAGGTTACGGTGACAGGGGACTGGCGGCGCTTACCAGTCCCCAGCTCAGGAACCCCGGGGTCGCCAAGCCCGTACCCAGCAAACGAATGCTGAGCCCCTGGGGGCCCGAACCTCGTACGAAGTAGATCACGGGGCAGATCAAGAAAACGCTGGATAGAGCTTCTAAGATCAGATGTGGGTGAGAAGGGACACAAATGGGCAAGTGTTCCTGGAGGAGAAAATGTTTGAAGATAGAAGGACATTGTGAGCGCTTGAACACCACACACTCCCACTGGCGCTGATGATGATGATGATGATGATGATGATGATGATGTATGTCACAGTTGTGAAGATGAACTTGTTCTCACAAGTTCTAATTTATGCATTTTAGAGCACTTGTGTATCGGACATTTTTTTTTTTTTTGTTTTGTCCATAATACCACTCCTCAAAACATGGGAAACAAAAAGCATGCAGTGGAAGAAACTTTTTTTTTTTAAAGAATCTAAACTAAAGAAGTGCTCGTAACTCGTAAGGTATGCATTTGAGAGTCCACATGGACAGGACTTTTCTTGCTTGGAATAATCTTTCCTGTCATATCCCGGAATACTGACTCCCTGTGTCCACGTATATCTGTTGGATGTATTCCTCCTGGAACTGCATCGAACGTCGCATGTAGAGACGCTCGTGGAACGAGAGGATATATGGCGAATGGATTGGCCTGCCCGATCCCTCGACTTAAGTCCCATTGAACACGTGTGCAGTGCGTGTGGGAGACGTATTAGGGTACGTCTACATGCAACGACGACCGCCGAACAGCTGTCAGCCGCGCCGCTGGAGGAACGGAATGCTCCACCGCGGCAGCTCACTGCCAGCCTTGTGGCCAGCGTGAGAGTATGTTGCTGAGCATGCATTGCTGTCAGTAGTGACCATACACCCCTATTCTGAACCATGTCCTGTCTTTTGTAGTTGCGAGGGGACCATCATAAATCGTGGTGATCTCACTATACTTCTTTTAATAAAAATGTCATTTCTGTTCGTATCATTGCGCATTCTATGTGTGGTCCAGTGTTATCAAGTTGTGTTACTTGACAGCGAAAACTTGCGAAAGTAAGTTTCGTCCTTAAGTTTTGCAAACCAGTCTGTTATCTTTCCTTCTTCCCTCTTCCCTTGTGGCGCGTAAGAATAACGATCCCTTATAAACTATAAAGGGGTAAGGAAGGATGTGCTCTCTCTCCTCTCATATTCAGTGCTTACATCCAAGAAGCTACAGACCAAGTTCGAGAAACTACTGAGGTGGGGATCAAAATTAATGGGCAGAAGATAGACATGCTACGTTATGCAGATGATATTGCTATAGTCGCGGAGACAAAAGAAGATCTAGAGGAAGTCCTCAGAACAATGGAAAAAATTCCATGCAATCAGTATAGAATGAGAATAAACAAGAATAAGACTAAAGAGATGGTATGCAGTACAAGAGCAGTATATGAACCTCTGAGAATGAGAATTGGAAGAGAGGAGCTGGAAGCGACAGAGGAATTTACTTGTCTGGGAAGCAAAACCACAAGAGGTGGTATGTTGTTGTTGTGGGCTTCAGTCCTGAGACTGGTTTGATGCAGCTCTCCATGCTACTCTATCCTGTGCAAGCTTTTTCATCTCCCAGTACTTACTGCAACCTACATCCTTCTGAATCTGCTTAGTGTATTCATCTCTTGGTCTCCCTCTACGATTTTTACCCTCCACGCTGCCCTCCAATACTAAATTGGTGATCCCTTGATGCCTCAGAACATGTCCTACCAACCGATCCCTTCTTCTGGTCAAGTTGTGCCACAAACTTCTCTTCTCCCCAATCCTATTCAATACTTCCTCATTAGTTATGTGATCTACCCATCTAACCTTCAGCATTCTTCTGTAGCACCACATTTCGAAAGCTTCTATTCTCTTCTTGTCCAAACTATTTATCGTCCATGTTTCACTTCCATACATGGCTACACTCCATACGAATACTTTCAGAAATGACTTCCTGACACTTAAATCAATACTGGATGTTAACAAATTTCTCTTCTTCAGAAACGCTTTCCTTGCCATTGCCAGCCCACATTTTATATCCTCTCTACTTCGACCATCATCAGTTATTTTGCTCCCCAAATAGCAAAACTCCTTTACTACTTTAAGTGCCTCATTTCCTAATCTAATTCCCTCAGCATCACCCGACTTAATTAGACTACATTCCATTATCCTTGTTTTGCTTTTGTTGATGTCCTTTGCTGTCTCTGACAGAATTACAATGTCATCGGCGAACCTCAAAGTTTTTATTTCTTCTCCATGAATTTTAATACCTACCCCGAATTTTTCTTTTGTTTCCTTTACTGCTTGCTCAATATACAGATTGAACAACACCGGGGAGAGGCTACAACCCTGTCTTACTCCCTTCCCAACCACTGCTTCCCTTTCATGTCCCTGGTTTCTGTACAAATTGTAAATAGCCTTTCGCTCCCTGTATTTTACCCCTGCCACCTTCAGAATTAGAAAGAGAGTATTCCAGTCAACATTGTCAAAAGCCTTCTCGAAGTCCACAAATGCCAGAAACGTAGGCTTGCCTTTCCTCAATCTTTCTTCTAAGATAAGTCGTAAGGTCAGTATTGCCTCACGTGTTCCAGTGTTTCTACGGAATCCAAACTGATCTTCCCCGAGGTTGGCTTCTACTAGTTTTTCCATTCGTCTGTAAAGAATTCGTGTTAGTATTTTGCAGCTGTGACTTATTAAACTGATAGTTCGGTAATTTTCACATCTGTCAACACCTGCTTTCTTTGGGATTGGAATTATTATATTCTTCTTGAAGTCTGAGGGTATTTCGCCTGTTTCATACATCTTGCTCACCAGAAGCCGGAAAAAAATTGCGACCAGAATACAAAAGGCCAAAATTGCTTTTAATCGAAGAAGGAACTTACTCACCAGCAACAACATCAGTCTGAAAATACGGAAACGTATCATGAAAGGTTTCGTTTGGAGTGTGGCCCTATACGGATGCGAAACTTGGACAATTGGAAGAGAAGAGAGAAGACGTCAAGAGGCCCTGGAGATGTGGTGCTATAGAAGGATGATGAAGATCAGCCGGAGAGACAAAGTAACAAATGAAGAGGTGCTTAAAAGAGTACAGGAAACCAGTTCTCTGTGGAGGCACATCCAAACAATAAGAGACAAACTTGTAGGGCACATCCTAAGACACAAAAACATCATTGGAACAATAGCAGAAGGAGCTACTGAGGGAAGGAATCGGCGGGGGTGACGAAGGATATCATACATGCAACAGATCATGAATGACGTTGGATGTAACACATACGTGGAAATGAGGAGGAAGGCAGACAGAAGAGAGGAATGGGGCTCTGCTGCAAACCAACCTCAGGGTTGAATACTAAAAGAAAAAGAAAAGAATAAACACTCTTTTTTGTAATCAATCTTCTGATTGTTTGAATGCGACCCGCCGCGAATCCCTCCGTCGTGCTAACCTCTTCATGTCAGAGCAGCACTTGCACCCTGTGTCCACGTATATCTGTTGGATGTATTTCAATATCTACCTTACTCTACAGTTTCTACTCTCTACAGGCCCATCTAGTACCACGGAAGTTATCGCCCGATGTTTTACCGCATGTCCCAACCTCCTCTCCCTTCTCCTCGTCACTGTTTTCCGTCCGTTCCTTTCTTCACCGATTCTGCGGAGAATCTCCTCATACCTTATCATATCAGTCCACCTAATTCTCCGCTTTCTTCTGCAGCACTACATCTCAGTATTAAATTGGATAGTTAGCTTCCTTTTCCGCGGAGTATTTCTAAGGGTAGCACTCTCAATGCAGTGTGTATTGCTCCATCATTCCATAGAAAAAGATTGTTAAAAATAAGCTGTACCAATGGTCTCTTTTGTTAGTACATGCGTTAATAAAATACCTACAAAATCTAATTTCAATTTATATTTCATTATATTAAATGTAACAGTCTTTTACATTCTAGTGTTTACTTAGGCACTAATGGTGATGAAGGCTGGGGGAGAGGAGGGCAGTGGGGTTCTAACTAAAATCTGATAACATTAAGAGGTAAACGTATCAGAAACGCTATCAACCGCTTCTCTAGAAGATACCGATCAGTTCTTCCGTAAAAACTTGACCAGTGCCTAGTTTGTAACGACGTCAACTTCTACACATAGATTGGATTCATAAATGAAATTACAGTAGTGTTGCCAGGAAGGCATCTGGCCCAGACGGTATCCCCGTCAGATTTTATGTTGACTATGCTCCAAATATAGCACCATTCTTATCCATCATCTATCAGAGATTATTGGAACAGCGGAAAGTTCCACGCACTGGAAGAAAGCCCAGGTCAAAGAAATCGATACAAAGGGTAGAAAATCGGACGCACATAATTACCGGTCGATTTCACTGACATCGATTTGTTGTATAATCATGCAACATATTTTGTGTTCAGACGTAATGACCTTTCTAGACTCTGAGAAGTTCATCTGCAGAAACCAGCACGGTTTTAGGAAACAGCGGTCATGCGAGACACAGCTGTCCCTCTTTGTGCATGATATACAACAGGCTCTAGATACCGGCTCCCAGGTTGATGCCATATTCCTCGACTTTCTAAAGGCGTTCGACTCAGTTCCGCACTGTTATTTGCTCCAAAAAGTGCGCGCTTACGGCCTATCCGATGACATATGCGGTTGGACAGATAGTTTTCTAGCAGACAGAGAGCAGTATGTCGTCCTGAACCCAGTCTTTGGAAGCGGTAACATCCGTATCTGGGTGTGACTATTCGAAATAATCTCAAATGGAATGATCAGATTACACAAGTAACGGGCAAGGCGAATTCTAGATTGCTGTTTACTGGTAGAATCCTGAAGCGATGCAATCCTTCAACAAAGGAAACAGCTTACAGTATGTCAGTTCGTCCAGTCTTACGAGTATTGTTCGTCTGTATGGGACCCTTACCAGTTGGGTCTGATTCAAGAGATTGAGAAGGTCCAAAGAAGAGCGGCAAGGTTCCTGACTGGTACATTTAGCCATCGCGAGACCGTTACAAATCTCATAGAAAGTTTGAAGTGAGACGCGCACTTTCAAATAGACGGCGAGCTAAGCGGAAGGGGCTGACACTAAATTCCGAAATCCGATCTTCGCCGAGGATGTAGAGCATATATTATTACCACCAACTTTCAAATCGCGCAATGATCACTATTCAAAGATAAGAGAAACTACAGCTCGTACTGAGGCGTTCAGACAGTCGTTTTTCCCTAGCGCGATCCGCGAGTAGAGCAGACGGGAGTAAATATGACTTTCGCGCGAATTGTGCCCTCCACCACACACCGCTTGGTGGCTAGCGGAGTGTATATGTAGATGTAGAATTGTCAAGATACAGACATGCTTAATGTCTACTTTTTGACAGTAAATGTTATGGTATCACGTACCTATATCATCCCATGGGTGACGTTACAGTGGTAACGGAATTACATGTTTTCGTTCAATACCGATAGCAGTTGCATCGGATCGGTCGGAACCAGCGGTGCACACCCGCTAAGCCACACCTCCAGTGGCTCCGTACCACGAGCGCCTCGATATGGGATCGCCGGCGGCAGTAGCTCAGCCCCACACACGTTTGGAGACAGTTAGTTTTGGAACGGTATGAAGAAGTCGCCTAATCCTGCTACTACCCCATTATTGTTACTGTCGGGATAGCTGAAAGTTGAACTCCATTTCTTGCTGCATTCTTTGTAATGAGTCTTCGTTCGCCTGGAGAAACACAATTTGCTGTGTTACTTATTCACTAATATTTCTTTAAAGTCAGTACCGCCATTAGACTGTTGTTTATTTACAGTGTTAGATTACAGTTACACAATCATGTTTTCGGCTTCAAAGTGCTATAATGAAGTGTTTTCTGAAAGCTGGTTAGACAATAACAGTGAAATACGTAACAACTAATATAACTGTATAAGATTCCATATTTGTAATGCTTACTTACAAGCGTTATAAATTGCCTAAGATGGCATACTGCCGTATTAAAATACACTATTAGACACATTGTCTAAGAGTCGATATTTCTGGCAGAGCCTGCTGCTTTGTTTCATTACTATGTACACCATTCTGACTGAATCACAGTTGGCTAAGTGTCAAATTGTCTTGGCCAAAAAAATTCCTGTTACTAGCAGGTGACCTTTTTTAGTCTTTGGACTCAGTGTCCTGCAGGATAGGAAAGGTTAGGATCAATTTATTTTCTTTGATTGGTCAACATCTTTGCAGTACCTGTTTCTCTTTGTATACAATGAAGTTGCCTGCTCATAAACAAAAACAGTAACAAACCTCTCGATAATATTCGCTGCATCCATGAATATAGCAGTCCAGCTAGTCATTGACGTTGTGTAAAGTACATTTTAGCGGGTAAATATACAGCTTTGTACGTGAAATTAACACAGGGCCAACTCTAAGTTGTGTAATTTTACCTCAATCCAGAATTTACATCATACAAATTAGATGTCACTACTACAACATGTAAATAAGATTTACAGCACTAAGATTGCAGCCATATGTATCAATACCACGGTGCACTCACGTTTGTAATTATATTTCATCAACCATTAACAAATAATAGGATATCTCTACTCTTTACATTATGTTAAATTTAAATGTGGTGTTTAACATGAAATCTTTTGATTCTTTTATTTGCTTAAATGCTTTTATGTACAAGACATGTTTCACATACCTGTGTTATTTGCACTTATTCCTAAGTAATGTTCCACCACATATAACAGGATTTACGTACCTGATGATACGTACATCATAAATATCGCTTCGAACCTCACCGGTTAATTAATGAGTGAGCAGAATAAGTAATTGCACTGAATTGTATGAATTCTGAATTGAGGTAAAATTACACAACTTAGAGTTGTCCATGTGTTAATTTCACGTACAAAGCTGTATATTTACCTATTAAAATATACTTTGAACAACGTCAGTGACTAGCTGGACTGCTATATTTATGGATGCAGCGAATATTATCGAGAGTTTAGTTACTGTTTATGTTTATCAGCAGGCAACTTCATTGTACGAGTATATCAAGAGTCCACAGTTCGTGGTCGTGCGGTAGCGTTCTCGCTTCCCGCGCCCGAGTTCCCGGGTTCGATTCCCGGCGGGGTCAGGGATTTTTTTCTGCCTCCTGATGACGGCTGGGTGTTGTGTGATGTCCTTAGGTTAGTTAGGTTTAAGTAGTTCTAAGTTCTAGGGGACTGATGACAATCGATGTTAAGTCACATAGTGCTCAGAGCCATTTGAACCATTTTTGTATACTAAGATAAACAGCTACTGCAAAGATCTAACAACTACCAAAAAAAATAAATTGCTCCTAACCTTTCCTATCCTGCCGGACACTGAATCCAAAGACTAAAAAAGGTCACCTGCTTGTAACAGGAATTTCTTTGACCAAGACAATTTAACACTTAGCCAACTGTCATTCTGTCAAGATGGTGTGCTCAGTAAGGAAACAAAGCAGTAGGCTATGCCAGAAATATCGACTCTCAGACAATGTGTCTATTAGTGTATTTTAATACGACAATATGCCATCTTAGGCAATTTATGACACTTGTAAGTCAGCATTACAAATATGGATTCTTATATGGTTATATCACTTGTTATGTATTTCACTGTTATCGTCTAACCTGCTTCCAGAAAACACTTGATAACGGAACTTAGAAGCCGAAATCATGATTGTGTAAGTGTAAATGTAACACTGTAAATAAACAAGTCTAATGGCGGTATTGACTTTAAAGAAATATATTATGACTGTGGCCCCGCATTATGAAAAAATTCCAGAATAATAATATCTGCTCCCGTCCAGCTTTTCTATTACGACAGCGGCCGCACTTCTATGTCGCTCACTTTTCCTTACCGTTGTGTACAAAGTCTTACGCTGCAAATGTTATCCGCGTCTCATACTCAAATATTTCAATCAGCAGTACAGTAATGCAGTGACACTCTTTTTTGCCTCTCTTGCTGTATTTTCACATTCTCTCGATCTTTTGTCGTTTTTTTAACGGAGAGTACCTTCCATTCCCCAGACTCACACATTTTCAGGACCTCTCAAAACGTCCACGCTTTATAGCAGTCGTTTGTAGCCGGGAGAAAGTGGAGCTACGTACGATACGATGGTAGGATCTGGTCACGGTGCGGTAATGGATTAGCTTAACAGGCCATTACCAGCGAACGCGGCGCTCCCTGTCTGTAAATCAAAGTCAGCTTCCCTTCCCTTGTGACGACAGAAGCGCGCCGGCCGGGGTAGATAAAAGTGATACGTCTGACTGCTACAGGCAGCTGCTTTTCCGCAGGTTCACCTCAACCGGTAATGGAAAATGCACTGAGCGCCCCGGCTGTCATTCATCGTCTGGAACAGAGAAGTGGTAGAGGCAAGTTCTGTGGGACCAAACTGCTGAGGTCATCGGTCCCTAGGCTTGCACACTACTTAATCTAACGTAAACTAACTTACGCTAAGGCCAACACACACACCCATCCCCAAGGCATGACTCGAACCTCCGACGGCGGAAGCCGCGCGAACCGTGGCAAGGCGATCAAGACCGCACGGCTACCCCGCGCGGCTGAACAGAGAAGTAATCAACTATTAGATCACTGTACTTCCCAACAGAAAGAGCTCTGTTTCCTACTATTCCTGCATAACGCCGGATTGATGTAACGTGATTTCATTATTGTTTATAAGACGTCGTTTTCCTATTATGGCTGCAGCTCTGTGGGTGTTATACCTGACTCTTTGACTTAGCATTCCGTCCTTGCAAAATCCTGCTCGTACGTTAGTTCTAACACAATTACTGGCTGCTTTACGAGATGCAGAGCAATAATAAGGTGAAGAAATTTGCCTACTTTTCAGACTGGGTGTTACTTATTTATCTTACCATTCCTGTTGGGACTTGTAATTTTGAAACATAAATTTAACTGACCATGTCAGCTCTGTAATCGTTAGCAGCTATTGTATTTTTTTGCTATTTTTAACTGTTTGGAAATTTTGTTTTGCTCCGAAGGGCGGTTGATTATTGTTGCTCATGAAATGAAAAAACATTTTCTTACATATTTCCAGATGGCACGAACTACTACCGATTATGTTGTTTGTGCAGGTTGGTTTCTGGTATATTCCGAATTTATGGGTGCCCATACACCTAAAAAAATTAATCGTATGTTGTTTTTCTAGTTTCACAATAAAATCGACATACGGATCTACAGCCGGCCGTTGTGGCCGAGCGGTTCTAGGAGCTTCAGTCCGGAACCGCGCTGCTGCTACGGTCGCAAGTTCGAATCCTGCCTCGGGCATGGATGTGTATGATGTCCTTAGGTTAGTTAGGTTTAAGTAGTTCTAAGTCTAGGGGACTGATGACCTCAGATGTTAAGTCCCATAGTGCTCAGAGCCATACGGATCTACACTTCCACGTTGCAATAACATGCTACCTGTTTCAGCAATCTTTCTGGTATAAAAACATAACTGTCTCCGCATGCCTCTTGCAGTAAATAATCTTGCTAGCAGTATTAGTAAATTTCTTGAATAATTAGTTTTCAACATCGAATAAAATTTTTCCAGGTTTGTGACCGCATTGTCAATACGTAAAACTACCGATGTTTCGGTCACTGCTGCAAGTGACCTTCTTCAGGGTGTTTACTTTTAGAGGGGTGATGGCGACGCATTGTCCTGCAAAGCGCCGCATCAACACACTGTTTTGAATCTGTTGACTATTGCCATTTATGCTAAAGTTTCAGTAGCGCCAGAATGCTTGTTTTCGTAAATGTAGTCGGCGGGACGTAGAACCTTCATATTCTGCCCTCCCTCCTTTGCTTTATTACCTACAAATAAACACTACCAGAGAATCGGTAGCAATTATATAATCTTCTCGTTTATTTTCTATCTAAACGTGAAACTCAACGAATGCTCGAGTAACACTTATTACAAGGTTAATAGAGAGGTAGAGTGCTCAGTTGTCGGAGATCTGGGAAACCATAACAACAGCAGAGAGGCAAAATAGCTGCCTACTGAATCACGAAAGTCCGACACGCACCACTGAGCGTATTTGGCTGCGGACTATTCAAGCAGAATAGCTGACCGACCGTGTTTTATGGCGCACAAATTGCGCCGTCTTTTTTTAGTCACGAAATTGCAGTCACACAGGCGTGAGCACTCCATTTGTGGGAGACTGTTTGCGTCACTGGCAAGTGCTTTCACAGGCAAATAAATAGTCCTATGTTTCCCTTGACTTTTTTCCGCGGAGGTGTCGGCCCATACCAATGGCTTTTTTAGCGACTTACTGTTTGCAAAACTACCTGCGCATCATCAGATTAGTTCTACTAGTTTTCGGATTTAGGTTGATCTGTACACATTTTTTGTATTTCTTGTGCAATTTCAACTTGTTCCTCATTTACGTTCTATTTTTGCTTTGCTCCATAGACGCTGTGTTATATACCTATGATAGTTATTTTATTTTTTCTAAGGTGATCTGTCCATCTCTTATTTTCCCTACATATTAAAATTTACAGACTGACTGCTAGTCCGTTTTTAGCCTGCCATGTCAATCTTATGTATTGTTTTAACTCCTCGTTCCCTGTTCTTCCGGTTCGTTGATGTTTCAATATTACCATGATACTTCATTTCGTGATTCTCTGCGAGTGCACAAATGGTTTCGACATTGTGTTCCTTTTAGTTTCCGTGCTATTTTATACTTCTGTTTCTAGTCTTTTTCTGTCCGCAGCTCGTGGTCTTGCGGTAGCGTTCTCACTTCCCGCGCCCGGGTTCCCGGGTTCGATTCCCGGCGGGGTCAGGGATTTTCTCTGCCTCGTGATGACTGGGTGTTGTGTGATGTCCTTAGGATAGTTAGGTTTAAGTAGTTCTAAGTTCTAGGGGACTGATGACCATAGATGTTAAGTCCCATAGTGCTCAGAGCCATTTCTAGTCTTTTTCTGACACTTGTCTCAAACAGTTTTCGCATAGGCGCTGAAGACCTTGCTGTCGTGCGCCGATCCCAATATATCCACAACCACCAGTTCGTTTTTAATCTCTGTGGTTTGTAGCCAGTCATGCTTCTTCCGTGGAACACGCAACTGTAGGTGTACATCTTAATCCACCTATTAAAACTTTTAACACCCAGTTCTTTTCTGTTAGCAGTGTTTCTTTCCTACACTCATTCTGCAGTTAGTTCATTTGTTATTATCACGAAAGAGGTAAGGGAATGCCACAGATACGTTCTGCGAATTGGGGTAGCAGTCATTAAAAGAAAGGCTTTGCGACGGGGTTATTCACCTGAAATTTCAATCACCAATTGTTTCATCAGAGTATCAAAATGTTTTGTTGCTGCCCAATTACAATGGGAGAAATGGTCGTCGTAATAAAATAAGAGTATCCTGAACTTGGTTCAACGATCCTCTGCCAGGCACTTAAGTGTGAACTCCAGAGTCACGATGTAAATGTAGAAGCAACCATTCTTCCTAAGAGTACCCCCTTTTCAGTTTGGAAATGTCTTCATCTGCTGTTATTCTTACAAGATTATGCCTCATTACGTCAGAGAATTAACCACCTTTGTTACGCGCTATTTAGTAAAGTTTTTTTTTTCACCCATGTGTCACCTAGAGTTTTTATGTGGTCAGCTTGACGCAAATAAAGTTTCAGATTCCTTGGTCATAGCTGTGTTTTCTTCCTACACTCACTGTGCAGTTAGTTCGTTTTGTATTATCACGAAGCAGACTGTGTTTCATCAGTGAATACGTTCTAATATTTCTATTGTTCAAAGGTTTAAATCTGCTTGTATCGTTTATGAACCATGTGCTTAGTTCGAAAAGGACTCGCACTATCATCAATACAGTCGCGAGCGACGCCTACCCCTACAGCAACCCTTTCGCCCTAATGATGATGGGATCCACGAGATGTGGACTCTACGACATACCGATACTGACACCATTGAGAAGCAATTCTTATCCACGACCGCTCGATAGTCACTCCCAAGCCATGCAGATCTGACGAAGCTACAAGACTGCAAGGCCCGCATCTCGTGGTCGTGCGGTAGCGTTCTCTCTTCCCACGCCCGGGTTCCCGGGTTCGATTCCCGGCGGGGTCAGGGATTTTCTCTGCCTCGTGATGGCTGGGTGTTGTGTGATGCCCTTAGGTTAGTTAGGTTTAAATAGTTCTAAGTTCTAGGGGACTGATGACCTAAGCTGTTAAGTCCCATAGTGCTCAGAGCCATTTGAACCATTTGAACCAAGACTGCAGGGGCATGGCGTAGCCACGTGCCCTTCCCTCGTCTGCGATGCCAGAACGAGGGGGTAAATCAACTTCGTATAAGTCTGCAGAAGCTGGCGAGGACTTGGAATCCCACGTGACATAATGACACAGCCACGTGGGAGCCATGTATGGCCACGCGGCGCTCACGAGACTGTCCCCTGTTGCCCATAGGCTGCAAGTTGCCGCGTGCAGGCGCTATCTGCTTCCTTTACAACTCGCACTGTGTTATGACGTCGCTAGCCGCCATATTTCTTGGCCGAGTAGTAGTGGAGAGTGGGTGAATCTGACGCAGCGACTAAAATGATGCACGCCAGTGTGTCATTAACTGTGAGAGTTCGTCTTATCTGATCGGTGCTATCACCTGGTGCTCAGTTATACAAATAAGCATATAGAACGAGGGAACCGTTTCTTGTCAGTTGTCGGCGCAAAGAACATGAGTGTATTTTGTTCTTATTCCTTCTCATGTTTGATCCCTAGTTTCTAAGAGGTAAGCCATTTCCTGTTATGTTAAAACACAACTTTTTGTTGTTATGCCTACACACACACACAATTATATAAGAGCTATTTGTCTTAAGCAAAGCGCAAGTGTGGAGCTATAGTTTTATATAAGCCATGCTTGTTGGGGCAATTTCACGCACAGAGGCCGCGTGCGTCATTTTACCCACACTAATGGAAGTAGGCAGCTAAATGAGATAGTTAATGTACATGTAATGAAAGTAAAAGTAAAATAGTGTGTCGTTTTTATAAGAATGGATTCCTCTGTTCAGATGGTGAGGAGGTACACCTGTAAAACAGAGAGAGCTTTTTTTGGACGGCGGCTGAACTACGAAATGCCGTCAGCGCTCTCCATAATGGGACTTGTATTAGACAGAGTGCCATCCACCTCAACGTACCAGACACAAAGATCTGTGCGTATTATGTGGTGAATTCGGCAAAGATGGCGAGGACTGGTACCGGTGTATTTCTTGTGTTTCGGTGACATTCTGAAAGCAATGGTTGGGACAGTCATGGAAACTGTAACGTTGACTCCTGTCTGAAGAAGCGTTAGTTGTTTTACAGATAGCCAAGGGACCAGTTACTGAATACGCTTCTTCATTGTTCTCACTGTTTTATAAGAAAACTATAACTATAGTTTTGTATCAATTTCATAGTAAATTAAGCTTGATATTTTCGCTATTTTCTTTTTGTAAACAATGTTGTTCAGTATTTTGCTTGACAAACCTAGTATTCGATACATATATTTTATATTATAAGATGTGTGGAACTGACTATCCTATAGTATTCCTTGCCCCAGTTTACCCCACTTACTGCGACATTTTACTGTTACGTTGGGTAGAAGGATGCAGTCAGTGATGTCACAATTATCAGTTATTTTATAAAACATGTAGCTGTATATTTACGGCTTTAAGAGATGTTACAGTAAACACATGTGGGTAATGCTGTACGAAAATTGGAGCCTCTACGTGTTATAGAATAAAGGCTATAGTTAAAATACATCAGGTGCGTCAAATTCTCCCACTTTCCCCGAAGGCTACTATCATGAACTCTGCGAGTGCTCGCTCACGTGAAGGCGAGAGAAGTCGAGCTGCGAGTGAGCGAGTGATGAGGAATGAGTGCAGCCCACGGGCCTCCGCCGTGCCGATGCAGTGCTGTAGTACGCGCTGGATCCATGAAGAACCCTACTTGCACGTGGCGCCACAGATGTGCTAATATGGAAAAAGTTGAAGTAACCTGGGAGCGAGGGAGGGGCGGGGGGGGGGGGGGGGGGGGTTGAAGTTTCACGTGTACACAAGCATCCCCATATCCACTAGCATTCCCTGAAACCATTCTGAGTGGGGCATTGTCTTGCAGCAGGTACTGGCTATATAATATAGTACTGTAGTTGTGTATATCATTCACTGGTGAGAGTTTACGGCAGGTGGGACACTAATAAATCTCATACAGGCATTCCATACATGAATATGCTACGGACAAACAACAGGCGACTATTATATGCTCTTTGTATTTCAGTAAAATTTAAGAACTTTTTTTAAAATGCTGTACAACGTTTCCATTCATACCTTACATTCTGACGAAAGCGCGTAATGATTGGAACTAAAAGGGACCAATAAAGGGGCGTATCAGGAGACCCACAAGGATCACTATGAAGCCGATTACTTCTCTAATTGTATAAGATGTTCGAAAGTTCCGTTTACATACTTCTGGGACTTGTATAGGAGAGCGAGTACATGATATTTTGAACTGGAACCCACGTCCGGAAACTTACCGTTCCCGTTTTACAGCCGTTTGAAAACATGTTCGCTGGATGAGTTTGCAACAAGATAGTCATAGTGGGAGGTGCGTACGTCGGACTGATTCACTTTCATTTGACATTTGTTCTACCTCTCTCTCCTGGTTCGAGCCTCATTGACATGTCTGTGAGTGTTCGAGCAACATGGTTGAATACACGTATGCAGAATACACGGAAATGATATTTCATTATGGAGAAACTCACGGTAATGGAAAAGCGGACTTTATCAATATCCATCGAATACCCTTTTCGCCACAATTACGCCACTGCTTCGAGAAACGGGTACCTTCAACGTCAGCAGGCGTGACTGTGGTGCTATAAGGAGACGCCGCATAACCGAAGAGTTATGCCGTATTGCATCACGTTGAAGAGAACCCCTCAACGAATACACGAGCAATTGCGCGTGTAATGGATGCTGCTCCCGGAACCGTCTGATATGTTGTGGATGACCAACAGCTGCATCCATTCCATCTCCAACACTCCGTACCACCTCCAACGCCCACAGACGGGCGAATAAGGCTCGGACCAAGTGACAGTAGTAGAATAGACGCCAAATGACATCAGCCAATCTGACGTAAGCACCCCCTCCCATGACTGCTCTATTGCAAACCTGCCCAGCAAAATGTAGCACGGAAACGGCATGTTTTCGGACATGGATTCCTATTCAAAATACTATGTACTCAACCCCCCCCCCCTCCTCTACAAGTCCTAAAATTTTGTAACGAGAGTTTTCGAACACGTTGTGTGTTAATGATGTGCCAATTATTCTCTCCCATTGCAAATATCCCCTCACGCTGACGATCTTCACTGAAATCTAAGTTCAAGTCCAGCAAACATGTGCACAGCCATCTAGAATGTAAATGCCTATTTACGTGCTTATCAGAGTGGGCGCAGTACATAAGGTTGAAACTTTACCCATCTCAAACGCAGGCAATCTTAGTCGCTCACAGAAAGACATGTTATCATGCGATTCACATAATCTTTTCCACCTTTAATCATAAAACACACAGAAATAACCTTTTTTTTCAGCAAAGAACTTGGGATAATTCTGGACCATCATTTAGACTGGATTGAACACACAGCTGCAGTCTTAAAGAAGGTGTCAGTCATCACTTCACTCACTATAGAAATCCAAAAAATATTTTCAGGGACGTGATTTAAGAACAATATTCTTCAAAATTTCAGAGAAATTGAATTGCTTCCAAGATTCAAAAGACAGCTAATGACCCAACCTTTATTACAGTAACCACGTCTGCCCTATACTAGCCTGTAGTTCACTCTCATCAATTACCCCTCTCCACAACTTTTCTTTCCCATATGCTGGCATAGTTCTTATAAATTCCCATTCATTATAGTCACTGTCACTATCATTTCAATCTTCTCCTCTTTCTTCAACCCTTATGCTTCTGATAATACGCAGTAAACATCGCCTCAAATGTGATCTATATCATTCTTAATTTCCTTTATTATCATTTTCAATATCATCATCATCATCACCACCACTTTTGGTGAGTGTTGTTCCTGGTCCGACCCTAATCTGCCAGGCTAACTAAACTTCTTTCGAACAGGTCTCGGAAGATCCTAACGGTACTGTCCGACAGCCGATACACGTCACTGGATGCGGATATGGAGGGGCATGTGCTCAGCACACCGCTCTCCCGACCGTTGTCAGTTTTCGTGACCGGAGACGCTACTTCTCAATCAAGTAGCTGCTCAAGTTGCCTCACAAGGGCTGAGTGCACCCCGCTTGCCAACAGCGCTCGGCAGACCGAATGGTCACCCATCCAAGTGATAGTCAAGCCCGACAGCGCTTAACTTTGGTGATCTGATTGGAACCGGTGTTAACACTGTGGCAAGGCCATTGGCAATCTGTCAGGCTAAATTATCATTAAATAAATAAATATGTACCCCATGTGCAAGTGGATACAATATGGTTTACAATAAACTTGGGTGCCATTATCTGCAAGTACAAACGTCTTGGGTGACTCATCTCTCCACGCTCAGGCTTCGAATAGCAGTTTTTCTGGTCCCATGTTAATTACTGTAAGCTGGGACGTGGACATATGTATAGATGTGGCGATGATGATATTAGTTCCATCTGCCGAGGAGGTAATTCTGGATTGTATGGCTTCTAACTGATTCCTGTTGTCCTCGATGGTGTTGGTAAGTCATTCAGTGCATTGTCTTTCCTCTTCTATTATTAGGATCTGCGATTCCTGCCATTCACCGCAATTCTGCGCTGCGCATGACAGTTGGCTTAGGTAGCTGCGGTTTTCCGCAAATCTATTCAAGGTGTACGCTTCGCACGGCGGCACGGAAAAAGCCTAGAACGCTCTCAACAAAGCCGATGGGGTATCCCACTTGTCGGGCACTCACTGCTGGGCCACGATGAAAGCCAGGACCTACACGTACATGATTACGCTGCAGTTCACAATTAAGTGCCTGGCAGAGGTTTATCGAACCATCTTCTTGTTCTACCATTCCACTCTCGAACAGCAAGCGGGAAAAACGAACACTCATATCTTTCATTGCGAACTCTGATTTCTCTTATTTACTCCCTATGAAAATGAGCGCTAACAAAATATTTTCACACTCTGAGGAGTAAGTTGGTGATTGAAATTTGGTGAGAAGTTCCTGCCGCAACGGAAAACCTCTCTGTTTTAATTATTGCCACCCAAACTTGCTTATCATGTCCGTGACACACCTTCTCCTGGATTTCAAGAGAATAAAGACATATTGCATAAGGTCACTGTTAATATTGTGGCATCCAGGTGTTACCCTATTGTTCATTTTTCGGAGTTCCCCATCTGACTGTTCTGTCTATCTATACTTTTCTTTTTGATATTCATGTAGAGTACCTTTTTTTTTACAGGAATTCTTCCTTTCCAATGCTTCTTATAATACATCCTTTTAATGATGCCTTTCCGCCCCAGTAGCTGAGTGGTCAGCGTGACGGATTGCCGTCCTCTGGGCCCGGGTTCGATTCCCGGCTGGGTCGGAGATTTTCTCCGCTCAGGGACTGGGTGTTGTGTTGTGTTCATCATCATTTCATCCCCATCCGGCGTGCAGGTCGCCCAATGTGGCGCCGAATGTAATAAGACCTGCGATATGGCGGCCGGACCTGCCCCGCGAGGGGCCTCCCGGCCAATGACGCCAAACGCTCATTTCCATTCCATTCCAATGATGCCTTTAATTCATATGCTACTTTTTGTATTCTTATCCGAAAATTTTATGCTCGTAAAACGGTCGTAGATTTTTTTCAGTTGTCTGGACAAAATACCGTTTCCAGGGCACCATACCTCAGCCGATAAAATCGGAACCCTTGCAGAATTACTTTGCTGTCCGTTTGAGTGTCAAAAACCCTTTTCTTCCCAGAAACATGTGTACGTATCAAGTTGAAATTTATGTTGCGTACTAAGGTCTATAGTGCCTTTGCGATGTAATAAATGAAAGCTACGCTGAAGTAATCAAAAGATACGGCCATTTAAGTCACTCATAGGGATATCGCATACTCACTCATGAAAAACCTATAGCAAACTTCCATTGACATAGAAAAATGAAATTTGGCAAAAAGCAATGTTTCGCAGTACAAGTAAAGGAAAAAATTCGAAAATTGTTGATCTGTAATTTCTTAGAAATGGGTAAACATATATCTTGCCTTTATCGATATCGGTAACAGGCAGAAATCGTAGAGTTTCTAGATTAATGGGCTGGATGAACTGTATGTACAGATAATTAAGTTTAAACCGAACTTTCAGAGCATAAGCCCTTTTCGCACTAATCCAGAATTTTTTTTTTCTGTTTGGGAGGAATATCATTCTACACTCTGGCAGTCTGCAAATATGGATGTTAACATAAACGTTTTCGATCGAAGTCACTGCTGAAAATCGCTCCTTTATTTAACACACAAGATTTTCTATTCCATTTCCAAAGCGCTGAATATTGAGGAATTTTGCATGGGAATTTTCATAAAAGTGCTCTGTTTTGGTTAAGACGACCAAAGACGCCGTTGAGTGAACAAATGGATAGTAATCGTAACGGCTTATCCGTAGTGACATTACATTTTCTTTTTTCTCCACTCGTTGCAGCCTCCGTTCCCCCGCCTTGGAATTCCTGCCTGTGTAAGCAGCGTCGCCGCGTTCCGACGACCAAGATGGAGTGTGCAGCGTCCCTCGCAGCGTGAGCGTTTTATTATTTAATATCCGCAGCGGAATTTATGAACCGCTTTGCGAGCGTAGTTGCACGTTCGCTCTCGCGTCGGTGTCGTAAAGCATACCACATGTTTGAGGGAGACGGAAGGAGGCAAAAGTAAGAGGACAGGTAACTGAAGAAACAAAGAAAGAGAGAGAGAGGGGGGGGGGGGGGAGGGGGGGTGCAGGAAAGCGAACGTGAAGCCGTAGGTAATTTCCATGCATTGTGCAATGCCGACTAGCTGGAGAAATAATAGTTCACATTTGTGATTTTTGCAGTCGTTGAAGCCTCGAACTTGTATTGTGCTCCAGTTTCGTGACTATTTCTGGCCGAGCGGTTCTAGCCGCTTCAGTCTGGAACCGCGGGACCGCTACGGTCGCAGGTTCGAGTCCTGCCTCGGGCATTGATGTGTGTGATGTCCTTAGGTTAGTTAGGTTTAAGTAGTTCTAAGTTCTAGGGGAGTGATGACCTCAGATGTTAAGTCCCATAGTGCTCGGAGCCATTTGAACCATTTTGAACTATTTTAGAGACCGAAATATTCCTCCCTAAGAATGAACGCGAATTTACCGAGAGTCAGTCTCGTGAAAACCAGCCGTATTAGTAGAAAAGTCTCAAAAGGCCGTAAACAGGTGAGCCAAGTTTAGTGCCGTGTTTCTTGATCATTGGTAAGCTTTCGATGCAGTTCCACGCTGTCGCATGATCAACAAAAGAAGTGTTCACGGAGTGATAGAATGGGTGTGCGGCTGGTCTGAGCACTGCTTTAAGAAATGCGAAGAGATTGTCAGGCGTGAAATTAGCTTCTGGCATGCTTCGTGGGATTGTGATTGGTCCGCTACGGCTCACGGTACAAAGGCTGTGCTTGACCCAAAATTTCGTGAGTTTCCGTCGTAATATTGTATGAGTATTTTGCTATTAGTCACCTGTTGTCTCTGCTGCCTCTTTGCATTCCCTTTGATTGCATTCCCTTTCTCGTTTTTGTCCACACTACCACCACAGAAAGTTACCAGCCCTACACTCTTCGTAACACAAGAACCGGTACATGTATTCAACTGTCAGAGGTATCAGAACGGTTTTCGTTTAGAACTTTCGACTCGTTCGTTTCCGGTACAGGAATCCTTACTTCAAATTATCGTTCTCCATCATCCTAGAAAGTCTGTAACATCATCACGGAATCACCCCGTGTACATATATATTTACAGACGCCCGCACCTATAACTTTGACGCTCTGTAGTCTCGTTGGATGACGTTTCAGGACATGGGTTCCTATTAAAAATACGATGTACTCACTCCCCTCTACAAGTCCCTAGAAGTTTGTAACGTGAATTTCCGACCATCCTGTATATCCTATTTTGTTTCATTGTTGTTAAAATAACACTGAAAACAATAGTGGGTGAAAGCTGTCATCCACTGGACCAGTAATGTGGCAGAAATTCACGCGACTACTGCAGGGTTAAAGACTGGGGAGCTTATTGAGACTAATACAGCAACAAGAGCATTAGTTTAATATAAACCCGCGTGAGGGAAATAATAAAAGCAAAAATGATTAATGAAATTAAATATGGCTTGAAATGAGTTCTGGAAAGCGTTCAGGGGCTCCGGAAAGGCTCAAAATCATGAAAAGTTCAATTTTTACTTTTTGCGTTTTCTGAACCTTTTAATAGATATATAATTTATTCAATTCCGAAGACTACAACTATTGTTAATTTTTTTTGGAAATGTGTTCTACATGGGCGTGACCCACTGTGGCGCTGTTAAACTGCTGTCAAATGGTGTTGTTATTAACGTCCGTGTTCATCAGGTACATTTTAGTGATGTGAGATAAAGTATGTGTTGTGGCTAACCTGTGATGGTTCAATATATATCGCTGCTGTGATTGTCGATTGTTTCATGTTTATTTACTCTGTCGTTATCTCGAAAATATTCGTAATTAATTCTGTTTCTTGAGTCTCTGTTTTGTTGAAGTATAATAATGAGTAAAAGTAAAGTTATTAGAAATCCTCTGAAGGCTTTTAAGAAAAGGAGAAATGTTGTATGTGTTATTACTGTAAACAATAAAGACGATAACCAAGTGAGTGAACCTAACCTCTCAAGTACACCTGCCCATAGCAGTCAAAGTGGGAAAGAAAATACTTCATAGAAGAAGCTTGGTTCAATGAGTGAAAACTATGAATGTTTTGTGGGCGAATCGGATGTGAATGAAATATTTGATATGTCTGTTCTCAAAGGAATTTTTTCAAACTGTGTAAGATGTATTCATTGTAGTGAAGTTGGTCTGGAACTCTCCATAATAAAGCACGTAGGACTTGCTAGTGAAATACAACTGAAATGTGATAAGTGTTCATACATGACCACCTTTTGGAACAGTGTTGCAGTAACTGCAACTGAAGAAAATGGTAGCAAAATCTACGAACACAACAACGAGCGATGCTTGCTTTAGACAAGGAACGCCTTCGGGCTGCAGACAGGGCTGTAAAGAGTCTAGAAATACAAGCAAGAGTAAACAGGAGGAGGAACAAGAGGAAGCTGGAGGAGGAGTTTGCAGAGGATGAAGATAATCCATCCTATGGACCTGGAATGCACTAAAAAGTTAATCCAATCTTTGTCGCTCGATTCCCAAAACTTTTATTTTCTCATACTAATTACATGTTTTCTAAGGATCTTCCAAACATATTTGTTTCAAACTTTCAGTAAATGTTACACAGTACCTTCTGCATAATTTAACACAGCCTTTTTCCAAAAAACTGTATATTTTTGAATATATAAATAAAAAATGCAAAAAAATGTTGTGAATTTTCATTACAATTGAAAAAAAATCATCTTTAATAACTGAACTAAAATTTTGTGAAATCCCTGTGTTAAGTTGTAGCCCATATTCCAATAAATAATCTGTAAAAAGTTCAACTTTCTACCTCAAATACTTTGTGAGGAAAGATGTAATTTATAAGCGTTATTTTAACATTGCAAGTATAGGGCGTTCCGGAGCCCCTTAAAACATGAATTTAAAAAATTAACCTCTTGAGCGTAGCACTCAATAATGTACTATGGCGTATTTATTGTTAGCGGCAGCTTTCATCTCGGGTCATTCACTATTTCTGCGTTTAAATGCATAGAGGAACGAAATGTGTGGCAAAAATATTTAGTCCGGACAGCTTTCAGATATCCTGTTGAGGGCACGTTGTGGTCGCCACAAAACAGCCTGCATGGCGTATGTGTGAGTGAACCGGTCGTCAAAGAGAGTTCGAAGCGCGCCACGTTAGATGAAAGTCAGACCCCATGTTGCGTGGCATGCAGCTTGCCAGGGGGCCGACAACAAACGCTTTCGCTGTACCTGTAGCTGACAAGAGTCTGAGAACGGACATGAAGTCGCGAGAGGTGAACGCACAACCTAAAATGGTTCGCAACAAAGTGCCAGCCAGCACAGCCCTGTGGAGGTCACGGCAAAGCGTTGCGCTGAAGCAGCACGAGAACCACCCTTGGCTGAAATTACCAACTCTGTTACAGCTGCCGAGGCCCCTTTAGCGTTCGAACGAGCAATAAACTGTACCTTGTTGCAGGTATAAGCATTTACCCCTTTTCTCCTCCCTAGTTTATTCGTGGCTTTTCACCCTGCAGATCTGAAACCACTATATCGGGTAATCAGAAAATATTGTGACTTAATCTGCCGAAAAGTACCATACACGCATGTAGACTCAAGCTCATAAATTAAGGATAACTGCAGAATGTGGTGCCACTCAACGTGGCACTACACAAAACTGGCGCTAATAGCATAGGCACATAGGGAACATACACAACACAGATCTGTAAGTCCACGGTATTCGTGATAAGTTGAGAAAAACGTCCCGAAACACATGTGCTGCAAAACGCTACTGTTTTCTGCGCATGTTCCCTGATATCGATATGGGATATGATCACCATGCACGCGTACACAGGCCGCAAAACGGGTTGCGTACTCTGGATCAGGTGGTCGAGCAGCTACTGGGGTATAGCCTCCCGTTCTTGCACCAGTGCCTGTCGGAGCTCATGAAGTGTCGTAGGGGTTGGAAGACGTGCAGCGATACGTCGACCGAGAGCATCCCAGACGTGCTCGATGGGGTTTAGGTCCGGAGAACAGGCAGGCCACTCCATTCGCCTGATATGTCCTGTTTCAAGGTACCCCTCCACGGTGGAAGCTCGGTGGGGCCGTGCATTATCATCCATTAGGAGGAAGGTGGGACGCACTGCACTCTTGAAAAGGCGGACATACTGGTGCGAAATGACGTCCCGATACACCTGACCTGCTACAATTCCTCTGTCAAAGACATGCAGGGGTGTACACGCACCTATCATAATCCCACCCCACACCATCAAACCACGACCTCCATACAGTTCCAAGGACATTAAGGGGTTGGTATCTGGTTCCTGGTTCACGCCAGATGAAAACCCGGTTCAGACTATACCTTGACTCGTCCATCAACATAATCTGGGACCACTGTTCCATGACCATGTACTGTGTTCTTGACACCAGGCTTTGCCGGCTCTCCTGTGACCAGTGGTCAGTGGAATGCACCTTGCAGGTCTCCGAGCGAATAAACCATGTCTGTTGAGTCGTCTGTAGGCTGTGTGTCTGGAGACAACTGTTCCAGTGGCTGCAGTAAGGTCCCGAGAAAGGCTAGCTGCAGTACTCCGTGGCCGTCTGCGAGCACTGATGGTGAGAATCGGTCTTCTTGTGATGTTGTGCATTGTGGACGTCCCGTACTGTAGCGCCTGGACATGTTTCCTGTCTGCTGGAATCGTTGCCATCATCTTGAGATCACACTTTGTTGTAAACAGAGGGCCTGTGCTACGACCTGCTGTGTTTGACCAGCCTCCAGTAGCCCTAGCATTCTACCCCTCATAACGTCATCAGTATGTATTCTTTGAGCCATTTTCAACAAACAGTCACCATTAGCACGTCTGAAAACGTCTGCACACTTACTCGCTGCACCGTACTGTGACATGCGCCAACACACCTCTGCGTACTCTTATGTAGACTGCTGCCAGCGCCACCGTGCGACGATCGCAGGTCAAATGCACCGCTGTCATACCCTGAGGTGATTTAAACCCGCAAACCGCCCACTAGAGCGTTGTTTCACCATGTATCAGCATTATCCTTAATTTATGAGCATGACTCAGCTTGTTTATGAAGTTATTATTAAAGAGACTACTTTTTGTTCATTTCACCCTTAAACAGAAGCTCGAATCACATTACCACTACAGGAGCCATCATTAAGTCCTAAAGAACGTAACGTTCTTTAAAATTTTTTTACCGAAACATACTTAAAAGAATTCCTGAACTGGGACTGCATATAAAACTGGAGTTATCGTGTAGCGTGTTGTACCTGCGAGTGGTGTACTTACTCTGTGTTATTGTTAGCTAAACTTTATATGAGCTGATTGGGCAATGCAGCTCCCAATAGCATTAAAGAAATACAGTACTGCGAATTATATTTAGCCCCTTATGTACTGAATCCTCTGGCCCCGTTCAAAACTGAAAACTTTGGTCCCTGTGCAAATAACAAATAAATAAAATCGTGTTACCTCTAAAGCAGGAACGGCGGATCGCGATGCATTCTGCTCTCTCATGAAGAAGAATAAAATATACTAGTTACAGGCTCAGCGGTGTGCTATGCTGGCTGTAACACTTTGAAATATAAATGAAATTCTTTTGGCTGATAAATTAAAACATTTAAGAAAAATTCAGTGTCTTTAAAAAGCATAAGACCTGGACAGGGAGGCGGTAGTGCTTTGCGTAAATTACTGACTCTGACATTTTCAGTAATCAAGTTGTTTCAAAACATCTGACAATTAAAATTACATTAGTCACAAAAATTGCATTATTTTTACTAACTGAAAACCTTTCTTTGCTGACATAGTCACAAACAACGAGATTTGAAAGGAAGTATTACCTAACATCACTAAAAAGCATAAAGACAAATCATCAAATTATGTATACTTACGTTAACAAATCTTAGGAACATTACAAAAGGGAAATGTCTGACTAGCCTATACATCAAATCTGTTTACTTACAGTCTGGGGTTACTTACATAGAACCCACTGTTACCAATTATCAGTTAACTCATTAACGCTAACGCGCTGGCAAAAGGAAAGTAATAAAATATTAAGTTCTATACCTTAACTGCGAGAAGACTTCTGCTTCCACGTTTATATCTGCGCTAATACATGGACTCGTGAAGCTTCTTTGTAATAGAAATCCAATATCCTTTCTTGTCACAATTAAATTTACATTTCAGTATTTAACTTTACCTTCGATTACAAAATCACTCTTCATTTTTAACTACCTGTTTTACGTGCGGTGTAACAAAATATTGGTATGAGAAAATTCGTACATTATAATCTAACACTTGGTGGCCTTACAGAGCAAACCACAAAAAACTGCCTACTGCATCCTCTTTCGCTCACAGATAGTTACACATCAATGCTGTGCGCCAAGGCCTCTCTTACTCCATCCAACACCACAATCTCAGACCAGAAGCAGTATCTTTGGCTCTGCGGTTGCGCCAAGTCAGCAATCCACTTTATAGAGCCCATCAGAGACATACATCGTTTACAGTATAATAGTTTATATCGGTATCATTACAATATTCTGATGCCACTTGTAAGTGTACCCCAGTAGACTCCTTTCAAGACCGGCCGAGGTGGCCGTGCGGTTAAAGGCGCTGCAGTCTGGAACCGCAAGACCGCTACGGTCGCAGGTTCGAATCCTGCCTCGGGCATGGATGTTTGTGATGTCCTTAGGTTAGTTAGGTTTAACTAGTTCTAAGTTCTAGGGGACTAATGACCTCAGCAGTTGAGTCCCATAGTGCTCAGAGCCATTTGAACCATTTTTTCCTTTCAAGGCTTGAGTTTAACCGGAAAATGGTTCAAACGGTTCTGAGCGCTATGGGACTTAACTGCTGTGGTCATCAGTCCTCTAGAAGTTAGAACTACTTAAACCTAACTAACCTAAGGACATCACACACATTCATGCCCGAAGCAGGATTCGAACCTGCGCGGTTCCAGACTGTAGCGCTTAGAACCGCTGGGCCACACCGGCCGGCTTAACGGGGAACACAAGCTATTTTGATACAGTATTCCTGTTCAGTGACACTCTTGTTAAGAACTTTGAGTGGTATCGTTCTGTCGCTCTCTACGCGAGAGTAGTTAATTGCACATGGGAGCGACTGTGCCTGTATGGCAAGCAGAAATAATTCAATAAAATAGTGTGCTCTGTAGCGTTAGATATCGTTTTTACGATCTGGAAAATTAAGCGCTGAATGCTTTGGCAGGGTCATCTTGCGCATGGCCTTGGAGATATTCATTTTGATCAATAAATGTATTGAAGTATTATTAAGGGTTTATGTCCACAAAACATCCACCACTTTCCATTCACACTGTTTGCTATGCTTAATCTGCAACGAGACAACTGTTGCAAAGGAATCTGGCAGTTTGATAATGAGAATTAAATACTACTCGTTACGGTGGACGACGCAGTCTGGCCAGAGCATATTGTCGCAGCGCATCACGGCGTGGCACCGGGAGACGTCACAACACACCTGCCCCGCGCCGTCTTTGTGGGCAGCCGCCGGTGCAATCCATCAGGCGACAATGGCGCGGCCAATCAGGGCGTCGCTTTGTGGGGCCGGGGCCACGCGCAGCGCCATTGTGTGCCCGGGACGTCAGTCTCGGCGGCCCCGCTTCCAGCTCCAGCTCCATGTGCAGCTCCAGGTCCTCCGCCTGCCCCTGCCAGCAGGCAACCACCCGCACGTCGTCAGGGAGAGTGCGGTGCCTCCCTCCCCGTGTGGCGCTCTTATGTTTTCGTGACGAGACGGTCGCTACGTCCGTGGGCCGGCCTCCGCGTCTCCGTGTCGTTTGCGCCCTTCGTGCAGGAAGGGCCTTAAGCCGTCGGCACACGGACCGTGCTGTCGAACGTTGACGTTGAGCGTGCCAAGTTCAACGTGCTGCTGAACGCTCAGTAACGATGCGACTTGTGCATACGGTACGTGTGCCCCAACGTGGTATACGCGATCGCAACGCTCTCCAGCGGCAGTTTGAGGGATGTTTCTAAAGTGCGCGTTATTTAGGACGGCGGCCGAGTTTAGGTTCGTTCTGCGCATCTGACATCACAAAACACAGCAGCCGTTGCCAGAGCTCGACTGCAGTGCAGAGCACGGACGAGTGTCTTCAGTTTCGAAACGTTCATTAATAAATAAAGTAATTGAACAAAAGCAATGTCTTGATAGCAGTCTTTCTTTTATAGAAAGTTTGGAAAAAGCATTCTTTCTACCAATTGCTTCATATTCTATTAATTAAGGGGCTCCGGAAAGGCTCAAAATCATGAAAAGTTCAATTTTTACTTTTCTGCGTTTTCTGAACCTGCAGACTATTACCTTTTAATAGATATATAATTTATTCAATTCCGAAGACTACAACTATTTTTAATTTTTTTTTGAAATGTGTTCTACATGGGCGTGACCCACGGTGGCGCTGTTAAACTACTGTCAAATGGTGTTATTATTAACGTCCGTGTTCATCAGGTACATTTTAGTGATGTGAGATAAAAGTATGTGTTGTGGCTAACCTGTGATGGTTCAATATATATCGCTGGTGTGATGGTCGATTGTTTCATGTTTATTTACTCTGTCGTTATCTCGAAAATATTCGTAATTAATTCTGTTTCTTGAGTCTCTGTTTTGTTGAAGTATAATAATGAGTGAAAGTAAAGTTATTAGAAATCCTCTGAAGGCTTTTAAGAAAAGGAGAAATGTTGGAAAGCCAAAGGTATGTGTTATTACTGTAAACAATAAAGACGATAACCAAGTGAGTGAACCTAACCTCTCAAGTACACCTGCCCATAGCAGTCAAAGTGGGAAAGAAAATACTTCACAGAAGAAGCTTGGTTCAATGAGTGAAAACTATGAATGTTTTATGGGCGAATCGGATGTGAATGAAATATTTGATATGTCGGTTCTCAAAGGAATTTTTTCAAACTGTGTAAGATGTATTCATTGTAGTGAAGTTGGTCTGGAACTCTCCATAATAAAGCACGTAGGACTTGCTAGTGAAATACAACTGAAATGTGATAAGTGTTCATACATGACCACCTTTTGGAACAGTGTTGCAGTAACTGCAACTGAAGAAAATGGTAGCAAAATCTACGAACACAACAACGAGCGATGCTTGCTTTAGACAAGGAACGTCTTCGGGCTGCAGACAGGGCTGTAAAGAATCTAGAAATACAAGCAAGAGTAAACAGGAGGAGGAACAAGAGGAAGCTGGAGGAGGAGTTTGCAGAGGATGAAGATAATCCATCCTATGGACCTGGAATGCACTAAAAAGTTAATCCAATCTTTGTCGCTCGATTCCCAAAACTTTTATTTTCTCATACTAATTACATGTTTTCTAAGGATCTTCCAAACATATTTGTTTCAAACTTTCAGTAAATGTTACACAGTACCTTCTGCATAATTTAACACAGCCTTTTCCCAAAAAACTGTATATTTTTGAATATATAAATAAAAAATTGCAAAAAAATGTTGTGAATTTTCATTACAATTGAAAAAAAGTTATCTTTAATAACTGAACTAAAATTTTGTAAAATCCCTGTGTTAAGTTGTAGCCCATATTCCAATAAATAATCTGTAAAAAGTTCAACTTCCTACCTCAAATACTTTGTGAGGAAAGATATAATTTATAAGCGTTATTTTAACATTGCAAGTATAGGGCGTTCCGGAGCCCCTTAAACCAAACAAGCAATAAGCCTCCTAATTCATAGCAAGGAAAGGTGTTTGTATCATTCTCACTAACCTCTTTTTCATAATAAAGAACAGCGGCAATTGTTTATTTCCTATTGTACTTCGACGAAACGTGAGTAATTCATTGTCATACCAACAGTGTTTGTCGGTATTTTGCGTGAAATTTTAAAGTCCTCCGGGAGATCTAATGACTGAGGAGCTGCGTTAGCGTAATGGTTAAAGTGTATGGCTGCTAAGCGAAAGGTTCTGAATTCAAACTTGGTTCGCTGCTTAATATTTTCTTTACTTAAAAACCATATCGAAGTGTCTTACTTCGTGAGTTTTATTTGTTTGAATGTAATTTTTTGAAATTTCTAGTGGCAACTAAAATCGACCATACGGAAAGTATACGCTATGGACTTTTACCTCTGGAAACTCTTCAAAATTTCGTTCAATGGTTTACTACATCTAATGCTGCACAATAACTGCGTTGAACATCGAAACAAAATTAAGTCAATGACTACCTGACAACCTCAGCTGCATCAACAGTAACTTTTCTTTCGAGAACAAGTTACTGTCTTCGTATATATACACTCCGGGAAATGGAAAAAAGAACACATTGACACCGGTGTGTCAGACCCACCATACTTGCTCCGGAGACTGCGAGAGGGCTGTACAAGCAATGATTACACGGACGGCACAGCGGACACACCAGGAACCGCGGTGTTGGCCGTCGAATGGCGCTAGCTGCGCAGCATTTGTGCACCGCCGCCGTCAGTGTCAGCCAGTTTGCCGTGGCATACGGAGCTCCATCGCAGTCTTTAACACTGGTAGCATGCCGCGACAGCGTGGACGTGAACCGTATGTGCAGTTGACGGACTTTGAGCGAGGGCGTATAGTGGGCATGCGGGAGGCCGGGTGGACGTACCGCCGAATTGCTCAACACGTGGAGCGTGAGGTCTCCACAGTACATCGATGTTGTCGCCAGTGGTCGGCGGAAGGTGCACGTGCCCGTCGACCTGGGACCGGACCGCAGCGACGCACGGATGCACGCCAAGACCGTAGGATCCTACGCAGTGCCGTAGGGGACCGCACCGCCACTTCCCAGCAAATTAGGGACAGTGTTGCTCCTGGGGTATCGGCGAGGACCATTCGCAACCGTCTCCATGAAGCTGGGCTACGGTCCCGCACACCGTTAGGCCGTCTTCCCCTCACGCCCCAACATCGTGCAGCCCGCCTCCAGTGGTGTCGTGACAGGCGTGAATGGAGGGACGAATGGAGACGTGTCGTCTTCAGCGATGAGAGTCGCTTCTGCCTTGGTGCCAGTGATGGTCGTATGCGTGTTTGGCGCCGTGCAGGTGAGCGCCACAATCAGGACTGCATACGACCGAGGCACACAGGGCCAACACCCGGCATCATGGTGTGGGGAGCGATCTCCTACACTGGCCGTACGCCACTGGTGATCGTCGAGGGGACACTGAATAGTGTACGGTACATCCAAACCGTCATCGAACCCATCGTTCTACCATTCCTAGACCGGCAAGGGAACTTGCTGTTCCAACAGGACAATGCACGTCCGCATGTATCCCGTGCCACCCAACGTGCTCTAGAAGGTGTAAGTCAACTACCCTGGCCAGCAAGATCTCCGGATCTGTCCCCCATTGAGCATGTTTGGGACTGGATGAAGCGTCGTCTCACGCGGTCTGCACGTCCAGCACGAACGCTGGTCCAACTGAGGCGCCAGGTGGAAATGGCATGGCAAGCCGTTCCACAGGACTACATCCAGCATCTCTACGATCGTCTCCATGCGAGAATAGCAGCCTGCATTGCTGCGAAAGGTGGATATACACTGTACTAGTGCCGACATTGTGCATGCTCCGTTGCCTGTGTCTATGTGCCTGTGGTTCTGTCAGTGTGATCATGTGATGTATCTGACCCCAGGAATGTGTCAATAAAGTTTCCCCTTCCTGGGACAATGAATTCACGGTGTTCTTATTTCAATTTCCAGGAGTGTAGTTAAAGGCTACCCAGCCATTGACCTTCGTCTGTGCGAATGCGCACAGGTTGCCCAAACTCTTACGGGAATCGCCAAAGCGTGCGCGAGCAATGAGTGGGTGCAATACATATGCAGAATTGTGGGCAGTTGGGAATGTAAGTCTCAAGGGAAGCGTGCAAAGGATAAGTCCCTGCAGTCGCGCTATTCATCCGTGTCCTCGGTGGCTCAGATGGATAGAGCGTCTGCCATGTCGAGTCCCGGTTGGGGCACACATTTTCAGCTGTCCACATCGAGGTATATCAACAACACCTGTTGGCAGCTGAGGTTGTCAGTTAGTCATCATTTATTCCAGGGAAAAGCTGCACGGTCATCAACAGTAACTGTTCTTTCGAGAACAATTTACTGTCTTCGTATATCAAATTAAGTCATTTATAGGGGGAAGGTATCAGTCAAGAAGATGTGTAAAAATCAAATTTTTGGGCCAAATAGTTTTTGTGAAATCAAATGGTAAAGTGTGTCAAAGCAGTCGAAACACCATGTGTCTGCACAGGCGAGCAATGCAATGACGACAAAATCGCGCACAGCGCGGAATGCGGGGAGCACGTCTCTGTAGCAGCGAAAGGGTTAATGCGGCCGTGGCTGCTTTACTTCATAAACTGCGCGCTCTCCCCTAAACGTAAGCTTGCGAAGTATACTATGGCGCTGCTTCTCTTGGCGCGTACAACTGGCAACGCAGCAATCTCCCGCGTCTGGGCGGGCATGCGCGAACCGCCAAGATAAAAGAACTGAACTATAGTTTGTAAATCACACTATTTTCTAAACGGGCGCACGTAAAATTCCCACGTTAGCTCTATTAAAACGCACATTTCCTCCATCGTCCACGAAAAGGGAAGTACCATGTCCAATCAATAAGGACACAGGCTTATAAAAGTTCCATAACAAACAGTGCAGTACAAATTTGGAATACTTCTCCGCATAAGATAAACATTATTTCATCATTCCCACATTTTAGTAAAACCCCAAGGTCAGTCTTACTTGATCACTGTTCCTACCCAGTAGCAGAATCTTTGCAACATGTGAATTACGAAGCGTGAAAGAAAAAGGAGCAAAATGTCTTTATACAAGTAGCGCAAGCTGGTCTGTAGATTAAGCCAATCGAACAAAGTCACCCCTCAAAAAAAAAAAAAAAAAAAGGTGAACTTATATTTACATAACATCAGATATTATAGCATATACTTACATTAAACTAATAATAAAGTATCAGAAGCTAATAAAAACGCGAATGTTCGGAAAAAATATTGGAAATGTTAAGACGCGAACCACCGCCTCAACAGAAACTCATTACTGGACAGAGACGCTACTCATTACGCTTTTTTTACGTAGTTCGTTGCGTTTGGTCTGGGCGGACGTCACAAGACATCCGTTCAAGTTGATCGTTGACTCCTTGACTCAGTTTTTTTTTTCATTTTTTTTTTTTTTTTTAATTGCAGAGAGCACGCAGCGCTCTAACCGAACACGCTGAGCTACCGTGCCGGCGACGCTAATCCAACAACATACTCCTTGTTCTTAATCATATTGTCTTACCGCTAGCTAAAAACGTTAATCGTAGATATGTTAATAATTGAAATTTAATTATAACAAATTGTACCAAGAAAAATGCATTTTCGGTGGATCTTCAGTGTGTCGCTGCCTTCAAATAGCCTACTCTTATAATACGCAAGTTACAACAATTCTTTTGCCACGAATATGATGTTTCTCATGATTTTATTGGAACGAATCACACAACTAACAACGGATTTTCCAGTTATTCTCAATTTGCTGGTGCTCAGAAGCGGCATATATACATATAGGCTTGAAATGAATGCCAATATGGCGCCTCACAATTCTATACTGAAGGGAGTCGGCGTGCGTGTGACGTAGGTGGCGTTGTGCCATCTCATTGGTCAACGCTCAGACGCACGCTCAGAATATCTGGCATGCCAGATATTGCTCTGCACGTTCGGAAAGATTCCCGAACGTGCTATTCCACGCTATGACGTCAGAAAATCGGCACGCTCAACGTCCGGATGCACGGTCCGTGTGCCGACGGCTTTACTATGGATGTGGCCAGTAGATGCGTAATCGGCAGGAAAGGCGTGGGAGATTAGTAGTGGTGGGGGTTGCGGATAGGCGCTGTAGGGGAAATACCGAGTGCTGGAGGAGAAGTGCTGCTCTAATCTGAAACCTATGCTCGTATTTTTTGTAAATATTAAGTGGAGCCTCTCTATGTCCACGCTTGCATGGTGACCATCCGAAAAGATCTGCTGTCACGTGTGCTTTGTTTAGTATCCAAAAAATTCCACTGAAACTGCAAAGGAAGCAGCTATTTGTTTCCTCCTGGCTTATTAACCATTGGTAACTTACAGAGAGAAGCGTCATGAGTTGTGAATTTTGTGTACAAGCTGTTGTCGCCATGTTAAAATTTGCTTGTTTTGCCAAAACAAAATTTACATAAAGTCACCTCAAGAACATGTTGCGCAGATGTAATCGTGAGAGAAATCTAAAACCGTGGTTTATTAATTGAGGGCCGGCCGGTGTCGTGGACAGTTGTAACTTAAAAGATTTCTCATTAAAAAGGGGATTACCTTTCAAGTTGGCCGGCCGGAGTGGCCGAGCGATTCTAGGCGCTTCAGTCTGGAAGCGCGCGAACGCTACGGTCGCAGGTTCGATTCCTGCCTCGGGCATGGATGTGTGTGACGTCCTTGGGTTAGGACAATAACGTGATAACAATGGTAAACACGGATCTTTTCAGAAGGACTACATCATGACAGGGTCATAGGATTATCGACTGTCTCTGACCAATAACCGAACGATTTCGTTGTGCGAGGACAGATTACTGGAAGCTCGATTGAGATCTCGAATCGCTACGAGTTGACACAGAAGCTACATACAACAGACATTTGCACTGTGTACAGCCAGAGTCAGCTGGGACACTTTGGTGTTCAAAAAATGAGTCTCGCCTCTGTTACAAATCGTAGCCAATGCGCCCAAGACGACTCAGAAGACGTGTTCTTTCATTTCATTATAAGGTTTATAATTTAAACAGCCACGAGCCACTGATATGGCTCTGAAGAGCTTATTTAATGCTCAACACGCTATGTGCGAAGCTGATGGTGGGAGGGCGGGGGGAGGGGGCCTGGTCTTCAGGAGCGCCTCCCGTACATTGTGGATTGGAGCAAGTCCTGGCTAACGTCTGTGGAATCGATTCACTTTAGCAGTTTTGGTGTAGCAACGAGATCTCAGAAAGACACCACTCACTAGAAACTGCTTTAACACAATCTATTCCACGTTTTCTGGTAGAACACATGCTCGTCTTTCACGAAATGTGACCCATCTGCACATAAGTAATAAGTACATAACGAGGCCGCAACAGGAAAGAAAGGAAATCTGTACTATCGACCTGAGGATGGACTTGTAAGAAATCCGAAACAGACAAATTTAAATCAACGTCTTTAAAACCATAGCTGTGGCTGGTTACTGTTTAAATTAGCCCACCTGTTTAGCCGTGCGGTCTAACGCAATACTTTCCGGGCTGGATGGTATGCCGGTCACCGGCACGAATCTGCCCGGCGGATTAGTGTCGAGGTTCGGTGTGCCGGCCAGCCTGTGGATGGTTTATAAGGCGGTTTTGAATCTGCCTCGGCGAATGCGGACTGGTTCCCCTTATTCCACCTCAGTTACAGTATGTCGGCAATTGCTGCGCAAACACTTTCTCCACGTACGCGTACGCCATAATTACTCTACCACGCAAACATTGGGGTTACACTCGGCTGATGTGAGACGTTCCCGGGGGGTCCACAGGGGGCCGAATCGCACAATAACCTTGGGTTCGGTGTGGGGCGGCGGTGGGGTGAGTGGACTGCTGTAGCCTCTTGTGGGGTGGTATACCACTGCGGGCTACGGCTGGTACGAAGGCTCTCCGTCGTTTCTAGGTCCTCAGTTCCATACAATACAATAGTGGTTAAATTATAAGTGTCTCATAAGTGTCTACCTTCGTAGTCAGCGATCTTCATGAACTGATACAGCAAATATCCAGGCATGGAAAGAAATTCCGCTAGATGACGTTCGGAAGCTGTCTGCTTCTGTGCCACAACCATAGGAGTACGTTAGACCTCATGGGATGAGAATCATAACTGATGCTGATGTAAACGTGGAGAGCCTGGAAAAAATCAACCAACCACTTGAAAATAAATGTTTACTAGAAACCTTGACATAAGTTTCGACAGTTTCAAAATTGGATACTACGGGGTCTTTGTAGTTCATAAGTATGACGCAATATTGTACAGACACCGTAATGCCGTATTTATCCGCCGACACCGGGCAAACGACTTCCAAATAAAATGTCTCCCCTTTACGGGAATATACATAATGAATGTATGAGTGCAGATTGTAGACAAGTGGTTGGCGACGTATGGAAGTTTGAGTTTGGCCGTGATCCACGCACGGATAGCCTTATAGCAAGGCGACCACTCCTGATAAGCGGGAAATCTGGATTCGAGTCCCGGTCCGACACAACACGGACCGTGCATCCGAACGTTGAGCGTTGAGCGTGCCGATTTTCTGACGTCATAGCGTGGAATAGCACGTCCGGGAGTCTTTCCCAACATTTGCCCGTGGCCTATTGATATAAGTGTCTTATGCCATTACACTTGGTGTTTGATCCGCACGCCGGTAGTGTTATGGCGCTGTAATCCTAAGTCATGGTTTGTGACTATTTGTGTTCGTTTGCCCGGTGTCGACGGATAAATACGGCATTACGGTGTCTGTGTTCGTAAGATGTATGTCTCATATCACAAGAGCCGTTTGACTTTATCCGATATACGTAATCAGGATGTGATATAACAAGGAGCATTACACTTTCCAAAGTAGACAATAAAGTCCACTACACTTTCCGAAGCAGATAATTTTAGAATTATAGAAACCTATATCAAGGGTTCCAATAAAACTTTACTTTTTTTTCAGCCTCTCTAGGTTTACTGTAATACTGCTGTGGAAGCTACAGCCAAGCTTAAGAATTGTGACAGATATTGTTCGTGGACACGAATGTTTACTCATTCATATCTGTCCTGTACTGAACGTCTCCAGAAAGATTGATAAGTATTGGACTGATGCTTCAAGGTGTAACACTTCCGTAACAAAAAACCAGAGATGAGTACTGCGGAAATTAGTGAATTATATTGTTATAGCGATGGAACTTGCTTTCCTTCACTGCTCCTGATGTAGCTATGAACATGGACACCGGAGGCTAACAGAAAAGTATTGAACTGCGGTTGTCTCGATAGTGCCTATGTATCTGGATGAGGCCGGCGATCGTCGGCCTGTTCATCTGACAAGCATCAAGAACGGCCCGAAATTTGGAGCACGGGAAACGTACTTCTGTGGCCGTCGGCGTCTCATGTTCCATGGTGGGCGACAAACTATAGAAGAGAAGAGTGAGAGTACTGTAGAAAATGTAATGAGGGAAGGAAGGAAATGTTTTACGCTTTATACACTTGGAGTTAGAGACTGAAAGCTACCTCAGAGGCACGTGGATGGAGAATGGGAAGGTATCTACGTTTGTACTGTGCAAGACACCTAAGGTGGGTGATGTGCCATTGCTGGATTGTCGGTACACGGTGAATAAGATCGAATTTCTGCAATTTTGTTATTATGGGCATTACGCGAGATGCAAGAGGAAGTAATGTATTGGTAGACCCACACAGGAATACTGGAAGTAAGACTCTCTACGATGCACAGGTCTCTCTCAATGTCACTCTCACACTCTCCCTCTTTCGTTAGTCTTACTTGTTAATCTTTCCAGACTAACATACAGCCTTTTGTAAACGGGGTCTTCAGTGGGAGAAGTACACTTCCCTGATGGGTGGTTCCTTTGAAGAATCTGATCTCTCGTTTTCCCATACCTATATTCGCGTGATCATTCCACCTTAAACCGGTCCCGACACATATTCTAAGACAGATCGAAAGGCGTCTACTGTTAGACACCTTTCATGTCGCGTATTCGTGTGCACTTGTCTGCCTTAAAGAGTCTGTAGTCTCTTACCCGTCTGCTGGAGTAGTACATCTCCGCCTGGAAACTGAGAATTATGTCTTAAGAAGTCGTGCGAGATCTGACGGGCCTTAACCAAAGGGAAACATGACGCCAACTATTGGATCGCGAGGCCTCTTCAACGATAGGGAGACAGCCTCTTGCTTTCTAACTGCTGCCGCGATGTCAAGTAATATTTTGGCCATTAATGCTAATATGCCTGTTGTAGCTGAATGGTAATATACCGTGGAATTGGATTTTTATACAAAATATGATCTCCTGTGCTCAAGTATTGAGCATTAAACTATCTGTGAGCAAAATTTGTAATTTTTACGCCCTTATTTTTATTCCACCTGGTTTATGTTCAAATCAACTTACTGCGTGATCCTTACCTTCACAGCCGTTCACTCAAGAACTACGTTACTGGAATGTACACAATCACTTTACAGACACTGAGGGGATAAGCAGCCATAGGAAGGGATGATAATGTTATTAAATAGAGTGTTCAGCTATATAGGTAAAGTTTTGATGCTGTTCAAGTTGGAAATACGAGGCAGGAAAAACGGAGACACCGAGATGATTTATGCTATCATACGTGCCAAGTTTTTTTCTGTAATTATTAGGAATTGTAGGATATAGAGAGCAAAATTACTTACAGAGCACGAATTGTATTCATAAGATGTATTTGTTACGCGTGTATAGTTAAGAGCTATACGAGATTCTTCGCAAGGATCATAGATCCAGTTTTGTCTTGATTAACTCATGTTAAATTCCCTTCAATTATTCCGTCGCGCTTTAGGAAAGTTCTTGCCACTTCTAAACTCTAGAAAACGTTAGTCATATTGCATTTATTCACACATGGACCACATTTTATATAAAGGGATAACATTTCGGAGCATAAAACCCGGTGCCGCGTCTCTTATGAACTCAAGGGCTAAAGTAGAGAGTAGTCTCTGGCTTTCAAGTTGACAGATGTTACTGATTGCAATGATTGGTATATCTCGTGTGTCGGTTTTTGTACAAGTGCCTTCAAGTCTTCCCACATTTGATAACAAGTTATAATTTCGTGATATCCAAGTACAAATGAGTTGTCTGTTTAAAACCTTATCTTTCTTTCTTTCTTTCTCAGGCCTTTGTCCCGCTCCAACGCGGGGTCGGCTTTTTTATTACGGATTTGGCAGTGTTGATAGCAGAGGGTGGCCGGATGCCCTTCCTGCCGCCACCCCGAACCCCTACCCCCGTCCCCCCCCTCCCCCCCTGGTACGGAAATAGTGTACCCTAGCTGTCTGCGTCTTTTGCAAGTCATGAAATAGTGCGAACGTTTTCAAATGTCTGTGCGTCTTGTAACTGAGGCGGAACTTGGGGACCAGCCCGGTATTCACCTAGCGGTATGTGGAAAACCGCCTAAAAGCACATCCAGGCCGGCCAGTAGACCGGCCCTCGTCGTTAATCTGCCAGGCGGGTTCGATCCGGGGCCGGCGCGCCTACCCGAGTACAGGAAGCAGCGCATTAGCGCTCTCGGTTACCCTGGGTAATGTCTGTTTAAAACCTTATATAGCTAGGTAATTCTCTGCCAGAACAATTGCACATTGTCGAGGTGCAACAGATGTTTCTTTCGCTGCGCCCGTCTTTTTTCTGTCTGCCACTATGGTTTCAGTCCATTCTAATTCTCGTTCCGAAATTCCATAAACAAACATTTTGTTTAAAAGACGACTGTGTGGAACTATCTTTATGGCTTCTTGGCAGTAAAAAACTCTGCATCAACCAGGCCCCCCTATCTACAGCTTAGTGCAAATGTGTGTGAAATCTTATGGGACTTAACTGCCAAGGTCATCAGTCCCTAAGCTTACACACCTAACCTAAATTATCCTAAGGACAAACACACACACCCATGCCCGAGGGAGTACTCGAACCTCCGCCGGGACCAGCCGCACAGTCTATGACTGCAGCGCTCGGCTAATCCCGCGCGGCTATCTACAGTATAAATGTCATATGGTTGTGTTGGCTGGGACAGGCGACGGGGTGAGTTCACCCATCTTTAAGAAAGGGTGTTTTCTCTCCGCGCACAATGACTCCTTGCGTTTAGGTGAGAGTTGAGTCGTATGAGTTTTTGAGAGCGAAAGTGAGTGTAATGTGTGCATGTATAGCGTAATGTTATGTTTGTGTTATATGATGATGAGAGAAGGGAAAGCGTGAAACGTGGTGCCAGGACATAGCCTACTCCGCCCGAAGAGAACCCAGGGGTGCGCCGAGCTTAACGTCGCCATCCGACGAGTGGATCACCATCAACAGGGTTACATGCCCTCACTTCATGAGAAACTGCGGGGAGGTTTGGTGTGTAAGGCAGGAGATCGGCACAAGGACTGGCCACCATCTCTCCTCCCATCGTCGGACAAATACTGGCAGCGAAAAAAATTTCATTCTCTTTCGGCTAACCTCGAGTCGCGCGCATTGGACAGGCATGCGCTAGTGAACGCGGCTGTGGAGGCGGGACTACAGTCTTAAGACTTTCGTAAACGATCGAGCAAACTGGGTGTAACTCGATGAATGCTTGTGGAAACCAAGTTTGATTCCCGAAAAGTTGTACTACGTCCATAAAATAGCGCTGTTGTCTACTTTCCCCTGAAATGATCAAGGGAAACCTTAAATGAAGACTGTCTGACTTAGATTTGAGCTTTGCTTTCTATGGAGCAGGCAAAACTAGCTGTCCTAACACCCTTTCCCCTCACCCCATTTTGTCTGCCGAACTCCTCTTCCGTCTGGACCCGCGCGACCGCTACGGTCGCAGGTTCGAATCCTGCCTTGGGCATGGATGTGTGTGATGTCCGTAGGTTAGTTAGGTTTAAGTAGTTCTAAGTTCTAGGGGACTGATGACCTCAGATGTTAATTTCCATAGTGCTCAGAGCCATTTGAACCATTTTTTTTTAACTCCTCTTCCCCAGTCTCTTTGTGCGTCTCCTCCTCTTTCTCCTCCTCCTCCTCCTCCTCCTTATATCTGTGCATCACGTCTTCCCCCCCCCCCCCCCCTCTCTGTCCACTCCTCATCTCCCTTGCTACACTCATTTCGTGCTCACTCCAACTATGTCCTCTTACCATCTTTCCGACGTACAGCCTTGTTTATTGTCACTGCCAGCAAAACCTTGATTGGGAACTGAAATGGCTTAAAATTAATGGGTAAACCCGCTGGGATCATTAGTGTATAGGATATGAGAGACACCTCTCCAGTTATTGGATCTGTGAGAATGGTAGCTTCAATGACAGTACTTGAAACGTCCCCTTTGAACAATTATACATGACTGTGCTTAAACTGACACACAATATTTTTAGCGCAACGCAATCTGACTTTCAATAATCCCTACAAAAGAATGGCCCTGACTAACATTAACCTATACCTTTCACAAATCACTTACCTCACAAAAATCTTCGTTACTCGAACTACTGCAATACAGCGAGCGCCACTACTGCCAGCTAAATAGAAGATTCAAACTACGGAAGGCACTAACTACTGATAGGCATAGTTAGCACATGAAAGATTTTAATAGAGAACAAACAATGTATTTACCTTAATAGTGTTGAAAAATCATAATTTACATAGCAGTTCATGACATCCAGTCTTACAAATTTCAAAACTCCGCCATTTCTCTCCCCACATCCACCACTGCTGGCGGCTCACCTCCAACTGCCCAACGCTATGGGCTGTTCACATCCAGCTGCCCAACACTACAATGCCAGACAACAATGCAAACTGTCCACAGACTGCACACAGCTCAGCCAGTGATTTTCATACAGAGCGCTACGTAACGTTGCCAATAAGAAAACATAAACAGCCTACTTACATAGCCCCCATGCTCCCCACAAAAAATTTTACAAATTGTTTTGGGCAGTGGCCAATAATGATTTGATAAAATTTTTCGTAATTACAATAACAAAGATATCAAATGCACACACTTATTGATACAATGTTGGTCAAAAGCTAATATTTTCTCACAGTCCATAAAGACAGTCCTGATCATTCATCACAGTAAAATTGCAGTGTTTTTCTCAAAGGCTGAGCAGTAAAAGAAAATGCACATGGAAGTATTGGATTTCCATGCCGTCTTGAAGAAGTAGTGTTGTCCTTCCAACAGAATGACAGTGCTGACTCTTGACATGCAGACAGGTAATGGTCCACAACAGAGCAAACCCACAGCAGTGTCAGTCGAAGTTTTGAAGAATATTGGTAGGTAGGTCATCACAGAGCAGACCCACTGTAGTCCTGGTAGAGATTGTGGTATTGGTGGGCCACCAGAGGTGCAGACCCACTGCAGTCCTTGTAGAAATAATGGTATTGGTGGGTCATCAAAGATGCAGACCCACTGTAGTCCTTGTAGAGATGGCCAGCAGTCATCTGTTGTGACTGTGCAGGTGCACAATCACCATCGAGGAGTCTTGTGGGCAATATAGCAAGTCCATGAACCACCATTTGTGCACTCACAAAAAAAATTTTTTGAAATGTCCTTAGAACCAGCAATGCTTTTATCCAGTCCCTTGCAGAATTATTAACATATGTCCAAACCTTAACTGTCCCTACTTCTCACATATTGTCCAACACTATGACCAACAGAAACGTGTGCAGTGAAATGTAACTTACAAGTTACTTAATTTGATGAACTGGTGCCAATTACAATTTTATAACATAAGAATACAATAACAAAAGTACAAAATACATTATTAAAGAACATAACAATACAGATAACATTTGTAGTAATACAGGCTTTACAAAGGAATAGAAATAGACATATACATCAGTGTTACAGGAATTATGGCATAAGTAAATAAATAAAACAATGAGAGTAGTTCTTGAAACATTAATTTCACATATGATCACTAAAACAAAACAGAATAAATAATGTCTAAACATCTTTACGAAGAAAATAACATAGTATTTCAAAAATTCTACAACATAAATCTTATTAGCTAAACACATAAAGACAGGAAAAACACAAATATACAAGAGTACACAAACACATAGCAGAGTAACACAGGGGAAAGGACAGGGTTTGTTTTCAGTGTAACATTTGGTACTGCAGTATTTTGCAAACAAAACCTTTTTTTTCTTGGAGATCTCCCTTCAGTCATCATTATTCCCAAAAAGTTCTATCTATACCTGCTTTCTGTACATTTTTCGTATAATCTTATATAGTCTACCCCCTCTTAAGCTAACTTAAATCTACTGAGCTCAGATGCTAAACTAAGGGACGGGGCAATGCAGCAGCATAAAACAATTAATACAAACAGCAATGAAAACCTCAGTCTATGTGATTGCCGTAAGCTTAGTGACAACAGTGCATCCCAATTTAAGTTAAACAATATAGCACTGAAGATGGTCACTCAGTGACAGAAAATCGATTTTGCAATAGTAAAAAATATACGACCAATGCTGTCTCTTTTTTCAAGACTCTGCTGTGGGTTTGCTCTGTGGTGGACCATTACCTGTCTGCATGTCAAGAGTCAGCACTATCTTTCCGTTGGAAGGACAACACTACTTCTTCAAGACTGCATGGAAATCCACTACTTCCGTGTGCATTTTCTTTTACTGCTCAGACTTTGAGAAAAACACTGCAATTTTACTGTGATGAACGATCAGGACTGTCTTTATGGACTGTGCGAAAATTTTAGCTTTTGACCAACATTGTCTCGATAAGTGTGTGTATTTCATTTCTTTGTTATTGTAATTATGAAAAACTTTTTCAAATCTGTATTGGCCACTGCCCAAAACAATTTGTAAAATTTTTTGTGGGGAGCATAGGGGCTATGTAAGTAGGCTGTTTAGGTTTTCTTATTGGTAACGCCACGTAGCGCTCTGTATGAAAATCACTGGCTGTGCTGTGTGCAGTCTGTGGCTAGTTTGCATTGTTGTCTGCCATTGTAGTGTTGGGCAGCTGAATGTTAACAGCGCGTAGCGTGGCGCAGTTGGAGGTGAGCCGCCAGCAGTGGTGGATGTGGGGAGAGAAATGGCGGAGTTTTGAAATTTGTAAGACTGGATGTCATGAACTGCTATATATATTATGACTATTAAGGTAAATACATTGTTTTGATCTGTGATTGGGTAGGATTACAAAGTTTCGAACTATTTAAGTTGCGTAGTAGTATTTTAATCATAATCCGATAAGCCATAAATACAACTTTCCTGCTTTCAGTGAAACCAATGGCGAGAAAGAAAACAAAACAGTACATTGCCGTGCATAAAATTTTCGTTAACCTTTTTGTCTAATAATTTACAAGCCCTCCTATCTTACTTGAAACTAACTGAGAAACAAGTCGAAACTGCACATTTTGACAGCACAGCTGTGGGTTTCGAAACGTAACCTGTTCATTGTCGTTTAAAAAAAAAACATATAACCTATCTCTGTCTGAACGTTTGTTAGGGTATTATGTAAAAAATTGAAATAAAATCGATCAAGAGCTTCTCAAGATATTTGGTAACAACATTTACTGTTTATACATTACGTACATTGTTTATATATTAGATATATTAAAATATGTAGCCAGTGTCCGTTCTAATGTTCACTATTGTGTAAAAATTTGAAGCAGTCAAGTACTTCTCGAGATTTTTGATAACGCTGAACAAAGATTTGTCTGTATATAGTATTGTTGATTGCCTCATCATGAGGATTGTGATTGACAACTGAACATAAAAAAAATAGTTTTATGCTCCAAACATACTCGATGAAAATATACCTTCATCTCTGGTGGTACATCTTTGTGTAAAGTAAGGAAACACTGTAACACCTTATGTACAGTGAAGAACACATTCAACGAAGATTGGTATGCAGCATGTATTTGGTTCTGATTTAGCAGTGATTTTTTTCTAACAACGAAAAAAGAAGGAAAAAAAAACGTTATACCCGTTTCTCACTTTGGCCTACTGCTGTGGAGAAGCGTTTGTGCTATGCGCTACCACCAAGAATGGTGTGAACCATCGAAATTTTTAATGGTACAATAAAGACGTAAGTGTCACAGAAAACGGTCACATTTATAATATAAGTATAAACAGAGCTGCGGCCGGTTAGAGATAATTTAGAGTCAGCCGTAATCCCGTCTGAATAAAATGTATTATAGGCAAGCGGATACGGCTGATGTGTGTTGCACCGTTTCCACGGTGACACGATGATCCTTTAATCCCAGCATCCGCGGGGTACACTGTCGCAGTGCATTAAAACGTCGCATACCCCCACTCCCCTCCACAAGCCTTTGTCAGGTCGGTGCGAGAGGGTAGAAAGTGATGAGTAAGGGTCAAACACAACACAGCCAGCGAGGCACGCTTTTGTATCACAAAACACGAGGCTGGCGTGCTTCATTCGGAGCATTTTTCAACGTTTGTGTGCCGATGGAATTACTCTGACATGATCGTTTGCAGCGCGCCGGCGGGCATTCCGACTTTAAATGGTCTATTTGGCGAGGCGGGCCGCCCGGCGACCGTACAATACAGCGACGTCAGCACCCACAGCCGCAGTGGACCGCTGCGCCAAGGTCATAGCGGGCGCAGTTTGCTGCACCGTTGTCCACCCAGGCGGACGCGTTTTGTTGTTTTAGGCCGTGTTTCTGGCTGCTGCATCAGGAGCACAGGGATTTCAGTGCTGAACTGTGGGGCTACGTACCTGGTAAGCATATTGAATAGGATTAAAGTGCTTAGGAGCGCATGCGTACACGAACAACAGCACAACAATCACCTCGACGAGAAGTACAAAAAGGAAACAAAAGGGAAGAAGCTACTCAGAAAATACAAACTCGGGTAGAGATGATGATGATGATGACGATGATGATGTTGATGATGATGATATGATTATGATTCAGAATGGGTTACTGACCTGGATTAGTATGATTATTGCTCTAATCCGTTTAATTTCAATTTGCACATACAACGCAAGCGTCTCAGAGGCCAAGAAAACACCAGGTCAGTACTTAATGGTCAAATTAAAGCACTGTGAATGCGTATTACGATTTATTACGTCAGCGAACGCTTAGATATATAAAACATATTCGCTTCACAAGTTTTTGTTAATACTTGACATCGGCGAATGTGCATAATACACAAAAAGCTTCGTGCAGACAAACACATATAGTTACGTATTTTGAATATCATAGTCATTTAACATTTCAATGAATGTACGTGTCGTCACATGATAAGTCTTTCACCATGTCACAATATGTTTCATCAGCGAATTCTTAAATGACTTTATGATGTGGCCGAGCTGTTCTAGGCGCTTCAGTCCGGAAACGCGCGACTGCTACGGTCGCAGGTTCGAATCCTGCCTCGGCATGGATGTGTCTGATGTCCTTAGGTTAGTTAGGTTTAAGTAGTTCTAAGCTCTAGGGGACTCATGACCTCAGATGTTAAATCCCATAGTGCTCAGAGCCATTTCAACCATTTGAACTTTATGATGTTCGAAGTGCCTAACTACACTACTGGCCATTAAAATTGCTACACTAAGAAGAAATGCAGATGATAAACAGGTATTCATTGGACAAATATATTGTACTAGAACTGCCTTGTGATTGCATTTTCACGCAATCTGGGTGCATAGACCCTGAGAAATCAGTACCCAGAACAACCACCTCTTGCCGTAATAACTGCCTTGATACGCCTGGGCATTGAGTCAAAGCATCGATGGCGTGTACAGGTACAGCTGCCCATGCAGCTTCAACACGGTACCACAGTTCATCAAGAGTAGTGACTGGCGTATTGTAACGAGACAGTTGCTCGGCCACCATTCATCAGACGTTTTCAATTGGTGAGAGATCTGGAGAATGCGCTGGACAGGGCAGCAGTCGAACATTTTCTGTAGCCAGAAAGGCCCATACAGTACCTGCAACATGCGGTCGTGCATTATCCTGCTGAAATGTAGGGTTTCGTAGGGATCGAATGAAGGGTAGAGCCAAGGGTTGTAACACATCTGAAATATAACGTCCACTGCTCAAACTGCCGTCAATGCGAACAAGAGGACCGAGACGTGTAACCAATGGCACCCCATACCATCACGCCGGGTGATACGCCAGTATGGCGATGATGAATACACGCTTCAAATGTGCGTTCACCGCGATGTCGCCGAACTCGGATGCGACCATCAAGATGCTGAAAATAGAATCTGGATTCATCCGAAAAAATGACGTTTTCCCATTCGTGCACCCAGGTTCGTCGTTGAGTACACCATCGCAGCCGCTCCTGTCTGTGATGCAGCGTCAAGGGTAACCGCAGCCATGGTCTCCGAGCTGATAGTCCATGATGCTGCAAATGTCGTCGAACTGTTCGTGCAGATGGTTGTTGTCTTTCAAATGTCCGCATCTGTTGACTCAGGGATCGAGACGTGGGTGCACGATCCGTTACAGCCATCCGGATAAGATGCCTGTCATCCCGACTGCTAGTGATGCGATGCCGTTGGGATCCAGCAAGGCGTTACGTATTACCCTCCTGAACCCACCGATTCCATATTCTGCTAACAGTCATTGGATCTCGACCAACGCGAGCAGCAATGTCGCGATACGATAAACCGCAATCGCGATAGGTTACAATCCGAACTTTATCAAAGTCGGAAACGTGATGGTACGCATTTCTCCTCCTTGCACGTGGCATCACAACAACGTTTCAGCAGAAACGCCGGTGAACTGCTGTTTGTGTATGAAAAATCGGTTGAAAACTTTCCTCACGTCAGCACGTTGTAAATGTCGCCTCCGGCGCCAACCTTGTGTGAATGCTCTGAAAAGCCAATCATTTGCATATTACAGCATCTTCTTTCTGTCGGTTAAATTTCGCGTCTGTAGCACGTCATCTTCGTGGTGTAGCAATTTTAATGGCCAATAGTGTATATTTGTTTGTGTGTACGAAGCTTTTTGTGTATCATGCACATTCGTCGATGTCATCTATTTGCTCAAACCGATAATATAAATATTTTTACATATCTAAGAGATCGTTGACGTAATAAATTATTATACAAACATTAAAAAGATATTTGGAGATATGTTCCGCCTTTCCAACTAAATGAAAGACGGTTTGGGTTCTTTTCCATACGCCTTTCCCTTTTATTTACGAAGAATCTTCAGTGGCCTGTAATACATGTTTGTTTATATACTCTACGTGGTCGAAAGTATCCGGGCACCCTCAAAAACACACGTTTTTCATTTTAAGTGCATTGTGCTGCCATCTATAGCCAAGTACTCCGTATCAGTGACCTCAGGAGTCACCAGACATCGTGAGAGAGCAGAATGGTCAAGTGATTGGGTGCCACTTGTGTCATACGTCTGTACGCGAGATTTCCACACTCCTTAACATTCCTAGGCCCACCGTTTCCGATGTAATAGTGATGTGGAAGCGTGAAGGGACACGTACAGCACAAAAGCGTACAGCCCAACCTTGTCTGTTGACTGACAGAAACTGCCCACAGTTGAAGAGGGTCGTATTGTGTAATAGGCAGACATCTATCCATACCATCAGACAAGAATACCAAACTGCATCAGGATCCGCTAAAAGTACTACGACAGTTAGGCGGGGGGTGCGAAAACTTGGTTTCATGTTCGAGCGGCTGCTCATAAGCCACATATCACGCCGGTAAAAGCCAAACGACGCCACGCTTCTTGTAGGGAGTGTAAACATTGGACGATTGAACAGTGGAAAAACGTTGTGTGGAGTGACGAATCACGGTACACAGTGTGCCAATCCGATGGCACGGTGTGGGTATGGCGAATGCCCGATGAACATCATCTGCCAGCGTTTATAGTGCCAACAGTAAAATTCGGATGAGGTGGTGTTATGGTGCGGTCGTGTTTTTCAAAAAATGGTTCAAATGGCTCTGAGCACTATGGGACTTAACATCTATGGTCATCAGTCCCCTAGAACTTAGAACTACTTAAACCTAACTAACCTAAGGACATCACACAACACCCAGCCATCACGAGGCAGAGAAAATCCCTGACCCCGCCAGGAATCGAACCCGGGAACCCGGGCGTGGGAAGCAAGAACGCTACCACACGACCACGAGCTGCGGGCTCGTGTTTTTCATGGAGGGGGCTTGCACCTCTTGTTGTTCTTCGTGGCACTATCACAGCACAGGCCTGCATTTATGTTTTAAGCACCTTCTTGCTTTCCACTGTTGAAGAGCAATTCGGGAATGACAATTACATCTTTCAACACGATCGAGCACGTGTTCATAATGCACGGCCTGTGGAGGACTGGTTACACGAAAGTATCATTCCTGTAATGGACTGGGCTGCACAGAGTCCTGGCCTGAATCGCACAGAACTCCTTTGGGATGTTTTGGAACGCCGACTTCGTGAAAGGGCTCAACGACCGACATCGATACCTCTCCTCAGTGCAGCACACTGTGACGAATGGGGTGCCATTCCCCAAGAAACCTTCCAGCACCTGATTGAACGCATGCCTGGGAGAGTGTAAGCTGTCATCAAGGCTAAGGGTGATCCAACACCATATGAATTCCAGCATTACCGAAGCAAGGCGCCACTTTTGGTCACATAGTGTATATATAAAATATGGATTGTGCAGTAGTTACGTTACTGTGTTATGTTTCCTCATGTTACAGCCTTGTTTTTCAGGTTAGAAACTTTTGCAGCAGAAGTTCACTGTGATTAAATTATCGCTTGGCGCTACTTACAATTTCCAGTGTTGTTAGGTCATTCGTTTACTCGGTTTCCATGCTCCAATTGTCCGTATTTTAGGCGCTTATTTGCCCACATTTATTACAACACTTCACTTGTACTTTTTATTGTGTGTTAAACGTGTGTGTTTACAGTGTGTACTGTTCCCAACTGTCGCTGTGTATGTGTGGTTTAACATTTGTTCATGTGTGTGTGTGCGTGTGTGTGTGTGTGTGTGTGAGAGAGAGAGAGAGAGAGAGAGAGAGAGAGAGTGAGTGAGTGAGTGAGCGTGAGGGAGAGAGAGAGAGGTGTAAGAGGGGAAGATTATTAAGTCTCGTTACATTTTACATTACAATTCGTTATTTTTCTAGTGGCTAACATCAGCGATTTATTGCTTATGTTAATTTGATCATCAATTACTTTCTTTCTCATTGCAAGCGCTCTTTGTATATGAAATATGGTTAAAAAACCAAATCAGATCATGTTATACCCAGGATTACATGCTTAACAGATATCATATGATGCACATCTCGAGTTATCTATGTTTCTTCTTAATATAGAAAACTGAACAAATCGCAGGAAGAATACTGCTATGTACACGTAACAAACGCATACAGCGAATTAAAACTCTCGCTAACAACAGTAACCAGAAAGAAAAAAAACAGCGACGTACTACACCACAAAATCCACTCAAAACTAATAAATCTCACAAATAGAAAGCCGACACAGAAAGAAACACAGCTATAGAAATCGCTTGAGGAGAAGTAGAGACTGTAGGGTGTTGTGTAAGGACCCAAATGTTGTCAAGGTTGTTTCGACTGAGCTGCAGAAGATTCACTAGGAAGCCCCTCAAATGTTCAAATGTGTGTGAATTCCTAAGGGACCAAACTGCTGAGGTCATCGGCCCCTAGACTTACACACTATTTAAACTAGCTTATGCTAAGGACAACACACATACCCATGCCCGAGGGAGGTCTCGAAGGGAAGGCCCTACACAATCTCCGTACAGTTCTGCTCTCTCCTCTTGTGATTTCCGTCTTTTTGGAGTCCTGAAGAAGGACTTTCATGGCCGTCGATTTGCTTCCGACAAAGATGTGCCACGCGTGGTTACAATCATGTTTCTGTAGGCAACCGAAAACATTTTTCCGTGAACGCATTGATCGTCTCGTCTCACAGTGGGGTAAATGTACACGTATTAACATCTGCGGCGATTACTTTTGAAATAAAAAACGGTTTACTTACTTTTTCCCCATATGTCTCGTTTATTCGACTGCCCCTTATACATTAATAAATGCAACAGGAGATTTTATACTCTCCCATTTGTTGCTTGATGTCTACTGAAAGGGGCGTTCATGATACTCTCTATAGATTTAAGAGAAGATGAAAATAAAGTGGCGCAGCAAGACTCTCATAGCACTTCTCATACACTTGAAACCATACGAGGTGTGGCTGGAAAAAAACCGGACTAGTACTGGTGAAACAATAAAACCAATGCAATAAGGCTGAAAGTCGCGTGGCCTGTCACGTGACTCTCGCTCCGCCTACTGCTCGAGTTTCATCTGCCTCCTGCACTCAGTCTGCCCGTGGCGTCTGTTTTAAGTAGTTGACGTTTTGTCTGTGCGTCGGAAAATGTTGAGTGTACAGAAAGAACAGCGTGTTAACATCAAATTTTGTTTCAAACTAGGAAAATCTGCAAGTGAAACGTTTGTAATGTTACACCAAGTGTACGGCGATGATTGTTTATCGCGAACACAAGTGTTTGAGTGGTTTAAACGATTTAAAGACGGCCGCGAAGACACCAGTGATGACACTCGCACTGGCAGACCATTGTCAGCCAAAACTGATGCAAACATTGAAAAAATCGGTAAACTTGTTCGACAAGATCGCCGTTTAACAATCAGAGCAGTGTCTGAGTTAACAGGAGTTGACAAGGAAAGTGTTAGGCAGATTCTTCATGAAAGTTTCAACATGAACAAAGTGTGTTCAAAAATGGTTCCAAAGTGTCTCACAATTGAACAGAAGGAACGCCGAAGAATGATTTGTTCTGACATCCTGGAAAACATTGAAAGTGATCCCACCTTCTTACAAAATGTTATTACTTGCGATGAATCGTGGGTTTTTTACTTACGATCCCGAAACTAAACGCCAATCGATGCATTGGAAAACTCCTGTTTCTCCACGAAAAAAAAAGCACGAATGTCAAAATTGAAATTCAAGGCAAGATGATTGTTTTTTTTTACATCAAAGGGATTGTGCACATTGATTGGGTACCAGAGGGACAAACAGTGAATCAGCATTACTACATTAGCGTCCTGGTTACCCTACGTGAGCGAGTACGGAGAAAACGGAACGATTTGCGGAGAAAAAAGTTATGGATCCTTCACCAAGACAATGCCCCAGCTCACAGTGCGTTGTCAGTGAAGACGTTTTTGGCAAAACACAACATTCCCATCTTAGATCATCCACCCTACTCACCTGATTTGGCCCCCTGTGACTTTTTTCTTTTCCCTAAAGTCAAGTCAGCTTTGAAAGGAACTAGATTTGAGACTGTTGAAGCAGTAGAAGAAACAGCGACGGAAGTAATGTATGGACTTACCGAAAATGGTCTGCAGCATTGCTATGAACAGTGGAAAATTCGTATGGAGCGGTGTAGAGACCGAGGAGGAGAGTACATTGAAGGAGATAACATGAAATTGTAAATAATTGTAAATAAATGTTTTTTCCAGCATCAGTCCGGTTTTTTTCTAGCCGCACCTCGTACGGCTGTCTTCTTCACGGTACTCTCTGCGAGACACGTCCCGTATTTCAAGGCATCTCTCCACATTATTAATTAACAATTCCGCCTCCAAACTTGCTGTTTCTATGACAGGCTCGCGGCAGCATAGGTAGGGTTGCGAGTACGTATACAGTGCCGTACACCACCAGCACCACCTCTCCCTAGCTGGTGGTGCGTATACTCGCTAAAGGAGTGCTGCTTGGTGGCGATCGGCATGATCTCTGCGAAGCAGCAGTGGCTGCCAAGTACGATTCTGTCGCCGCGACGTGCTTCTCTGCCTTTGTGCGGGTGGCTTCAATGCTTCACATATACTGCTAAACACTCGGAATGACGCTGCGATGATAAATCGCTCGTGAGCATCGAGCCTTAGAGCGAGCGATTTCTGGCTGTGGCCGCGAATGCAGACGAATGTCAATGGTAATGCTTGTGGTGGTGATGGTGGTCGTGATGACGATGATGATAACACCCTCCAATGCCTGTACAAAAGCAGAACGCGCGTCCTTTGAAATAAGCGTGTCTGTATTTTCATCAGGCAGAAGTTCGTTAATTGCGAGAACGGTCGTGCGGGTCTTCTGATGAAGTAATACTTGTCTGTTATATGTTTCGACTTCGCGTTGGTTTACACGAGGATTTGCGTTAACTCGGCACTAAGGCAATTAAGCGACATTAAAGCGAAATTATTTTGCTGAAGGGCGAAAGATATTCTGTCGTTTTGTATAGCATCATTCACTCCTTTTTATGACGAAATTAAATTTTCATGTTGCGGCTAAACGTGTGCGTTGTAAAGTGCACCGACTCATTAATGTCGTCCGCGTTTCTACTATTCATATCGTGCCTCGGTCTTAATTTTTTTCTGCGTTACAGAGTTCCGCATTTGCATCACACGTGTGAACGTTCCACTATTGATGGTGAGAGCTTTCGTTAGCGAACATTCGGGGTGGGTTCGGGTTACCTTTTAGACGTTATTTCACTTTGAGAGTCAGATTATTTTCAATAGCTACGTTTAACCATTTTAAAATAGCATTCACAGAATTCTAAAGGCGAATACATTCGCATAGTTGACTAATGACATTGGCAGCAGAATTACTAACGAAGCTGAATGTACTAAGAAGTCAAACTACCTTCTGAAATATAACGTTCCTCTCTGCAGAAATGTCTGGTGTACATTCCCTTGAATCGATAAAGTGATAAGTTTACAAAAAGTAGTTAAACTCTGGTACTTGTAAAGTGAAAGTTTTGTCCGTAAATGCCAAAGCCACGGTGCTCTTCTTATTCTTCGGCCTTTACAGAGCGGATGTAGTGCTGTTACGGTAACTCTACTTGCTAGTTTATTTCTCACATTGTCATGCTGTTACGAAAAGGAGCCTTTATATATTTTCGCTCAATTCAGTTACGTATTCTCAAAGGTCTCATTTACTCTGTATATCTCAAATATCTTTCCGTTGTCATTTTTTTTTCAAACCGACGTTCTCTGGTGTTTCTTTAATCTGCGTAACATAGGAGGTTTCAGATATTTGCATCAGTAATCAACGCCCGACTTTCAGGCATTTACCTGAAAGTAAAATTCTCTCAGAATCTGAGTAACAATAATGAATCATTTCAGAGCTCGCACAAATTATTACGTCTGTAGAGTCGTTGTAGGAGACAGATCAGTGCTTCTGATTACCCGTATGTTACAAAGACTTAATTGCTAAAGGTATTGTCATACTGAGTATTGCGATTGTTTCCTTCCCCCCTCCCCCCCCCCCTTCCTGTTTTCCTAGTCGAGATGGTTTCTCGGTGATTTCGTCCGTACACTGAATAAAATGTCGAGTACATAGATTTATTGTGTAAGCGGTATGAGACAATAAATAAGAGCTAATGTAGCGTTGAGTAGTGTTTTTCTCATTCCATAACAGACAGCTAGACGTCTGGGATTTGTGTAGATCACCCTTCGAAGTCATCGCCAAAGTCAGTGCTTTCAATGGTGAGATCTGTGTCTTAATAGTGTTCTACCAGCCACTATCATTCGTGCACTTTATGCTATAGATGACACACTTTGATGACAGTACTTGACAGAAATTTCTTCCTCACGAGTCCCCCCATCCACGTCCTAAGACCTGCCCTCATAACCAGGGGTGATTGGTGTGTTTTATCGCAATAGCGTATTTTTCAGATAGTAAATAACATAATTATCAAGTTTTGTTGAAATGCTCCGGGCGTTCCGGTGTTTTCATTTATCAGTTTGTTGCCGATACGTGCATTCACTGAAGTATTCTGGTGTGACTTTCGTTTTCAGAGAATCATTTCACGTCTTTATGCCAAATTCTAACCTATGAATTTATGAATTTACTCTCTTTCGTTTTTATTCGTTCTTGTCACTGATTAGACCATTCCATTGGTGGCAGTTCATTTACCTTGTATTACCGTACAGTGTCTGGCTTCTCTTGCATCTTTTGAAATAGCTGACATCTTGTTCAAGAGGAAGTACACTAATGACAATTAAAACTGCAACACCATGAAGGAGGTATGTAACAAACGGAACACGCTTTAGATACGTAAATAGTTATCATTTCAGCGCAGCCGCTCATTGTAAACAGGATTCACCCTGTCTACGTTTTCTATACAAGGAAAGACTACATAATGGGTTTCCCAGTCAAAAATCACATTTGATTATGTCCTCTATGCGGAATCTTGTTAAATTGGCGGCCGTTAATGATTGCTGGTTTATAAGGCAACCAATCACAAATAATTTTAAAATGCTTCATTTTAATGCCATAACCGCGTTCGGGTTATCATGCCCATCTTCAGAAGGCTAGCACTCCCGATTACATTGTTTTCACCAGCAGCATGTTGTCCATACCAGCGACACAAAACAATATTTTAATATTTAGCGCCACTTTATATCTAGCAAAAACATACTAATGAGCGTTTATTTACATTCAGAACTGAGCTGAAACGGTTTTATACACTTACAAACGTCCCAGTGGACAACGCTTAATATTTATGACCGTAGCTAGATAAAGTAGCTGCAGAATATTTTAAACGAGCAAACGGAACTAGAATGAAAATCCAAATATGAAATGCACAACTACTATGCATGCAGCCTAAACATCAAAAATGGTTCAAATGGCTCTAAGCACTATGGGACTTAACATCTGAGGTCACCAGTCCCCTTGACTTAGAACTACTTAAACCTAACTAACGTAAGGGCATCACACACATTCATGCCCGAGGTAAGATTCGAACCTGCGACCGTAGCAGCAGCGCGGTTTCAGACTGAAGCTCCTAGAAACGCTCGGCCACAGTGACCGGCTGTCAAACATAAACTGGCCCATCGATTATGCAGAGCAACTGTCCACATATCATTAAGCCACATAGCATTCATATTTCTGTTAAAATTAACCACATATTTATATGTTTCGATGACTTCTCCGTGTAATAGTTTGTCATTTTAGATAAAATTTTGGTTTCGGGAAACTTTACTTCTTATCTGTGACAAGGATTATCTTTCACCATCACACGTAAACTTCGACCACACCCCTCTTTTACACTATTTACGTCTGTCTTCAAGGTCCGACTCATCATTCAGCATGATTCAACGGAACCACGAGCGCCTTTGAAGATGTGTAACGCATCTTGGGACGAAACATTGCCCTAGGACGGCAGGCGCCGATGAACGAGAACCACACAACCCGTAAGATGTACCAGCAGCCAAGGCATCCATTCGTGAAAACCTTCATTGTGTGAACCAAAATTTTGTTAACCTTCCTGGTGTTGAAATTTTAATGTCAACTGAGCGTGTTAGTCAGTTAATACGACTTGAGTTAATGTACCGGGTGATCAAAAAATCAGTATAAATTTGAAAACTGAATACATCACGGAATAATGTAGATAGGGAGGTAAAAATTGACACACATGCTTGGAATGACATGGGGTTTTATTAGAACCAAAAAAATACAAACGTTCAAAAAATGTCCGACAGACGGTGCATCATCTGATCAGAACAGCAATAATTAGCATAACAAAGTAAGACAAAGCAAAGATGATGTTGTTTACAGGAAATGCTCAGTATGTCCACCACCACTCCTCAACAATAGCTGTAGTCGAGGAATAATGTTTTCCGGCCGGTGTGGCCGTGCGGTTCTTGGCGCTACAGTCTGGAACCGCGTAACCGCTACGGTCGCAGGTTCGAATCCTGCCTCGGGAATGGATGTGTGTGATGTCCTTAGGTTAGTTAGGTTTAAGTAGTTCTAAGCTCTAGGGGACTGATGACTACAGATGTTAAGTCCCATAGTACCCAGAGCCATTTGAATAATGTTGTGAACAACACTGTAAAGCATGTCCAGAGTTATGGTGAGGCATTGGCGTCGGATATTGTCTTTCATCAACCCTAGAGATGTCAGTCGATCACGATACACTTGCGACTTCAGGTAACCCCAAAGCCAATTGTCGCACGGACGGAGGTCTGGGGACCTGTGAGGCCAAGCATGACGAAAGTGGCAGCTGAGCACACGATCATCACCAAACGACGCGCGCAAGACATCTTTCACGCGTCTAGCAATACTTTTTTTTTTGTTTCTAATAAAACCCCCTGTCATTCCAAGCATGTGTGTCAATTTTTGCCTCTTTATCTACATCATTCCGTGGCTTATTAAGTTTTTAAATTTGTACTGACTTTTTGATCACCCGGTATGTGTAGCCAGTGTTAGATATGGCTGTACAGCATAAGCACTGTACTCTATCTTACGCTGGACCCACGTGGTGTTGCAGGCCGTGAGCTGACCGTGTGTGTGTCCGAGGCGTCGTGCTGCACCCTGGAGATGGAGGCGGCGCTCCAGCGGCTGGTGCGCAGGGACTTCCAGGCGCTGCTGCACCACAACTCCAGGTCGCTGGAGGGCCTGCTCGTCTCCGCCGCCAACACCATACGAGGTCAGTCCGCGCCCTGCGCCAGCGGTCGTGGAGGAACCGTAATCCTACGCGGCTCATACCTTCATCTGGAAAGATTAAGAGAAAGCTCGCTGCACAATGAATTGCACACGCCAAGTGAATAATTACTTTACACTGCGTGTCACCTGGTAGTCAAGGGAAGGCAGGATTCGGTTACGATTGTGGACGGGGCCGTAATCAGTTACTATTGGTTTGCCTTTTACAGTTACACACGATTTATTTTAAACCAGTAATGCCAGACTCAACAATAAATTTAAAAAAAATACCACACGTTATTAATGAAGGAATAAACAACTGAGTAAATAATAGTGTTTCCAGTGAATTACAATTTAGCAACTCACAATTAAATACAGATACAGCACATAATGTTTTCAAAGCAAGCCACTGTGATCTGGGCAGAAGGCCTTACACTCCAGGAATGGCAACAAATTGAGAATTGTTTAAAACTCGCTGCAACTTACAAATTACAGGTACTGAAATACTAAAGGCAAGTCGCCACAAACACAGCAGACGGCATGAGACGCCAGGAATGGCAGTAAATAAAGTTATAAGGCTTACTGCTAAAATGCAAATACCAAATTAGAATTTTAAGGCAAATAACGACAATCACGGCTGAAGGCCTTACACCCCAGGAATGGCAATAATATGAAAAAAAACTTTGAAACCTGCTGTAAAACAGCAAATACAATAGCAAAAGTTAATTAAAAAAACAAGCAACTGATCCAGACGGTGCTCCAGGAATCGACCTCTGAGAAGGTCCGGCAACCAAAGCCTTCGCGAGCGATGAGATACGCAGCCAAGAGTTGCATTCACTTCACAAGATGGTAACTCAGACTAGTGGCAGTCTAACGAATGACTAATGATAATCTTGCTGAAGCTACCTGACGTCCGATAAAACAAATGCAGCGGTGGAACAATACGCCAAAGCCGGAACCGGCGGTCTGCACTACGTCCCCGGAATACTGTGTTTAGAGCGCCCGGAACGAGAAAGGAATCACTACCACCCGAGTGGAGGACTCACCAACCGGCCTACGATCAAGAAAGCTGTCAAAACTACACTCCATACCGGACAGCAGTGGCAAGGCGAGGAAATATACACTGCCGTCACATACACTTAACCCTAGGGCAGGTAACTGGAGCGTTAGCGGCCACCAGGCAAGAAAAATTACCGCTGGTTGGACTTAACAATTGTAACACAGTAAATAGTAATAAGAAGTCGAGAAAAGATAATCAGATCCGCCTTCCCCAAGCACTCCACTCGCTGCTCTTCGCCTCGGCGACACTACGAGCAGCAACACGAACCCAAGTCACTGGAGAATCGCGAGATATCACAATGATGGAGGTTTCTCTGCTTGGATTGAAATGCACTCATCTTAAAGCTTGCTGGATACGGTTTACGACGAGGTCGTGCACCCTCGTGACCACAGCCCTTCCATCCGGCAGTCCATGCGTACCACCAGCGGTCCCGGAGTGTTCCCGCACTGCGCGGACCTGCCTTCTCCTTAGTCCCCAACCGAACTCTCACACTCACACGACCCGGAAAAACAACGACGTCGCCCCAAAGATAGGGCAACAGTTACTGCATATCGATAACCGCCGCTGCTGCCACTGGCGGACAGGCAGCGCTTGCGAAACCGAGTGGCGCCAGTCAACACGAGAAGACAAACAACCGCAACCATGGCAACTAAACGATACCGTCTGGCCTGGCGGAAACCTATAAACAGCACCAACGCGAGCCGCAGCAAGGCTCACTGCCTGACAAAAACATGAAGCGCGAAGAGCGCACAATCGTATGACAATGTAACTTCGTACACGCACACTCCATCGACAGGTATGTAAATGATTAGAGGTGCAGTTCTCTGTGTCAGGTAGAACAGCCGCCAGAGTGCATTAACTTTATTTGGATCTAGTGTTGTTACTAGGCCTGATAGTACGTAAAGGGCGCGAACAGCGTCAGACGTTGAGTGGTGTCTGTAAAGCGCACGAAGTGACGTATGCTCGTGTGAGACAGCGTTATCAACACCTGACGTAGTTTCAAAGTGCCACCATTGTGAGTCTACATTTGGCCACCTGGTTCGAATAGTGCAATATCAAGATTTGGGAGGGCATTTGGATGAGACGGTGGTGCGATTTTGGACAGCAGGAGAACGTAAGGGCAGGCATACTCGCTGTCAAGGTTTCGGTCGACCAACACAAGGGAGGATCGCCGTGCGACGCACCAAGCACATCCTAACTCCTTCACACCTTCGCCTGCCATACGAGAAGATGTAATAGACTCCCTCAAAAATTCTGTTCCATCCCTCACCACTGCAGCAGCCAGACAGGAAAATTACTGTCTCAAACGTAGACCGCCCTTAGCATCACAACAAAAAGGTCTGCGTGACCGGAAAGTATGGACTAATGAGGAATCACATCGCATCGTGTTCAGCGATGAATTGTGGTTCTGTACTGCCACGAATGACCGATATCGACCAGTATGGTGGTGAACTAGCGAGAGGACCCATTCTCTCAATGTTCAGGAGAGGCACAGAGATGTTACTCCTGGATTAATGGTGTGGGAAACCATCGGTTATCACTACAGGTAGTGTGACTGAGGGAGCTGTGGTGGCACAACGGTGCGTCACGCACACCACCCTGCGTCTTCGTGTGTTAACATGCCATAGCATGGTGGTGCCATCAACAATGCAGCGCTCATCTCTATGAGACAGGCGGCGCGCCTTCGGACTTTGGGAAAAACATCATCCACACAACCCCGAAGATATCGGGCTCAGATAAATGTGAGAACTACTGCACAGTCGGCTTAACGGCTCATGCATCCAGACTGCTGACAAGAATAATGTACAGAAAGATGGAAAAGAAAATTCAGGATCTCAGGACCAATATGCATTGAGGAAAGGCAAAGGCACCAGAGAGGCAATTCTGACGATGCGGCTGATAATTGAATAAAGGCTAAGGAAAAACCAAGACAAGTTAATAGGAATAGTAGACCTAGAAAAAGCGTGCGATAATGTAAATATGTGCAAGATGTTCGAAATTCCAAGAAAAATAAGGGTTAGCTGTAGGGAAAGTGGATAATACACAATCTTTACAAGAAGCAAGACGGAACAACAAGAGTGGAAGACCAAGAAACGAAGTGCTCCGATTAAACAGGATATAAATCATCAATGTTTCGCCACTACTGGTCAATTTATATATCGAAGAAGCAATAACGGATATGAAAGAAAGGTTCAAGCGTGGAATTAATGCTCAAGGTGGAAGGATACCAATGGTAAAATTCACTCATGACATGGTTATCCTGAGTGAAAATGAAGGAGAGTTACGGAGTTTGTTGAATGAAATGGAGAGTGTAATGATCTCAGAATGTGGACTGAGAGTAAATCGAAGAAAGCCGAAAGTAATGAGAAGTAGCAGAAATGGGGACCATCGAGGAAGTAAACATCAGGACTGGGAATCACGAAGTACACAAAGTTAAGGAATTCTGATACCCAGGCAGAAAATAACCCGTGATGGATGGAGCAAGTAGGACATAAAAAACAGAACAAAAGTGGCAAAAATGGCATTCCTGGTCAAGAGAAGTCTACCAGTATCAAACAATGGCTTTAATTTAAGGAAGAAATTTATGATAATGTACGTTTGGAGCTCATCATTGTATGCTACTAAGCATGGACTGTGTGAAAACAGGAACAGAACGGAATTGAAGCATTTGAGATGTGGTGCTACAGAAGAATGTTAGAAATTAAGTGGACTGATAAGATGAGGAATAAGGAGGAAAGGAATACATGGGAAACACTGACAAGAAAAGGGACATCTGTTAGGACCAGTAGAACGAAAAACCAATCCAAAGATGCAAATTTTACTCCTCTTATTGAAGCGATGTCTTGTTTCGGGCCGAGACTCATTTTCAAATCATCGTAACATGGTAAAAAATGATATTTCCGGAGATATGAAAACCGTGGTTTTCGGAAATACCGTTTTTGACTGTGTTTCGATGAACAGAAAATGGGTCTCGGCCTGAAACTAGTCATCAAGTGCATAAAAAAGTAAAATTTGCAACTTAGGACCTGTTTTTCGTTGTACTGATTAACAGAAGTTGCTGACCCACAGCTACTTCAGCATGCTGCAAGTTCATACATCTGTTAAGACCTCAGGGAATAACTTACATAGTACTAGAGGGAGCTGTAGAGGGTAAAAACTGTAGAGAAAGACAGAAATTGGAATACATCCATCAAATAATTTAGGTCGTGGGTTGCAGTTGCTACTCTGAGTTGAAAAGGTTTGCACAGGAGAGGAATTTCTACTCGGATCGCATCAAACCAGCCAGAAGACTGGTGACACAAACAGAATAACAGGACAAAAACGTGAACTGCTTCCGTGATGTTGAGATGCTACCGTGGCCAGCAAGATCCCCAGATCAGACCCCGATAAAACATGTATGGGACCAACCCGGACGCCAGCTCCGTCCCAGAGTCAGTACCCATGTTATCAAAAACCAGTTACGACAGCTTTGGGCCAGCTAGCTCCAAAAGAGGATGCAACAGCTTTACGGCACCCTTCGCAACCGAATCAGTGCGCGCATTAGGTGCAGGAGGGGAAGTTTCAGCGTCATTCGTTTAAGTATACTCAGCTGGCAGTTTCTTTCTATATTTGATTCGAGTTTGTCATAACTGAAATAACATCACGTACCATCTCATACCGCGAAGTTTCATTTCGTGTCCTCCCCGCCTCCTGTGTGCTTCATCTTTTTTGTCGACCACTGTAAGCAAATCCGTGTAGCGTTAGTCTTGGTTACACTTTAATTTAATTGTACAGATGGTCGGTTTTGGCTATGCAGCCCAGCCCAGCCATCATCAAGTCTACACAAGGAAAACAAAATCAAAAATAAGAGTATTTCAGAATTTGTGAAATATGAAGCTGAGAATGAGCCTGTCACATACAAACGGGACCTAAGCTTATTACCTTAAATGTCAGTCACACAGAGGACGCATAGTCGTTAACTGACTTGACTAAAATTTCTGTTAAGCTTTTCAGATGAATGTGTAAGCTGTTAAGATGATATTCTGTAACACACGATTTAATGGCGACGTCTGGTTGTTCGTGCTGTAGCTATTAGGTACGCTGAAGCCGGTTTACGGCACCTCCAGCCTGGAGTTGACAGCAAAGAAATGAGAACGCAAGAAAAATGTTTTCTGGTCATTCAGTCAACAGCGTTGAGTTGAGGGGTTGTGTGAGTACTATGTATACAGACTAGGAGATGCTAGAAACGGAGAATGTAAGTTTATACTTTCCTTGTGTTTCATTTGTCTGTTGTCAACAGCAGCATGTGGACGAGCGCCGTGTGCCACGCAGGAGCGTCTAAGCCGCTTACCGTTTTAATAATGTCGTGCTTGAATAGAGTTGCACTGTGATATGATTCTGAATGAGTCTTGAGCAGAGGAACCAGATTACCAAATAAAAAATGTATAGGGTGATATTTAAAAAAGACGTACTGCCTGTGACTTGGTAAAGAACAAACTTACAAGAAAGACAATCGTATTGGTTAAAGTTGTCCTAGTAGATAAAAAATATTTTCTTGATACACTAGCTGACAACCCCAGCATTGGCCCGGTACCCATTTTGCTAATTTTCTATTAGAAACCGAAATAAAAAATGAACGTTGTACTACCGTAATTATAAAAAAAGTTTCATTTCGACGTATTCATGAAAACTCCTTTGAAATTATGAAATAGTCGTGCAAAGAAATATGTATAATATACAAATGCGTAAGTATAGCTGCTTCGCAAGGCCACAACGCGATTTCGTAAACGTCTCTATGGCAACGCCTCTTGATAGCTCTATAGATGGCTACTGTTTCCAGCTCGAGCCGTTTGCGATTCGCAGTTGAGAGCTGGCAAAAGCCTGCACGTGTCATGGATTTTTCCTTAAGTTAACACGAGTGTAGGAGTGTCTTCAGTAGTAAAGAATAAATGTATTAAAACTTAATGCACGATGTGGCATTTTTTCACGCATCTCAGTAGTCATGACGTCATAGCTCTTAAACTATTTGTCGTACAATAATGTATTTTTGTAGATTCATTCAGAGGCTTATTTGGATGATGTCTGCTAAATATGTTGCGAGTAGAGTTAGAAGCAAATTGGTGACAAATTTAAACGTCCTGAATGCTGCAGCAGTTTTTCCACGCATCTCATTGTTTACGACGCCATATCTCCTGAAATATGTTTGGTATCACGTATAATTTTGAAGGTACCGTTATTGGCATATTTAGATACTGTCTGAGAAAGTTATTGCGAATGGAGTAAGGCAGAAGTAATAAATTTAAACGTCAAGCATGATGCGCAACTTTTTATACAACTGAATGTTTATGACGTCGTATTTCGTGAACTATGGTAGGTAGGTGGCTCTTACTCCGGCAGCGATTGTTGCCTGACAGTAAGGGATATGTGTACCGAGTGTGGTTGAAATCGGTCCAGTGGTTTAGGAGGAGATGTGGAACATACATACGTAAGCAATCCGTCTTCAGGCCACAAGTGGCCCATCGGTACCATCCGACCGCCATGTCAACCTCAGTTCAGGATGCAGATAGGAGGGGCGTGTGGTCAGCACACCGCTCTCCCGGTCGTTATGATGGTTTTCTTTGACCGGAGCCGCTACTATTCGATCGAGTAGTTCCTCAATTGGCATCACGAGGCTGAGTGCACCCCGAAAAATTGCAACAGCGAATGGCGACCCGGATGTTCACCCATCCAAGTGCCAGCCACGCTTGACAGCGCTTAACGTCGGTGATCTCACGGGAACCGGTGTATCCACTGCGGCAAGACCGTTGTCAGCATACATAAATACATACATTTTTAATATCTATTGTTTTTTTGTTTTGCTTATGAACAAAATGTTTTTTGGTGTGGTCAAGACATGATGCGCTATGGTAGAGTTGTACAATGCATGTATGGTGAACGTTTCATGGATCGCCTCAGTCCATCACATACAATTTTCTTCTGACGTTCGGAAATAGGAGTGTTGATTCTGGCGCTCCAGTGACGGTAACCTGGGTTCGTAGACGTGCGTATGAGAGCACGTGTTGCAGATACACTTTATACAACAAAGAGCAGGGTCGCCACGTGGAGCATCACCTGCAGAGCCCGCAGGGCAGGGCTGGAGCTGTCTGCTTTCTGCTGTGCGCGGACCGTGAAGCGTGACATTTGAAAGTGATCCACTCTTCAAATTGTACATTTCTGGACATGGATGCTTTATCAATACCGTATCTACTAACTCCTCTCTACATCCCCTAGAAGCCTGTACTAGGGCTTGTGAAATGCTCCGTATATAGTTTAAGCTCGAACATAATCATTCCTGCTCATCGGCATTGAAAATATGTATTTAGTGCTCTTCCAATTTCAATATTTTGTCGTTTTGAAGTGTAATGTGTGACATTCGCTATTTTTGGCTTCATTAAAACAGCGAACAGTTAACACTTTCAGCCAGAAGGCGAATACTTGTTTATAAAGAATGATTAATGTATAATAAGGCGTCGCATAGCGACGGTGGATTTCCTAAATAATGTAATTCGTCGTCTTTGGGTGGCAACATAAACAGAAGAATACGGGTCGATATGCGATCCTTCACTATTTTGTTCGCTGGAGAACAAATGAAGCCTTGAGCGCTAAACACTTGTACTGTTCTTCTTAAGTAAGACGGACGCAGATTTGTGGCAGTCTGATCTATTTTCTACAAAATGTATAAAAACGTGTTACGTCTAAGTCTGAGTGAAGTGTAAAAAGAAGAACTGTTATAACTTATTGTGACGACGCACGAGCGACTCAAGAGGACAATGGCTGTATAAAAGAGCGCGCAATGGACATGAAACGGACATAAAAAATCTACCGTCATTGTAGTACTAAGCATAAGGTACGATATATGTTTTAGTTATAATAAATATTTGTTCTGGAAATACTGAAACATTTAGCAGTGCTCATTCCTTTCATCTCTTCAGTATTGTTTTCATTTTAATTATGCATTTTGCTAAGATTACAGACACCAAGATCAGCAGTGCAATGCGCGTGTTACATTTACAAAAAGAAAACTGAAACTTCCTGGCAGATTAAAACTGTTTGCCGGACCGAGACTCGAACTCGGGACCTTTACCTTTCGCGGGCAAGTGCTCTACCAACTGAGCTACCCAAGTACGACTCACGCCCCGTCCTCACAGCCGTACTTCTGCCAGTACCTCGTCTCCTACCTTCCAAACTTTACAGAAGCTCTCCTGCGAACCGCGGAGACATGGCTTAGCCACAGCCTGGGGTATGTTTCCAGAATGAGATTTTCACTCTGCAGCGGAGTGTGCGCTGATATGAAACTCCCTGGCATATTAAAACTGTGTGCTCAGGGGCTAGACGCGTAGGACGTTCCCTTTCGCAAATCGTTACGGAATTAAATATTCCGAGATCTACAGCCAAGAGCGTGCCAAGAATGCCAAATTTCAGGCATTATGTCGCACCATGGACCAGTGGCCAGATAGCCATCACTTAACAACGGACAGCTGCGGCATTTGCGTAGAGTCGTCAGTGCTAACAGACAAGCAACACAGCGTGAAATGGCCTTAGAAATCAATGTAGAACGCACTACTAACTTATGCGTTAGGACAGAGCCGCCAAATTTGACGTTAATGGGCTCCGACAGCAGAAAGCCGACGCGAGTGCATTTGTTAACAGCACGACATCGCTTGCAGCGCCTCTCTTGGGCTCGTGACCATGTAGGTTGGGCGCTAGACGACTGGAAAACCGTGGTCTGGTCAGATGAGTTCCGATTTCAGCTGGTAAGAGCTGATGGTAGGGTTCGCGTGTGGCGCAGACCCCGCATGCCATGGACCCAAGTTGTCAACAAGGCACTGTGCAAGCTGGTGGTGGCTCATAATGGTCTGCTCTGCTTTTACACGGAATGGACTGGGCCCTCTGGTGCAACTGAACCTATCATTGACAGGAAATGGTTATGTTGAGCTGCTTGGAGACCATTTCAGTCATTCGTAGACTTCATGTTCCCAAACAACGATGTCATTTCGCCGGGCCACAATTGTTCCCCATTGTTTTCAAGGACATTCTGGAAAATTCGAGTGAATTATTTAGCCATCCTGATCGCCCGACATGAAGCCCATCGAACATGTATGGGTCATAATCGAGAGGTCAGTTCGTGCACAAAATCCTGCACCGGCAACGCTTGCGCAATTATAGAAGGCTGTAGAGACAGCATGACTCAATACTTCTTCGAGGGACTTCCAACGAACTCTTAAGTCCATGCAATGTCGAGTTGCTACACCGGGCGAAGTGAGGTCCGACACGATATTAAGAGCTTCCCACGACTTTCGTCATCAGAAATTACATTAATTCCAGCTTAACTTGATGGAGCACTTTGTACAAAATGGTTCAAATGGCTCTGAGCACTATGGGACTTAACATCTACGGTCATCAGTCCCATAGACCTTAGAACTACTTAAACCTAACTAACCTAAGGACATCACACACATCCATGCCCGAGGCAGGATTCGAACCTGCGACCGTAGCGGTCGCGCGGTTCCAGACTGAAGCGCCTAGAACCGCACGGCCAGCACTTTGTACATGAAGGCACTCAACGCAGTATATATACCATAACTCCTCACGCTGGATCCTATGTTTGATTTAAAATTTGATATCCACTTGTTGCAGAAACCGGTCAATACTGGAGTAGTTTTTTGTAGACAACTGCCGAAAAAGGTCCGTCACAGATGTAGGCTGATCGAATTAAGGACTTCAAAAACTTGTGGCGTTGTTTGTCACATCGTGAACACTCAGTGTCACATGGTTGAGCTCTGCAATCCCAGTTGGGTGAAGTTCGCAGTGCGTATATGGCTGAACTTTCATCCGATAAAGATATGAAAAAATGGTTCAAATGGCTCTGAGCACTATGGGACTTAACATCTGAGGTCATCAGTCCCCTAGAACTTAGAACTACTTAAACCTAACTATCCTAAGGACGACACACACATCCATGCCCGAGGCGGGATTCGAACCTGCGACCGTATCAGTCGCGCGGTTCCAGACTGAAGCGCCTAGAACTGCTCGGCCACTCTGGCCGGCTAAAGATATGAAGAATAATAGCCGTGGCCCAGCGAGATGCGCGTTATAGTACTGGTATGACGTCTAGAGAGCTTGACTTGGGAGAACCACGTTTTTCACGGAATACTCGGGTGTATTGCGGCATGCTGTCTTCCTTTGACCGCCTGCTCTTTCACACACCGTGTGGTCGCTAGCCATGTGACGAATGTGTACGATTCGATCAGTTAGAAGCATTACAAGATCTGTTTGTGTTTACCCTTACGAGGAGCTACCGGTATCAATCCACAGCTGTTAGTAGCATGTTTTCCCCCTTTATTGTTATTAAGTCCCTTGTAGGGGACAAACACAGAACGACAGAAACGAGGGTTTATCGCGTTAAACGGGGCCGGTCGGAGCTCGCCCACGTGCATCGGCCGCGTTTATTTACAAGGGCGGCCCACGCCCGGCAGGAAGGCTTCATTCAGTTTTTCACGGCGTCCCGCGACGCTACAACTCACACCAGGCGGAAGGTTCATTATCCTTAACAAGTTTAATAGGCCGCGCCGCGCCTTTCTTAGAGGGCGATTACCTTAACGACGTGAAGCTGCCCTGGGCTGCGCGTCGCTCCTTGTCAGCGACCCCGCCACATTTCTCCCGTTGTCCACGGCGGCGTAGCCTGCACATGCGCACCACGACATTGGGCACGACCGCAGTCGTTCCGAAGGCGTCCTTCTTACGTGCTCTGTCTTTCCAACTCTCGTAAATCTCCTGTTCCGTATTTACAAACAGTATGTGATCAAATTTATCCGGACAACTATTAACGAAGATAAATATGGGATGTGTCAACCCTTAGCCTTTAATACAGTTTTAATTCTGTCAGTGAGGTGTGTCGACGGAGAAATGGGAGTCCGTTCTTCCTCAAGTGCGCAAACCAGAGAAAGTAGGCCTGCTGGACGCTGCGGTCTGGAGAGAAATCGAGGTTGTAACTCATCCCAGAGGTCTTCCACTGGCTTCAGGTCAGACCAGTGCATCCCAGAGATGTTGTTACCCACAGGCCGTTGTCTCGCAGATACTGCTTTATAACAGGGTACACTGTCATGTTGACACAAACACTCGTTGTCTCCAAATTGTTCCTCCACTGTGGGCAGGACACAGTGCTGTAAAATGTGTTAGTATCATTCCGCATTAGCGTGTTCTTAAACGGAGTAAGGTGACTATACTCTAACCACGAATAACACCCCCATACTGCAGGCAAGTTTTTCCACCGCGTACAAACTCTAGAATTTGACCTATGAGATGATGCGGAACGAAACTGAAGTTATGTCCTGAAACGCATTAAAAATGTGTGTGAAATCTTATAGGACTTAACTGTTAAGGTCATCAGTCCCTAAGCTTACACACTACGTAACCTAAATTATCCTAAGGACAAACACACACACCAATGTCCGAGGGAGGACGCGAACCTACACCGGAACCAGCCGCAAAATCTATGACTGCAGCGCCTTAGACCGTGTTTTTTATTTTTTTATTTTTTATTTTTTTCCGTTGTGTTTGGTCGTTTTGGACGTCGCCCGACCGCACGACATCCCGTCAAGTTCGTCTGTTGATCCTTCCACTCAGTTTTTTTATTACAGAGGCCAACCAGCTCTATGACCGAACACGCTGAGCTACCGTGCCGGTGACCGCTCGGGTAATCCTGAAACGCATGGTTTCCATGCTAGAGACCATTTATTCAATCATACTTTGTTACAGAGACTGGGGTCTAACACGCGGTGTACCATGCAGCCACAGTTACGGTATGCGTGGTTTCCTTCTAGAGTGTGGTACTGTTTCTCATACGTTATGCCCCAGCACCCTCTCCTGCCATAGTAATTGGTAGTGTTGTGTACGCTTCACTTCTAATGCTGACTCACCTTGTAGTGGATATGATACAGCGTTGTACACGGTGGTTCCGTATTGGAATCGAGAGCTTGCCGACAAAAATGGTTCAAATGGCTCTGAGCACTATGGGACTTAACTTCGGTGGTGATCAGTCCCCTACAACTTAGAACTACTTAAACCTAACTAACCTAAGGACATCACACACATACATGCCCGAGGCAGGATTCGAACCTGCGACCGTAGCGGTCGCGCGGTTCCAGACTGTAGCGCCTAGAACCGCTCAGCCATTGCGGTTCAATAAAGTTGTTCGATCGATTGTTAGGTATTGCTTTATTGTTTGGGGACCATTAACATCATATGATTAGTAGAGGAGCCACAGAATATTTAAAGAAGAGCTGCACTTGGCACTGTGAGGGTGTCATAGAAATGGTGTGAACATGGTGTGTACGTACGGAAAGGCAAAAGGCAACGGGCGGCAGCCAGCAAGGTTGTATCAGGAGACCTATCCCCGCCGACAACAACCACAACGTTCAATATTTGCAACAGTGTTTCGCCGTTTGTCTGAGACAGAGTCATTTCAGGAAACAGGTATTGATGAAGGACGTACCCGAAATGTTAGGCTACCAGACTTGGAAGAAAATGTGATAAACACTGTGGAAGGCGACCGCCGTGTCAGTGCCAGACAGTTGGCCCACAAGTACAGGATACGCCAGACGACCGTGTGGAACACTCTCCATGACAATTGATTCTACCCTTGTCACTTATACCGTGTGCAGGTCTTACTAGCGACAGACTCTCCACATCGAGAGCAGTTTTGTCGGTGGTTTCTTCACCTGGCAACTAACATTCCGGGATTTGTGTCATCCATCCTATGCACAGATGTGGCAACCTTTACGTGGAGTTGTATCTTCAACTTTCATACCAGTCATCTGTGAGACAGTATGCAGAACCCTAGTAGTACGGTGGCAGCACATCATCTTCATCGGTGCAGTCGAAATGTGTGGGCAGGGATAATTGGCGACCGTATTTTGCGAGCAGTCTTCCTTCCACGTCGCCTTACAGGTCGGAACTGTCGGCGTTTCTCGCGTGTGCCTTTGCCTCCCCTACTGGAAGAAGTGTCATTGATGATGTGAAGGGTTGTGCATGATGGTGCATCCAGCCCACTTCGCTGTTAACGTCCGGACGCATCTCAGTCGTGTCTTTTGTGGTCGCTGGGTCGGACGAGGGGTCCAGCATGGCCTGCTCGTTCACCGGATCTCTATCCATGCGATTTCTGGTTAAGGGTCCATCTCAAAAGTATCGTGTATGCAGAGTCCATTCCAGACGTGGAGACACTCGAGCGGCATACTCATGCTCCCTTTGACACTGTCCGGGTGCAACCTGGCCGATGTGCACGTGCGAGAAAGATCATGCTACGCCGGGCACATGGAAACCATTATCAACGCAAATTAACTGTGGCTGCACGGTACATCCGATATTAGACCGTAGTCTCTGTAACAACGTATGATTGTTTCCAGCATGCTAACCATGCATTTCCGGACGTAAGTTCATTAGACTTTACTTTGTTCCGTATCCTCTCATCTATTAGTCCCTCGAGTTTGTACACCGTAGAAAAAATCACTTTACATAACACTGTCTCCTCCGTATTTCACTTTTCGGCCTACACGTGATGTCACATAACGTTCTTCACACGTTTGCCAAACCCGAGACCATAAAAGCGCATTGTCACAGAGTATAGAGTAAACATGACTCGAAGTCACTCCAGGATTAAAATGCTCAGAGAGAATGGCTCTGAGCACTATGGGACTCAACTGCTGAGGTCATTAGTCCCCTAGAACTTAGAACTAGTTAAACCTAACTAACCTAAGGACATCACAAACATCCATGCCCGAGGCAGGATTCGAACCTGCGACCGTAGCGGTCTTGCGGTTCCAGACTGCAGCGCCTTTAACCGCACGGCCACTTCGGCCGGCTAAAATGCTCAGAGAACTCAAGCGTCGCGTAGCATTGTCTACAGAAATGTGTGGCTTATAAGGAGTTGTTCACCTATTCTAGAAAACTTATCACGAACTGAGAGATTACCATCTCTCTTACAAAATAAACTATTTTGCGTCTTTCTTAGTGGAAAGAAGAATCGATGTAGAAACTAAAGCAATGGACTGGGCCGGGAAGCATCCTACCCCACACCGCTTTAACTATCGCACTAAAGACCAGCCAACACGTAATCATACTATGCGTTTCCTATATGCAGATGACTCTCCAGTCACAGCTCAGTGGAGGACTTTCGAGGAGATATAGCAGAAGCTGGAGAAAGCACTTACAGTCGTGTCAGAACAGTATCAAAATAACTCCCTTAAACCGAATCCTTCGAAGGCTCAAGTAAGCGCTTTCCACTTTCTATCTCGGCAAGCAAAGCGGAAGCTCAATGTTTTGTGGAATAATACCACAATGAATACAGAGATAAATCGGCCTATGTGACGTTGGATAGATCTCTGACATATAGACACCATTGTAAAAGGATACGTCAGAAGGTGATCTCCGGAAATTATGTTTTGCGGAAACTTGTAAACAGCAAATGTGGTGCCGGAAAATCTACTATAACGAGAACCAACGACCAAGGACAATGTATCTCTGCAGCTGAATACACCTGACCAGTATTATAGACTAGACAACCCACGCGAAGGAGGTCGACGTAAGCCTTAATAAAACATGCTGAGTCACAACGGGGTATGTGAAATCCACGTCCCAAGTTTAACAAAGCTGCTCGTCTTGCGACTCCCAGCTCCCGAAGAACATCTCACGAATTCACTGAGAGGTTCAGACAAACCATCGATGATCGACATCCTCTCCTAGGCACAGGTTACGAGCCTGGACGACTGACACGGCCATTGAAGAACCACCACCTAATTGTCCACCTCAACAGATAGTGCTTGGAGGCTCCAGAACAAACTGGAAAATATGGAGGACGCTGAACCGCACATGAACAGGGATGACGCCCAGTAAAAACAAGCATGATCAGGTTGGATCGTGGTAACGTGGGTGACAAGCTGTGGTGCTGTGCAATACATGGAACACCTTCTGGCCTGTCCAAACTGTTCCTACAGATGCAAACTCGATGATTTGTGACTGGAAAAGAAAGAAATATTGGACGTAGGCTATGATTGCTATTGTTGGTTTCTGGACAAGAAAAAGTAAAGTAAGTCTTATAATTACCTTATTCTTCTATTGTAACTGTGGTGTCACCGCCAGACACCACACTTGCTAGGTGGTACCCTTAAATCGGCCGCGGTCCGTTAGTATACATCGGACCCGCGTGTCGCCACTATCAGTGATTGCAGACCGACCGCCGCCACACGGCAGGTCTAGTCTAGAGAGACTCCCTAGCACTCACCCAGTTGTACAGCCGACTTTGCTAGCGATGGTTCACTGTCTACGACAGTTTATCATAGCCTTCAGCTATGTCATTTGCTACTACCTAGCAAGGCGCCATATTCAGTAGTTAGAATGAATTCTGATCAGACAGTATTGTGAATCATGTACCGTCAAGAGCGACATTCATCATTAATGGATTAAAGTTAAGTATGAAACTAATTACGTCCGCTTTCTGAATTCTAATTCCTTGTCATGTTTCAGACCTCACGTCGGTATAGTTCTTCCCTCCTCACGCAAGGCTACGTGTGCTAAAACGCGTGCATTTCGGCATCCTCTAGTAACATGGTGTTGGCTCTTCTGCCAACCCAACAGTAACTGTTCCTTATATAATGAGTCTGTACCTGGTGTTGTTGTTGTGTTTGTCATTTTCTGAGTCTGGATCTTCATCTGTGTCTGTGTCTTAGTTTGTGTCCTTCCAAGGGTCCTGTTGTCGTGTTTGTTGTGTATTTGTTCGAGATCTGCCGTATCAAATGGAATCTTCCTTGCTTCTTTCCTTCCTTTTTGCACAAGATGGAGTCACATATGCTGTTTCTGTAGGCTATCAAATACTGAGCAATCGCATCCTGCTGACAATGTTTCCTGTTTTCTCGAATGAGGAAACCGTTGCTTATCAGGCATTGCGAGAATGGTGACGTGATTTTCAGATTCCAACGTTTCTTGAAAAGCCAAACAGCAGATTTCTGCAACCAAGATTTCCGGCCAGTCATTCATCTCTGAGAAAAATGTGTCGCTTTGGAGGGAGTACGTATGGAAGGACTAACTGCATCACTTTCGTGCACGCAGCTTGACTTTTTCGAGATGAGAAGTAGATGTGAGTGCTTTCAGACAGATGTGAACCTTGGATCGACACTGTGAGAACCTTGAACGTGCTATAGTGTGGGGAGCCATCGCACCATTCTCATTCCGACAGCAAAGTTCCTTTTGGCGCAAGATTCCGCTGCTATCGGGGATCCAGATCCGTCCAGTTCTGTCCACATGGCGATTGTCCTTGGCGGGAGCAGATGCGTGACAATCCAGCAACCATCTCGAGAGTAAAACGAAATCGAGAGCCGGGCGCGGCAATTGAGATGCGAGGAAGAACAAAGCGGCGCCCGAGTACTGTATTCGCCGGTCGCAGCTCTTCTGGGAATCGGGCGTCCGTGCCGGCATCCCGGCGCGCGGTCCTTTCTCAGAGCAGCTGGTGCGTGCGCTCGTGCTCTCGTACGAGGCTCCACATCCCCGTTTGTTCGGCAGGCCTCACTTCACCAGTTGAATGCGTAATCAGCCGTCATCTTTCGATGCATATCCGATCCTACGGCCCTTTTTCTTCTACCCGAAAACAGGCTTCCTTACAGGACATCTCATGCAATTTCATAACGTCGGTGCGCCATGATGTTAATTATTCAGACAATGCATGGTTCGTGACAGTTTTCTCGAGGGAAAGGTTGCTGACTGACCCCTCGAATTCGTAAGTAAAAGTAAGAGCATATGGACTATCAGACCAATTGTGTGATTGGATTGGAGAGTTTCTAGATAACAGAACGCAGCATGTCATTCTCAATGGAGAGAAGTCTTCCGAAGTAAGAGTGATCTCAAGTGTGCCGCAGGGGAGCGTCGTAGGACCGTTGCTATTCACAGTACACGTAAATGACGTTGTGGATAACATCGGAAGTTCGCTGAGGCTTTTTGCGGATGATGCTGTAGTATATCTAGAGGTAGTAACAATGGAAAATTGTAGTGAAATGCAGGAGGATCTGCAACGAATTGATGCATGGTGCAGGGAATGGCAATTGAATCTCAATGTAGCCAAGTGTAATGTGTTGCGAATACACAGAAAGATAGATCCCTTATCATTTAGCTACGAAACAGCAGGTCAGCAACTGGAAGCAGTTAATTCCATAAATTATCTAGGAGTAGGCATTAGGAGTGATTTAAAATGGAATGATCATACAGGGTGTTACAAAAAGGTACGGCCAAACTTTCAGGAAACATTCCTCACACACAAAGAAAGAAAATATCTTATGTGGACATGTGTCCGGAAACGCTTACTTTCCATGTTAGAGCTCGTTTTATTACTTCTCTTCAAATCACATTAATCATGGAATGGAAACACACAGCAACAGAACGTACCAGCGTGACTTCAAACACTTTGTTACTGGAAATGTTCAAAATGTCCTCCGTTAGCGAGGATACATGCATCCACCCTCCGTCGCATGGGATCCCTGATGCGCTGATGCAGCCCTGGAGAATGGCGTATTGTATCACAGCCGCCCACAGTACGAGCACGAAGAGTCTCTACATTTGGTACCGGGGTTGCGCAGACAAGAGCTTTCAAATGCCCCCATAAATGAAAGTCAAGAGGGTAGAGGTCAGGAGAGCGTGGAGGCCATGGAATTGGTCCGCCTCTACCAATCCATCGGTCACCGAATCTGTTGTTGAGAAGCGTACGAACACTTCGACTGAAATGTGCAGGAGCTCCATCGTGCACGAACCACATGTTGTGTCGTACTTGTAAAGGCACATGTTCTAGCAGCACAGGTAGAGTATCCCGTATGAAATCATGATAACGTATTCCATTGAGCGTTGGTGGAAGAAACTAAAATGTGCTCTAACATCGAAATTAAGCGTTTCCGGACACATGTCCACATAACATCTTTTCTTTATTTGTGTGTGAGGAATGTTTCGTGAAAGTTTGGCCGTACCTTTTTGTAACACCCTGTATAAAGTTGATCGTGGGTAAAACAGATGCCAGACTGAGATCCATTGGAAGAATCCTAAGGAAATGCAATCCGAAAACAAAGAAAGTAGGTTACAGTACACTTGTTCGTCCACTGCTTGAATATTGCTCATCAGTGTGGGATCCGTAACAGATAGGGTCGATAGAAGAGAGAGAGAAGATCCAACGGAGAGCAGCGCGCCTCGTTACAGGATCATTTAGTAATCGCGAAAGCGTTACGGAGATAATAAACTCCAGTGGAAGACTCTGCAAGTGAGACGCTCAGTAGCTCGGTACAGGCTTTTGTTGAAGTTTCGAGAACATACCTTCACCGAAGAGTCAAGCAGTATATTGCTCGCTCCTACGTATTTCTCGCGACGAGACCATGAGGATAAAATCAGAGAGATTAGAGCCCGCACAGAGGCACACCGACAATCTTTCTTTCCACGAACAATACGAGATTGGAATAGAAGGGAGAACCGATAGAGGTACACAAAGTACCCTCAGCCGCACACCGTCAGGTGGCTTGCGGAGTATGGATGTAGATGCAGAATGAAAGAAGGAAGGAATTTGTGTCATCAGCGAGGTCATTAGAGACGGATCACTTGCTCGAATTAGGCAAGTGTGGGGAAGAAAGCCAGTAGTGCCGTTTCAAAGAACCAGAATGCCACGTAACAGCTCCATGATACTTGGACGATGCATACAGGGTTTCCCAGGAGGAATGGTCAGTATTCAGGGATGTGAGGGGGAACGATCTTTCGAAGCAACTACGTGTAGTGAACATGGGCTCTAAAATGCACATCTTAATGGCTATGAGCACTTGTTCGATGGTAGAGATGTGTTCCTCAGTATTGAAGGTGAAAAAATGCTCAGAGCTCTTAAGATATGCATTTTAGAGTCGACACTTTTGCTTGGAATGATCATTCCTCTCATATCTCTAAATACTGAGCATTCCTTCCGGGACACCCTGTATATGTGGATGTAGAAATTATTTTGAGAAACCACGTGAAATCGTAAACTGACTGGCGGTCAGGAATTTGAAACTTGGAAGTGAGTACGGTACGGAACCAACGCATAGCCACAGTCAGTTCGATGGTGACGATGTGCGAAAGTTGAACACACAAATGTAGGTGCACGTATTTGGTGACAATACTCCTGGTCTTAAGAACGACGGAGATGCGTTGTAATACCTTCAGGGTAGACTGTTATTGCTTATGGTGTCGATGGTAGTCCTTTATTGCGCTCCAGCTTCATGAATGAATTTTTTGATGATAAACGTAGGCACTGCATTTTTTTGTCCATTGAGCACTCGGTGCGTGGTGTCACAGGGCGTGTCGGATCCTACTGTGGACATGTGTTTGCAACATAGGCTCTTGCATCTCTTCCAGCTTCTAGATGACCCATAAAATCACTATATGGAGAGACGAACACGTAACTGAGAGACAATGCGCAGCCTCTTGGTACACGGCTAGCAGAAAATCTTTTGAGAATCTGAGAAAACAAATACAAATGTGCGTGCACTCAAACTGGTTGTGCTCTGGAGGTAACCACCACTAAAAGTTTGCAGCATCATTCTTGCATTTTTTGAGTAAAATCTTACACAAGACTTTCGGCTTTTCTTCGGCGTAGCGTTAAACTATCCGTCCAGTGTTACTGTAGAGACTTTTTTGATGAAACTTATCACAGCGTAGCGGCCACAGTCCAAGGTCGAAAAACAGTCGTGCAGTAATACGCCACGGCAAGTGATTCCGTAGTAATGAAAGCAGTCCCCTTCGTGGCTATGAAGCACAACGACTGACGTGACAGTAATTAACAGTGGTATATTCAGCAGCGTGCTTTTGCGATAAATCGTAATGTAAATTTCCATTACTGTACTTATTAAATTATGCCTCCCTATAGTGCAGTAGCCGAATGAATCACTTGGCGAAACACATCGTTCTATCTCCACCTGCTGAGAAATCCTTCAAGGAGCGTCGTAGCTTTTAGTAGGTCCGATTCACATCCCAGTCCACTAATGGCTGAAGCAACTGACGTAGAAGTTCGTTTGCATCTGCTCCTAAGCATAAATGTGAATGTTTTCAAAACTCGAGTGCCCTTGGCCTTTGTCGTCATCTGTTGTCCACTGTTGCGCTAGCCCCACGTACTGGTACACAGGTTTTTTATCATCGTAATCCAGATACCATTGTTTCACATCTCTGTCCTTACGTTGCAAGTAATTGCCGTGGCTAGTTAAATCTATTGCCGCCCTGTCCAACCTGTCTCAGTAACTGCTCATCATATCTCCAGGCTGCATGGAATATTCCACAACAGATAATCTGTCTGTTTGTCCATTTCTACAATCGCCACTGCGTTGTTCTAGTCCGTTTCCAACCATTCCTTTTGTAGTACGCATACACAGGTCTCTTCAACTGTACGGTATCCTGTGATGCCCTGCTTTTATCGCAGCGGCTTGCAACTATCCTTGGGCGACCATAGATGTTCTTGTATCTTTCTGATGCGTTCGCAGCCCATGGTGATATTCCATTTCTTCCCCCTTGAAGATTTCATTACCAGGTGGAGACGAACTGAAAAATTGTTCGACATATATATTATAAAATGTGTGTGTGTGTGTGTGTGTGTGTGTGTGTGTGTGTGTGTGTGTGTGTGTGTGTTTGTTTGTGTGTGTTTTTCACATCTCCTCCTAAACCACTCGAGTAATTTCAACCAAGCTTTTACACTTATCCCTTAATGTCAGGCAACAACCGCTGTGTCAGGAGATATGACGTTATAAACACCGAGTTGCATGAGAAAATGACGCATCGTGTATGAAGTTTTAATACATTTACTCGTAGCTACTAAGACACTCCTAAAGTCTAATCCACTTAAGGAAATCTTTGAGTGAAATGATAATGAAATCAAGACCCTAAAATGGCGACAGGCGTTGATATACATCAACGGGCACAGTTGAAAATGTGTGCCCCGACCGGGACTCGAAGCCGGGATCTCCTGTTTACATGGAAGATGCTCTATCCATCTGAGCCACCGAGGGCACAGAGGATAGTGCGATTGCACGGATTTATCCCTTGCACGCTCCCCGTGAGACCCACATTCCCAACTTAATGTTCACACACTACATTCGTAGTTTCCCTGCCCATTACACTCATTACTCGCGGCTGACAATCTTACCGAGTCCCGTAAGATTTCGGGCAATGCGTGTGCATCCAGCACAGAAGAAGAAGCTCAATAGCCGGTTAGCCTTAACTGTGCGCGAAAGAACAGATACCATCTTCATATAGAAATCTTTGACCCCTGACAGCGCTTTTGACAGATTGCAACTGCGAAGCGCAAGCGGCAGTCAGCGAAAATAAATCCGTCTGTAGACTCGTGAAGATGAGTTGCTATACAGACGTTTACAAAATCGCATTGCAGACACGCGAAGCAGCTGCGTCCAGCGAAGACAAATTGTCAAGGATCATCTCACACAGAGTCTACTGCAGGCGCGCATATAAGGTTTCGTTTCTAACAGAAAATTAGCAAGTTGAATACTCGGCCGGACAACGACGGTTTTGTCAGCTATTATTATAACAAGTGTGACACTTCCAGCCTTGAACGTTTTAGTCTTACAATGTGCGTTACACATTTCAACTCTGGATCTGCGAATATTTTAAAGCATTTAAAAAAAGACTCTAGACATGAATCTGGACCCTGTCTCGTCAATGTATGATACTGCTCTGAAGCTCGATCCGAAAGCAGCTTGTTAAAATAGCGGTGGAAGAAGAAATTTCCATCGTTGCGATTTCGTCGACGAGGGAAAGCAATGATGTAAACTAGTCTTGATCACCACTATGGATCACGTGTCGTCAATCGATTTCACATTCTCCTTCCTCTGTCACTAAATCAGCGAGACAAACGTAACACTACACCAGACTTCACAGACATCTTAAATAAACTAATGCTCTTGTGGTACGATATTCACACTTAGAAAAGATACCTAGGTTTATTAATAAAGCAGACCTCTAATCGTTGCTATGCTGTTTAATGTAAAACCGTCTGTAGCTGTTGATTTTATCTGGTAATGAAGAAAAAAATTCAAAATCTGTTTTTAACTTTTTTTTAACGAATCGAAACCCTTTCGGGATCCCAAGCTTTTTCTCAATTGGTGTGTAGCCTATAACAATTCTAAATGACATTTGCCTGCTTCAGCGGCCACCACATCAACCAGTCTATATTTCTGTTGGAGAATACAAAGGATCACTTACCTTCCTGACTAGAAACTGGAGCATGCTGAGTGCAAAAAGGAGTTAAATCGTTTGAATATCGATGAAGCGGGTGACACAGCACTCGATATCTCTCAGCCAGTAAGTCTATGTGACTTACTTTAACAGTTTGTAAAATTATTGGAACATTTCTCCTTACCCGGTAGGCGTCATGCACTATTTACACGTGAAAATCGAACAGGTATTAATTAGTTTTTCAACAGTGCCTCAGAGTGTTGCTAGCAATAAAATTCAAGAAACATCACAAGTAGCAGGCGAGGAAAATTCAAGTTTAACAAGAATGAATAACGATTTTCTCAGCTTTTGGCACTAGCAGCAGAGAGAGAGAGGCGTTAGAATACATCACGAATAATGAGCTCTGTAGTCATAAATTCTGGTAAATATATATAAGTGCTTCTTCTGGAGTTGAGAATAAGAGCAGCCGGAGATAGCTTCTAATGCTATGTAAATTGAATTATTTATTACTTGTTAAAAAAGGAGGGGTTTCCGTTTCCTTTATTCAGATGATAATTCCAAGCACGCTCCACACACCGAAAAAGTAATTGTATGGAAATCAAGTGAATCGAAATTCCAGGGTTAAAACAGTGACAGCACCAGGATCATTCAGTAGCATTTACATCGAGGGGCCAGTTCAACAAAACGCCGTTCTTAAACTGATTAAGGAAAACCCGATACAATTGCCATCGAAATAGATACATGTCATCAGTATAACATCACTGTTTCGTAAGCGAGTTAAGTAGTGAGAGTTAAGTACATTGGCATGCGGAGTTTGAAGACAACGAAAATATTCTAGTGTGTTTTTCTTCGACGTGAGAAATGTGGAATGCAGAATTAACAAGTTTCTATCTGTTCTTGCAAATATATATATTTATATAGCTGAAAAGTTACATATCCTCCGCGGACAAAACAAAAGTCAACATTCATAAAAAGGAAAAAAAAGAACCGCAATTGTCGATGTGGAGCGCAGTAGATGGCGTTATGTCAGTAGGATTGCAAATGTTGGTACATTTTGCGATTAAGGAAGAAGCTCAACAATGCTCCCCATCATTTCTCGAATGTAAGAATCGGAAGCCGCGTGACCGCTACGGTCGCAGGTTCGAATCCTGCCTCGAGTATGGATGCGTGTGATGTCCTTAGGATAGTTAAGTTTAAGTAGTTCTAAGTTCTAGGGGACTGATGACCACAGGTGTTAAGTCCCATAGTGCTCAGTGGCAGCCAAGAATCGGAAGGCAGTCCTCCAGTGAAAACAAACGGGGAAGAGGTTTGAATCTGATTGGGTCATGTAAAGTGCAGGGTACCATAGAGTTTTGTTCTCTGTCCGTTGCTTTTCTCGATATATACAGGGTGGTCCACTTAAACGCTTCAGAGTAAGTATTTCTACAGCAACAAAAACGGCTTTCACGAGTATGAATGTAAGGCAAGGGCTTAAGAAAGTAAATTCTGGGTGGGGATATAAAAGTAGCACGGAGAACAGAGTTCCAGGACACAAAGAAACACACCAGATGAGAGGAGATACAGTACTAACGTGACTATCATTCATCTCTTGGCTCTTCTGGGCCGAATGTAAGGTGAACGGCTGGAATTGCCGCAATCTCATCCGAAATATTCTACTGCAGTTCTTGAAGACTATGATGATTGTTGCGACTGAGGGCTTCCCACACAAAGTAATAGCACACTGACATATCAAGTGACGTGGGTGGCGAGCTAGGACCGCGGTCACACTGACCTTCGCTAACATCTTTGTCAGGTATGAAGATAGCCAAATTGTCCAAATGTGTTGGGGGTTGTTGGGTTGTTTTGGGGGAAGAGACCAAACAGCGAGGTCATCGGTCTCATCGGATTAGGGAAGGATGGGAAAGGAAGTCGGCCGTGCCCTTTGAAAGGAACCATCCCAGCATTTGCCTGGAGCGATTTAGGGAAATCACGGAAAACCTAAATCAGGATGGCCGGACGCGGGATTGAACCGTCGTCCTCCCGAATGCGAGTCCAGTGTGCTACCACTGCGCCACCTCGCTCGGTTCCAAATGTGTGTGAAATCCTATGGGACAACTGCTAAGGTCATCAGTACCTAAGCTTACACACTACGTAACCTAAATTATCCTAAGGACAAACACACACACCTAAGCCCGAGGGACGACTAGAACCTCCGCCAGGACCAGCCGCACAGTCCGACTGCAACGCCCGAGACCGCTCGGCTCATCCCGCGCGGCGTGAATATAGCGTAAATGTGCTCCAAAGTTCGGCCGGCTGTATGGGCAGTAGCTCCATCCTGTTGGAAGTAACTGTAGGACTTTACTTCCTCCGTTAATGCCGCCACAACTGTTTCCCAAATGTTGCTTATGTAACGCGCCGAAGTCAGCGTCTGATGAAAGAAGATGGCAGCTTTAATACGGTGTGCAGACACTGCACACCAAACCGCAACCTTCTGATCATGTAAGGGTGTTTCGTGGAAGTTGTACGGATCCTCCGCTGCCCAGAACCTGTGATTCTCTGAACTGACATAATCACTCAGTAAAAACCAGGCTTCATCAGAGATAAAGAACCGATTCGTATCCAAGCCATTCATTATGTCAGTGAACAGCCAATCACAAAAACAAGAAGCGGTGAGGAGCATTTACTGGTTTTAATGCATGAACAACAGACACTAGGTAGGAATGCATGTGCAGGCCAGGTGGAGTATTCGTCAGCATGATCGACGTGATATGCCGGTCTCTTGCGACAGGCGTCAGGTCGGTTTGGTAGGAGTTGGAAGCATTTTTTGGTGAACATGTTCTGGGGTGCGGACACATTTCGGAATGTTTTTTGACTTGTTCAAAACAGATCCTGTCTGACGCCATTTTTGGACCAAGCGTTGCATGGCACTCTTTGATGGCACTTTGACACCATTAAACATCTCAGCAAACAACTGACCACAACTCTGTTACGTAACTTTGCACAAGGGGCATCCATGGCTCCACTGTTAGTACCTCGTCCAATTTTCACTGCTCCACTCACACTGAAACAGCACGCCCTAAGCTCTGTACAGGGGTGGATCACTTGGCGTGCGTATACATGTTATGCGCGCCATTGGGTGTGGTTATATGCATATATTCACTTCCAACCGTATCCACTCGCCCGAGCCACATTTATTTGCCCCACCCCCTACTATGAGACATTCTAAAACGTAAGAAAATACTATTTTAAAGACAAACTTACAATATCCTTAACATCGGTTTGTTGCAGGATTCTCGAACATATTCTCAGTTCGAATATAATGAATTTCCTTGAGACAGAGAAGTTACTGTCCATGCATCAGCACGGCTTTAGAAAGCATCGCTCCTGCGAAGCGGAACTCGCCCTTTTTTCACATGATATCTTGCGAACGATGGACGAATGGTATCAGACGGATGCCATATTTCTTGACTTCCGGAAAGCATTTGACTCGGTGCTCCACTGCAGACTCCTAACGTACGAGCATATGGGATTGGTTCCCAAGTATGTGAGTGGCTCGAAGACTTCTTAAGTAATAGAACCCAGTACGTTGTCCTCGATGGTGAGTGTTCATCGGAAGTGAGGGTATTATCTGGAGTGCCCCAGCGAAGTGTGGTAGGTCCGCTGTTGTTTTCGATCTACATAAATGATCTTTTGGATAGGGTGGATAGCAATGTGCGGCTGTTTGCTGATGATACTTGGTGTGCGGGAAGGTGTCGTCGTTGAGTGACTGTAGGAGGATAAAAGATGACTTGGACAGGATTTGTGATTGGTGTAAAGAATGGCAGCTAACTCTAAATATGGATAAAAGTAAATTAATACAGATGAATAGGAAAAACAATCCTGTAATGTTTGAATACTCCATTAGTAGTGTAGCGCTTGATACAGTCACGTCGATTAAATATTTGTGCGTAACATTGCAGAGCGATATGAAGTGGGACAAGCATGCAATGGCAGTTGTGGGGAAGGCGGATAGTCGTCTTCGGTTCATTGGTAGAATTTTGAGAAGATGTGGTTCATCTGTAAAGGAGACAGCTTATAAAACACTAATACGACCTATTCTTGAGTACTGCTCGAGCGTTTGGGATCCCTATGAGATCGGATTGAGGGAGGACATAGAAGCAATTCAGAGGCGGCTGCTAGATTTTTTTACTGGTAGGTTTGATCATCACGCGAGTGTCACGGAAATACTTCAGGAACTCGGGTGGGAGTCTCTGGAGGAGAGGAGGCGTTCTTTTTGTGAATCGCTACTGAAGAAATTTAGAGAACCAGCATTTGAGGCTGACTGCAGTACAATTTTACTGCCGCCAACTTACATTTCGCGGAAAGACCACAAAGATAAGATAAGAGAGATTAGGGCTCGTACAGAGGCATATAGGCAGTCATTTTCCCTCGTTCTGTTTGGGAGTGGTTCAAAGTGGTTCAAATGGCTCTGAGCACTATGCGACTTAACTTCTGAGGTCATCAGTCGCCTAGAACTTAGAACTAATTAAACCTAACTAACCTTAAGACATCACACACATCCATACCCGATGCAGGATTCGAACCTGCGACCGTAGCAGTCGCTCGGTTGCAGACTGGAGCGCCTAGAACCGCACGGCCACTCCGGCCGGCCGTTTGGGAGCGGAACAGGGAGAGAAGATGCTAGTAGTGGTACGAGGTACCCTCCGCCACGCACCGTATGGTGGATTGCGGAGAATGTATGGAGATGGAGATGTAGATGTTTTTAAATGGATACTCCGCCTTATTTCTTACGCAGTCATTAGCAAGAAAAATCATAAGACGAGTGGCGCTGGTTGCATTGAAATACACTCCTGGAAATTGAAATAAGAACACCGTGAATTCATTGTCCCAGGAAGGGGAAACTTTATTGACACATTCCTGGGGTCAGATACATCACATGATCACACTGACAGAACCACAGGCACATAGACATAGGCAACAGAGCATGCACAATGTCGGCACTAGTACAGTGTATATCCACCTTTCGCAGCAATCCAGGCTGCTATTCTCCCATGGAGACGATCGTAGAGATGCTGGATGTAGTCCTGTGGAACGGCTTGCCATGCCATTTCCACCTGGCGCCTCAGTTGGACCAGCGTTCGTGCTGGACGTGCAGACCGCGTGAGACGACGCTTCATCCAGTCCCAAACATGCTCAATGGGGGACAGATCCGGAGATCTTGCTGGCCAGGGTAGTTGACTTACACCTTCTAGAGCACGTTGGGTGGCACGGGATACATGCGGACGTGCATTGTCCTGTTGGAACAGCAAGTTCCCTTGCCGGTCTAGGAATGGTAGAACGATGCGTTCGATGACGGTTTGGATGTACCGTGCACTATTCAGTGCCCCCTCGACGATCACCAGTGGTGTACGGCCAGTGTAGGAGATCGCTCCCCGCACCATGATGACGGGTGTTGGCCCTGTGTGCCTCGGTCGTATGCAGTCCTGATTGTGGCGCTCACCTGCACGGCGCCAAACACGCATACGACCATCATTGGCACCAAGGCAGAAGCGACTCTCATCGCTGAAGACGACACGTCTCCATTCGTCCCTCCATTCACGCCTGTCGCGACACCACTGGAGGCGGGCTGCACGATGTTGGGGCGTGAGCGGAAGACGGCCTAACGGTGTGCGGGACCGTAGCCCAGCTTCATGGAGACGGTTGCGAATGGTCCTCGCCGATACCCCAGGAGCAACAGTGTCCCTAATTTGCTGGGAAGTGGCGGTGCGGTCCCCTACGGCACTGCGTAGGATCCTACGTTCTTGGCGTGCATCTGTGCGTCGCTGCGGTCCGGTCCCAGATCGACGGGCACGTGCACCTTCCGCCGACCACTGGCGACAACATCGATGTACTGTGGAGACCTCACGCCCCACGTGTTGAGCAATTCGGCGGTACGTCCACCCGGCCTCCCGCATGCCCACTATACGCCCTCGCTCAAAGTCCGTCAACTGCACATACGGTTCACGTCCACGCTGTCGCGGCATGCTACCAGTGTTAAAGACTGCGATGGAGCTCCGTATGCCACGGCAAACTGGCTGACACTGACGGCAGCGGTGCACAAATGCTGCGCAACTAGCGCCATTCGACGGCCAACACCGCGGTTCCTGGTGTGTCCGCTGTGCCGTGCGTGTGATCATTGCTTGTACAGCCCTCTCGCAGTGTCCGGAGCAAGTATGGTGGGTCTGACACACCGGTGTCAATGTGTTCTTTTTTCCATTTCCAGGAGTGTACATCAATTACATCCAGAGAAATTGGAAAGCGAAGTTGGCGCTTGAAATAAACGAAACGCGCCGCTATCGCACATAAAGAGATGCAAGCGTGAGCCCCGCGGTGGTAGTAATCGCGATGTGATTAACGTGCGTGATCTTACTTTCACTGTTATCACGAGGGCCCAAAGTAATAATAGTTTCGTGCCACAAACACTGATACGGAGATAACGGTTTTCCTCTTGCGTGTTTTATTTATCTACTTACACACTACGGAACAGTGCCGGTCAGTGAACGCCGACCCAAATCGAGGTCGCCGTACCTCACCCCCGTGGACTATTCTGTCTGGGGACGTATGAAAGATGTGGTGTAGCAGCAGGTTCCGACACCAGTGGACAACGTGAAAGCTCGCATTACCGCTGCGTGTGCTGCAGTAACACCAGAAACACTGACACCAGTAAGTCGATCAGTGTTCGAACGTGCACAGCGGTGTTGCCATGCAAATGGCGATCTCCTCGAACATAGCTTCTTGTGTGTCTGCTGTGAGAAATGTTATGACATATAGACGTACATTTTGTGTGTTTCTGAGAAGACTTGTGGTTTTTTTTATAGGTATTATTGTACGTTGATATAATCGTTTCACTATGTGCCGAAGTTCGGTTGTAACGTAGTCATTAAAAATGTTTAGTAACATGCCATGTACGTGTCATATACCGTTATATAACCGATGTACAACTACGTATGACTAGTACTCCTCTGTTAGATCCTTGATCAACCATTAATTATATTTACCGCGGCGGGTGATATTCGGTATGCCGCTACCGTTGTGACCAGTTATGACTGTAATCAAGATCAATTAAGCACTAACGAGTAAACCCCTTCCTTATTTTTCATCGTCTGTGACTGGACATCTGTGTTGTTTCCATTCCACTTAATAACAGTGTAGATAGAATCGTAGAACGTCAACCACATCGCGATCACGGGCAGTGTGGGATCTACGCTTGCATCTCGGGATGTGCAATAGCAGTGCATTTCCGTTACTTCAAGCGTCAACTTCGCTTTGCTATTTCTCGAAATGTAATTGACCTATTGGGATACAAACAACTCCATTCTTTTTGTCTTTTTTCGTATTATTGACTGTGTAAGAAGTTTTAAAAAAAGTTTGTATTGAAAATAATATTTACTTGGGTTTCACAATGTCTCATAGTGTTTACTTTCAAGAGCCTCTGCCTTACAGCCGGCCGGTGTGGCCGAGAGGTTCTAGGCGCTTCAGTCTGGAACCGCGCGACCGCTACGGTCGCAGGTTCGAATCCTGCCTCGGCCATGGATGTGTGTGATGTCCTTAGGTTAGTTAGGTTTAAGTAGTTCTAAGTTCTAGGGGGACTGATGGCCTCAGATTTTAAGTCCCACAGTGCTCGCAACCATTTTTTTCTGCCTTACATTTAAATCCGTGGAAGTCGTTTTTCCGTATCTATTGTTTTTCTAGAAATATTTGCGTTTAATCGTTTAAGTGGGCCACCCTGTATAAATCCCATGGCACGAAACGTAACAGATGACGTAAAAGTTTTCTCTTTGCAGGTGCCACAATTGTTATTGTGAATGACTTGTACCTTAACCTAAGCAATGTCACCAATAGTGTAGTCAGCACGTGATCATCAGGCAACAGATTAATGAGCATCTGCAGCAAAACGCTATGCGTACAGTACTGATTCGGAAATGTAGTGGATGAGAAATTCTATTGGCTCAAGGCAGTATGTCAGTGTTGGCGAACATTTTAGATGCTTCTAACTCAGGAAATATCAGGTTCAAGATCTTGTCCAGAAACTAAATGCTGTTATCTTCACTATAAAAATGGTATCCACTGTGCCAGTGCACCTCGTACGTTGCTGTATTTTGGGGAACTCTTTGCACTTACCAAGAATATTCTTAGCACAGACAAGGGCAGTCTGGCTGATCTGCGGTGTAACTTGGTTTAGGTCATTGTTAGGTCGCTCAGAATTCTTGCTCTGCCGTCCCTGTGAGTATATTCCATCGTGGGATTTTCAGCTGACAAAACTGACTCATTCGCAAGAAAACATAACGTTTATTCAGCGAATGCTGGACGGAGTAGAATCGGTATGTGGTTGTATAACACTTCGTTTAGCACTGCACAGACACTTGTGCACTTTTCCGCAGGATTCAATGTCAATACACCTCTAGAAGAATTGGTGATGAATCCCATATATTCAAACACAAGTCCAGAGGTTTGCTTGTGACACTTCTTCTAAGCGGCACATTATTTAAACCCAGCAGTTGAGTACTTTTCACTGTAATCTGCCCTTTATGCGTAAATTCTCACAATATTTTTCGCGTTTTATTAACTCTTTAGTTCTGCTTTTTATAGATTTCCTAATCAGCGTTCAGTAAACTATGTACTGGCTCGTTTCATGACAAAAGTAGCTTTCCTCGCAAATTCACACGGAACGCGACAAATAAATAAATAAATATGTGGCCCTGCACCGCTGACGGAAGCCATGACAGTGAATTGGTGCGAATGTTGCAGCCACATTTAAGGAATCAGCGCAGCATGATGGTCGACGTCGAGACGCGACGTAGTAACAAAAAAGGTGTTATGAAATGTTTGGAGGTGCCCATGACCTCACTGTGAGTGAAGATGTCCGATTTGTTGGTGTATTAACGCGTACTGTCCAGTGCTCCTACAAGACACTGTGATCGTAAAAAGATACCAACCGACCGGTAATATGTGTCATGTCTTGTCAACGGCAATCAACTTGCTGCTGTCAGTGAATGTAGTTTCTTCTCAGTTAATACTGCGAAGGGAGAAGTGTGCAGTGGGCAAAATGTCATTGCTCATAGCAATTTCTAGATGGTGTACTTCCTGGAGGACCGTGGGTGAACATGCTGTGAACACTTCGGTCTTCCAAGATGACAACGGCCGTCTTCAGAGTGCTGCTCTCACACGTATGCTATCACACCTCGATTGGCCCGCTGAACCGCCCGATCCTAGCACCGTATAAAATTTCTGGGGCTATTTGGAGCTGTGGCTGAAAAACAGCGATTAACATCCCCACTCTGCGTAAGCTGTACAGGATCTAATCACAAATGAACGGCTTCAGCAGGACATTGCATTCCATAAGAAACTTGTGGGCTGTCCTCCTCTTCCCACTGAGGCCATTACCAAAGGTAGATGCAAGATTACGTGCTATTAACTTGATGTCTGCCGGTGGTGACTAATTTTCAGTTTGATGTACTTAGGTAACACAAGGGGCTAATGCCTCGCCCGATTTGCACCAAAAATATTGTTTTTTTCTAAATGGTTGGCCGTATGAAGCCCTCACTTGTGTCAGTTTTATTTCTAGCTACGCCCCGCATACATCAAAAATTTGGACGTAATCGAGGATGACTACTGGGCGCAGTCCCCCGAGAGTGGAGGAATTGAAACTACAAAAATTCGATGGGCGAAACGGTTTTTTACTTTCAAGAAACTTCTAAAAAAATAGTTTCTACTATCGTCTTTTCTGTGCTGTTATCATCCATATTTTGCTTTCGTTCAGTTCATATCCGAAGTTAACAAATTTCTTGCGTAGGCGTCCGCAGCCAGAGCCAGTAACCATGAAAGTCTTATGAGTATGATACCACACTCAGAAAACTTTTATATAAGCAAATGTCTTTTTAACCGATTCTTCCGTAGCTCTTTTGTAGAATAATTTGATAATTATAAACGAAAATCACACTATTGTATATGTTCTGCAGTACAGTCTACTACATGCACCATTTTCAGCTTTTGATTTGTATTAAACAGATTTCTCTTTTTCGTAAACACCTTTTTGCTGCTATTGCCACTCTGCATTTTGTATTTTCTCTACACCGGCCAAATAGCAAAACTCATCTACTACTTTCACTGTCTCAGTTCCCAGTCTAATCTGACAGAACTGCAACGTAAACGGCAAACATCAAATTTTTTTATCTTCTCGCTGAACTTTAAATCTCTTTCCAATTTTCTCTTTAGGTTTTTTTGCTGCTTTTTTAATGTATAGACAATACGGGACAGAGACTACAACCCTATTACATTACATTCTCCACCCCTGTTTCTCTTCAACCCCCTTCCACTCTTACAACTGCAGTCTGGTTGCAGAACATGCTGTAGATAACCTTTCGTCTTCTGCATTTTATCCCCGCCATCTTCGGGATTTCGGAAGATGTATTCAGTCAATAAACGTATTCAGTTTAAGCGCATGAAAATTACAATTGTGAGAAAACTAGTAATACACTTCAAGACAAGAAAAGACGAACAAGTAAGGAATTATCCTAATGGGACAGAAATCGGTAGGTGTGATGTAAATGTACAAAAAAAGAATGATTACAATTTCAGAAAAAATGGGCGATTAATTCAAGAGCAAGAGCTTCAGAGATAGAGCATGTCAATAACCATTGGTCCACCTCTGGCCATTATGCAAGCAGTTATTCTGGTTATTAGTGATTGACACATTTTTTTGACGTCCTCCTGACGGATATCGTTCCAAATTCTGTCCTTTTTGCGCGTTAAATCGTCGAAATCCCGAGCTCGTTGAAGGACTCTGCTCATAATGGCCCAAACATTCTCATTCGGGAAGGTCCAGCGACTTTGCCGGCCAAGGTAGTGTTTAGTAAGCGCGAAGACAAGCAGTGGAAACTATCACCGTGTGTGGGCGAGCATTATCTTGCTGAAATGTAAGCTGAGGTTGGCTTGCCACGGAGCACAACAGAACAGGGCGCAGAATATCGCCGACGTAGCGGTGTGCTGTAACAATGCCGGCGACGATAATCAGAAGGGTCCTGCTATGACAAGAAATGGAAACCCAGACCATCATTACTGGCTGTCGGGCGACATTCAGGTTAGTCTCCCATGTCTGTCTAGGTCTCCAGACACGTCTTCAGTTTGGAATCTCATTGACTAGAATAGAATTGTCTTAAGTGACAAGAGCCGGCCTCGGTGGCCGAGCGGTTCTAGGCGCTTCAGTCTGGAACCGCGCGACCGCTACGGTCGCAGGTTCGAATCCTGCCTCGGGCATGGATGTGTGTGATGTTCTTAGGTTAGTTAGGTTTAAGTAGTTCTAAGTTCTAGGGGGCCAACGGCCTTGCCACAGTGGTAATACCGGTTCCCGTCAGATCACCGAAGTTAAGCGCTGTCGGGCTGGGCTATCAATGGGACGGGTGACCATCCGGTTTGCCGGAGTGCACTCGGCCCTTGTGAGGCAAACTGAGGAGCTACTTGATTGAGAAGTAGCTGCTCCGGTCTCGTTAAGTGACATAGGGCCGGAAGAGCGGTGTGCTGACTACATGCCCCTTCATAACCGCATCCAATGACGCCTGTTGGCTGAGGATGACGCGGCGGCCAGTCGGTACCTTTGGACCTTCATGGCCCGTGCGGGAGGAGAGAGAGAGAGAGAGAGAGAGAGAGAGAGAGAGAGAGAGAGGGGTTCTAGGGGACTGATAACCTCAGATGTTAAGTCCCATAGTGCTCAAAGCCATTTGAACCATCCTAAGTGAGCTTGGAGCTGAGCCCCGATGAAGAGTGAAGACAGCGATGGGATACCAATCTGACTGTCGCCCGCCATACAGGCCGACAACCAGGAGTGATGGTGTAGGGTGCCATTTCTTTTCATGACGGCATACCTTTGGTTGTCATCCATAAGCTCAGGGTACGCCGACGATATTCTACGCCCTGTTTTTTGCCCTTCATCGCACGCCATCCTGATATTACATTTCAGCAAGATAATGCCCGCCTACATCCGGCCGTAGTTTCTACTGCTTGTTTTCGTGTTTGGCAAACACTCCCTTGTCGAGCAAGGTCGTCTGATCTCTCCACAACTTGAAACTTTTGGAGAATTATGGGCAGGGTCGTCCAACTATCTCGGTTGTTTGACGATCTAACGCACCAGTTGGATAGAATTTGGCACAATCTCCCTCAAGAGGATATCTACCTGTGAAGATCTTCCTCTTGAGTTAATCATCGAATTTTTCTGAAACTATAATAATTTGTTTGTCTGCACATATACATCACACAACTGATTCCCTGCCCATTCGGATAACTCTTTCTGGTTCGTCGTTCTTTTCTTAATCTGACGGTGTAAAACGCATTCCATAGGAGTATAACGCACACTACTAAACTTCTATGATAAAAATTCTTCGTTGCCATTCTTGCTGCTGCTGCTACTACAGCTAGGTGTATTGTGACCCTGAATAAACTCGTACAGTGAGTTCCCTTACTTGTACCACGCATTAGCCGTACAACAGCCGGCTCGTCAAAGCTGGCGCAGTTCTGACACGGGCGGCTGACTGTAGCTGCAGCATCTCCAGCGAGCATTAATTCAGTCACAGACCTCTGTCAAAACTTCATGAATAATTCATACTTCTGGCGCGCAGCAGGTAATCTAGTACAAATTTCGTCGTGTAAATTTCAGGCTGTTGCTGGATCGCTTAACTGCGCTCACTAGGCCGAGAAAGCAGTAAACACCGGCTCGTGTGTTGAAGTGCTACCAACGTCACTGTAATCTACTACATGATCACGATGTTACGCCAGTCGGCCTTCTGTGGCCGTTAACAGGAACGCTTGCTAACGTTACACCGGTGACTATGGAAAGCTTATCGCACTCTGAATGATTTCGAGATAGTGGTGCATACACTATCAACTGGTTCGGTACATCCACGCAAAATATCACGATAATAGCCCATGATAAGGAGACCGCAGTGCCCTCACTCTCAGTAATATTGTGGTCGACTAATATATTTCCCTCACAAAAATTTCTGTATTTCACCTCAGCGCTCATAAATACACTACTGCCCATTAAAATAGCTACACCAATAAGAAGTGCAGATGATAAACAGGTATTCATTGGACAAATATATTACACTAGAACTGACAAGTGATTACATTTTCACGCAATTTGGGTGCATAGATCTTGAGAAATCAATACCCAGAACAACCACCTCTGGCCGTAATAACGGCCTTGATACGCCTGGGCATTGAGTCAGTCAGAGCTTGGATGGCGTGTACAGGTACAGCTGCCCAAGCAGCTTCAACACGATACCACAGTTCATCAAGAGTAGTGACTGGCGTATTGTGACGAACCAGTTGCTCGGCCACCATTGACAAGTCTTTTTCAGTTGGTGAGAGATCTGGAGAATGTGCTGGCCAGGGTAGCAGTCGAACATTTTCTGTATCCAGAAAGGCCCGTACAGGACCTGCAACATGCGGTCGTGCATTATCCTGCTGAAATGTAGGATTTCGCAGGGATCGAATGAAGGGTAGAGCCACGGGTCGTAACACATATGAAATGTAACGACCACTGTTCAAAGGCCCGTCAATGCGAATGCGAACAAGAGGTGACTCAGACGTGTAACCAATGGCACCCCATACCATCACGACGAGTGATACGCCAGTATGGCGATGACGAATACACACTTCCAATGTCCGTTCACCGTGATGTCGTCAAACACGGATACGACCATCATGATGCTGTAAACGGAACGTGGATTCATCCGAAAATATGAAGTTTTGCCATTCGTGCACCCAGGTTCGTCGTTGAGTACACCACCGCAGGTGGTCCTGTCTGTGATGCAGCGTCAAGGGTAACCGCAGCCATGGTCTCCGAGCTGATAGTCCATGCTGCTGCAAACGTTGTCCAACTCTTCGTGCTGATGGTTGTTGTCTTGCAAACGTCCCCATCTGTTGACTCAGGGATCGAGACGCGGCTCCACGATCCGTTGCAGCCATGTGGATAAGATGCCTGTCATCTCGACTGCTAGTGATACGAGGCCGTTGCGATCCAGCACGGCCTTCCGTATTTCCGTCCTGATCCCACCGATTCCATATTCTGCTAATAGTCATTGGGTCTCGACGAAGGCGAGCAGCAATGTCGCGATACGGTAAACCGCAATCGCGATAGGCTACAATCCGACCTTTATCGATTCGGAAACGTGATGGAACGTATTTGTCCTCCTTACACGAGGCATCATAACAACGTTTCACCAGGCAACGCCAGTCAACTGCTGTTTGTGTATGAGAAATCGGTTGAAAATTTTCCTCACGTCAGCACGTTGTAGGTGTAGCCACCGGCGCCAGCCTTGTGTGAATGCTCTGAAAAGCTAATCATTTGCATATCACAGCATCTTCTTCCTGTCGGTTAAATTTCGCGTCTGTAGCACATCTTCGTGGTGTAGCAATTTCAATGGCCCGTAGTGTACTAGTTACAAATATTTTACGGGCTCTGAGATAAAATACCGTAGTGCGGGATTAGTTGAGCGGTCTAAGGCGCTACAGTCATGGACTGTGCCGCTGGTCTCGGCTGAGGTTCGAGTCCTCCCTCGGGCATGGGTGTGTGTGTTTGTCCTTAGGATAATTTAGGTTAAGTAGTGTGTAAGCTTAGGGGCTGATGACCTTAGCAGTTAAGTGCCATAAGATTTCACACACATTTGAACACACATTTGATAAAATACCACATATCCACGGAAGTCAACCATTCTTCATGACCATCTATGCGGTATCGGCCACCATCCGCCCAGCCGCACTTTCAGATACACTGATCAGCCAGAACATTATGGCCACCTACCTAATAGTCGCAACGTCCACCTTTGGCACGGAAAACTGCAGCAGCGCGTCAGAGCATGGAAGCAATGAGGCTTTGGTAGGTCGCTGAAGGGAGTTGGCACCACATCACCACACACAACTCACCTAATTCCCGTAAATTCCAGACAGTGTGGCGATGAGCCCTTACGACAAGGTCAATCACATCCCAGGTGTGTTCGATCGAGTTCAGATTTGGAGAGTAGGGGGGGGGGGCGAAGGGGGGCAGCACATCAATTGGAACTCCCCACTGTGTTCCTCGAACCATCCCATCACACTTATGGCCTTGTGAAATGGCGGGTTGTCTTGCTAAAAAACGCCACTGCGGTCGGGAAACATGATCGTGTTGAAGAGGTGTACATGATCTGTAACCAGTATACGATACTCTTTGGCCGTCATGGTTCCTTGCACCAGCTCTACTGTACCCATAGATGCCCACGTGAAGTTCCCCACAGCATAATGGAGCCGCCGCCAGCTTGTCTCCACCCCGCAGTGGAAGGCAACGGATTCACGTCCTACCATCCGCATGATGAAGGAGATCTTGGAATTTATCGGACCATGCAACGCTCTGTCACTGCGGCAACGGCCGGGGCCGATGGTTACGTGTTGAAGAGTAGTTCCCTATGTCGTGGTGTTAACTTTGCCACATGCATGGGTCGTCAGCGGCGGAGGCCCATCACTGGGAATGTGCGGCGCGCTGTGTGTTCAGACACACTTGTACTCTGCCCAGTATTACAGTCTGATGTTAGCTCCGCTACAGTTAGCCGCCTGTCCTGTTGCTCTGTTTTTCCCACCGTACGACGTCCTACATCTGTAATAATGTATGCACGAATGCATGCTTTCGTGGCGATATCCGTTAATAAAACATTCTCGGATTTCAAGCAGCGTCAAGTGATTCACTGACCACAAGCTTTCGGCAGAGATCTCCTCTGCCATTGTCAAGTGGATGACTGTCGTGTGGCTGTCATTGCCGTGCTTATATAGCCGCGCCGTCTCTCGTGACGTAACTGGTGCTCGGTCCCGCTCCATATACGGTAATGTTTTGGCCGCGCGACCGCCGGGCCCGCTTCAACTCCCTCAAAGGAAGAAGACCTCTGAAGAAGACACCAAGCAGGTTGCATTCTTACCGTTTTGTGGTTCGACAACAGGGAAGGTTTGTCGGCTCCTGAAGAGGCATAAATTAGACACAATCTTCAGGCCTCCGACAAAGTTCTGGCAACTAATGAAATCTGTGAAAGACGATGTAGGCCTCAGAACACCGGGAATTTACAAGATACCGTGTGAATGTGGGCAGTTCTATGTCGACCAGACTGTTCGCACTATTGAACAGCGCCGCATAGAATATGAAAGGTGTTAACGTCTGCGCTGTCCCGAAAAGTCAGCTGTAGCAGAACATGCTCTGGAGAAAGGACACCGAATTACATTCGATGAGACGTCTAATGGCTTCTGGGATAACGTGATAAATGAATAAGGCCATAGTGATTAGAATTTCTGACAACACCTTCAGTAGAGACGGTGGATTGCAGCTGAGTCCAGGGTGGGATCAAGTGTGGAGGGAGTTGAATCGGGCCCGGCGGTCGCGCGGCCAAAACATTTCTGTATATGGTGCGGAACCGAGCACTAGTGACGTCACGAGCGACGTCAGGAGCAACGGCGCGGCTATATAAGCACGGCAATGACAGCCACACTAGTGCCGATGACACCACCTTCCTTGCCCTTGCCCTTTCCCCCACCCTGCAGCGCTCCCAACACCTTCTCCAATCACATGTTGACCGGTTCACCACTTGGTGCAACCAGTGGTTGCTCAAGGTCAATCCTTCCAAGACCCAGGCGATCATTGCAGGCAAAACCACCCCTTCCTTCCTTCTCCTCAACTTCTATGTCACCATCTATGTCCGTCCTATCGCCCTCACCCCCACCCTTAAGTACCTTGGCGTCACCCTTGACCGTCGCCTCTCCTGGACCCCCCATCTCCGGACAATCCAAGACATGGCACGCTCCCTATCCTCTGCTACGCCCACCCTGCCTGGATCTCCGCCCCTCCCACCTATTACAAACCCTTTCAAATCCTCGAACGCAATGCTCTCCGCCTTGCCTATCGCAGCCGTCTCCCCTCCCCCACGTGGATCCTGTACGACCTTATTCCATTCCCCCACATCGTCCTTTTCCTTGAACGAATACGGATTCTCTACACCTCCTGTAAACTAGATCCCCCTCACCCGCTTGTCTCTCCCATCCTCTCCCACCCCTGTCCGCTGCCATGCCTGTATTCCCACCTCCCACCTGCTCTCCATCTCTCCACTCTCCTTACCCTCTCCCAAGGTGGCTTCCGCCAGCTCCCCCTCCCTGATGATGCCCTCCTCCCCTCCAGCTACCCCTCCTATCAACTTTGATCCTCCTCTCCCACTTCCTGTGTTTTTTCCTCAGGTCACCCTCTCTCTTCTCTCCCTTCTCCATTCCTCCCCCTTCCTCCCCCCGGGCTTCCCCTACCCCCATACCTTCATTCCTCCCCCATCTCCTCTGCCATTGGCATCTCCGCTCTCCCCTCTCCCCCCCCCCCCCCACCTCTTCCCCCACTTGGCAGGTACCCGAACTCGCACACGTTCAGTGGACATTCGCGCACTGTAGATCATCGCCTTCAGTTTTGTGTGTGTGCCGTCGTGTTTGTGCCTCAGTGTTTTCGCCGCCCACGCTCCATCGTTCACGTGTCGTCTCCATCATCAGTGTCCATGTTCAGTGCTAACAGTTTCTTTGGTTTTCTTCGCGTGTGAACAGCTTAGTGTTTTTTCATTACTGTGTATACTGTTTTTTGTCCCCCATTATGTTATGTTCATTCATTGTCTCCATTGTTTTTCTCTTGTAATACCTGTGGCTGAAGAGCAGCATACTGTGCTCCTGCCAGCCCTTGAGCAGTAAACCACTTGACGCTGCTTGAAAGCCGAGAATGTTTTATTAGCGGTTTCACCTTAGTTTCACCAGGTGTTGAATACTCTTACCACTGTACTCCTCGAACACCTAACAAGTCGTGCAGTTTCCGAAATGCTCATGCCGAATCACCGGGCCATCTCAATCTCTCCGAGTCAAAGATAGATCGCGCGGCTTCCCCGATCTACACACGGACAGTAGGCTGTCTGATACTACATGCACCGTTCATGTGTCTGAGTAGTAGCCATTCTTCTCCATGTGATACTGCTATCGCCTAGTCGGGCTTATTTATATTGATAGCACGTCGGTGATTACAATGTTCTGGCAGTTCAGTGTATGTGCGTCGCCAGTTACGCAGCCTCCTTTCCTACAACCGCCGCCGTGGCACGAGAGCGCTGCCACGGATTACGCCGCTGCCATTGAGATGCAAGCATCCCCCCTCCGGAGCTCCGGCGGCGTGTGTACTCAGGTTCAAACTTTCATGCACTGACCCTTTTTTGTGTGTTTGCCAGTTGAATAACATTTACAGACTTTCACAGTGACCAGGGATCGACATCATCTGAATGGACGTTGTGGCCTATTGAAAAGCGACAGATTTATGTCTTTCGTATCTGTATATATTTCTGCATTCAAATCTACTGTTAGCAACTGACGCTGCAACTTCAGCAACAAACTTATATATTACTTCACTATTTTATATTAGATGTAGAATAAATTAATATTTGATTCTCTGCTAACGAACAGCATCTGAACCTTGCTCCTGTATCCGCTAAAGAATCACACAGCATCCAAATAAGACACAACAGTCTCCATTACTTTTCTAAGAGAATTTCGTTGGCGAGTCCGTAGCTGACAAACGCTTTCTACTTCTGTATTTGTATTTACTTATCATTTGTTCTTTGCTGCTCGTTTCAGAGTCGTAGACCTTTTTTCAAGTAGTCATGCCTGACATAAACAAAGCTGTCAAGCTGGGATCCGGCATCACCACTGATCATAGCCAAACTAAAATTGCATTAAAATGTAATAAACATCTATCTGCAACAAAGACTTTACCAGTGTTTCGCGTTCAGAGTAATTTGAAAGATACGAATATCCCCAGTAGAAAACAGCGGGAGTCTCATACCCCGAACTGCCTTTCAGATTCTTGTTTGTGTGAAAGGACGCTACTGATGGGAAATTTTAATTAACCTCTTTTGGAGTAAAAGAGTATTCATATCGAGAATATAAGAGTTGCAGTTTGGGGCACGTAACGTTTTCCAATACACGCTTTCACTTCATTTCTGTGAGTTCCTGTTATGACAGTATGAATGTGTAGCTATCAGTATGGTGGTTTGCAGAGATTTGTGAAGATGATGTGGAATGTTGCTGGTTCATTGCTTGTACTGCCTTTGACTGTGATATGTGTTTGACAGTGACACGAAATGCTTATGTGTGCTAGATGATGATTTTATTTTTCGACGTGTGCGCTGGTACGAAATATTCGACTAGATCACCATACAATACAAGAAGAGTTAGGTAACATATTAATTCCGTCTGCATACGTCTGTGGAAATTACGGCGAGAGTAAAATCATAAAAATTCAGACTCATATGATGGTTTCCGACAGTCTCTTTCCGCGCTCTATTTGCAAATGGAAGGAGGAAAAGGATAAATTAAAACCAGTGCCTGAAGTACACTCCGCTACACACCACAAGTTTCTAGCGGCAGTTGTTGATGCTGTAAGAAGTAAAAAACAGGTTATGACAAAAGATGAAGAAGACACTAATAAGACGAGACGAGTAGTTTCACGGTAAATACCTCATCCTTTCCTGAACGGATTTAAAAAGATGTTTTGGACGTCAAGACAGTCATAAATACGGTTACCAGATCTCACAAGCCTCAGTTTAGGCTCCATTTTGTACCTTTTCTACACCAATGACACTCTTAAGTTATGTCATCGACAGTTGGCACACCAGCGACACGGCTGTTTTTAAAAGCAGGCATTTATGTGTAGGCAATCCTTTCATTTAAAATACTGTTGCTTCCATGAATAGTTAGACGTTTTTGTAAACTGACACAATGACTAGTGGATTAAAATGAGAGTGAAAAACTTGAACTGTGTAGTTCACTTTCAAATTTCTGTCCTATTTTCCGTGGAGACCAGTATTTTGAATGAAGGGAGTCCCAGATTTAAACCATCTTCAACTAGGTAACTTTTTTGGTAGCAAATTAACAAAGTTCGTAGTAAAGAACACACTGCCTTATGCACCACGTATCGTCTTCAGAATGAGAGTATTGCCAGTGGATGCTAGTATCATATAGGGAGATCATTCTGCTTACAATACTATAGGGCTCAAAGGAGTGATCTAACCTTCCCTACACAAACACACACACACACACACACACACACACACACACACACACACACACACGTACATACACACACACATTAAAGAATCTTCCACGCATAATAAGGTCTTCAGTACATAGCGACACGATCAAGCGGCGTAAGATACGCTACTGTCGACGAAGGAATTGCTAACCGGCGGACCCAGGTGTCTGCACAGCTGTGTTAGTGGAATAAGTTTCGGCAAGGGTCACCTGTCTCACTGTAATTGAGACAAAAACGCTTTTTAAGTCCTGCAGGTATCCGATTACAGTTAGGTTAGTTCCGTGTACGACGCTAACAATCCCTGTTAAACTTCCAACTCATCATATGCAACGTCCTTGTAAATCCCAACAGTTCGGAGATACGATGGTCTGAAATTCATGCCAGGCTCACCCCAGTTTCGTCACAAATAGAGAACAACTTATTTCATGGTTAATAAATATAATAAAGTTTTTTTTCTTTGGTCGGCACTCCCTCCAGCAAATAGCCTCCTAATCCGATACAGAACTGCCGCCGAAAAATAGAGGCACCGTGGGACACATCAGAGTACCCTCTACTTTGAAAGTTGCAAACTGACATTCAGTTAATATTACAGCAAAGTCTGCCGCCATAAGATGGTGTGCTGCTGAGATAAAACCGTAACGCCCTCCTCGAAACTTTAAGGTGCCGCTAGCAATCCCCCTTCCAGGCCTCCCGCACTACCACGTTTCTCAACACAATCCCACATTTTGCTAATCCTTAATGACATCCAAAAATTTATTAAACATTTAAACTTCTTAGACAGCTAGCGCTGTACTTGCGTAATATATAGCTCCTATTTCCCACCCACAGTCATTCTCATCGTTCAGTCTCCACTGCATGTAGTAACACTGCCACACTCGTAACCACAAGAAATGTGGCGTGGCGTTACTGAAAGACCTCTGAATATTTCACACGGGAAAAGCACTACCATGTTCAAATTCGGGGAAAATTAGAACATAATTTTTGTTTTCGTTCACAAACACAAACAATTTTTACAGCTGTTAGCGATTTCGACGTTCCACTCATGTCCTGTTGATGAGATGAACGTCGAAACCGGTTACCGGCATCCATAGTTTAAATATCATCTACAGGCTCGGCAAACTAAAACGGGCACGGGCCCGCAAAATATTTCACCTATAGTTACATCAACCGCATCCACGGCGAATAATGTGAGTTGGGTTGCCTGTCTTACGGAGCATGAAAGTTTTTCCAGGCCAGTCTTATATCGCCAGCCGTTAATAAGCATGACGGAATATTCAAATGAGATACATTACACTTGGCTAACAGATAACGCTGGCCACTATTTCTGTCTCCGCTGGGTGGTAGTGTATTTACAGATCTATAACGTATCTGCCCCACGCTAACAGTTTAAAAAGGAATTGAAAACGGAGCAATCAAGTAAGGACGGAGGTTTAAAGTTTAGCGTCCCGTGTATGACAGGATCATTAGAGTCAGACCATACTTTTGTATTTGGAAGAGGATGACGAAGGAAATCGGACAGGCCTTTTCAAGGAGTCAGCTCCTCCTTTGCCTTTAGCGATTGAAGAAAACACGGGAAACTCAAATCTGTGTAGCCGGACCTGAATTTGAACCACCGTACGCCCAACGTGTGAATAATCAAATTAAAAAATTAATACAAAAAGTTAATGGCCCATAAAACGACTAGATGGTACTCTCTCCAAACCCATGTGGGCACAAGCATGTGTTGGGTCATGGAGGCTTTTGATCCATAGTCCTTGTGCGTAGATCGCTGAGGCCACATACAGTCGAGGCGTACAGAATGACTTTCACATCGCGGGGACCACTTGGTGGCCGTCACGTCCTAAATATCGCTGTGGAAATATCCAGCCCGGGAAGTCAGGAACATGTAACCTCTTGTGCGGTGGTGCACCATCCTGCTGGAAGGTCATATCTGGGTCAAGAGGAGGAAGCTGAGGGACAGCAAACTGCTGAAGCACGTCCGGATAAACAGTTCCTGTCATTGTTTTTCTCGACGAAGAAAAATGGTTCCGCTATGCTGTCATTCATCGACGCACACCATTCATTCACATTTCCGCTGTTTCTGACGAGTTCTCGAAAACTTTGGAGGGTCACGGAACATTGTGACTTTCCGAATGTTCGGTCCATTAGCATTCCCACAAGTGTGGAAGGTTTCTTCGTCAGAAAAAGTTATTCTTCCTTGATAATTGGTGTTTTTTCCCGATCCGGTCCAGCATCTCAATAATAGCATATTTGCGGCGAAGTGTCCAAGTCGTTTCGTTTCAATGCTTGCACAATCTGAACTTAGTAAGCGTGGAATCGAAGTCGATCACGCAACACTTTGTGAACTTTTGAGTGAGGGATGTTTAGCTTTCGTGATGCTCGGCGAACTGACTGTAACGGACTTCTATGGAAAATCCATGTGATCCCCACTACCGCAACATGAGACGTGCATTTTCTGCCACGACCTGACTGTTTACACTCCTAGCGGCAACGAACTTAACACACGAAGCCTTAATCGTCTTAAGGATCAGTTGATCACTTTTTTTTTTTTTTGGATAGCAACGAGTGATTTCATTTCCGCATACCATACCACGCATTGGACACTGTCTTGGAGTGTAGGCGTTCCTCTTAATTATTGAGCGCCTGAGACAAAACAAAATGAATCACGAAAAACTTTCTACAGCCAAGATCGTATAAATTCTTCATTATGTTTGACAACCAGTTTCGACAGATATCTCTCATCTTCTAGTCTTAGAAATTTTTTTGTTACAAAACGTTTTCATTGTGAGTTAGCATCTCATGTTAGGTTTTCATAATGAGGTTCTAACTCACAGCGAACCGGTTGCCAAAAATTAAGAATTTATGCGATCTTGGCTTTTGCCAAGTAAAACAGATAGCTCCTTCTACTTTCTCAGCATGAGAAAACTCAGTCAAAAGGAATCGTATGGTTAAATTGAAGGAGGAGGGGGAGGGGGGAGAAAGGAAATGAAAGGGAATAGATTAGTGATGTCAGCTTCTAACAACCCTACCACAACAAAGGTCAAAAATTAATTATGATTGTAGTGTTGCTCACGCTGCTAAATATTGCATTTTCGGGCAACAACAAAGTTATATTATGTGGCAGGTGTCATTAGAGCACAGTTAATAAAGTCATTTCTTGAAATAATCGACAAACTAGGCACTCATCTTTTCGTGTTTCCCACGCTGGTCTCGTTGTGAACTGATGGCTCAATCGTCGAAAATCTAGGTAGTGATGATTCCAAGCTCGGATGCAAAGAGGTCTAGGTGTTATTCTGCGATATTCAAAATTTTATAGATGTGTTTCATAAACCATTCTTGAAGATTAAACTTTTCCAAGTTAGGACAATCGTGATGTAAAAAAGTAATCAGCACTTCGAATTTAAGTTACACTCCTTTTTTATTACTTTTGTTGCAGTATCACGTAACTCGTTCCAAAACATCACTTCACAATATAAAACGTACTTGAAAATATCTTCCTCACTGTTAAAGTTCACACTTCATAAACTGACTACAATTTGCGTCTTTGTAACATGACGACCAAAGCTTGACTCTCTAATAACCGCTTACGCGCCCAAAAATCAGAGTTACAAGTACGTCAAAGATCATAGTGACAAAAGAAAGAATACACATAAGAATAATATCATTGCAATACATACATATCGATGTATCGAAGTACCTCTACATTAATGAAATCAAATCTGAATGTTGTCACAGAAATATGTTAACTATTTTACAGAAACGCAGTAGAATATTTCTGGTATCGAAAGTTTGAGGTGAGGTGCCGTAATGGTTACATAATTCAATTACCATTACAAACTGCAGTGGGACATTACGCGGAATCAGCAGTGACGAGCGAAAATTTGTGCTGGACCGGGATGCGAACCCGGGATCTCCTTCTTACAGGGCAGCTGCGTTAACCACCACAGCTGGGACACAGTGTTTATAGCAATCGCGCGGACTACCTCGGCACGCCTCACGGCCGACCCACAGTCTCACCCAGTGCCACCTATGCACAATTCCTGACTATTTCCTCCACGCTCTCTAACAAGGGAACCTCCCCATCGGACCCCCCTCAGATTTAGTTATAAGTTGGCACAGTGGATAGGCCTTGAAAAACTGAACACAGATCGATCGAGAAAACAGGAAGAAGTTGTGTGGAACTATGAAAAAATAAGCAAAATATACAAACTGGGTCGTCCATGTGCAATATAGGCAATATTAAGGGCGATGTGAGACAAGGCGAGCCGTGGTCCCGTGGTTAGCGTGAACAGCTGCGGAACTCGAGGTCTTTGGTTCAAATCTTCCCTCGACCGAGAATTTTAGCTTTTTATTTTCAGTTTATGTGACAAACCCTTATGTTTTCATCACTTTTTTTGGAGTGATTATTACATCCACAAGAAAACCTAAATCGGGCAAGGTAGAAGAATCTTTTTACCCATTCGCCAAGTGTACTAGTTAGGTGGGTCGACAACATATTCCTGTCATGTGACGCACATGCTGTCACCAGTATCATATAGAATATATCAGACGTGTTTTCCTGTGGAGGAATCGGTTGACCTACGACCTTGCGATCAAATGTTTTCGGTTCCCATTGGAGAGACACGTCCTTTCGTCAACTAATCGCACGGTTTTGCGGTGCTGTCGCAAAACAGACACTAAACTTGTTACAGTGAACAGAGACGTCAATGAACGAACGGACAGATCATAACTTTGCGAAAATAAAGAAAGCAAAATTTTCAGCCGAGGGCAGATTCGAACTAAAGACCTCTCGTTCCGCAGCTGTTCACGCTAACCACGGGACCACGGCGCTCCTCGGCTCATATTGCCCTTAATATTGCCAATCTTAGGCATGGACGATCCAGTTTGTATATTTTGCTTATTTTTTCATAGTTTCACACAACTTCTTCCTGTTTTGTCGATTGATCTGTGTTCAGTTTTTCGAGGCCTATCCACTGTGCCAACTTATAACTAAATCTGAGGGGGGTGCGATGGGGAGGTTCCCTTGTAAGATTCCCGCAGGAGGTCAGACGTACTTGTGCATCTGCACTGAAGAAGTTGGATCCATCGCCCATGTAGGCGTTTCAGTGAATGTATTGTGTCTGTTCTTTCGGATTTGCTTTACGTGATGCAGCAAATCGTGAGTATCTGTGTGTTATAGTTTCTTTTGATTGCATTTGGAAATTAAGGATTTTTCATGTTGATCCCCTGTATTTTACTGAATCGATAATGTTCCGCAAATAAGTCCCAGATTATTCCATAAGATGCAAATGTGAAAGAGCCATAGAGTAGTACAGACACGGACGAAACGTATACTCTCAAGTCTCCACAAAGAAAAGAGCAGCTTCCAAAGCCGTCAAGTGGAGCTGGAAGAGCGCAGCACTGTGCCGCAGCTGTGACCCGCCTGCAGACGTCAGAGACCGGCGACATTGGGACGCTGCGGCCGGCGAGTGAGGCCGCGGAAGGCGTGCCCTGATTTCTCTGGGGACGCGCCGGCCGCTGCCTTATTAATCCGACAGCACAGCACAGCACGGGGCGGCACTCTGCAAACCCCCCCCCCCTGAGTGCTGCGCTGCGCACCGCCAACCGCGCGCCTCCGCCCTTCCAATTAATCGCTGTCGCCGCCCACCGCGCTTCCGCGGCGCTGCACCGCCGCCCACTGACCGCCGCAGTCCGACAGGCGCGCCGTGGGCGGCGCCGGCCAGCGACGTAAGCTGTGAAAGGTGCACGGGGCGCATGTCTGCTCGCAGGTCAACACTACAAGTTGTCTCACCAACGCTTATTAACGAAAGTGCTATAAGATGCGGTATGTGAGTTAACGAGCATTGCGCTCTCATTTAAACATATGGCCGAAAGAGTCAGCCTGCAGGAATTGTGAAACGAACCCTGTCGTCCAAGACTGCGTGCCACAAAGGGCGCAGATTCATCACGAGCTGGAGAAACTCACAGGCGTCTATTGTCTATTGAGGCCTGTGCGCTGTATTGGGCGAGTGAGACAGTCGAGAACCTACGTCATAGGGACCTCTATAATCTTCAGAACAATACAGTATAAATAAATAAAGCATCCATCCCAGTGCATTAAAAAAAGTTGCTTAATACCTGGTTTCGTATCTTTGACTTAATACTTCTTAATACATCAGCACGTTTTCCTGTAATGTATTCAAGTTAAATACTGTGCCATTCATCCATCACCCCGTTTAATCATTCTTACAAAATTGATGTTTGTCTTACCCTCCTCGTTAGATTCCCAAAAATTTTGAGTCGAATTGTGACACGAAGGTTGTGAAGATACGTTAGTCACGTGAAGTGAATTTCAACGTTACCACAAATACTAGATTTACGTCTTACGTTTCTGGCCATCTTGGTAGGACCTTGAACGTCACCGCGATTACTAATTTCTTAGCATCTTTGATCAAACACACATTTGTAAAACATAATATTCTCTAACTTTAGCATCGCCAAAATACCCCAACCAAAGATACAATGACCTCTACATTATACCACACTTATCTTTCACATTCATTCGCCTCGCTCCATACTCGCGCATCCCATCCTATTGGTCCACATTAGAAATTTTTATTTCCAAAAAAACATAATATTTGTGCCTCAAAGCGTCAGTAGTAACTTAGATCTTTCCTTACGTTTGGTGATTTCCCTAAATCACTCCAGGCAAATGCCGGGATGGTTCCTCTGAAAGGGCACGGCCGACTTCCTTCCCCATCCTTCCCTAATCCGATGAGACCGATGACCACGCTGTCTGGTCTCCTTCCCCAAAACCAACCAACCAACCAACCTTACGTTTGACCAATGTTGCCTTGGCACCTAACACATTCCTGCGCCTTGACGAACGGCCTTTATTTGAAGTATAAATGCAATATTTTACTATGACCAATTAAAACGAGACATTTGTCCTGGTACATACAACGCCGTTACGACCGTTATGGAGTCTTCACAGTAGTAAACAGCATTCTACGGAATGAAGGCTTTTTTACTCTACGTTACGATAACGTAAAATAAGCGTAGTAGGTCCACGTAAATCAACGAGCAAGAAACGGAAACTTCAAGACCTGCCATCGAAACTCAATAACCACTGTGTAAGCTAGAATGCACAGAACACCGTGTAGGTTCGGGTACGACAAGGTCATTAGAGACGGAACACAACCACCGATTGCAGAAGCGGAGGGAAGCAAGTCTGTTGTATCTTCTTTAAAAGATCCATGCCAACATTAGCCTTAAATAGACTATGGCGACGAAATGAAACCTAAATTTGGATGTTCGGACGAGGATTTGAGCTAACTATAGCGACTGGAGAAATTAAGCAGTCTATGGAGGCCAAAGGAAACCGAAATTCGGGTCCTCGGACTGGGATTTGAACCAATTGTAGTGACTAGAGAATCATTATCACTTGGACGTAACGAAGTGTGACTGTGATGGAGGCAAACGACTCGTCTGCTGTGAATGGCATTAAAGACTGATAAATGACGTCATAGCATTTACCTATCATACTGAGACGTACATCATTTGACCGCATAGGACTCCGGATTCATCTCCTACTGGAAGGTAGGAGGGGGAATGGGGGGGTGGGGGGTTGGTTGTCTAAACGCTGTTAGGCTCAATAAAAAGAGGGCATGGGAAAGCTACAGTCGATGAAAGTCCTTTGAGAGTAATCTGAAAATATATTGTAACCAAAAGCGAACACAAAACATTATGGTTGAAATCACAATTATTGACATACTTGGCGAGCTCCCATCTGGCTGTATGCCAGGTAACATACAAGAGAAACGCCTGAAGAGTTCAATGTAGCAATGAAATCAAGAACTAATCCCTGGAGTGAGTTTTACCTCGAAAGTAGTAAGCACAAACAGGGCAGCGTGTTCTAACTTCCTGCATCACTGCTGACAGATTAACAGTGTTGGATGCTAGTGTGGCATTTCGCGTAACGGCATGCGAGCAACCACTCTAGCTCCCATAACCTCCCTACCGGTAATCACGATACTCGATAGCAATAGGATATTACTCGAGATTGTTTCCAAAGTGATGCAAAGTGAAGCTTGAACTAAGATGACGGCCACTTCTGCGTTATGGATCCCACAGAAAGCACGTCTAGCACCTTCAAGGAGCCACCTAAGACTGGAACTGTGAGAAGGTCTCCCAGAAATTTTATTACCACGGACACGTCTCCACAGTGCACTTCAGCAGTGGGCGAAAAGGCCCGTTGCCAACATAACTGGACGCGGCGGCGCTAACAGTTCCTGTGTCCCGGACTGGAGGCGGGGATCGGTCGTTTAAGGGTTAGGTTACTGGGCCTGATTGAGGGACAGGCCTCCGAAGGCTGCAATGAATTGGTGCACCTGTGCCCTGCGGTCTTATTTGAACCTAAAGGTTCCACATTTTAAGACAACCTGCCATCGTGAGAGATTTTTATATTTATTCAAATGGTAGAATGGGATAGGAATGATGATGGAAATAGGATCACGTTTGAGGAAGTGGAGAAAATGGTCAACAGATTGCAGTGCAATAAAGCAGCTGGGGTGGATGAAATTAAGTCGGAACTCATCAAGTACAGTGGAACGTCAGGTCTTAAATGGCTACACAGGATAATTGAAATGGCCTGGGAGTCGGGACAGGTTCCACCAGACTGGACAAAAGCAGTAATCACACCAATCTTTAAATATGGAACAGAAAAGATTGTAACAACTACAGAGGTATCTCTTTAATCAGCGTTGTGGGTAAAATCTTCTCAGGTATTGTTGAAAGGAAAGTGCGAGTATTAGTTGAGGAGCAATTGAATGAAAATCAGTGTGGGTTTAGACCTCTTAGAGGTTGTCAGGACCAGATCTTTAGCTTACGACAAATAATGAAGAAGTGTTATGAGTGGAACAGGGAATTGTATCTATGCTTTATAGATCTAGAAAAGGCATATGACCGGGTTCCTAGGAGGAAGTTATTGTCTGTTCTACGAGATTATGGAATAGGAGGCAAACTTTTGCAAGCAATTAAAGGTCTTTACATGGATAGTCAGGCAGCAGTTAGAGTTGACGGTAAACTGAGTTCATGGTTCAGAGTAGTTTCAGGGGTAAGACAAGGCTGCAACCTGTCTCCACTGTTGTTCATATTATTTATGGATCATATGTTGAAAACAATAGACTGGCTGGGTGAGATTAAGATATGTGAACACAAAATAAGCAGTCTTGCATATGCGGATGACTTAGTTGTGATGGCAGATTCGATTGAAAGTTTGCAGAGTAATATTTCAGAGCTAGATCAGAAATGTAAGGACTATGGTATGAAGATTAGCATCTCCAAAACGAAAGTAATGTCAGTGGGAAAGAAATATAAACGGATTGAGTGCCAAATAGGAGGAACAAAGTTAGAACAGGTGGACGGTGTCAAGTACTTAGGATGCATATTCTCACAGGATGGCAACATAGTGAAAGAACTGGAAGCGAGGTGTAGCAAGGCTAATGCAGTGAGCGCTCAGCTACGATCTACTCTCTTCTGCAAGAAGGAAGTCAGTACCAAGACTAAGTTATCTGTGCACCGTTCAATCTTTCGACCAACTTTGTTCTATGGGAGCGAAAGCTGGGTGGATTCAGGTTACCTTATCAGTAAGGTTGAGGTTACGGATATGAAAGTAGCTAGAATGATTGCAGGTACTAGTAGATGGGAACAATGGCAGGAGGGTGTCCACAATGAGGAAATCAAAGAAAAACTGAGAATGAACTCTATAGATGTAGCAGTCAGGGCGAACAGGCTTAGATGGTGGGGTCATGTTACACGCATGGGAGAAGCAAGGTTACCCAAGAGACTCATGGGTTCAGCACTAGAGGGTAGGAGGAGTCGGGACAGACCAAGGAGAAGGTACCTGGATTCGGTTAAGAATGATTTTGAAGTAATAGGTTTAACATCAGAAGAGGCACCAATGTTAGCACTGAATAGGGGATCATGGAGGAATTTTATAAGGGGGGCTATGCTCCAGACTGAACGCTGAAAGGCATAATCAGTCTTAAATGATGATGATGATGATGGTTCAAATGGCTCTGAGCACTGTGGACTTAACAAGACCTCAGGGCCATCAGCCCCTAGAACTTAGAACTACTTAAGCCTAACTAACCTAAGGACATCACACACATCCATGTCCGTGGCAGGCTTCGAACCTGCGACCGTAGCATTCGCGTGGTTCCGGATTCAAGCCCTTAGAACCGCTCGGCCACAGCGGCAGGATAATATTTATTAAATCATGGAGAAGAAAAATGTTGAACTCTCTCTATCCGATATTTCGCCTTGCAGGAGTGACATCGGTGGGGTGTGTTGGTCGGAGAAAATTAGTTTTGATAAACTGAATGATTTAATTTAGGAATTTTTTAATTACTCAGCTAGTACGTCCGTGCTCAGTATAAACTGAGGCGCCATCTCTCCAGCAATGTGTATCTGTAATCGGATTTTCTAAATTAATTTTATATCAGTCTCTGTATTGCCGTCACCATAAAGGGCAGCATTGCTGGCTTCGCCAAGAGCTCTCTCTGCCCTCGAAAAGCCTGAGTTACACACGGTGCTCCCGAACACGAATCTGTGTGGCGAGCTGTACGTGGGTACCAGAAAGTGTACGATAGAAGAACGTACACAAGCATATAGGCCACTGTCGAAGGAGCGAAACTGATGGAAACGCGCTTTACTGTCTGGAAACCACGGAATTCAATTTGATAAGACCTAAGTACTGGCAGTCACGAGCGGCTATATCTGCATGTATACCCCGCAAACCACCACACAGAGCATTATCGATTTTCGTTCTGCTCCATTCGCGCACGGAGCAAGAGAAAAGTGACTGTCCGTATGCGTCTGTACGCATCCTAATTTCTCTTATCCTATTCTCATGATCCCTACGATAGGTACATAATTCTGGCGGCATAATCGTCTCACAATCTTCTTCTAATACACGTTCTCTAAATTTATCAAACAGGGTTACGTGAGAACTGTGTCGACTTTTTCCCAAGAATTATCATTTAAGTTCCTTGCACATTTCTGCCAAACACATATTCTAATAACTTCTATCACTGGTTGTACGAAACAACATTACTTACAGCTTTGCTTTGATTCTTCGTAACACGTATTTCTGTTCGGATACACTTTCATTTAATAGCAATTAGTTAAACTGTTAAAATTGTGCTTTCTAATTGGACACATCATTTCCTGTGCAAGAATATCCGTCTGGTTCTCTAGATCTTCAGCATTTCAGACGGGGCTATAATCATATGGATTGCTATACTGATATGATACGTGAATAATATTTGATATTTTGTAAGTATTAGTTTAACCACATATGTATAACTGATTGGACTCTCTTCATTTCTCATTGTTTCATGGTTTGTTTCGATGTGTACAGATACCGCAATGTTAGTGTGAGACCGAAACCGGTAGTAATAATGAAAGACAATTTTACAGCTGCGTGTTATGCATTCAAAATTCTCAAGAAAATAGGTGCAAGCTAGAGAAAAGACATGTAATATACAATATGAACAAAATACAAGATGGCAGAATAAAAATGGAAGTCCAAGAACGAAATGCTCAGATTAAAAATTGTGCGAGAAAGGGATGCCGTCTCATCCGTAATATTAAATACACGCATTGAATTGAAGGGATAACTCCCCCTTGTTTTACGACCTGGTAATCTCATCACTGAGAGAATACAGGATCTGTTCAATGGAATGGACTGTGTAATGAGTACATAATGTGGATTTGGAATAAACCGGAAAATGAAGAGTATGAGAAATGAGAGTAACGATTATATTAACATAAAATTTTGGGATGGCAAAGCAGACGAAGTGAAGGAATTGTGTGGCCGAGCGGTTCTAGGCGCTTCAGTCTGCAGTCTGGAACCGTGCGAACGCTACGGTCGCAGGTTAGAATCGGGCATGGATGAGTGTGATGTCCTTAGGTTAGTTGGGTTTAAGTAGTTCTAAGTTCTAGGGGACTGATGACCTCAGATGTTAAGTGTCTTGGTGCTCAAAGCCATTTGCAGGAATTGTACTACCTTGGAAGCAAAGTAATGTACGTCGGACGCAGCAAAGAGAAAGTACAAAGCAGACAGTCAGTAGCAAAGAAGGTATTCCTGACCAAAATAAGTGTACTAGTATCAAACATAGACCTTTATTCCAGCAAGACATTTGGGGCGCAGGAGTGTTTGGTAGTAAATCACAGACTATGGGAGAAGTGGAAATAGAGAGAACTGAAGCTTTTGACATGTTGTGCAATAAAGTTTTGTATATACCAAATGTACCTGACGTCGAGCGTAGTAAGGTGGCAGAAAGAGAACCGCCTACCACAGCAGGTAGTTGCTGTTATGAGGTGGATTGCCTGCACTTAGCAACTATACAGGCTCGTCACAGTGCCAAGTTTGGTTAGGTAACATTTATGGGAACGCGATGGTGAGGCTACAGTAGGAACAGTATACAACGATTTATTTGTAGAAACCTGACGAACAACTGTAGTGTGAAGATGGTGCTTGATAGTAGTTTCAGTGTTCACCTACACTGATCTGTCATTAACTCTGGTCTAGTCCTGCAACAGGTGAGCGGAAATTACGATCAACTTGTGGAGTTGTAAAGTTCTCTTTCCTTGGTGGCGACTGTTGGCGAGTGCTGATGCTGTCTAGAGGTACTGCTGATACTGTGATCATACTGTGCGGATACTGTCTGAGTGGAGCCGTCTGTCGGGTTATGTCTGCGTATCTCTTCGGAGCTATTTCTATGACGTCAGATGGGTGCATAATATAGACTTCCCAAGTATGGTCCTCTCTGGAGGCTGAGTTGCACCTGAGGACAAGGTAGTGCGGCGCTTTTCTGTGTACATCTGTGTTGTGCGTCTTCTGGACGATATAGGAAGATGTACCTTTGAAAACTGGGTGAATCGATAAAATAATGAATGAGGAAGCTCTCCACTGAATCCTCAAGGAAAAGAACATACACTACTGGCCATTAAAATTGCTACACCAAGAAGAAATGCAGATGATACGGGTATTCATTGGACAAATATACACTCCTGGAAATTGAAATAAGAACACCGTGAATTCATTGTCCCAGGAAGGGGAAACTTTATTGACACATTCCTGGGGTCAGATACATCACATGATCACACTGACAGAACCACAGGCACATAGACACAGGCAACATAGCATGCACAATGTCGGCACTAGTACAGTGTATATCCACCTTTCGCAGCAATGCAGGCTGCTATTCTCCCATGGAGACGATCGTAGAGATGCTGGATGTAGTCCTGTGGAACGGCTTGCCATGCCATTTCCACCTGGCGCCTCAGTTGGACCAGCGTTCGTGCTGGACGTGCAGACCGCATGAGACGACGCTTCATCCAGTCCCAAACATGCTCAATGGGGGACAGATCCGGAGATCTTGCTGGCCAGGGTAGTTGACTTACACCTTCTAGAGCACGTTGGGTGGCACGGGATACATGCGGACGTGCATTGTCCTGTTGGAACAGCAAGTTCCCTTGCCGGTCTAGGAATGGTAGAACGATGGGTTCGATGACGGTTTGGATGTACCGTGCACTATTCAGTGTCCCCTCGATGATCACCAGTGGTGTACGGCCAGTGTAGGAGATCGCTCCCCACACCATGATGCCGGGTGTTGGCCCTGTGTGCCTCGGTCGTATGCAGTCCTGATTGTGGCGCTCACCTGCACGGCGCCAAACACGCATACGACCATCATTGGCACCAAGGCAGAAGCGACTCTCGTCGCTGAAGACGACACGTCTCCATTCGTCCCTCCATTCACGCCTGTCGCGTCACCACTGGAGGCGGGCTGCACGATGTTGGGGCGTGTGCGGAAGACGGCCTAACGGTGTGCGGGACCGTAGCCCAGCTTCATGGAGACGGTTGCGAATGGTCCTCGCCGATACCCCAGGAGCAACAGTGTCCCTAATTTGCTGGGAAGTGGCGGTGCGGTCCCCTACGGCACTGCGTAGGATCCTACGGTCTTGGCGTGCATCCGTGCGTCGCTGCGGTCCGGTCCCAGGTCGACGAGCAAGTGCACCTTCCGCCGACCGCTGGCGACAACATCGATGTACTGTGGAGACCTAACGCCCCACGTGTTGAGCAATTCGGCGGTACGTCCACCCGGCCTCCCGCATGCCCACTATACGCCCTCGCTCAAAGTCCGTCAACTGCACATACGGTTCACGTCCACGCTGTCGCGGCATGCTACCAGTGTTAAAGACTGCGATGGAGCTCCGTATGCCACGGCAAACTGGCTGACACTGACGGCGGCGGTGCACAAATGCTGCGCAGCTAGCGCCATTCGACGGCCAACACCGCGGTTCCTGGTGTGTCCGCTGTGCCGTGCGTGTGATCATTGCTTGTACAGCCCTCTCGCAGTGTCCGGAGCAAGTATGGTGGGTCTGACACACCGGTGTCAATGTGTTCTTTTTTCCATTTCCAGGAGTGTATTATACGAGAACTGACATGTGATTACATTTTCGCGCAATTTGGGTGCATAGATCCTGAGAAATAAGTACCCAGAACAACCACCTTTGGCCGTAATAACGGCCTTGATACGCCTGGGCATTGAGTCAGACAGAGCTTGGATGGGGTGTACAGGTACAGCTGCCCATGCAGCTTCAACACGATACCACAGTTCATCAAAAGTAGTGACTGGCGTATTGCGGCGAGCCAGTTGCACGGCCACCATTGACCAGACGTTTTCAATTGGTGAGAGATCTGGAGAATGTTCTGGCCAGGGCAGCAGTCGAACGTTTTCTGTATCCAGAAAGGCCCGTACAGGACCTGCGACATGCGGTAGTGCATTATCCTGCTGAAATGTAGGGTTTCGCAGGGATCGAATGAAGGGTAGAGCCACGGGTCGTAACACATCTGAAAAGTAGCGTCCACTGTTCAAAGTGCCGTCAGTGCGAACAAGAAGTGACCGAGACGTGTAACCAATGACATCCCATACCATCACGCCGGGTGATACGCCAGTATGGCGATGACGAATACACGCTTCCAATGTGCGTTCACCGCGATGTCGTCAAACACGGATGTGGCCGTCATGATGCTGTAAACAGAACCTGGATTCATTAGAAAAAATGACGTTTTGCCATTCGTCGTTGAGTACACCATCGTTGGCGCTCCTGTCTGTGATGCAGCGTCAAAGGTAACCGCAGCCACGGTCTCCGAGCCGAAACTCCATGCTGCTGCAAACGTCGTTGAACTGTTCGTGCAGATGGTTGTTGTCTTGCAAACGTCCCCATCTGTTGACTCAGGGATCTAGACGTGGCTGCACGATCCGTTACAGCCATGCCTGTCATCTCGACTGCTAGTGATACGAGGCCTGAACCCACCGATTCCGTATTCTGCTAACAGTCATTGGATCTCGACCAACGCGAGCAACAATGTTGCGGTACGATAAACCGCAATCGCGATAGGCTACAATCCGACCTTTATCAAAGTCGGAATCGTGATGGTACGTATTTCTCCTCCTTACATGAGGCATCACAGCAACTTTTCACCAGTCAACGCCGGTCAACTGCTGTTTGTGTATGAGAAATCGGTTGGAGACTTTCCTCATGTCAGCACATTGTAGGTATCGCTACCGGCGCTAGCCTTGTGCGAACGCTCTGAGAAGCTAATCATTTGCATATCACAGCATCTTCTTCCTGCCGGTTAAATTTCGCGTCTGTAGCACGTCATCTTCGTGGTGTAGCAATTTTAATGCCCAGTAGTGTATGTAAAAGAGTGACAGGAAGAAGGAGCAGGAAGATCAGGGAATAGCTGCCATGGTACTGTAAGGGAGGCGGGGGCAGCTGTAGAGGAGGAAAGAGACTGGAATATATCCAACAAATATGTGAGAACTTCGGGTGCCACTGGTACGCTGAGAGAGAGGTTGGCACAGGAGAGGAATTCGTGGCGGGCCGCAACAAAACAGTGAGAAGAGTGGTGCCTGAAGAAAAAGGAAGTAAGAAGAGTGTTAACAGCTAGTGACGGCGGCGCGGTGGATCTCGCATCCGGTTGTCGGCTGCACCCGGGGCCCGGCGGTATGGGAAGCGGCGCGCCGTGAATCACTCGCGCCGGCCGACGGGCGGGAGGGAATGCGGCGCGAATACGCGCGCCGTGCCGGGCTATCAGCCGTCTGGGCGACGCCCGCCCGCCCCAAGGCCGTCCCTCGCTGCCCTCACCCCACGGCGTCTGTCGGTGCCCCCACCTGCTGCCGAGCCTCGCTTCTGCTGGCCTGGCACGTAGCTTCTGCATGTCGTGCGCACTGCGAGGTTTACTCAGAAACGTGGCGGCACTTGTTCATTGTTACGATACGTGCTCGCATTCGCAAACAAAGCCTGGCAGAACTGCCCAACTTGTCACCGCTCCTCCCCTCCCCGATAAACTACCTCCTTTCTTTAGTATTTTTCCATGAAGATTAAGCAGATTTTATCGTTTCATAATTGGGTTAATATATGATGTGATTCTTCAATTTCTCCCCTCTTACTTCATGAGGAATGAACTCAGTAGTGAACAGCCGGATGTTAGCGTCCAACGGGCACAATATTTCGGCAAGCGACCACGCTGTTATCTTCAGGTGCACTGACGATCTAACCGCCGAGGCGCCGGTGCCGGGCCTCTATCCCCCCCCCCCCCGCCCCCCCTTCCACAAGGTGTCCCCAAAGCGATTTACAAAATATGGTTGAAATGGCTCTGAGTACTATGGGACTTAACATCTGAGGTCATCAGTCCCCTAGAACTTAGAACTACTTAAACCTAACTAACCTAAGGACATCACACACATCCATCCCCGAGACAGGATTCGAATCTGCGACCGTAGCAGTCGCGCGGTTCCGGACTGAAACGCCTAGAACCACTCGGCCACCGCGGCCGGCCAACGTGATTTACAATCGTAAACTATATGCAGTCCACAAGCAAGGTACTGTATCAATGTTTTAAATAACGAATTACAGCGGTTTTGAAATATTTGCGGATAGGCTATTGCAGCTTGAATGAAATTTTCACTCTGTAGCGGGGTGTGCGCTGATACGAAGCTTCCTGGCAGGTTAAAACGGTGTGCCGGACCGAGACTCTAACTCGGGACCTTTGCCTTTCGCGGGCAAGTGCACTATCAACTGAGCTACCAAAGCACGACTCACGACCCCTAATCACAACTTTAATTCCGCCTGATTCGCTTGACCTATGACCCCGTGGTTCAGAATACAAAGCAAGTGGCATAAATTGAGTTAATGAAATTGGAACCTACACGTAATAACTAAACACTATACTCACGCGATGTTTTAAATAATAAATGAAGACAATCTGCAAACATTTACTAGTGTTACAAATGAATACCGGTAGGCTGGTCAATGGCCATGTGGTTCTAAGTACAATTGAAAAGATATCAACCACGCGGCTGCTACGGTCGCAGGTTCGGATCCTGCTTCGGGTATGGATGTGTGTGATGTCCTTAGGTTGGTTAGTTTTAAGAAGTTCTAAGCCTAGGGAACTGATAACCTCAGATGTTAAGTCCCATAGTGCTTAGAGCCATTTGAACCATTTTTTTGGAACGGAATCAAGTTTGCGTGATTCAACACAGATCTATGAAATCGATGATCAAAAAATTTCCGCGATACCGTAACCTTTTAAAGAGCACTGGGAGCTCTATATGGAATGGACGTACCGTCTCGCCACTCTGGAGCAATGGTTACCTGTGCAGGCATGCTCCAACGCTGTCCGTCCATGACTGCCGCCAAATAAGAAGTGCTCTGCCCGTTAGAGATGCCGAGTGTTCCCCTTGCAGTCCCCCTGCACGCATTGTTTTACCGATAGCTGTTATTGCCAACTGCTGCACGAGGAGGCTTTTACAGATCCGCGAAGTTCTTTCGTCAAAGACTTCGGAATGCAACCACACAGCCGGCCGATGTGGCCGAGCGGTTCTAGGCGCTTCGGTCTGGAACCGCGCGACCACTTGCTTTCAGTTCAACTAGATGTTCCTCATTTTCCAAGTACATTGATGTACTTGGCCTCTTACCGTCTTAGGGAGCTTCACGTCTCTCAATAAATGAGACCAGTCAGCACATTTGGAGGCGACGCGTCTCAACAAGCCCGTCTGGTGACTCAAAGTGAGTAAATTGGGTGTAGGATCCTATACGCTTGAGAGAACTAATCGCGAAGTACCATCGAAATCCCGTATGGCGTTGAGGAAGCCCTCCTGAACCCACCGATTCCATGTTTGGATGATGCCCTGCACGAGCAGCATTGTTGCGGAGCGAGAAACCGCAGTTTCGATTTCTGATTCCGCCATGTGCTGGTAGTCGTTTTTCTTTCTTTCAAGGAACACAATTCAATCTTCTCGGAAACAAATAACATTCAAATGCGATTTCCAAATGAGGATCCGAAACACGTCATGCTGTAGCCAGACGCGTGTTTCATTCTCCTTTTCACTGAGCACGCTTAATCCATTAATCAATAAATTGTGAGGTACGAGGTCTGTTCAAAAAATTACGGATCATTCGTAATTTAGCGGCAATGGTGTGTTGAAGCAAAATAAGGTTTCCATCGCTGCACACGCCTGTGTTTAATGCGTATCTGTCGGAAGTTTCATTGTTGTATGTCTTTTAGTTAGTATTCAGTGCTGTATTGAGTAGAACGTTTTGTCGGACAGTGTGACGAGATAGCAGAGTTAGAGGAGCAACTCGTCTGCATTAAATTTTGCCTCAACCTCAAGAAAACCTGTACAGCGACAGGAAGCCTATGGTGATGAGTGCTTAAGCCATACTCGGTGTTACCAACCGTTCACACTGTTTAAAAAGGGCCGGACGGAAGTTAAAGATGACCCTCGCCCAGGACGCCCTACGACGTCTACCGACGACGCTCATATTAGGAATGCCAACGAAGTTGTGAGTGCCAATCGAAGACTGACTGTCCGAGAGACTGCAGAAGAATGTAACATTTCAGTTGGATCATGTCACGAAATCCTGACCCAGCATCTTGGAATGCATTGAGTCGCCGCCACGTTCGTCACACGGCTCATTACTAGAAAAACCTTCGCCTCGCAGAGTTTTTCGATCGCGCAAATGAGAAAAAGATGTTCCTTAAGAGAACCATAACTGGTGATGAGACATGGGTCAACGGTTCCGATGTTCAAACTAAGGTTCAGTCTTCACAATGCGTGGGGAAAGGTTCTCCTAGACCAAAAAAAGCTCGTCAGGGCAGGTCAGGTCAGCTCAGATGTCAAAGCCATCCTGATGGTTTACATTCAAGTATTAGTTCATCGTGATTTCGTGCCACAGGGGTATACTGGTAATCGATGGTACTATAGAGACGCACGAGAGAAGGAAACGGCCTGCGAGACATTTCATGACTCATGCTTCACGGTAACGCACCAGCACATTCACCCCTGTTGGTGCGTGACTATTGCACGAAAAACGAAATCACTGAGCTGCCTCATCCTCTGTACTCTCCAGACCTGACCCCTGTGGACTTTTTTTATTTCAGAAGTTGAAAACCCGATTGAAAGGATGAAGATTTGCAACGATAGACGAGATTAAAGAAAATTCGCAGACCGCGCTTCAAGCGATCTAGCAAGAGGCTTACCAAAACTGCCTCGGGAACTGGAAACGGCGTTGGGACCGCTGTATGAATCGTGGAGGAGAGTATCTCGGAGGAGATCGTGCATAATAAGTAAAAGGTAAACGTAGAAAAGTGTTGTGGACAAACTTCCGGAATGTTTAGAACACATCACGTGTATGCAAAAGAGCGGTACTATTCGTGGGACTGGGAGATGGCTGCATAGGATTTTCTTTAATTTATCTTAATTCTAAAGTGCGTGCTGAATTCTTCTTGTCAGTTAGAGGTGAGTGAGAACATGGCCTTTTTTACAGTTTCTGCTCGCCTTGGCCTGCCTCCAGCGGGCGAGGCCTCTGACTGCACACGCGCTGGCGATTAGCTCCAGCCACCTGAGCCCGGCTCGTGGCCGCCTTCTACCGCACTCACGGTGGTAGAGGGCGGCGGGTGTCTTTGACAGAATTAGCAACGCTCGAGAAAGAATGTAAAAAAATGGTTCAAATGACTCTGAGTACTACGGGAATTAACTTCTGAGGTCATCAGTCCCCTAGAACTTAGAACTACTTAAACCTGACTAACCTAAGGACATCACACACATCCATGCGCGAGGCAGGATTCGAACCTGCGACCATTGCGGTCGCGAGGTTCAAGACTGTAGTGCCTAGAACCGCTCGGCCACACCGGTCGGCGGGAAAGAATGTACTTGCGAGCTAAATTCAGCGAACTCGCCATGTCCTCGCCAGTTTACGAATATGAATACAGAGGATTCTGCAAACGACAAACCACCCATGTAAATGGCGTGTCCCACACGGTAACATTGTAATATCGTACAGTAGGCATGGGACGCCTCCACAAGCGAGTCTTCTGTCTAGAGACGACGGCCGACTGACGCTTTGAGCACAAACATTGGGAAGATAAAGTTAACCAAAGTTTTTGGTGGAACGCTGCTTGATAGGTCGGAACTCGGTATCTCTGGGAACGGCGATGTGTCATAGGCCGGCACTCGCGAGTTCCTGGAAACAGGAATTCGAACAGGTCGGCATTCGGAATCTTTCAAAAAATCGACGCCGAACCTATGAGAAGAATAAAATGGATAGGAGGTTTCAAATAGATTACTTGGTCTCAGACTGGCAAAAATGGCAGTTTTGGCGGGCTCGCGGCGAGAAGCGGCAGGAGAGAAAAAATATTATACTCTTCCATGCTGGGAGTCCTAGTAAACACTTCTTCGCCAGGAGCCACAGAAAACACTTCCTCGTCGGGAGCCGCAGTACATGGATTTGGTTGTCGAGAGGCACAGGGAATGGTTTTCCTTCACCGCGAGAGCGAAACGCAATTCACGAGCAGACGAGCGGCGGACTCCACCTGCAAGCTCACAGCGCCTCGTCTCGAGCAAATGCTGTGTGTTGCACTAACGGTGTACTAAATTTGTATGGGATGATACGCGTGTTGATTCACATTGACCAATCATTCACTGTGTCGTGATCCTTCGGGCATGATTTTACTCTTTGCGGTTCTGTTTCTCTTTACTCACTGTCCTTCCCATGCAGTCATCACAAACACTTAAGTTTCCGCGATTAGCAGCCAGTTAACACGATTTCTTGTTCATTCGGTCTATTCTACGAGAAATTTTGCGGTCCTTTCCAACTGAAGATCAAGAGTTATCACACACTCACATGTGTGTATGCACTCGTTGTCCCGTGATGAGTATTTAGGCCTTGTTTGTTGCCGTCCGAAGTGGCCGAGCGGTTCTAGGCGCTACAGTGTGGAAGCGCGCGACCAATGCGGTCGCAGGTTCGAATCCTGCCTCGGGCATGGATGTGTGTGATCTCCTTAGGTTAGTTAGGTTTAAATAGTTCTAAGTTCTAGGGGACTGATGACCTCAGAAGTTAAGTCCCATAGTGTTCAGAGCCATTTGAACCATTTGAACCTTGTTTGTTCTGGGCAGTCACTGAAGTCATAATAACAAATCTACATAATTTGAAACCATTGTTTCATTACAGTAGCTGACAGTGCCCACGACTAGTATGTAATTATTAATGTTTCAATTCGCCCGAGCTACAGTTCACGTGTAGTGGATAACTCATTCATTCCGTTTCCGTTAGCATAATTTCTTTACATACACCTGGACCGTAGTGGGGGACTAGCACCTTAGGAGTGAATACTCTGTGCATGTCAGTGGCAAGTGAGATTGAGTAGAGCCTTACTCCAGTGGCGCCTTGCACAACCCACTGCGTAATCTTCTCTTGTTTGCAGAATACACAGGGTGTTTCCGTAGGAGCGAGCAAAAATTTAATAGGACATAGAGGATGCACCACTGAACAATCTGAAGTAGGGAACATGGGAACGGAGAAGCCAGCTTAGAAGATATGGAAGTAAACTTGTCTACAGCTTCGTCTAGCATTACTGTTTTGCAGCTTATTTACAAGTAACACGCGTACGACTTTACAGGTACCGTGCTGTTTATTTACAAGTACATTATTTATTACAATATAAGTAGCTATATCTTCTACCTGGCCGTCTGAATGGTCACGTGTACTGGAGGATCATGCGAAGAGTTCTACCTGAGTTGATGGAGAATATACTCTTCGCCTTTCGTGATAATAAGTGGATACAATATGACGGTGCACCGCCTCACTTAAGTGTCGATGTCAGCAGCCATCTCAGTGATGTATTTCCTGCTCGCTGGATTGTTATTCTTTTTATTTGTGTGTGAAATCTTATGGGACTTAACTGCTAAGGTCATCAGTCCCTAAGCTTACACCTTACTTAACCTAAATTATCCTAAGGACAAACACACACACCCATGCCCGAGGGAGGACTCGAACCTCCGCCGGGACCAGCCCCTCCTCGCTGGATTGGAAGGGCGTCCTATTCCATGGCTTACGAGGGCACTTGACCTGAATCACCTTGATTATTGTCTATGGGGATATCTAAAATCACTTTTTTACGAGAGCCCAGTGGATACGCAGATGGAATTAGCTACCAGAATTGTAGTTGCCTGTGAAGTGAAGGGAAACACACAAGGGATATTGGTCAGGGAGCATCAGAATCTTCTTCACCGATGTCATGTTTGCATCGAGGTTGATGGCAGTCAGTTTCAGCTCATTTTGTAAAAATGGTTAAAATGGCTCTGAGTACTATAGGACTTAACATCTGAGGTCATATATAACTTAGAACTACTTAAACGTAACTAACCTAAGGACATCACACACATCCATGCCCGAGGCAGGATTCGAACCTGCGACCGTAGCAGTCGCTCGGTTCCGGACTGAAACGCCTAGAACCGCTCTGCCACCGCGGCCGGCTCATTTTGAAAGATACACTACAAATGGTTCGTTCATTGTGTCAGTGGTGGTATTTGCAATTAACTGTAAGTTAATGTAAACAAAAAAGTACACAGTAATATGATTTTTTTCCTGTTATCTCCTAAAGCTGGCTTCTCCGACATCAGGTTCCTTACCTCAAACTTTTCAATGGAGCATCTTCTACGTTCTCTTAAATTTTTGCACGCTCTTACGGAAACACCCTGTACATGGCGTCACTCCTACCTTCTGTGTGGAGTTTCACTGAAATGCTTACATTAGCATTTCCGAGCATGAAGAGCACATCAAGGCAATTCAACGTCTGAGGCACGATAGCTTCGTGGTGTTGAAATTTTAATGTCCGGCCGTGTATTTCGGGATACGGGACTACGGGACTCATTCTAAGAACTAGACGTTTGGCGTTCGTCCATTATTACGACGAACGCTGTCCACACAGTGCGGTCGTGTTTGCTGTAGACTTGCGTCGCCGAATGGCCGCCGCACGCGCCGCCCCCGCGGCTCGGCAGCCGGCAGACGGTGCGGATCGCGTGACGGCGCCGGCGTCGGCGTCGGCGCGGGCTTATCAGGGCGCGCCGTGGCCGGGGTTCTGGGAAGCGCGCTGGCCGCCGGCCACGACCTCCGCAGCGCAGACCGGCGTAGCCGCGGGCGGCCGCCGGGGTCACGGCCGGCCCCCGCTGCCCGCTGCCCGCTGCCGCTGCCTCGCCGCCTACCCATTGATCCCGACGTCTGGCGCGCCACAACCGCCGACACCCGCTCAGCTGCCGTTCTTACGCGCGCGGGTCACGCGCAGCGACGCGGAGGCAGCCTACTTGTCTCGCTATTGTTCCGGAGCTTCTCATAGAGAAGGAACACCTGTCGAGTCAGAGGACTGAAGCCTATTATCCCCCATGTTTCTCCTACACAGACGTCTCTGTTCCGCAAGCCGTCTTACGGTGTGTTCCTCCCCTTCCTATTCCAGTCACAGACGGTTTGTCGGAAGAACGATTGTCGATAAGCCTCCGTGTTGACTCGAATCTTTCTAGTTTTACCTTCACGGTGTAAGGGGCGATCAAAAAGTTCCCGTTTGAGGGTGTCGCTGTATAATGTACGCAACACAGCGCGACTCCGATTCGGGTATTCACTGAAGACCCAAAGAAACTGGTACACCTGCCTCATATTGTGTAGGGCCCCCGCGAGCACACACAAGTGCCACAACACGAAGTGGCATGGACTCGACTTACGTCTGAAGTTTCTAGACAACATAGTTCAAAAATATTTAAATGTGTGTGAAACGTCATGACTGGGTGTTGTGTGCTGTCCTTAGGTTAGTTAGGTTTAAGTAGTTCTAAGTTCTAGGGGACTGATGACCATAGATGTTAAGTCCCATAGTGCTCAGAGCCATTTGAACCATTTTTGTGTGTGAAATCTTATGAGACTTAACTGCTAAGGTCATCAGTCCCTAAGATTACACACTACTTAACCTAAATTATCCTAAGGACAAACACACACACCCATGCCCGAGGGAGGACTCGAACCTCCGCCGGGACCAGCTGCACAGTCCATGACTGCAGCGCCCTAGACCGCTCGGCTAATACCGAGCGGCAGACAACATAGTTGTATGCAGATAAACAGCGATTAATTTACTTATAATCAATTATTCAAAGTGCAGTCACAATCACATTATTTATTTTGCCGCCAACCGGTTTCAACCCGCGATGGGGTCATCTTCAGGGTAATTTACACCATTTGGTCGCTCGCTGGAATCGTCACCCTGCCTGTGCGCGGTTCATAGTTCCCAACCGTGCACAGGCAGGGTGACGATTCCAGCGAGCGACCAAATGGTGTAAATTACCCTGAAGATGACCCCATCGCGGGTTCAAACCGGTTGGCGGCAAAATAAATAATGCGATTGTGACTGCCATTTTGAATAATTGATTATATGTCTGAAGTACTGCTGGAGGAAAATGACACCATGAATCCTTCAGGGCTGTCCATAAATCAGTAAGAGTACGAGGGGCTGGAGACCTCTTCTGAACAGCACGTTGCAAGGCATCCCAGGTACGCTCGGCAGTGTTCATGTCTGGGGAGTTTGGGGTCCAGTAGAATTGTTTAAACTCAGAGGAGTGTTCCTGGAGTAACACTGAAACAATTCCGGACTTGTAGAGAGTCGCATTGTCTTGCTGGAATTCACCGTCCATCGGAATGCACAAAGGTCATGAATGGATGCAGGTGCTCAGGGTCACCTGTCGAAGTCGTAGCTAGACGTATCAGGGGTCCCATATCACTCCAACTGTACACGCCCCACACCATTACAGAGCCTCCACCAGCTTGAACAGTCCCCTGCTGACATGCAGGTTCCGTGGAGTCGTGAGGTTGTCTCCATGCCCGTTCACGTCCATCCGCTCTATACAATTTGAAACGCGACTCTTCTGACCAGACAAAATGTTTCCAGTGAGCAACAGTCGAATGTCGTCGGTGTTGACGTGCACAGGCAACGCGTGAAGCTTTATGTTGTGCAGTCATCAAGGATACACGAGTGGGCCTTCGGCACCGAATGCCCGTTTCGATGATGTTTCGTTGAATGGTTCGCACGCTGATATTTGTTGATGCCCCATCGTTAAAATCTGTAGCAATTTTCGGAAGTGTTGCAGTGCCGTCGCGTTGAACGATTCTCTTCACTCGTCGTCGGTCCCGTTCTTCAAGGATCTTTCTCTGGTCGGAGCGATATCGAAGATTTGATGTCTCACCGTATTCCTGATATTCACGGTACACTATTGAAATGGTCGTATGGGAAAATCCCCACTTCATTGCTACCTCGGAGATGTTATGTCGCATCACTCGTGCGCCGACTGTAACACCACGTTCAAACTCACTTAAATCTTGATTACCTGCCATTGTAGAAGCAGTAACCGATCTAACTACTGCGCCAGACAGTTGTTGTGTTGTATAGGCATTCCCGACCGTAGCGCCGTATTGTGCCTACTTATACATGTCTGTATTTGAGTACGCATGCCTATTCCAGTTTCTTTGGCGGTCCAGTCATTAGTGTCTTTTCGACCCGAGTGCATTAAATGTGGAAACGTGAACTGTGAGGACGTTATTATCAAACCTGTGTAAACAGGGTCAATGTGCTGTTGTTGTTTTCCCCACCCGCCGGACGACAATCACCGGTAGACATCCATTGGAGAATGTTGAATGTGTATGAGGAAGCACATCTGTCGAAGATCATCTTTTTGGAATGGTGCTCCAAGTTCTGTGCCGGTCGCGATCGTACACAACGCACGTCCTCATATCGCGAATGCACTAACGCAGAAGTTACGCCAACTGAAGTTCTTATCGCAATTGTAGTAACGCAGAAGTTACGCCAACTGAAGTGCGAGACACTGGAATGCTCTCCCTATAGTGCTGACTTCTCCCGACGCGATTATCACGCCTTCGGTCCCTTAAAAAATGACTCGAAGGGTCGACAATTCCTGTCGGACAGCGACGTGCAGCAGGCGTTCATGGACATCTTCACACACCAAGACACGCTATTTTACGAAACGGGTATTCTTCAATCTGACGCATCGGTTAGGCGATTGTCTTAACACTGACGGTGAATTTGCACGATTAGCGTACCGATGTGGACTGTACCGCCTTCGAACGGCACCTTTATGATTGCCCCTTATATTTTCGCGCAGGAAGCAGTGCATTGATTGATTCTTGTAGAAACACACGCTCACGAAACTTTAACAGTAAACCACGCCGTTATGCAGTACGTCTCCCTCGCAGCTTATATCGATGGAATTTACTGAACATCTCCTTGACGCTTTCGCGCGTGCTACTAGTATCTATAACGAAACGCGCTGTCTTCTATGGAGCTCCTCTTTTTTTCCTCTATCAATCCTACATGACACGGAACCCAGACGCGAGTAACATTAAAGTACTGTAACGGCCGAACGACGGTTTTGCATGCTACCTTCATTTCCGGAGGATTCTTTCAGTGAATCTCAATCTGGTATCTGCTTTTCCTATCATAAGTTTCATGTAGTCGTTCCACTGCTAGATATTTTATGGAAGTAACTGCTTTCAGTACTTCTGTAATTGTGTAACCGTACAATAAGGGATCTTTCTTCCTATTTATGCGTGACATGTTACATTTGTTTATCATGAGGATCAGTTTCCACTCCCTGGAGCAAGCATCGATCCTTTCCAGGTCCTCTCGTATTTTTCTACAATTTTCTAGTGTTGCGAGTCACGACTTCACTATATACAACAGCTTCACCCGCGGAAAAACCTAATGAAACTTCCAACATTATGTACTATACTCAGATATATATGTGGTGTCTGTTCTTTCAGACATGTTCGAATATGGTCAGTATTGAGGAATATGACAGGAATGATCAATCGAAACAAAAACGTCAAGTAAACATGGGCTCCAAAACGCGTACCTTAAGAGCTATGAGCAGTTGTTGATCTTCGGTACTGTGAAACAGATCTCTTCTGCAGCAAGCTCTTTGCTTTCCATATTTTGGGAAGTGGTAGTATGGACCGAAACAAGGAAAAAAGGTCCGGTAAACATGTGCTTTAAAATACACACCTTAAGAGCTACGACCACTTGTTCATCTTCGCTACTTCGTTTCACAGTATCGAAGATAAAGAATTGCTCATATCTCTTAAGGTATGCGTTTTAGAGCCCAAGTTTACTTTTTTGTATCGAATTATCATTCCTGTCATATCCCTGAATACTGACCATCACTTCTGAAACGCTCTGTATATAACCAAGGCGAGGGCGGCCAATGATCTCTCCAATGCGGATGTACACCAGGCCCGAACTCTGATGGGAATCGGAGAAAGGCCACGAGTAATGAGGATAATGGGCAAGGGGCACTGCATTAGTAGCGTGTGCATAAGTTCAGAATTTGGGTCTGCCGGAGGCGTGGTATGGTAGACCGTGCAGTTGCGATGACCACTGCGTCTTGAAATGGGTTAGTGGTCAGAGCATCTGCCTAATAAGCAGGAGACCCGGGTTAAAATTTTGGTCTGGCACAAATTTTCAGCTTTCCCCATTGTTCTCAATCGGTACTCACTGGCAGTCAATGTCTATAATTCCTCAGTGTCTTAATCACTGTTTAGATTGAGGAAATGAAAACTTTGAAGTTTTCCCTCTGGTGCTGTAATTCTGGACCGCAAGAACAGCTGAACGGAATGGATAGTGTCTTGCAAAGATGTAATAAGATCAACAACAACAAAAGGGAAATAACGGTGATTGTTGTGTAGATGCTGATTTTTTTGGGTTGCGTAGCCGTGATCCAGGAAACTTTTTTTGTTGTTAACGTTTCGTGCAGAGCTGCGATGTACATCTTCAGAGGTGGTCCTGGTTCCGTTCAGTATTGTCGGTCCATGGGTTGTATGTCGAAGAGCATCGTACAGGGTGGTTCAAATGGTTTAAATGGCTCTAAGCACTATGGGACTTAACATCGGAGGTCATCAGTCCCCTAGACTTAGAACTACTTTAACCTCACTAACCTTAGTACATCACACACATCCGTGCCCGAGGCAAGATTCGAACCTGCGACCGTAGCAGCAGCGCGGTTCCGCACTGAAGCGCCTAGAGCCGCTCGGCCACAACGGCCGGCGTACAAGGTGGTTATAATTAGACTTTTGCTACTAGAGGCAGTGTGTAGATACACAACTTTATAGGGGTGATATATATACTGTGCGCTGCAACATTTTCATTGATAGTGGTGTCACAGTTGGAGTCAAGAACGATGGTGGTCGAGTGCAGGCCTGTTCCCAGCATCTACGTCACTCATTCTGCATGAGATTTCAGTAGTGTTCTCAGCGGTCTGCTGTGAATATCGTAGCCAGAGCATTAAACGTGGTCATCGCGAGTTAGTAAATTTTTATTCCACTTGTTTCCAGTTGTTACGGTTGATAGTGGAGGTAAGCAACAGATTCTCCAAACACAAGCGAGAGACGTAATTTTCAGTATACACGCTTTCTTCAAGGACAGAGTACGTGTATGCGTTTATCGCAACCATCGCTTGGAATCGTCAGCAATTAAATGCCCGTCCGTATCTCGAGATGCGCAAATCGCCATCGTTCGTGGATCGGACTGTAGTGATGTGGCTTCCCCTTAGGCACGGGCACTGGTACTGCGACTGTAACCTCCCCACAGAAATTTGAAGGACAATATTTAAATGTTAACGAGAATAGAACCTAGTGTAACCTCCCAGCAAATAAAAATAATTTATTGACAATGACAATTAAATGCGAGAACTAGCAATCTGAGCCATGTGTAAGCTCCCCACAAAATAGAAAATCAATTCAATAAAAAATGAAATCTCAGTGACAATGAAAACGCAAATAGACGGAAATGTCGATCTTAGGCCCTGTTCTTACCTCAGTAAAATTGCATCTGCTCTTATTTTTCGCCATAGCTTGGAGGAAATGCATCTCAATTATTCTTTGAATTTAAGTAAATTTTTTCTTTAAGGAAATGCATGGGAAATTTTCTTTCAATAAAATGTTTGTTTTGTTAAAATGCTTGGTTTGAAAACAAAATTATTATTGGGGCGATTCTTGAACAAATTAATTACATTTAAGATGCATTACATTATCAGATGAGCGCAATGCTGCTTCATTACCTTATTTTAAAAAAATATACCTCGTCCTGAATCTTGACCAGAGGCACATGTCGACGCCCGCTGACTCCTCACACACAACTGCGACTGTCTCTCGCGCGCTACTACATGATCTCGCGACTCGCTACGTATAACTGAACTCTCTCGCAACTCGACCGCAGCTGCTACTGCCGACTCCCTACATGCAACTGAACTCTCGCGCGGTCAAGCGCAGACTAGCAACGATAAATAACTCTCTGGTCAGAGATTCTGTCATGCCTCGCCATCGCTGTACTAAATACATACGCGTTTCACGACGTAGTGTTGGAACACAAGGATGATGGTGCAGTACAGTTTCAAACAGTCAACATGGGTCTGGACACGGTGAGGCACGGTGAACAGGGCTTCATTCGCGAAGCTGTTGCCTCAGAAGAACAGCAGTAGTGCTGTTGCTCTTTGCTATCGACGCATTAAGGGAATACGGAGGGGTCCTTTTCTCTCACTGGGGTTGAAGAACATGGTTGGAATTAACTGACGACTTGAGAATTGCTCGTGGGAGAAGCCAACGGCCAACTGCACCACAAAGTCTTCAAGAAGTTACTGTGACACGGCTAACAACGCTGGCCGCAATGTGCGATCTTGACTTATTGCTCCAGCTGTGTCACGACAGCTGGACATTGTATGATATGCCGTTCAAAAAGAGCTGCGACATATCTCTACGGCCCTTCCAGATGCAAATACTCGTCACACCGAGCAACGTTTCTAATCTGGCATGCAATTAACGAATGTTACCCCCTCATGTGGAACATAAAATGTGTTTTTTTTCAGTGGTTTGTTCGTTATTTCTTTTCCGCATGTCCTTACGAATGTTTCCAAAAAGTTCCATTGATCTACAATCATTCTCTTTTTTTAGGTGGTCCTTGTAACAAATCCTAACTTATTAAAAATGTGTGTGATGAATAAAGGGGAAAAATGTTAAGCTTTAATTTTCCTAAACTTCATGAAAAATGTAAAAGGAGTGTGGTTACTGTTATTCTTTAAATCTTTGGTTTTGACGTTCTAAACCGTCCATACGAAGTTCATATAAGTTGAATTATCCATCACTCAAGATAATGATGTCTGTTTCACGTAACAGTAGACGTACTTAAAGTCGAACGTTTCACAATAATTACTGTTTGCTTAAAGACATGGCTAGCTTCATGAGAGTTTGACGGCGACTATTCTCTTAAACGGCAGATTAAATAGGAGAAGATGAGCTGTCTTCCAGACCGAGGCTCGAACTCGGGACCTTTGCCTTTCGTGGGCAAGTGCTCTATCAACTGAGCTACCCCAAGCACGACTCACGCCCCGTCCTCACAGCCTTACTTCTGCCAGTACCTACTCTCCTACCTTAGTAGAGCACCTGCCCGCGAAAGCCAAAGGTCCCGATTTCGAGTCTCGGTATAGCACACAGTTTTAATCTGCCAGGAAGTTTCATATCAACGCGCACTCCGCTGCAGAGTGAAAATCTCATTCTGCAAACATCCCCTAGGCTGTGGCTAAGCCATGTCCCCGCAATATCCTTTCTTTCAGGAGTGCTAGTTCTGCAAGGTTCGCAGGAGACCTTCTGTAAAGTTTGGAAGGTAGGAGACGAGGTACTGGCAGAAGTAAGGCTTGGGTACCTCAGTTGGTAGAGCACTTGCCCGCGAAAGGCAAAGGTCCTGAGTTCGAGTGTCGGTCTGGCACACAGTTTTAATCTGCCAGGAAGTTTCATATCAACGCACACTCCGCTGCAGAGTCAAAAATCTCACTTTGGATGACCTATCTTATTTTCAGGGTGAAATTGGTTTCTGCAGGTACGGCTGCTGATGATCTAGAAAACATTTATAAGTAGCTGAAAATAGTAAATGAAAATGAGCTGCGTCGTTCTTTAACAAACGCAGCTGGTACGATGGGGTACCTGAAATAATTTAAAATTCTTATCATATGTGCTTGTTTTGCTTGCACATTTTACTTCTCTTGATTAATGACGCCAGTTTTAGCGAATATGTCGGCGCCACGCCCAGCTGTAGGTGAATCTGGAGAATGTTGCAGCAATGGCTGCCAACAATTAACATACTTCTGCTACGCTTAACGGCCAACGGCCTTCCCGCAGTGGATACACCGATTCCCGTGAGTTCACCGAAGTTAAGCGCTGTCGGGCGTGGTCGGCACTTGGATGGGTGACCATCCAGGCCGCCATGCGCTGTTGCCATTTTTCGGGGTGCACTCAGCCTCGTGATACCAACTGAGGAGCTACTCGACCGAACAGTAGCAGCTTCGGTGAAGAGTACCTTCATAACGACTGGGAGAGCGATGTGCTGACCCCACGTCCCTCCTATCCGCATTCTCAACTGAGGATGACACGGCGGTCGGATGGTCCCGGTAGGCCATTGGTGGCCTGAAGACGGAGTGTTTTTAGTGTGTTACGCTTAAAATAGCAACAACTCGGAGGAAAGGTGCTTTATACACACATATGAACGTTAAATAAAATCATTTACTTCACGTTAACGAACAATAATTATATTCTGATATAACAAACAGAAATTATTACATCACATACCTTTCCATCCACGTAATCAAATGTTAGCGTACAGGTTTGTGTCTTATTCTTCCAAGGACTCGAAGAGAAGTAAGTGTTAATAGTATCACAGTCTTTACAGAATTAATGTTAACAAAGAACATTGTATTTTCTTTGATTTCGTTGCATCGCAGATACGATAATTATCCTAGTTTATTGGATTTTGTACTTTTGTCACTTCGTATCTTTTCACACGCTAGACAATGATTATTTAGCACTTTCTCCATTTCCAGGCGACAATGCATCCTCTCAAGTAGCGAAAGTTTAATTATAATCACTTTGTAAATACCGCAAAACAAGGGAGCCGTAGACAGCAGAAATAACACCGGCGAATGGTGAAACTGAAGTATCGAACTGTCATTTGTCAAATATAAAGCTACTTTCCACGTATCATGTAGACTTAATGATATACGTCACAGTCTAACATAACAGTCACGACACTTCCCCTCGATTTTGTTGCCTACCGCACCAGCAGCGCCCCAAGCGGCCAGTAACTTAAACTGTGAGTTCGGCGCGATCGTGAAAGCGAATAGTGGTTGTTTATTTTGATTTCTACAATGTTGTTTACAAGCTGGAGCGTTTGTAGCGCAACACATTGCAGCAACAACAGGAAGAAGACACCACAGCTGTCTTTTTTACGTTTCCTAAGGATCCTGTGAGGTATATACCATGATGTTACTAAACTGTATCATCAGGATTCACTTGCAAACTACATGTGTATTAATGATTAATGTTTCGTTTTAGGAGCAGAAAATGGTTAGTTAGTAGCAGACAAGAACACCTTATGAAAAAAGACCCTGTTTACCTGTCTAATAATATTAGGTTTTGTTCGCTACAGCCCGCATCTCGTGGTCGTGCGGTAGCGTTCTCGCTTCCACGCCCGGGTTCCCGGGTTCGATTCCCGGCGGGGTCAGGGATTTTCTCTGCCTCGTGATGGCTAGGTGTTGTGTGCTGTCCTTAGGTTAGTTAGGTTTAAGTAGTTCTAAGTTCTAGGGGACTGATGACCATAGATGTTAAGTCCCATAGTGCTCAGAGCCATTTGAACCATTTTGTTCGCTACATTTCGAGCAAAACCAGTTCATGAACGCAGACAATAATAAACTCGTGTAGAATGCAGTACCCACACTGACATCCCAAATAAGCCACCTCAACTGACGATGAAGAGGAAATTGCCACATAGATTTGACAATCCATCTAAAGCTGTAAAACAGTCCTATGACACAGAAGCAGCCAGTTCAACTCTCTATGTATCAGTGCCAAATTCGTGTGAATCGTCAACACAGACCTGCTTTCACGATGAAGTGGTTAGATTAAGTGGGGTTATTCGGGTCTTATAAAAGCGTTTGGTATGTATTTCATTCACTTTTGTTGTTAGTCACTTAATTGCTTCCTTCGTGTGATGACATTATTTTGTTAGCACCTTGTTCACTGACAGATTGTTTGAAAATTATTCAAATATTTGGTTTTGCATGAAATGTAATGTAATCAGCTCATTATAATGTTTTCAACATATTTCTCCCATTATTTGGCAGTTGCTTGTCCCACTTAGAATGATATAAAGATGAAGGTCGTACTTGTGGCAACAGGCGACAACAACGACAAACACAGTAGGCCTACAGAACGATAAATGAGCTGTCGATCGCTTTTGCATGTAGAGGTACATGTCTGTGCTTCTTACGTGTGAATCTGTGTGTTTATATTCTTTTGATATCAACATTGTAAACTGCAGTTCTATCCAATGTTACAAGTGTTTCTTCACGAATGTGTTGTAGCTTGCCACTCGATTCACGGTTTTTGTCAGTACTTGCGCTTGCTTTAGAATCATTTTTAGAAACATATATGCCTTTTGATACTACACAAACCGTTAGAGGAAAGAAAATAACTCAAATATTCGTAAATTACATAGGAAATGGATGAAAAACAAACATTATCTTTACGATACGTATGACGTTCATCTTACTCGCCGCTTGAAGCGCTAGTGTCGCTCCATCTGTCAAACGGTAACAACTTTTACAGCAGTGAGTGTCGCGACTGTTATGTTAGACTGTGATATGCGTACGGTAGCGCTTCAGGACCGATAGATAAGTTTTATCTTTGGCAGACGACATTTCGATAGTTTAAGTTTTATCACTGACACGGATTATCTCTGCAGTTCAAGCACCCTCGCACTGTCGCCGAAACATCGTGCGTCACCCACATTTTCATCCGGTGAGATAACTGTAAACCCTCACTTTTCAATGCATCAAACAGCCTGCTCTCGCTTCTGGTGGCTTCATTCTGCACGACTGTCGCCACACGTAACAGAGAGGGGTGCGCGAGCGTTTGGGGTCCGGTGAGAGCCCTCGCGGCCGGCCGCACGCGTTTGCAGCGCGCTGGGGGGACGTCGCTGTCGCGCATGCGCGGCCGGGTGCACAGTAATTGCCGGCCGCTAAGGAGTGGCTCTCACTTTTAATTAGCGGCGCAGCGCCTTTGTGCGCGCTCAGACGCCGCGCCGCGGGGGTGGAGGCGGGGGTGGAGGCGGCGGCGGCGGCGGGGTGTGAGCTGGAGGCGGGGTGTCCGCGTGGCGTGGCTTATCTTTGAGGCTGCAGCCGGCGTGACACGACCGAGACTAATGAGGTGTCCAGGCGGCGCGGACAAGCTGTCCAAATTAATTATCACGTCCGCAAATACACGCCGTTTACTCGAACGGCGATGACAGACTGAAAGCTACTGCCTTTATTATCTGCAGACGTACTGGGTGTTCCACAAGCTTCGCACCGTATTGATTTTCGTAATAATCTGATTTTCTGTTCCTTTCAGTGTGAGATTTTTAGTGAAAGGTATGCTTCTGGTGGTCGGCCACAGTTACAGAAAATTTTGTATGGAAAAATCCAAGAAATTTGATAGGCTACTTGTGGACAGCGCGCCGATCACGTAATGACGTCGACTACCTATCTGACGAACAAGACATCGTAGTGGAATTCTTGTATTGTTAGACCTATTAATAAAAACACCAGTGTCAAAGAAGATACAATTTATTTTAATATCTGCGGGTTTACAGGGTGTTTCAGAAGTTCGACACCTTTGTTATTTTCGTAATGTATATATATTTATGCACTTGTTTCACATGGCAAGATTACAGACTGCAGACCCTCTCTTCCATCTAAATAGACTTCGGCAGTGAGAAAACATTAGAATTTGTATAGTACATGGGCAGCAGGACACGAAGTTAAGGCATTTTCCTGGAAACGGTCTATGTGCCCTTCTTCGGGAAATTATTTGAAATTAATCAGCGAGCTACGCAGAATATTCTACTAGGGTTTTGTTTCATTATCTCGATGCTAGAGGTCACGACAGCGTTTTCCCAATACATGTGTGCGTAGGAAGAAGGAGAAGAACAAGAGAAACAAAAGGTTCTTCACTAACTAGAAACTATACCATAGAAACTGTCCTTCATAATGTATAGAACACAGAATAAAACAGTCGTATTTTATTTGTGCAGTTATGTTTTGCTACTCATAAACTTTCTTTTAGTTTATTTTTGTTCTTTCCGAGGGTTCCCTGACCGTGAGTGTCAAGGATAATATTACCGTTACGATTTAAAGTGTTCTGAGGATAAAAATAACAATTGGTGAACGACATGTTTGCTCCTTATAACCCACTGACGCTGATTTGTGGTTAAGGGCCTAGAAACGTTTTTCGGAAATATTATCTTTCACATTAAAATCACACGTTGAAGTATGTAGCATTATGGAGAGATTTACGTAATACTAGTACACATCGTATTAAAATATATTTGTACATTAGAATCGCCAGCCGTTGTGGACAAGCGGTTCTAGGCGCTTTAGTCCGGAACCGCGCTGCTGCTACGGTCTCAGGTTCGAATCCTGCATCGGACATGGATGTGTGTGATGTCCTTAGGTTAGTTACGTTTAAGTAGTTCTAAGGCTAGGGACTGATGACCTCAGATGTTAAGTCCCATAGTGCTCAGAGCCATTTGAACCATTTTGTTCCTTTTTATATTAAAAGACACTGACCGAAAAGTTGCCTCATTTCTACCTTCCTCAGCACATTTATGAATTATCCCCAAAATGTTGGCATGTGAACATATCTGCGTTTTTTAAATTTTTTATTTTTTTTAACAGTAACTCACCTCGAAGTCCCACAAGCTCTCCTAACTAATTCACTCACTGCCGCTAGTCCATCAGTTTAAGTCGCTCATAGACATCCACCCCCAGCTGCACTTTCTCACTCAGTCATTCACCGCAACACGCTATAATTATCTCCATCTCTCTCTCTCGCATTGCCTCCTGTGTCATGGCCACAGTCCCCTTCATTCCACCCCACTATTACAGTTTTCTCTCGCTTTCATTGTCTCTGTCGTGCTCTCTGTTACTGCTAATATCTCATTCCTTCATTCCCACTACTGCTGTCTCTTCTCAGTGTCACTTCTCGTTATCATTAGTCTATCATTCTCAGAGGCTCTCACCTCTGACCCACTTCCACTTCCTCTTTCTCTTCAATCCGCCCTCCCCCCCTCCTCCTTCGCTCTTTCCCTAGCACTGTTCTGTCAACTATGTTCCACTGCTACTGTGTCACTCTCTTTCTGTCGCACTGCCACTGTCTCCTTCGAACAACCACTATGTACTGTCTTCCAGGATTTATTACTTTTCCTTCTCCTTGCCACTGCTGCTGCCTTCTCTCTCAGGGGGGGGGGGGGGGGGGGGGGGAAACGTGAATATGTTGGCATGCCAAAATTTCTGGGAAAATTTATAAAGGTGGTGAGGAAGGTAAAATAAGGCAGCTGGTAATCCACTTTGCAGAGTCCTATAAAGTAAATGGGAACATACATCTTTTTGTTCTCCGATAGGAGCATCTTTCTGCTGATTCCCTTCTTCTCCCTGCTGCAGCAGGGCATTAATTCATATGTAAATAAATATATTGGTCAGTAAAATTCGGATAGCTTACTTATCTGAAACTGAAATAAAGAAAAATTAATTTCACACCTAAGACCTGATTTCACGTGCACAAAAATTTTGTATGTTCTTCAGTACTACAACATGGAGTTCCCTGAACCCTTCAGATGATAACGGACACCCTATGCATCATCTTTCTCCGTGCCACGTCACTTTATAAACTACCACACCACACAGGATTTTAGGTGCGTATTTTACGTGTACAAATGGCGTAAATTTGAGCCTCTGTATCTCGGAAAGGGATAAAAATATGGTGAAACTTTTCAAGGTTGTTAGAGATTGGTTTCTTAGGAACACGTCATAAAAATTACAACCATTTACTGTGCATAGTCGTCTCGGAATACGCGGTTGGGTTTTGGTACCTAAAAAAAAAAAAAAAAAAAAAAAAAAAAACAAGTTTTTGGGTTGTGCGTCGATAATGAATTAAGATTTTTGAAAACAGGGAGATGTCTCTTCTAGATAAATCCCTAGAGAATACACCATTAAAATATGAGCAATGTTCTGCTGCTATTTAGTATTTAGAGTTCGCCACATACTGTATTTTTATTGTATGAGTAGGGTAATTTTAAACGGATATAGATATCAACTTGCAGGAATTGTGTATTATTCATACTTTGACCCTGTAATGTAGGACAGTGACACTAAGACGATCGTCCATTAAATTTCCGGCACGCAGCCGCGCAAATAAAATTTCCTGCACTGATATTTCGGCCGCGTATCGTCCGGCCATCCTCAGAGTGAGTCACAAGACAGACGACAAGATTTTTTTTTTCTTTATCGTGATTTTAAAACCCGTAGAACAGGTAGGCTGGCAGCAGCACAGTACGCCGCTCTTCAGCCAAAGATAGTACAATGATAAAAACAGAGGAGACACATGAGTTGTAACAAAACGGCGGGGAAAAAACGGTAGACACATGAACATAAAAAAACATGAAGCCGTTCACACTCGATGACAATCCACACTACAAACTGTTGACACGAAGCACAAACACTGAAGATGTCGATGGCACTGGTGAACGATGGGGTGTGATGACGAGAAGATGCCAAGCGTGGCCTTATATGCTACACCGCGGCGGTACAGCGCACGCGGGTCACAGATGCTGGTCGGCGGCAGAGACATACGCTTACACATGCGCCGCCTGTGGCGAAGGCGTGCAGACATTCGATTCGCTTATCGATGTATGATCGGCGGCGGTGACACCATGTCGACTTCTCTGCGGATTAATTACCCCAAGAGCTGGATTTCATGCTTTGTCCAAATTAAAACCATTATCTCTATTTATTAAATTATTAGCTAATCTTATCTCTATAGCTTCCTTGAAGACAGATTCCCAAAAAGAAGAGGTGGATGTTAAAATCTTCACATCACTGTAATTCATGGAATGCCCTGTATCAATACAATGTTCGGCCACAGCTGACTTGTCTGGCTGTAATAAGCGTGTGTATCTTCGATGCTCCACACACCTCTCATGAACGGTGCGTGTTGTTTGACCTATGTACGACTTCTCACAATTTCCTCAAGGAATCTGATACACACCATCTCCACGAAGCTGTAAATCGTCCTTCATAGAGCCGAGTAAAGGTGTAATCTTCGTGGGGGGCTGGAAGATCACCTTAACACAGTGTTTCTCAAGAATACGGCCTATCTTCGAGGAAAGAGCACCCACACAGGGCAAAAACGCACTAGAATTACTATCTTCTTCTCTATCGCATACCTGCATTTTAGGTTTTGCATCGAATGCTCTACGAATTTGTTGCGGAGAAAATCCATTATATTTAAAAATGCTCTTGAGGTATGTGAGCTCTTCTTGCAAGTTGTCTTTACCGGATATACAGTGCGCCCGATGCACTAAGGTCTTAAGGACACCTATGGTCTCTGAAGGGTGATGGCAGCTACTGGCATGAAGATATAGACTTGTGTGAGTTGGTTTCCGATATACGGCATGCCCTAATGTGCCATCACCTTTACGGCGAACGAGAACATCCAAAAAGGGGAGGCTGCCGTCTTTTTCTATTTCCATAGTAAATTTAATGCTAGCATGGATGGAATTCAGATGCTCAAGAAATCGATGTAATTCATCCATACAATGGGGCCATACCACGAATGTGTCGTCCACGTATCTCCAGAAGACCGTAGGTTTAAAACATGCTGAGTCCAGTGCCTTGTGCTCGAAGTCTTCCATGAATAAAGTAGCTGCCAGGGGGGGAGAGGGGACTTCCCACCGCAACACCATCAATTTGCTCATAAAATTCACCATTAAACTGAAAATAAGATGATAAAAGCACATGTTCAAATAAGGCCGTAATGTTCTTATCAAAATGTTGGCCGATAAGAGATAAAGAGTCCTTTAAAGGTACCTTTGTGTATAATGATACCACGTAAAAACTAACAAGCACATCCGTACTATTTAGCCTGACATCTGAATAAAATCCATGGAATTACGAATGTGGTGACTACATTTTCCTACCAATGGTTTTAGTAAGGAAGCTAAATATTTGGCAGAAAAATACGGTGGTGAACCAATAGTGCTCGTTGTAGGTCTCGTCTCAAGTCCTCTAGACGCTCATCCTTACCCATCTTGTGTACTTTAGGAAGACCATAAACTCTCGGTGGTACTGCACCTCGTACTTTTAAACTTCTTAAGACTTCCTTCGGTAGTGATGAAGCATTTAGCAAGGCAGCAGTCCTTATTGTCACCTTGTTAGTAGGATCTTTGTTAATCTTCCGGTATGCACCAGAACTAAGTAGACCACATATCTTTACCTTGTAGGCCTCCTGAGGCAAAAGGACGGTAGCATTACCTTTATCAGCACGCAGGACGACTGTATCAGTATCCTCTCGCAGCTTTCGTATCGCACATCATTCTTCCTTGGAAACATTGCTTCCTTGTGGACGATGCTTCGTAATTGCTTGACAGGTTTATCGTCTGATTTCTTCAACAGAATCCTCTGATAGTGGTCGGACAGCTTCTTCAATGGCACTGATGAAAGATGATATCGTCAAAGCCTTTGGAGTAGGGGCAAAAGACTGCAGTTTCTTCGAGCACTGGTCTTACTGTGTCATTAAATTATTCACATATAGGCCTTTAAAGTCTCTGTCTTTTGTGCCGGGCACTGAAAAATAATCCTCAATCATTGTTCAGACTTTTTACATTGTTATTTCTCCAGATAGATTTGTTTGTGTTTGTATCAGGTCATTGGCAGTATAGTTGAATAAACTTAGGATAAATAGAAATTTCAAGAAACAGGCCATTAAAACATATATTCCATTCGCGTGAATGGTGTTCCCACGAGAAAGTAACTTTGTGCAATAGACCAAACAAATAAAAAGATAAATTTGCCGCTAATACCACCGTTTTACCTCGACTTCAGAAAGCGCAAAACGCTACGAAATAATCACTGACTTCTGGGGAGACTCTTCAGATAGTAGTCACCTACCAGGCGCTCTGCATATATTAACACTAATAAATTTGTACCAATAATAAAATATGGTGCTGGCAGCATAGTATGCAGACCAAATTCAGATTGCGGCTACATTAAGTGGGAAAAGTGGGAGCATTTCTTTTGGATGTTGGTATTTCTGTTGACAACGAGAGCGTGAGATGTTGCTGTTGTGGTCTTCAGTCCAGAGACTGGTTTGATGCAGCTCTCCATGCTACTCTATCCTGTGCAAGCTGCTTCATCTCCCAGTACCTACCGCAACCTACATCCTTCTGAAGCTGTTTAGTGTATTCATCTCCTGGTCTCCCTCTACGATTTTTACCCTCCACGCTGCCCTCCAATACTAAATTGGTGATCCATTGATGCATCAGAATATGTCCTACCAAGCGATCCCTTCTTCCAGTCAAGTTGTGCCACAAATTTCTCTTCTCCCCAATTCTATTCAATACTTCCTCATTAGTTATGTGATCTACCCCTCTAGTCTTCAGCATTCTTCTGTAGCACCACATTTCGAAAGTTTCTATTCTCTTCATGTCTAAACTATTTATCGTCCAAGTTTCACTTCCATACATGGCTGCTCTCCATACAAATACTTTCAGAAACGACTTCCTGACTCTTAAATCTATACTGGATAACAACAAATTTCTCTTCTTCAGAAACACTTTCCTTGCCATTGCAGTCTACATTTTATATCCTCTCTACTTCGACCATCATCAGTTATTTTGCAAAACTCATTTACTACTTTAAGCGTCTCATTTTCTAATCTAATTCCCTCAGCATCACCCGATTTAATTCGACTACATTCCATTATCCTCGTTTTGCTTTTGTTGATGTTCATCTTATATCCTCCTTTCAAGACACTGTCCATTCCGTTCAGCTGCTCTTCCGGGTCTTTTGCTGTCTCTGACAGAATTACAATGTCATCGGCGAACCTCAAAGTTTTTATTTCTTCTCGATGGATTTTAATTCCTACTCCGAATTTTCTTTTGTTTCCTTTACAGATAAGACAATGAAATTAGATTGCGCTCATTACCTATCCCAAATAGCTAAGGTAGTTCGATGTTCCTTCTCCATTTATGCGAAGCACTGGTGATCAGAACAAAACAATAACTAGGTGACCCTGCACCCTTGGTAAACTGCGAAAGCTCGACCCCCCCCCCCCCCCCCTCCCCGGCCACCACCCTCCGTGTAACTACTTTCCTGTAAGTTTTTCTGCTCAGCATTAATAAAAGTGAAACAAATTTTTTCCGTAATGTTGATAACCTGCCACGGAAGGCTTATTCTTCAGTTCTTTTTTTAGTTAGGCCAGGGCCGGCCACGGCGTGCCGAACTTCACGCATGCAGGGTGTGAGGGCCGCGTGCGGGCCAAAGTCCGGCCTGTTCGGATTTACTCGGTTCTTCTCGGAAGTACTCGGCACATCGCGACATTTCATTGAGGCCTGTGGTGTAGCATTTCTCGGTCGGCACAACGCTGCAGTCCGGCAGGACAGAGGCGTCAGCGCTGTGTGCCATTCGCTATTTGTTCGTGATATGAAGGGCGGAGGAGACCCGTGGTCTAGGAGTAGCGTCTTTGGATCATAATCAAAACGTCTTCGGTCCCGGGTTCGATCCCCGCCACTGCCTAAATTTTGATAAATAATCAGCATTGGCAACCGAAGACTTCCGGCATAAGAAGTCAGCCTCATTCTGCCAACGGCCTTGTCAAAGAGGGCGGAGGAGCGGATAGAGGTTCAGGGCACTCTCTTGTCCTAGGGGTGGGAAATTGCCCCTAAAGGCGGAAGAATCAGCAATGATCAACGACATGAGGATGCAGAAGGCAATGGAAACCACTGCATTAAAGACACGTAACGTGTATCCACAGGACACGTGGGCTGTAATTGAAGAAGTGTCATGATGATCTCTCCATTGGCAAAAGATTCCGGAATAGTCCCCCATTCGGATCTCCAGGAGGGGACTGCCAAGGGGGAGGTTACCATGAGAAAAAGATTGAATAATCAACGAAAAGATAACGTTCTACGAGTCGGGGCGTGGAATGTCAGAAGCTTGAACGTGGTAGGGAAACTAGAAAATCTGAAAAGGGAAATGCAAAGGCTCAATCTAGATATAGTAGGGGTCAGTGAAGTGAAGTGGAAGGAAGACAAGGATTTCTGGTCAGATGAGTATCGGGTAATATCAACAGCAGCAGAAAATGGTATAACAGGTGTAGGATTCGTTATGAATAGGAAGGTAGGGCAGAGGGTGTGTTACTGTGAACAGTTCAGTGACTGGGTTGTTCTAATCAGAATCGACAGCAGACCAACACCGACAACGATAGTTCAGGTATACATGCCGACGTCGCAAGCTGAAGATGAACAGATAGAGAAAGTGTATGAGGATATTGAAAGGGTAATGCAGTATGTAAAGGGGGACGAAAATCTAATACTCATGGGCGAGTGGAATGCAGTTGTAGGGGTGGGAGTAGAAGAAAAGGTTACAGGAGAATATGGGCTTGGGACAAGGAATGAAAGAGGAGAAAGACTAATTGAATTCTGCAACAAGTTTCAGCTAGTAATAGCGAATACCCTATTCAAGAATCACAAGAGGAGGAGGTATACTTGGCAAAGGCCGGGAGATACGGGAAGATTTCAATTAGATTACATCATGGTCAGACACAGATTCCGAAATCAGATACTGGATTGTAAGGCGTACCCAGGAGCAGATATAGACTCAGATCACAATATAGTAGTGATGAAGAGTAGGATGAAGTTCAAGACATTAGTCAGGAAGAATCAATACGCAAAGAAGTGGGATACGGAAGTTCTAAGGAATGACGAGATACGTTTGAAGTTCTCTAACGCTATAGATACAGCAATAAGGAATAGCGCAGTAGGCATTATAGTTGAAGAGGAATGGACATCTCTATAAAGGGCCATCAGAGAAGTTGGGAAGGAAAACATAGGTACAAAGAAGGTAGCTGCGAAGAAACCATGGGTAACAGAAGAAATACTTCAGTTGATTGATGAAAGGAGGAAATACAAACATGTTCCGGGAAAATCAGGAATACAGAAATACAAGTCACTGAGGAACGAAATAAATAGGAAGTGCAGGGAAGCTAAGACGAAATGGCTGCAGGAAAAATGTGAAGACATCGAAAAAGATATGATTTTCGGAAGGACAGACTCAGCATACAGGAAAGTCAAAACAACCTTTGGTGACATTAAAAGCAACGGTGGTAACATTAAGAGAGCAACGGGAATTCCACTGTCAAATGCAGAGGAGAGAGCAGATAGGTGGAAAGAATACATTGAAATCCTCTATGAGGGTGAAGATTTGTCTGATGTGATAGAAGAAGAAACAGGAGTCGATTTGGAAGAGATAGGGGATCCAGTATTAGAATCTTAATTTAAAAGAGCTTTGGAGGACTTACGGTCAAATAAGGCAGAAGGGTTAGATAACATTCCATCAGAATTTCTGAAATCATTGGGGGAAGTGGCAACAAAACGACTGTTCACGTTGGTGTGTAGAATATATGAGTCTGGCGATATACCATCTGACTTTCGGAAAAGCATCATCCGCACAATTCCGAAGACGGCAAGAGCTGACAAGTGCGAGAATTATCGCACAATCAGCTTAACAGCTCATGCATCGAAGCTGATTACAAGAATAATATACAGAAGAATGGAAAAGAAAATTGAGAATGCGCTAGGTGACGATCAGTTTGGCTTTAGGAAAAGTAAAGGGACGAGAGAGGCAATTCTGACGTTACGGCTAATAATGGAAGCAAGGCTAAAGAAAAATCAAGACACTTTCATAGGATTTGTCGACCTGGAAAAAGCGTTCGACAATATAAAATGGTGCAAGCTGTTCGAGATTCTGAAAAAAGTAGGGGTAAGCTATAGGGAGAGACGGGTCATATACAATATGTACAACAACCAAGAGGGAATAATAAGAGTGGACGATCAAGAACGAAGTGCTCGTATTAAGAAGGGTGTAAGACAAGGCTGTAGCCTTTCGCCCCTACTCTTCAATCTGTACATCGAGGAAGCAATGATGGAAATAAAAGAAAGGTTCAGGAGTGGAATTAAAATACAAGGTGAAAGGATATCAATGATACGATTCGCTGATGACATTGCTATCCTGAGTGAAAGTGAAGAAGAATTAAATGATCTGCTGAACGGAATGAACAGTCTAATGAGTACACAGTATGGTTTGAGAGTAAATCGGAGAAAGACGAAGGTAATGAGAAGTAGTAGAAATGAGAACAGCGAGAAACTAAACATCAGGATTGATGGTCACGAAGTCAATGAAGTTAAGGAATTCTGCTACCTAGGCAGTAAAATAACCAATGACGGACGGAGCAAGGAGGACATCAAAAGCAGACTCGCTATGGCAAAAAAGGCATTTCTGGCCAAGAGAAGTCTACTAATATCAAATATCGGCCTTAATTTGAGGAAGAAATTTCTGAGGATGTACGTCTGGAGTACAGCATTGTATGGTAGTGAAACATGGACTGTGGGAAAACCGGAACAGAAGAGAATCGAAGCATTTGAGATGTGGTGCTATAGACGGTTCACAGGTCCAGTGGCTGATAGCGTAGAAAGGGCCAATTAAGCGATCTATCGTCACACCCGTTTAGAAATGAATGGGAATGACAGAATACAGGGTGGAGAACTCTCTGCATATATTATGCAGTCACATAATCGACGGGAACTGCAAATTTTGTGTGAAACGACATTACAATGCTACATAGAAGTAATTTAAAGGTTTCGTTGAAAATGAAACAGCAAAAATTTCCAGTGATAGACAGATGGCTCTAAATGTTCTGTACATCGGGAAGAAATGTCTGCTAAATTTACAAGCATGGAGCACATGAAGAAATTGGTGGTACGAATAGTAAAATGTCGAAGTCGCAAGCATTATTTCACTGTCAATTGCGAAAGTTTCCGATGGAAATGAACGAAGAACATGGAGACTTTATATATTACCACAAAATATGTTCGTTAAGTTGAAACATCCCCTTTGGAAAATTTATTTACGACTGTGCTGATAAACCTCTTACCTTTATTCGATTTTCAAACAGCTGAGCATAACTAAACGTACTCAGACAGTCCTGTCTTTACTTATTCTGATCATCACTAAATTGACACACAATAATTTTTTAGCGCAACGGAATCTGACTTTCAATAATCCCTACAAAAGAATGGCCCTGACTAACAATAACCTATACCTTTCGCGAATCACTTACCTCACAAAAATCTTCGTTACACAAACTGCTGCAATACAGCCAGCGCCAATGTTGCCAGCTAAATAAAAGATCCTAACTACTGAAGGCACTGTACCTAACTACTGATAGGTATAGTTAGCAAATGAAAGATTTTGATGGAGAACAAACAATGTATTTGCCTTAACAGTGTTTAAAAGTCATTTTTTATATATGATGCCGAATCACTAAAGGGGCACATATCGAACATTTGTGAATGCCTAAAAAAACTTTTTGAGTTTTTGTACGTGTGTGCAAAGCATTGTGAAAATATATCAAATAATAAAGTTATTGTAGAGCTTTGAAATCGCTTCAATCATTTGTAATAACCCTATATATATATATTTCAAAGCTCTACAATAACTTTATTATTTGATATATTTTCACAATGCTTTGCACACACGTACAAAAACTCAAAAAGTTTTTTTAGGCATTCACAAATGTTCGATATGTGCCCCTTTAGTGATTCGGCAGACATCAAGCCGATAATCAAGTTCCTCCCACACTCGGTGCAGCATGACCCCATCAATGAGTTCGAAAGCATCGTTGATGCGAGCTCGCAGTTCTGGCGCGTTTCTTGGTAGAGGAGGTTTAAACACTGAATCTTTCACATAACACCACAGAAAGAAATCGCATGGGGTTAAGTCGGGAGAGCGTGGAGGCCATGACATGAATTGCTGATCATGATCTCCACCACGACCGATCCATCGGTTTTCCAATCTCCTGTTTCAGAAATGCCGAACATCATGATGGAAGTGCGGTGGAGCACCATCCTGTTGAAAGACGAAGTCGGCGCTGTCGGTCTCCAGTTGTGGCATGAGACAATTTTCCGCGGGCTACGCGTGAAACTTGCCGGCACGCGTTCAACCGTTTCTTCGCTCACTGCAGGCCGACCCGTTGATTTCCCCTTACAGAGGCATCCAGAAGCTTTAAACTGCGCATACCATCGCCGAATGGAGTTAGCAGTTGGTGGACCTTTGTTGAACTTCGTCCTGAAGTGTCGTTGCACTGTTATGACTGACTGATGTGAATGCATTTCAAGCACGACATACGCTTTCTCGGCTCCTGTCGCCATTTTGTCTCACTGCGCTCTCGAGCGCTCCGGCGGCAGAAACCTGAAGTGCGGCTTCAGCCGAACAAAACTTTATGAGTTTTTCTACGTATCTGTAGTGTGTCGTGACCGTATGTCAATGAATGGAGCTACAGTGAATTTGTGAAATCGCTTCAATCACTTGTAATAGCCCTGTATATATATATTGGAACACGTGAGGCAATACTGACCCTACGACTTATCTCAGAAGCTAGATTAAGAAAAGGCAAACCTACCATTCTAGTATTTCTAGACTTAGAGAAAGCTTTTGACAATGTTGACTGGAATATTCTCTTTCAAATTCTGAAGGTGGTGGGGGTAAATTCTACGGAGCGAAAGGCTATTTACAATTTGTACAGAAACCAGATGGCAGTTATAAGAGTCGAGGGACATGAAAGGGAAGCAGTGGTTGGGAAGGGAGTGAGACAGGGTTGTAGCCTCTCCCCGATATTATTCGATCTGTATATTGAGCAAGTAGTAAAGGAAACAAAAGAAAAATTCGGAGTAGGTATTAAAATCCATGGAGAAGAAATAAAAACTTTCACGTTCGCTAATGACATTGTAATTCTGTCAGAGACAGCAAAGGACTTGGAAGAGCAGTTGAACGGAATGGACAGGATATAAGATGAACATCAACAAAAGCAAAACGAGGATAATGGAATGTAGTGGAGTTAACTCAGGTGATGCTGAGGGAATTAGATTAGGAAATGAGACACTTAAAGTAGTAAAGGAGTTTCGCTATTTGGGGAGCAAAATAACTGATGATGGTCGAAGTAGAGGGAATATAAAATGTAGACTGGCAATGGCAAGGAAAGCGTTTCTGAAGAAGAGAAATTTGTTAACATCGAGTATAGATTTAAGTGTCAGGAAGTCGTTTCTGAAAGTATTTGTATGGAGTGTAGCCAGGTATGGAAATGAAACATGGACGATAAATAGTTTGGACAAGAAGAGAACAGAAGCTTTCGAAATGTGGTGCTACAGAAGAATGCTGAAGATTAGATGGGAGGACCACATAACTAATGAGGAGGAATTGAATTGAATTGGGGAGAAGAGGAGTTTGTGGCATAACTTGACTATAAGAAGGGATCGGTTGGTAGGACATGTTCTGAGGCATCAAGGGATCAGCAATTTTGTATTGGAGGGCAGCGTGGAGGGTAAAAATCGTAGAGGGAGACCAAGAGATGAATACACTAAGCAGATTCAGAAGGATGTAGGCTGCAGTAAGTACTGGGAGATGAAGAAGCTAGCACAGGATAGACTAGCATGGAGAGCTGCATCAAACCAGTCATAATACATATGTATCAGTTCATGACATACAGTCTTACAAATTTCCTTTTTCTGACGGACACACGTCCAGATCGTCCGCTCTCAAAATTCTGCCATCTCTCCCCACATCCACCACTGCTGGCGGCTTACCTCCAACTACGCGCTGTTCACATCCAACTGCCCAACACTACAATAGCAAATATTCCAACAATGCCAACCAGCCTCAGACTGCACACAGCATAATCAGTGATTTTCATACACAGCGCTACGTGGCGTTACCAACAAAAAACCTAAACAGCCTACTTACAAAGTCAAGGGGCACGCCTGGAACGATTTTTCGATTCAAAACTCCCTGTTTTTGAATTAATAAAGGAAAAAGGACTGGAGGGACGAAAATTAGAACATCCGCAGCAAATAGCTCAAATCAGAACGGTATATTCTCTAGGCATTTATCTAGAAGAACCATCTTATCGAGTTCAGAAAACTTTATCGTTGTCGAGAAGCATCGCAAGAAGTTGAATTTTGGCTACCAAAACCCAGCCGGGATTCTGAGACGGCTATTCACAGCAAATGATTGTAATTTTTACGGTGTATTTATAAATCCCGATCTGGAGTAACGTTGAAAATTTTCTTCACATCTTTATCCATCTCTGATGTGTTGTATTCTGCCTACTCGCCAAATATGGGGTGACTTGGAAACCTGCTTTCTCGGAACGCTAGGCAACAATTCAAGCAAATCGTATTAATGAGTTTTATTAGAGAAAATAAATGACGATACTTAACTTTGAGAAATACAGATGTGTCGCAGGCAATGGGCGACATACAACATAAGAAATCTCTTTTGTATATACAATTCCCATCCAGGTCTCTGGTCTTCAGGCTTCTGTAGAACTCGGCCGCGACCAGTCGGTGTGGCGCTTATGTCCTCTCCGTGTAGATGCCGCTGCTGTCACGTTATCGTCCTAGACAGGGGTCGGTCAGCGTGCAATCGAGGCCCACGAGAAAGACAGGCCGCGGCGCGTACGTCACGAAAGTAGTCCTGCGCTCGCTCGCTCAAATCAGCAGACAAACTACGTTTCTACACCTGTTAACTCGTAACTAGGCGTGTCCGTACAAACGAAAACTGAATCTTCTACTGGAATCCGCTATTATGCAATCTTACTATTATTAGTGTTATAATCATGAGAAGTCCATTGGCCTACTCATAATTTGTTACGGCTGCATTGGTGTACAATAAAATAAGATCATGCTAAAATGATTATCAGTTGCATAAGGCACCACTTCCAGCATGTAATGAGTACTGTTAAGCAAAAGAGACTAAATGCTTGCCGGCCGGGGTAGCCGAGCGGTTCTAGGCGCTACAGTCTGGAACCGCGCTACCGCTACAGTCGCAGGTTCGAATCCTGCCTCGGGCATGGATGTGTGTGATGTCCTTAGGTTAGTTAGGTTTAAGTAGTTCTAAGTTCTAGGGGACTGATGTCCTCAGAAGTTAAGTCCCATAGTGCTCAGAGACATTTGAACGTTTTTTTTTGTATCGTCTAGAACCACTCGGTCACTCCGGCCGGCAGAAGCGCCAAAAACTCCATTGTTAGACGTGGGAGAGCTGAGTAAGAGACAGCTGTGTGAACCGAGCACCCTGTTGACACAGAAACCATGTTAACGATGACTGTTGTAGTCGTTCCTTTGTGATGCTGTAGACTTGGCAACACGACAACAGCATGCGTTTGTAATCGCGAACCACGGGGAAAGATTTTTTTCTCTCAGATAGAAGATTGGACCACGACAGGTATGAGACCTTATATTTTGAAATCCTCTTTTTTTGCGGTAAGTTTAGCACCCTCTCTGCGCCTGCACCCTTTCTGGAGGCCAATGTCACCAATCCCTCGTTAAGTCTCTGTTGATACTGAAAAGATTTTCATCACCAGGATTCGAACCGGCTACCTGCAAGACGAGCACCACAGAATTAGAGGGCGTTGCGACCTCGGTTCCGGAGGCTGGTCGTTGATTTGCTGAAAAATAAGAAGGTGTCAGACGTCCTTAATGTTGCACGAATGTAATACCAAAGGTCGACCGTAGGGAGGGAATAAGGGAGATTTATGGGAGATGGCAGTAACGGTGTCAGCCAGAGGTGCGGGAGAAGTAGTTTAGCATCGCGGCTGGGATGGGAAGCAGCTGGTGGCGGCTGCGTAACTAATGGCTTGCGGAGGCGCCGTTTGTAAGGCCGCGCCTGCCCGCCGGCCCGCGAGACGTGTGGTCAGCCGGGGTCGGGCTGGTCCTTACTCAGTCCCCAGCTGCGCTCGCGTCGGCGGTACGTGGGGCGGCGAAGGCGTGCGCCCGCGCGCCACTGGTCGCTGTCACGAACAGAGCCGACCGGCGTTGTGTGAGCCGAGCTGTCTTAGTGGACAGCACGCTCACATTATTTGGCAATGTTTAACAAGTGGAATACTGAGGAATTAAGAAATATTCTTCTAAATCCATTCCAAAACACTCTGAAGTGCACGGCGGAGGGTACTTCCAATTTAGACTTCGTAACTGAGCACCAAGCGTAGCCCGCCTATGTATTTATTCCAATCTGTTTGTCCATACCGAGCGGTCTTAGGCGCTGCAGTCATGGACTGTGCGGCTGGTCCCGGCGGAGGTTCGAGTCCTCCCTCGGGCATGGTTGTGTGTGTTTGTCCTTAGGATAATTTAGGTTAAGTAGTGTGAGTAGTGTGTAAGCTTAAGGACTGATGACCTTAGCAGTTAAGTCCCATAAGATTTCACACACATTTGAACATTTTTCTTGTTTGTCCATATCCTCCTTTTCCCTCTAATTCCATCTCCTCCTCCCCTTTCTCTCTGTCCATCTCCTCCTACCCCTCTCTCTATCCATCTCCTCCGTTTCCATTTCTCTGTTCTTTTCCTCCTCTCCCTCGTCTCTCCCTGTCTTTGTTCACGTCCTCCTCTCCCTTCTCTCCACCCCTCTCCCTCTCTTCCTGTCTATGTCTATCTCGTCCATCCCCTTCGCTGTCTGTCCATTTCCCCGTTTCCCCCCGCCCCCCCCCCCCTCTCTCCACATTGTCATACTCAACCCAGTAGGAGGTTCTTGGTTCTTACCGCTACAGTATTTCTTTCCATATTGCAGCTAATATGTGAACCAAAATTGACTGAAATCATTTCAGGCGCTTTGGAAGAGCTTTTTATCCATGGTTGACTGACTGATTTCGGGGAGGGGACCAACTAGCAAGGTCTCGGTCCCATCGGATTAGGGAAGATTGGCGAAGGAACCTGGCCGTGCCCTTTCAAAGGAACCATCCCGACATTTGCCTGAAGCGATTCAGGGAAATCACGGAAATCCTAAATCAGGATGGCTGGACGCGGGCTCGAACCGTGGTCACCCTCGAATGCGAATCCACTTTGCTAACCATTGCACCACCTCGCTCGGGTTTTACGCATGGCCTTGCTCGCAATCGCACATATCAGATGTATGTCTAACGAATTTCGCCATGAAATTTCATTTTCACGCAGCTTCATGTTCATAACGTGGTATCTCCTGACCTATGTGCTGTACAATGATATAATTTTGCACGTACCTTCAGTTGTATATATGAGTACTGTCTTAAACTGTGCCACGAACACAGTCAGTAGCAAAGAAGGAATATGTTGAAACGCCACGCCCGCCGCAGTGGCCGATCGGTTCTAGGCGCTTCAGCCTGGAACCGAGCGACCACTACGGTCGCAGGTTCGAATCCTGCCTCGGGCATGGATGTGTGTGATGGCCTTAGGTTGGTTAGGTTTAAGTAGTTCTAAGTTGCAGGGGACTGATGACCTCAGATGTTAAGTCCCATAGTGCTCAGAGCCATTGGAACCATTTGAAACGCCATGCGTCATGTGGCAGTTCAACTGCATGGGTAGTGAAAATGTAGTAAGCGACAAACTTTCTTCCTTTCATCATTTTGTCTGGGCCGTCACTTAGAGACTTTGTTGGAAGTCTCTAAGAGCTCGGATTCTCATAGATGACTCAAGTATGGGCATTCAACACCTCCGCCCTCCACCACCATTTTGATAGGTGGGTGATTGTTACCCCATGGTGATTCTTTCCAGACAGTAAATGATATGTGTACCAAGTTTGGCTGAAACGGGCCCATTTTTTCAGGAGGAGATGTGGAACGTACATACATCAATACTTTTTTATAATTTGTTTGGGTTAGGGCTTATTCCTGTTCCGTCCGCGTGTGGAGCCAGGGGACACTGATTTCTTGACCTCCTCAGTCCTGGGATTAGATTTAATGAATGGAAAGTTTTTATTGGTGGTGAATGCATTGCTCCGGGACAAAATAAGTCTAAAAAAAGTTGGTGTGATTCACAAAAAATTTAGGACATGTACAAAGTGAATACTTTTTATGTCAGAAAATTGCTGACATATAAGCTACACTCAGAAAAATCAAAATTAAACACCTACAAATTACGAAAACAATGCCACTGAAATTTTTAAGCGCAGATCGTTCCGGCATATAGACTAAGTACTACATCAAAAAAGTCTGAATCGTATTTGCATACATACTGCAAGGCGGACGGTACTCTGTACCACTACTCGGCTTTTCCTTTCCTGTTCCACTCGCAAACAGAGCGAGCGAATAACAACTGCTACATGCCTCCATATCAGCCCTAATTTTCGCATCTCTAGGCCGTACGCGCAATGTATTTTCGCGGTAGTGGAATCGTTCTGCTGTCAACTTCTAACAGCAGTTTTCTAAATTTAGTTGAAATTGTTCCTCGAAAAGAACGTCACCTTCCCTCCATAGATTCCCAGTTCAGTTCCCAAGTCATGTCCGCAATACTCGTGTGTTGATAGAATCTACCATTAACAAAAAAAATCGAGCAGCTCGCTTCTGAATTGTTTACATGTCTTCCTTCGATCAGACCTGGTGCGAATCGCAAACACTCGATCAGTACTCAAGAATTCGTCGCACTAGCGTTCTGTATGCATCTCCTTTAAATATGGTTCAAATGGCGCTGAGCACTATGGGACTTAACTTCTGAGGTCATCAGTCCCCTAGAACTTAGAACTACTTAAACCTAACTAACCTAAGGACATCACACACATCCTTGCCCGAGGCAGGGTTCGAACCTGCGACCGTAGCAGTCGCGCGGTTCCGGTCTGAGCGCATCTCCTTTACAGGTGAATCACACTTTCCTAAAATTCTCCCAATATTCCGAAGTCGACCATTCGCCTTCCGTACCACAATCCTCAAGTGCTCGTTCCATTTCATATTGCTTTTCATCGTTACTCTCAGATATTAAAACGACGTGATTGTGTCAAGCAGGATACTACAATGCTTTATCCAAACATTACTGGTTTGTTTTTCCTACTCATACGCATTTACATTTTTCTACTTTTAGAGCAAGCTGCCCGTTCGTCACACCATGCATAAATCTTGTCTAAGGTCATAATGTGTTGTGTACATAGCTCCGTGTAGTCATTTTCTACTTTTAGAGCAAGCTGCCCGTTCGTCACACCATGCATAAATCTTGTCTAAGGTCATAATGTGTTGTGTACATAGTTCCGCGTAGTCAGCGCATACACAACTTTCCCACTAGAGCGCGCCCCGCTAAGCACTACGAGATGGCGCTGTCTTAAGAGACGGACCAAATTTTGCTTCTGCCGATCCGCGCGTCAATATGTAACGCAGCCAATGAGATTGCTGCTAACGTAGAACCTTTTCTCCTCGCGGATCACACTCGCGCAGTGATACATGAATGCGCGAGGTATTATAACGAGTGTACAGACCTGCGATTAGTCAGTCTGCATTAGTCTGCATTTGTCTGTACCAGTCTATAGTCAAGTTTCAGTCTGCGCCTAATAAGTATATCATATTCCTGTACATAGCCATGAAGAGAAATGTATAGACACTTTGTCAAGTATCAGAGATATGTGAGAATAAGATTAACGTACCACGACCAAAGGAACTTCAGATTGTCAATTGTAAATAGCATCCAGAACCAAGTTAAGTTGTTTTTATGCTTGTTATTATTTTAATAAATGTGTTCGAAAATTAATCAAGTTCTGTTTGAAGTTGGTTACCGTCACTCTGCTACTCTAAGCGTGCAAGTGGCATTTCTATCGTCTGCCCTAACGGCAGAAGATAAACACGCCACGATAAGACCACGAGACATATTGCTAAGACACTCGCCTACTTCGTTAGAGCGACAAGTCAAATAATCTGATGGTGTGTGTACCGAAGGTCTTACAGTGCGCACACCACATAATGTATCCTCCCACAGTCACGCAACTTCATGTACACCACAGCATAATCAGCAAATATCCATAGATTGCAGTACACTCTATTCCGAATAATTTATGTATATATAAAATAACTGCTGTCCCGTCACACTTCCCTGAGGCACACCTGATTCCCCTGATAAACACTCGCCGCCAGGGCAGCATACTGGGCTCTGTTACCAGCACTCACATACCTGGGAACCTATTGCATTTGCTCATACCTTCTTAAAATCTGCAGTGGGGCACCGTGTCAATGCGTTTCTGTCATACAGATATATGGAATCTGCCTTTTGGCATTCATCCATAATTCGTAGTGTTATCATGTGAGAAAAAATCAAGCTGAGTTTCCCATGATCGATACGTTCTGAAACAGTGCTGATTCGTGTACATAAGCTTCTCGGTCTTCAAGGAAATTTATTATATTCGAACCGAGAATATGTCCAAGAATTATGCAGCAAACCGATGTTAAGGGTATTCGTCCTTTCCTTTACCCTTCTAGTATACAGGAGTGACGTGCGCTTTTTTCCAGTCGCTTGGGACTTCACGCTGAGCGAGAGTTCGGCGATACATTCAGGCTAAGTAAGGGGCCAGTGCCGAAGACTATTCTTTGTAAAGCCTAATAGGGATTCAGTTCGGACCTGGCGAGTTACTTGCTTTCAACTCTTTCAGTTGTTTCTGTGCGCCAGGGATGGTTATTACTATGTCGTCCATATGGGACATGGTGAAACGACGGTATGTTTGTACGATTCCCCTGCGAGAACGACTTCTTAAACGCGAAATTTAAAACTTCGGCTTTGATTCTGCTATAATCTATTGCCATACCAGACTGGTCAACGAGTGACTGCATTGACGCCTTAGACCTGCTTTGCGAGTTTACATAGGACCAGAAGTTTCTCGGACGTATTATTGTGATGAAGTAAACAACAGCTTATTAAATAGTGTAGGGTATGTTAGCTTGTAGCAGCATGTTATAAATACGTACATACCATTCCAAAATTACTAAGAACAACCAGAAATAACCTCTACTTCTTTTAGACATGGTAACACTCCAATAAACAGCTTTCTACAAGCATCTACCATCTACGGGCAATACGCAGAAACTAAAATAATAAATGCAGAGAAATTGCATGATGAAAAGTATATGCTGCAATCAGCCATGGCGAGTTTAGTTTATTCCCCGAGCCAGAAAGAGAAATGATGTAGAATATGTGCTACTTTCGGACACGCTATATACGGACTTACGAGGTTAGACTGCTCTGTGCGCATTGTAATAATTCTGATCTACACTCCTGGAAATGGAAAAAAGAACACATTGACACCGGTGTGTCAGACCCACCATACTTGCTCCGGACACTGCGAGAGGGCTGTACAAGCAATGATCACACGCACGGCACAGCGGACACACCAGGAACCGCGGTGTTGGCCGTCGAATGGCGCTAGCTGCGCAGCATTTGTGCACCGCCGCCGTCAGTGTCAGCCAGTTTGCCGTGCCATACGGAGCTCCATCGCAGTCTTTAACACTGGTAGCATGCCGCGACAGCGTGGACGTGAACCGTATGTGCAGTTGACGGACTTTGAGCGAGGGCGTATAGTGGGCATGCGGGAGGCCGGGTGGACGTACCGCCGAATTGCTCAACACGTGGGGCGTGAGGTCTCCACAGTACATCGATGTTGTCGCCAGTGGTCGGCGGAAGGTGCACGTGCCCGTCGACCTGGGACCGGACCGCAGCGACGCACGGATGCACGCCAAGACCGTAGGATCCTTCGCAGTGCCGTAGGGGACCGCACCGCCACTTCCCAGCAAATTAGGGACACTGTTGCTCCTGGGGTATCGGCGAGGACCATTCGCAACCGTCTCCATGAAGCTGGGCTACGGTCCCGCACACCGTTAGGCCGTCTTCCGCTCACGCCCCAACATCGTGCAGCCCGCCTCCAGTGGTGTCGCGACAGGCGTGAATGGAGGGACGAATGGAGACGTGTCGTCTTCAGCGATGAGAGTCGCTTCTGCCTTGGTGCCAATGATGGTCGTATGCGTGTTTGGCGCCGTGCAGGTGAGCACCACAATCAGGACTGCATACGACCGAGGCACACAGGGCCAACACCCGGCATCATGGTGTGGGGAGCGATCTCCTACACTGGCCGTACACCACTGGTGATCGTCGAGGGGACACTGAATAGTGCACGGTACATCCAAACCGTCGTCGAACCCATCGTTCTACCATTCCTATACCGGCAAGGGAACTTGCTGTTCCAACAGGACAATGCACGTCCGCATGTATCCCGTGCCACCCAACGTGCTCTAGAAGGTGTAAGTCAACTACCCTGGCCAGCAAGATCTCCGGATGTGTCCCCCATTGAGCATGTTTGGGACTGGATGAAGCGTCGTCTCACGCGGTCTGCACGTCCAGCACGAACGCTGGTCCAACAGAGGCGCCAGGTGGAAATGGCATGGCAAGCCGTTCCACAGGACTACATCCAGCATCTCTACGATCGTCTCCATGGAAGAATAGCAGCCTGCATTGCTGCGAAAGGTGGATATACACTGTACTAGTGCCGACATTGTGCATGCTCTGTTGCCTGTGTCTATGTGCCTGTGGTTCTGTCAGTGTGATCATGTGATGTATCTGACCCCAGGAATGTGTCAATAAAGTTTCCCCTTCCTGGGACAAGGAATTCACGGTGTTCTTATTTCAATTTCCAGGAGTGTAATTCTCGCGACCCGTACGGAAGTGATATGCGATGGGTCTCGCGGTGCGGGTTGTAGTATATTCCCAGGTTCATCACTTGAAGCTGGTTCTTGAAACTTCGTAAATGGTCTTTCTCGAAATATTTTGTGCCGTCTTTCGTGCTTTTGCCATTTCAATTTCTTCAGCACCTTCCTGACGCTCTCCCATGTGTCAGACAAAACTGGAACCATGCGTGCTGCCCTTCATTGTGTTCGTTCAATATCCCCTGTAAGTCCTATTTGGTACGGTCCCAAACATTTGAGCAGTATCCTAGGAGTCGTCCAATTGCTTTCTAAGCAATAGCCCTCGTATAGCGATTGCATTTTGTGGTGTCACCGCCAGACACCACACTTGCTAGGTGGTAGCTTAAATCGGCCGCGGTCCATTTAGTACACGTCGGACCCGCGTGTCGCCACTGTGTGATCGCAGACCGAGCGCCACCACAAGGCAGGTCTCGAGATACGAGATAGCACTCGCCCCAGTTGTACGACGACTTTGCTAGCGACTACACTGACGAAGCATTCTCTCATTTGCCGAGAGACAGTTAGAATAGCCTTCAGCTAAGTCCATGGCTACGACCTAGCAAGGCGCCATTAACCGTATCTGAAGATAGTCTTATTTGTATTATCAAGAGCGATGTACCACAAGGATAAATAAAAGATAAGTATTCGAGGAGCTGCATACTTTTCTTATGAGAATTCACTACTTATCCTGTTCCAGAATTCACGCCCGTTTGCGTTAGAGAGCGTGCATTTAGGCCGCCTCTATCTACAAGGTGTTGCCACATTTACCAACACATCACATTTCTCTAGTATTCTAGCAATGAAGTCAGTCACCTGGTTTATCTACCATTGAGCCAGTGCGATCATTCCATTTCACAACATAAACACGAAGGTATTTCTATGAACCGACTGCAGTTTTGATTCATTTATATTGCTGTCATAGGAGACTACGCATTTGCTTTTGTGAAAAGGGTAATTTTACATTTCTGAACATTTAAAACAAAGTGCCAATCTTTGGACACTTTGACATCTCCTCAAGATTCGACTGCGTATTTATGCAGCTTTTTCAGACAGTTCTCCATTAACAGGTACGCATTATATCTGCGGAAAGCCTGAGATTATTGTTAATATTTACTGGTTCTCTCAACAAGGCCAGACCCGATCACCTGTCCTCTTCATTTTAAGTACGTGTCTGCATTCATATATCTGTATGTATTACTTGTATTAAGTTGACAGATCTTGTGTCATTGTAAATCAGTCCTTGTACAGATAAACGACTGGTACTGATCCGGACGATCAGCCGACAAGATATATACGAGTTTCTACCTAGCTAACACTAGACAGAAGTTAACAAGTAGCCACCTCTTCCTATAATACTGTAAGACATCGTCAATAGCCAAGATGTGCCGTTTCCTCGGTAGGTGTCTGACGAACAGTACGCATTTAGCTATATTGACATGGGGATGTTAAACAGTAACATCTGATGTGAATCGTGAAAGCGTTGTCGGATCTCTGATGTGCTCAGTAAACACAAACGTTGTATCATACAGGATCAGCAGCACTATGAGACTGTTCGCTGGCGATGCTGTCTACAGAAAAGAAATGGTTCAAATGGCTCTGAGCACTATGGGACTTAACTACTGTGGTCATCAGTCCCCTAGAACTTAGAACTACTTAAACCTAACTAACCTAAGGACATCACACACATCCATGCCCGAGGCAGGATTCGAACCTGCGACCGTAGCTATAGAAAAGAATCGTCTGGGAGCTGTTATGAGGATATGCAGAGTGCCGATACTCCTCCCAGTTTTATTGTCCCAGAAGTTTCATTATAGCAAACATTACGCCGCAGAGGAAAATATGCGTTCATTCTTTGTACACAGATAACACTAAAGTTTGAGCGCTAGATAGCTGATGGCTGCCACGATGTTATCTTCAAATAGGAATACCGACGTCATCACTTTTATTGCGAAACTTTTAGCCTCTGATGCCCTTACTTATCTCATTTCCAGTCCATATATTTGATATACGAATGTAACGCGATCTGAAGAGCTAATCGACAGGAAGTTTCAGATATGTGCGAAATCAAATTGCTCGCTGCGGGCGAAGCGCGCTGGGGGAAATAAATCTGGGCGCCAGAGAAAGACTTGCGATAGCAGGTGGTCCCTACTTTGTGTGTATCAAAGGCAAACCAATATTCGACGAATGAAAGCGGAAATTTAGAATCCGACTCCACGGAGTGTTTATAGACCCGACCTGTGTTCACTATTTTACAACATGTAGATAAGAAACGTCTGATGATGATTGTTCGACAAATCCTGAAATGTTGGTGCTAGCACAATTTTCATTCATAACTTAGGCTTTAAAGGCTTCATTTTCTGCTGGAAAACAGTATGGCCGCTTTGGTAAGATTGTGGTTTCGTCAGTGCTGTCAATTACATAAAAACTTAGAGAAGTATCTTCATCGTTAAGGGGGATTACTTTTAAGGTTACTTTTAGGGTAATAGGTCTTCAGTACTGATCTTTCTTTCGGAAGGAGATCATTAGGCTGTCTGCAGTTTCTCTCAGTCGATTAAGAAGGATGAAAGGATGCTTCGTTTGCATAGAATTCACCATATTTGCTTCCTCATCCTTGTCCAACCAAAGCTCGTACAGAGAGTCTGATGGGACGCTAACCCACAATCTTCCTCCTTTCCCTAACGTCATTGCAATTCATACCTATTTATTTGACATCACTTGATATAAAGTTGTATCACGATGGGTGGTATCTTTCATTACAGAATTTTAATCCATTTTTGTCGAGAATAGGTATAAGTATAAAAATAAATATTAGTTTGAAGACTTGCCATTCTCGGTTTTCCACTTCTACATCGGACGCATTGTGCGGTCCTGCCCTAACTGTTTTCCCGTCTGGGGTCGACATTTCTCGTAGCCTGTTGCGACCCGCCAAGAATTCCTGTCCTGCGCCAACCTCTTCGTCTCATAATGACACTCACATACAACGCCCTCAGTTACTTTTTTGGATGTATTCGATCCTGCGTCTTCCCCTACAGTTTTTACCATCTGCATCTCCCTCTAGTACCATGGCAGTTATTACATGATTTAACACTTATCCAATCATCGTGTCCCTTATTCTTGCCATTGTTTTCCATATGTTCACCCATTCTGCAGAGGACCTCTTCATTCCTTTCCTTATCAGTCTACCTAACTTGAAGAAGTGGGGTATCAGCATTGATAAAGTTTGTGAATGTTGAGCTAGGCAGGACTCTCGATGCTTTGCAGTTATCCGGGTGAACACTGTGTCAAGGGAAGACTTGTTTGCATTGAATTACGAACAACTTAAATTGGAAACAACACATAGAAAATGTTGTGGGGGAAGGCTAACCAAAGGCTGTGTTTTATTGGCAGGACACTTAGAAAATGTAACAGACCTACTAAGGATACTGCCTACACTACGCTTGTCCGTCCTGTTTTAGAATACTGCTGCGCGGTGTGGGATCCCTAGCAGGTAGGACTGACGTAGTACATCGAAAAAGTTCAAAAAAATGGTTCAAATGGCTCTGAGCACTATGGGACTCAACTGCTGAGGTCATTAGTCCCCTAGAACTTAGAACTAGTTAAACCTAACTAACCTAAGGACATCACAAACATCCATGCCCGAGGCAGGATTCGAACCTGCGACCGTAGCGGTCTTGCGGTTCCAGACTGCAGCGCCTTTAATCGCACGGCCACTTCGGCCGGCAAAGTTCAAAGAAAGGCAGCACGTTTTGTATTATCGAGAAATATGGGAGAGAGTGTCACAGAAATGATACGGGATTTGGGCTGGAAATCATTAGAAGAAAGGCGTTTTTCGTTGCGACGGAATCTTCTCACGAAATTCCAGTCACCAACTTTCTTCTCCGAATGCGACAATATTTTGTTGACACCCACCTACATAGGGCGGAACGATCACCACGATAAAATAAGGGAAACCAGAGCTCGTACGGAAAGATATAGGTGTTCATTCTCTCCGAGCGCTATACGACATTGGAATAATAGAGACTTGTGAAGGTGGTTCGATGAACCCTCTGCCAGGCACTTGAATGTGATTTGCAGAGTATCGATGTAGATGTAGATGTAGATGGATAATTGTATCGTTCCGACCGCTGAATATTGGACGCACAAGGCATGAAATTCTCACGGTCATTAATCTTACATTGTAGTTTTATTATAGTAATTTTTTTGACTCGGCTAGATAAATAACTACTTCCGTAGCACCACATCTCAAACGCTTCGATTCTCTTCTTTCCCAGCTTTCCCACAGAATTCCTCAACTTCGAGTACTTCGTGATCACCAAGTTTGATGTTACGTTTACGGCTAAACTCATTTCTGACACTCCTTATTACTTTCGTCTTTCTTCGGTTTACTCTCAGCCCATATTCTGTGCACACTGGAATGTTCATTCTATTCAACAAATCTTCTAACTCTTCTTCACCTTAGCCCACCTCATCACTGATGCCATTTCAACTTCAGTTTTCAACCAACTATTGTACCTATCTTTCATTTCCGTGACTGCTTTTCCTATATATATATATATATATATATATATATATATATATATAGTAGGGGCACAAGACAGCATTTAGAGCGTCATTCACCATTTTACATTATCGAATTTTATCACATATTATGTTAATTAATTTCCTGTTACTGTGAGAACGTAATATTTTCTGTTTAACTATTCCGCATTGTGTTTTCCAGGTAATGCAACGATGCTGTTAGCCCCTCCAGTGTAACGCCGCTGCAGTGAGTACATACTTTCACAAACACGATTATATGATCCAACGTTTTTATAAAATGAGCATAGAAAAATGTCTTAAATAGGATGTAATGAAATAGGAATTTGCAAACAGAGATATTTGCGGGTGGAACATAGGTGACAATATTAATGACCAAAAATTTACTACCTACATTTTGTTGAGTATGATGATGTGTATAAACATATCAGTTACGAATTTCCCCTAGCCCTAGTTTCATAATATTAGGGTCCACTAATCAGTTAATGATGCTGTTAACCGCAACGATACTGTAGTGATCCTGTAATGAATAGAAGTGGTAAAAAATAACAGGGTATTGAGTATTCAAACTATCATACCTACCCAGGGGCGGCTAAGATTTTGCCTTGCTGCCATGCCTTGGCTAGCAGAGCCGTCTAAGGAGCTGCAGTCATGGACTGTGTGGCTGGTCGCGGTGGAGGTTCGCGACCACCCTCGGACATGGGTGTGTCTGTTTATCCTTAGGATAGTTTAGGTTACGTAGTATGTAAGCTTAGGGACTGATTACTTTAGCTGTTAAGTCCCATAAGATTTTCACGCACATTTGAACATGCCTTGGCACTAGAGCTTTAGCGCTTAGCCTCGCTGCACATTTTCCCCATTGTCAAGGCACGCTATCTGACGGCTTGGAGGAGGAAGATGAAGAAACTGCGAACGTGCCGCATTTAAATGGAAGAGCAGTCGCAGTGCATGCATACTGGTTTTATATTTCGCTTTTCTGAGCGACGTGCATCACAAACAAAACAAATTCTTAATGTCATTTAATTATTGTTGGCGCGCTGAAGACACATTATAATTTGTATCTGGTAAAAACTGTCCACAAACAGACAGACGCAGACAGTTTCACATGCTTCGCTCTTAAGTTGCCACTTAATCGCGACTTGTTCAGTTCCATAACGAAAAAAAAAGTCTTTCACACAAATGTCTTTCGAAATGTTGAAGCACTTTTGCAACCTCATTATGGAGACGTGGAAACTCTACATGTGGAAAGCAATGTAAATGCCGTGGACAGTTGTAACTTAAAAAGATTTGTCATTAAAAAGGGGATTACCTTTCAAGTTGGCCGGCCGGAGTGGCCGAGCGATTCTAGGCGCTACAGTCCGGAACCGCGCGACCGCTACGCTCGCAGGTTCGAATCCTGCCTCGGGCATGGATGTGTGTGATGTCCTTAGGTTAGTTAGGTTTAAGTAGTTCTAAGTTCTAGGGGACTGATGACCTCAGCAGTTAAGTCCCATAGTGGATAGTGCTCAGAGCCATTTGAACCATTTTGAACGTTTCAAGTTAATCAGTTACATCTGCACAGCCACAGTGGCGCATTCAACTGAAACGGCAAATGGCCTCTAAAATAACTCTAAAACAAATGTAATGTTGACGGTCTCGTCAAAATGTTTAGAAAACAATCCTTGTAATTATTTCATGGGCACAAATAATTTTTCAAGTCTGCAGCAATGAGCTTAGGGAACTGGATCGTGTTTGTCAGAATGTGTCCCTTCTATAACGCGATTTTCTTTTTAAACACATCCCCATCATAACAGAAATAAGTTGTTTCTGACCTTGCAATGTCTTGTTACGGCAATGTACAGTCAAGCCCATTTCAAATGCGATGTTTGTTATCCAATCCTCATACTCTACTTTTCGTTTCAGCATTCGTTTTTTCTTCATAAATTCAAAAAATAACGAGTTTTAAATCGAAAAATCATTTTCTGACATGCCCCTTGACTTTACCACCAACGTTTTAGCAGTAATACGTGACGTCTCCATACTCTCTGCTCATTTCCATCGAAAACTGTTGCAACTAACAATGGAACCATGCGCACGACTTCAGAAATTTTTCTATTGATATCATAAATTTCGGCACTTAATGCTTGCCTCCTAATTTAGCACAAAGTGCCTCTTGGTGTACAGAACAGTGAATCCCTTTGTCGATCGTTGTAATTTTTTTGTTCTTTCATTGTCAAATGAATCTCTAAATTCTTTTTGCATGGCATTGTAATCTAGGTTCATAGCAAATATGCAGTACCCGTCGCTTAAGCGACCGCATAATAGATATTCTCACCCTCTCTCTTCCGTCATTGCTATTCATTTTTAAAGATTTATGAAGACAGATCGCTAGACTGTCTGTATCTGTGCAAACAGCGGCTGGACATGTGAACTTCCTTCATACTTTATAAATAGCGGACAGTATACAGCGCTATCACCACGACTCTGCAGAACTGGAGAAAATTGGACCGACAGAAAAGTGCCACACCGCAATACCAAACCAAATGTCGCGCTGATCGAGGTACTTCCGGGAAGGAGCGAGCAAACCGGACATAGGCGAGTCCTGTAGTAACCAGTCACTTGTGTTGGACAGTTATTTTAAAAGCAGCCAACTTTGCATACCAACTGCTTAACGAAGTGACACTGACCACGCGGAACAGTACTCGATGGTGCGTCGCGGTCGACCCAGGAGTGTGTATTAGATGGCAGCTGTCTGCAGGTCTAGCGGTATTAGCGACTCACTGCGCTAATCACGAATATTGCAGGACCCCAAATGCTTCGCCGTTCTTCAGAACATTTTCTTCGTCTTTCAGTTGATTGTCTTGCTATACAGCCAGAACCTAAAGTGGACCGAGAAAATTTCGGAGGCTGGTCAGGGATATCTCCATAAAATGTTTTGTAAGGGATGATAGTCCCCAGTGGCACATTACAAACTACATTTCGTTTGATCCATTGGCCCCCGATCATCTACGCATCTATCTTGCACTGAAAATATTTGCGGAGCAGTGCAAAAGGTGACTATGATCGCTCTACATCTTCTTTGGAAACAGACTTGTTGCACTCGTTCACGGTACTTGTTGACAACAGTAATGCATTCTTTATTCTTCACTCTCAAGCATCCTTTCATTACTGCTCGGGTGTGTCACGGGTTTATCCTTGCGGTAGTGTTACTTGAACGATAGCAGTAATACACTGCATTGTGGAGAGGTTTACTGATGAAGGGTTTACCAGTATGCATCTCGCCTACGGGTTCACAGAATGCAATGGAACAGAGACGTAACATTATGCTGAGCTGTCCCGCCGACGCCAACCATATCACATTACTTTTGCTTCTGTATGTTGTGCTGTAAGTTTTGATGATTGCATATGACAAGTACTTTCACTGTAGTGATGGTACTTTTACAGAAACAAAGACAACTGGGTTAATGAAATGAATAAATCGTATCTATAGTATTACTTTGTTATGACACCACTGTTCCCGTATACTCCGAAAATATTAATGAACACCCTAGAAAATTTTATAGGTGGAATTCGGATTCACCCGTGTAGTGGAAATCATGTATACTATGTGATCAAATGTATCAGTACACCTGGCTGAAAATTACTTAATAGTTCTTGGCGCCCACCATCGGTAATGCTGGGATTCAATATGATGTTGGCCCAACCTTAGCCTTGATGACAGCTTCCACTCTCGCAGGCACACGTTCAGTCAGGTTCTGGAAGGTTTCTTGGAGAATGGCTGCCCAGTCTTCACAGAGCGCTGCACTGAGGAGAGGTACCGATGTCGGCCGGTGAGGTCTGGCACGAAATCGGCGTTCCAAAACATACCAAAGTTGTTCTAACTCTGTGCAGGCCGGTCTACTACAGGGATGTTATTGTCGTGTAACCACTCCACCACAGGCTGTGCATTATGAACAAGTGCTCGATAGTGTTGAAAGATGCAAACGCCATCCCCGAATTGCTCTTGAACAGTGGGAAGCAAGAAGGTGCTTAAAACATCAATGTATGCCTGAGCTGTGATAGTGCCACGCAAAACAACAAGGGGTGCAAGCCCCCTCCATGTAAAACACGATCACACCATAATACCACCGCCTCCGAATTGTACTGTTGGCTCTACACACGCTGGCAGATGACGTTCACCAGGCATTCGCCTTACCAACACCTTTTTCCACTGTTCAGTCGTCCAATGTTTACGTTCCTTGCACCAAGCGAGGCGTCGTTTGGCATTTACTGGTGTGATGTGTGGCTTACGAGCAACCTTTATACCAGTGAGACAGGTGGCGCAGTGATTAGCATACTGGACTCGCATTCGGGAGGACGACGGTTCAATCCCGCGTCCGGCCATCCTTATTTAGGTTTTCCATGATATCCCTAAATCGCTCCAGGCAAATGCCGGGATGGTTCCTTCGAAAGGGCACGGCCGACTTTCTCCCCTAATCCGATGAGACTGATGACCTCGCTGTTTGGTCTCCTCCCCCAAACAACCCTACCCAACTCAACCGCTCGACCACGAATCAATGTTTTCTCACCTCCCGCCTAACTGTCATAATATTTGCAGTGAATTCTGAGGCAGTTTGGAATTCCTGTGTGATGTTCTGGATAGATGTCTGCCTATTACACGTTACGACCCTATTCAACTGTCGGCGGTCTCTGTCAGTCAACAGACGAGGTCCGCCTGTACGTTTTTGTGCTGTATGTGTCCCTTCGCGTTTTCACTTCACTATCACATCGGAAACAGTGGACCTAGGAATGTTTAGGAGTGTGGAAATTTCGCGTACAGACGTATGACACAAGTGACACAGAATCAACCGACCACGTTCAAAGTCCGTGAGTTCTGCGGAGTGCCCCATTCTGCTCTATAACAATGTCTGATGACTATTAAGGTAGCTGATATGGAGTACCTGGCAGTAGGTTCAAATGGCTCTGGCTCTGAGCACTATGGGACTTAACAACTGAGGTCCCCTAGACTTAGAACTACTTAAACCCAACTAACCTAAGGACATCACACACATCCATGCCCGAAGCAGGATTCGAACCTGCGACCGGAGCAGCAGTGCGGTTCCGGACTGGAGCGCCTAGAACCGCTCGGCCACATGGCCGAGAGTAACGGTACATGCGAAAGGTATTTTCGGCATTAAGTGTTGCGCACCAATGTAGTAATACGTTGCACTTTAGAGAGGACGCTGTTTTTCAAGACGACAATACAAAAATTCGTATGTATAGCCCCAATCATGTTCTGTCTAACTAAGATTCCAGCAACCTAAAGTGTTTAAGAAAAGACGTATTTTGGAACCCCCGAGAGTTGCTGATGAAACAAATCTTTATTAAGAACAGGTTTCCATCATCTGATTACCGTCCGGCATAACGGACTTATTTACAACAGGCTTATGGCTTCTGTGGAAGCAAGTGAAATAAAAAGTGAAACGATCCTACGTCAGCGCTATATAGCAAAATGTATATTACATCACTGTATACGTAATTGTATGCGTGACTATTGACGGGAGTGATGCAGGGTGGTCATTAATTTTATTTTTATTGACGCCACAGTTAGCCGTACACTCCGTGATCAATAATTTTATGATAGCTTTGTTGACCAACTGATCTATACCAGTAGTCTATGGAGGCTTATTTGTACTGTAGTCTTTCTGTGAAAACCAATTTATTTGCCAAATCGCTCTGTTAATACAATTACAATTGATGTTCAGAAGAAGACTACAGTGCAAATTTACAGATCGCCTCCTGCACTGAATAATCCTATCAGGCAACCTGAATATTTACTTCATCAGCAGCCCTTGGTAGTTTTGAAATATGACCTTTTGTTCACTTTCTTACTGTGAGAAACCAGCAGCATAAAATAAATTATTTATCTTGTCTATCTGAGCCTTATGGGCTTGTGTATCATAGCTTAGGGAAGAAAATTCGACCACATTTCTTCCTCATATCCAATGGAATTGTGCTGCATGCCTTGACGAACAGCTTTAACAAATTAAAATCTGAATGGATGCATTCCCTGGCGAACCGCAAGAACACCGCTGAAATGTCGTACAGTGAATCACGTAGCACCGGCGTCTTCATAACGAACGGCTTCGGTCTACAATCATCTTTGTAGTTTAATCTTGTGAACACGCATATATTCTTCTAATTGTGGCATCGCTTGATGGAAGGTACTTGGTATGAGAAGGTGGTAACGTTTTCCATGAAGCCATTGTTTCACTTGAATTAGTCGTAGCTTCTGAGGTACAGAAATATTTCCACTGTTGAGGATGGCAACTTTCCAGAAGTTGCTCTTGAAAGCGCCTCTTTCTGGACAAGGAGCTGGTGTCAGCTCGTAAACTTCCACGTCGTTTCTTTTCGCCTGGTACCAAACCAAAAATCCTGAGAGGACAGTGTACTAGAAGGATGCTACAGATTCGACATTTTTGTCTGGAAATAAAGAGCTTCGGAGCACTCTTTGTCTTTCTGTTCTATTCAGAGCCACTCATTGAGAAGACATTTCTATAATTCTTTCCACATTCCTCCGAACTTTTAAAGCACTTTTCTCTTCGTGCTGATGCAGTAAACATACAGCTTTACGACGTGCTACACACACACACACACACACACACACACACACACACCAGCGCGCGCGCGCGTACGCACACCTAACCCAACACCCTCAAAACAAGACATCATTGAACGTAAGACCGTATTCTCAATGATGTTGTTTTACTATAAATAATGTTGTTTAGACAGAATCTTAGTATGTAATATTCGTTTATATCGTTTAGGACTTATATCTCTATTGAACTATTAATAGCCGGCCGGAGTGGCCGAGCGGTTCTAGGCGCTACAGTCTGGAACCGCGCGACCGCTACGGTCGCAGGTTCGAATCCTGCCTCGGGCATGGATGTGTGTGATGTTCTTAGGTTAGTTAGGTTTAAGTAGTTCTAAGTTCTAGGGGACTGATGACCTCAGAAGTTAAGTCCCATAGTGCTCAGAGCAATTTGAACCATTTGAACTATTAATAACATCCCTGTTTTTAATTTCCTGCAACAGAAGTGTAATTAATGTTATTTCGCATGACCAATCGCAAGACCATTGAGCATCCGCAGTTTTTTAAAAAAACCCTTTATGCCTTGTGGAATATCCAGCAATAGAAAATCAGTTCGTTACAAATTGGAATATTTATCTTCTTTATTAAAATGTAGCGTGTTATGTACACGCTTCAATAAATTACAGATAGACGTTTAGCAATTGTATTTGTATTATTCTGAATTCAGTTCTAACGTAGTTAACGAACTCTGTAAAAAGGTCGACCATTAATTAGAAAACAGTAATAGCAACAGAACAGTGCAGCACCTCACACATGACAAACATCACGAATAAATGGTATGATACAGGAAAAACGCACTTGGAAACGGGAATAATTTCCGTAATGCGTCGTACGAAACATAAATAAAAAGAAAATCGTGACTGGTGACAAAAAAGGTTATTTTATACACAAACGTATTGGTTTTACAGTTTCGTCGTGTCACTAGTCATGTATAATGGACGAAAGAAAATTAGCTATTTCGGCCTGTACGCTTTTGTGCTTTACATGTCCCTTCACGTTTCCACTTCACTATAACATCGGAAACAGTGGACCTAGGGATGTTTAGGGTTGTGGAAACATCGCGAACAGACGTATGACACAAGTGACACCGAATCACCTGACCATGTTCAAAGCCCGTGAGTTCCGCGGAGCGCCCTATTCTGCTATCTCATGATTTCTAAAGGGTCGCTGATACGGAGTACCTGGCAGTAGGTGGCTGCACAATGCACCTGATATGAAAAACGTAAGCTTTTGGGGGGTGTATGGATACTTGTGATCACACAGTGTACATTCTGCTGTCAGCACGAGACTACGCTTGATTATGCCCATGATGAAATAAGATGACAGTCCACAACTCTTTCATTTTTTATTCAGTAATAAATGTGTATTAGTGATACCACGCAATATCCGTATCTAAATGAGTGTCTGTTCGGAACGTAACCCTCCTTCTCTGCCGAAGACCAACTCCTTAACGTTGTGCACTGTCTCTCCCTCCAGCTTAACTCCCGTCGCTTCGCCATTTTTGTTTCGCTCGACCTCCAAAATGCCTACGACCGCGTCTGGCATCCTGGTCTCCTTTTTAAACTCCAAACCTACGCCCTGCCTATCAATTTAGTCCGTCTGGTCGCTTCCTTCCTCTCACGCCTTCCTTCCTATGTCACCATCCACAACACCAACTCCCGTATCTTTTATCCCACTGCTGGCGTCCACCAGGGCTCCTTCCTCTCCCCTCTATCTCCTGTACACCATCGATATGCCTAAGCGACTCCCCCCCCCCCCCCCGTCCATCTTCTCCATACGCTGATGACACTGCATTCCTGGCTCTCTACTCTCTATCCTACCCTTCAAAGGTCCCAACGCACCCTCCAAACCCACCATGACCAGTTCACCACTTTGTGCAACCAGTGGCTCCTTCGTCTTAACTCCTCCAAAACCCAGGCAATCATCATAGGCCGCACCACCTGCTTCTTCCATCGCCATGATTTCTGCCTCACCATTTATGGTCATCCCATCCAGCTCACCCCCACACTGAGGTACCTTGGCCTCAGCCTCGACTGTCATCTCACCTGGGCCCCTCACCTCCTGACAATCCAGCAGAAAGCCAATTCCTGCCTCTGCCTTCTGAAACTCCTGTCTGGCTGGACATGGGGATTGCATCCTTCCACCATCCTCCTCACCTACAAATCCCTCATCCGTCCTATCCCCTGTTATGCCAGCCTAGCCTGGATCGCTGCCTCCACCCACTTTTACAAGGCCCTCCAAATCCTCAAACACCATGTGCTCCACCTTGCCTTCCATATCTGTCTTCCTTCCCCCACATGGCTCCTGTAGCACCTCATTCCCTTCCCCCACCTCCTCCTTTTCCTCCAACATCTCTGCATCCTTTAACCTGCCCACCAGCTTCATCCCCCCACATCCTGGTTTCCTCTTTCCTCTCCATCCCCCGCCCATTGCCACGCCTCTATCATTGTATCCCTCCCTCTCTCCACCTCCTCACCCTCCATCATCAGGGCAATTTCCAGCACCTCCCCCTCCCGGATGTTGAACTTCGCCATGACATCTACCCGTTCTTCTAACTGTAACCTGGCCTTGTTCCCTCCCCAAGGCCCCCTTTTTCCTCTTCCCTCCTTCTCCCAGAGCGGATTTCCCTCCTTCCCCCTGAGTTCCTGCACCCCCTCCTTGGTTGTTTCTCTCTCCCGCCCCTTCCCTCTCCAGCCCTCCTTCGACACGCCCTCCACCTCATCTCCCTTTCTCTCCCTCCTCCTCCCTTCTTTTCCCCTTTTCCTTGTAACCCTCGCCCCCCCCCCCCCCCCCCTCTCTGCCCTGGCAGCTCCTCCCAGGTTTTTATCCATTATCTGTGTGCTGCGTCAGTGTTGGGTTTCGGTACTGTTACACAGTGTCATCTAATGATGTGGTTTTAATTGTGGGCTCGACCTGTTTTTCTTTGGTGACTGTTCGTTGCCACGCCGTCCGTCACGTGGCTGTTTTAATCGTTCTACGAATTTTTATGCTCCGGCCGTACTTTGCCTGGTGCCACTTAATGTAGCGAGTGCTTTTCCTTTGTAGCTATTTAAAGAAAATTTTACCTTCGATTTACAGTCACCGCTTTGTATGCTTTATTTTCTTATGTTCCGCCTTTTTCGTTTCCATTTTCCGCCATGTTATCTTCTTCATATTGGTTTTAAATGTCTTTCTGTCTATTTATGTCTCTCGGCTGAGGAGCGGCGCTTATCCTGCTGCCAGCCCGCCCCTGATGGGGAATGGAAATGACAATAAAGGTGAAAAAATATTCGGAACGTATAATCTCATCATGTAATGGCGCGATTTACAAGCGGTTTCTTGCAAAATCATCGCCAATGTCTGGAGAAGGTTTGTAGCTACATTGCTTTTCCAGCAACAAGGTACAAGCTTTCCGTTAAAACTGACTGCGACAAAGACAACACTGCACTTCCCGATGTTACAAAAGCCATCAGTGGCTTTGTGAACGTGCTTTTTTGGTAACAAAGATTACCGATTATCAGTAGAATCAGATACACTATCCGTGAACAAACTACGGACGAGTCTGTGTCCTTCAAACCATTGGGGGCGTCTTGAATGCGGACAGCATTTTAAATTATCCAATTGCGCTTTTGATTTCGTTGGCTCCCTGTGGTGTCCTGCCGCGTACGTTGTCAGTCAAAATCGGAACATCAATAATTCATCTGCGCAAGATTGATCCACCTCGACTGTGCAGTGGAACCAGGCTAACCGTCAAAAACGTTATGCCAAGCGTCATTGAGACGTCAGTTCTGAATGGCACGTGAAACGGAGAAGATGTGGTCATTCTGCGTGTTCCTGTCATTCCCACCGACATGCCATTTCATTTCAAATGACTGCAGTTCATCATTCGACTAACATTCTCAATTACCACCAACAATGCCCAAGGTCAGTCACTTCAAGGGTGTGGATTAAATTTGGAAAATCCATGATTTTCCCGTGGTCTGTTGTATGTTGGATGCTCACAAGTGGAACAGCAGAAAGTATTGCCTTTGAAAAAGACGAAAAGACGAAAAAAAAAGCACTTAAATAAATTTATTCACGTATAACGCAGTGACGATGAAATCATTCATTTATTTATTTTCTACATGTGTAAGTTCCGCTTTGATGATATGTATCTACTTCCAATAAACTACGGAAGAACTGAAATAGGCTTTGCAACACATGCCAGAATTTGCTAGTACCTCACAAAAAAGTAGAACATATCAAAGAAAATGATCACAGTTATAAAACTTGGAAATGGGCATGACAGCTGCCATGGTCCAGTTCGTTGCAAACATCCTAATATCCGCCTGGATATATTTAAGAAGAGAACGCCAAATAAATGTCAGGATGTGTGGGTCTGGCTAAACAAACCAGCTTACATTAACAGCTTTCATACTTTCTAGTAGAGTTTAGCAACATAAAGAGTTATAGCAAGACATTCAGCAAGCAGACCTGAATGTGTGTGTGTGTGTGTGTGTGTGTGTGTGTGTGTGTGGATAGGATTGTCTAGCATTCCACTCATTTTTATGAGTCACATTCCCATAACAACGAAGTGGACTTAAGTGTCACAGCACAGGAAAATTTTCAATATGTATTGCCACCAAGAGTCTTCAATTTTGTACAAATGTACTGAAAATCTGTGTTGCTGTGCTTACTTTTTTGAACACGTTTTAGTTACAGATGATTGTTCATTACGTTCGCTAGTGTTCCTGTTAAAGACGTTCGTGCCGCCAGCGGCGATTACAATACGAAGACCTGGAACATAAATTGGCTAACGTGTAGTCCCATAGAACCAGACTCCACTGTCTCTCCACCTCAAACAGCCGGCATCCGTAGCTGAGCTTACCTTCACGCCATCCTGCCCTCCCCCCCCCCCCCCCCCCAACCAAAAAAAATCATTTTTTTCTATCATGTAACATGTCTGACGACATCCACAAGGGGCAGATAACTACTGACAAGGGAACCTCCTCATCGCACCCCCCTCAGATTTAGTTATAAGTTGGTACAGTGGATAGGCCTTGAAAAACTGAACACAGATCAATCGAGAAAACAGGAAGAAGTTGTGTGGAACTATGAAAAAAATTAGTAAAATATACAAACTGAGTAGTGCATGCGCAGATAAGCAACATCAAGGACACTGGCAGTCAAGGAGCGCCGTGGTCGCGTGGTTAGCGAGAGCAGCTACGGAATGAGAGGTCCTAGGTTCAAGTCCTCCCTCGAGTGAAAAAGTTTAATTTTTTATTTTCAGTTTATGTGACAAACTCTTATGTTTTCATCACTTTTTTGGAAGTGATTATCACATCCACAAGAAAACCTAAATCGGGCAAGGTAGAAGAATCTTTTTACCCATTCGCCAAGTGTACAAGTTAGATGGGTCGACAACATATTCCTGTCATGTGACGCACATGCCGTCACCAGTGTCGTATAGAATATATCATACGTGTTTTCCCGTGGAGGAATCGGTTGACCTATGACATTGCGATCAAATGTTTTCGGTTCCCATTGGAGAGGCACGTCCTTTCGTCTACTAATCTCACGGTTTTGCGGTGCGGTCGCAAAACACAGACACTTAACTTATTGCAGTGAACAGAGACCAGAGACGTCAATGAACGAACGGACAGATCATAACTTTGCGAAAATAAAGAAAGTGAAATTTTCGGTTGAGGGAAGAATTGAACCAAGGACCTCTCGCTCCGCAGCTACTCACGCTAACTACGGGACCACGGCGCTCCTACGCATACAGTCTCCTTGATGTTGCCTATCATGCGCGTAGACTACTCAGTTTGTATATTTTACTAATTTTTTTCACGGTTCAACACAACTTCTTCCTGTTTCCTTGATTGATCTGTGTTCAGTTTTTCAAGCCCTATCCACTGTGACAACTTATAACTAAATCTGAGGGGGTTGCGGTGGGGAGGTTCCCTTGCGAGCAGTATGACCAATTGGACAACAGGTTTCCTTCAAATATCAACAAAGATGATGACGTAAAATACGGCTTCAAACCATGGGGTCTGCATTTGTTTGAGTTTTCATTTCATATCCGACCCATGGGATGAAGAAAATAACCTTCTGTTTTCCTGTAAAATTTTAGATCAGAGTAAGTCCGTGAAGATTCCTAGTCCTCCCACGGATTTTTGATTCGCAAGAAAATTTTTGTTTTTATAGATACATTGCTGCCAAAAATATCTTGTTCCCGAAATATATCAACTTTTTGGCAAGAGTTTTCATTTCCAAGAAATTTGGAATATTCAGTATTGAGTTGGGCGCTGATGACCAAGCTGTTTAGCGCCCTCCACCATAAATCATCATCATCATCATCATCATCATCATCACCATCATCATCGCTACTGAGTTTCAAGAATAAGTTTAGATTCCAAGAACATTTAGTTAACAAGAAGAATTTTAATTAAGAGAACTTTTAAGCTTATGTCAAATAAGGAGAATCCATCTCTTTCTTGTTTTTCCACATCATAAGGTTAAGTTCCTTTTACACTGCTGGCCATTAAAATTGCTACACCACGAAGATGACGTGCTACAGACGCGAAATGTAACCGATAGTTAGAAGATGCTGTGATATGCAAATGATTAGCTTTTCAGAGCATTCACTCAAGGTTGGTGCCGGTGGCGACACCTACAACGTGCTGACATGAGGAAAGTTTCCAACCGATTTCTCATACACAAACAGCAGTTGACCGGCGCTGCCTGGTGAAACGTTGTTGTGATGCCTCGTGTAAGGAGGAGAAATGCGTACCATCACGTTTCCGACTTTGATACAGGTCGGATTGTAGCCTCTCGCGAGTGCGGTTTATCGTATCGCGACATTACTGCTCGTGTTGATCGAGATCCAGTAACTGGTAGCATAATATGGAATCGGTGGCTTCAGGAGGGTAATACGGAACGCCGTGCTGGATCCCAACGGCCTCGTATCACTAGCAGTCGAGATGACGACCATATTATACGTATGGCTGTAACGGATCGTGCTTCCGCGTCTCGATCCCTGAGTCAACAGATGGCGACGTTTGCTAGACAACAACTATCTACACGAACAAAAAAAAAAATGGCTCTGAGCACTATGCGACTTAACTTCTGAGGTCATCAGTCGCCTAGAACTTAGAACTAATTAAACCTAACTAACGTAAGGACATCACACACATCCACGCCCGAGGCAGGATTCGAACCTGCGACCGTAGCGGTCGCTCGGCGCCAGACTAGCGCCTAGAACCGCTCGACCACTCGGGCCGGCTCTACACGAACAATTCCACGAGGTTTGCAGCAGCATGGACTATCATCTCGGAGACAATGGTTGCGGTTACCCTTGACTCTGCATTACAGACAGAAGCGCTGCGATGGTGTACTCGACGACGAACCTGGGTGCACGAATGGCAAAACGTCATTTTTTCGGATGAATCCAGGTTCTGTTTACAGCATCATGATGGTCACATCCGTGTTAGGCGATATCGCGGTGAACGCACATAGGAAGCGTGTACTCGTCATCGCCATACTGGCGTTATCACCCGGCGTGGTGGTATGGGCTGCCATTGGTTACACGTCTCGGCCACCTCTTGTTCGCATTTACGGCACTTTGAACAGTGGACGTTACATTTCAGATGTGTTACGACTCGTATCTCTAACCTTCATTCGATCCCTGCGAAACCCTACATTTGAGAAGGATAATGCACGACTGCATGTTGCAGGTCCTGTACGGGCTTTTCTCGATACAGATAATGTTCGACTGCTGCCCTGGCCAGCACATTCTCCAGATCTCTCACCAGTTGAAAACGTCTGGTCAGTGGTGGCCGAGCTACTGGCTCCTCACAATACGCCAGTCACTACTCTTGATGAACTGTGGTATCGTGTTGAAGCTGCATGGGCAGCTGTACGTGTACACGCCATCCAAGCTCTGTTTGACTCAATGCCCAGGCGTTTCAAGGCCGTTATTACGGCCAGAGATGGTTGTTCTGCGTACTGATTTCTCAGGATGTATGCATCCAAATTGCGTGAAAATGTAATCACGTGTCAGTTCTAGTATAATATATTTGTCCAATGAATACCCGCTTATTATCTACATTTCTTCTTGGTGTAACAATTTTAATGGCTAGTAGTGAATTGCCAAATTGGTATGCGATCTCTTAGATGTGACGTCACAGAACGGTAAACTTAGAGACAAGATTTTGTAACAAGGCAAGAGCTGGTACCATACGAGGCAAGTAATTGCAAGCATGAGGTGGAAAGCTCCATCCCTCCCCTTTCTCTTTCAAAAAAAAAACAAAAAAAAAAACAAAAAAAACCGATAATTCATGTTTGTCTAATGGCGCCAGTCTTGGAGGTTGCAATCCCTACTGCATTTCGTTGCCTTGCATTGCATTGCATTGCATTGCCATCAGTATGTAGACAGCAGGGCGTAGGAGAAGTTGCGGCTGGCCTGGGAGACTTCGCCCTTGCTCAACCCAGCAGTACCACTCCTCGATGGGACTGACACTCTTTATGACGACCTAAGCTATGACAACGGCACCGAGCATTGCACGATGCCCAAACCTAACAACCACCCTACACTTGCATGATCCGTCGTACATGGCAAGAAAATCGCTACTGCTCTTACTACTCGACCACACTATCGTAGAGGGTTCTCTCTCTCTCTCCCCCTGTCTCTCTCTCTCTTGGCGCTTGCCTTCGTACTTTTCCCTCCTTTGTCCTTGACACCGCTACCCTCCGTACGCTTATCGTCCATTATCTATCTCCTCGATGCGACCATGTTAGTGGATAATCCTACCCAGACCCACGGATAACATCACGGCCCCACATCCCTTGATGTCCTGCAATAGTAACTAACAAATACGGATGTGCCAGTAGGTGTTTTGAGATGGTCGGTGGGCGTGGAGGGGCTCCGCCCGTTTCTTAGAAAAAGGAGTGGCGGAGTACAGTTTTTAAACACCAGACCTTACTCCATTGTCCTGAGCCCATATATATATATATATATATATATATATATATATATATATATATATATATATATATCCTGGAAATGGAAAAAAGAACACATTGACACCGGTGTGTCAGACCCACCATACTTGCTCCGGACACTGCGAGAGGGCTGTACAAGCAATGATCACACGCACGGCACAGCGGACACACCAGGAACCGCGGTGTTGGCCGTCGAATGGCGCTAGCTGCGCAGCATTTGTGCACCGCCGCCGTCAGTGTCAGCCAGTTTGCCGTGGCATACGGAGCTCCATCGCAGTCTTTAACACTGGTAGCATGCCGCGACAGCGTGGACGTGAACCGTATGTGCAGTTGACGGACTTTGAGCGAGGGCGTATAGTGGGCATGCGGGAGGCCGGGTGGACGTACCGCCGAATTGCTCAACACGTGGGGCGTGAGGTCTCCACAGTACATCGATGTTGTCGCCAGTGGTCGGCGGAAGGTGCACGTGCCCGTCGACCTGGGACCGGACCGCAGCGACGCACGGATGCACACCAAGACCGTAGGATCCTACGCAGTGCCGTAGGGGACCGCACCGCCACTTCCCAGCAAATTAGGGACACTGTTGCTCCTGGGGTATCGACGAGGACCATTCGCAACCGTCTCCATGAAGCTGGGCTACGGTCCCGCACACCGTTAGGCCGTCTTCTGCTCACGCCCCAACATCGTGCAGCCCGCCTCCAGTGGTGTCGCGACAGGCGTGAATGGAGGGACGAATGGAGACGTGTCGTCTTCAGCGATGAGAGTCGCTTCTGCCTTGGTGCCAATGATGGTCGTATGCGTGTTTGGCGCCGTGCAGGTGAGCGCCACAATCAGGACTGCATACGACCGAGGCACACAGGGCCAACACCCGGCATCATGGTGTGGGGAGCGATCTCCTACACTGGCCGTACACCACTGGTGATCGTCGAGGGGACACTGAATAGTGCACGGTACATCCAAACCGTCATCGAACCCATCGTTCTACCATTCCTAGACCGGCAAGGGAACTTGCTGTTCCAACAGGACAATGCACGTCCGCATGTATCCCGTGCCACCCAACGTGCTCTAGAAGGTGTAAGTCAACTACCCTGGCCAGCAAGATCTCCGGATCTGTCCCCCATTGAGCATGTTTGTGACTGGATGAAGCGTCGTCTCACGCGGTCTGCACGTCCAGCACGAACGCTGGTCCAACTGAGGCGCCAGGTGGAAATGGCATGGCAAGCCGTTCCACAGGACTAAATCCAGCATCTCTACGATCGTCTCCATGGGAGAATAGCAGCCTGCATTGCTGCGAAAGGTGGATATACACTGTACTAGTGCCGACATTGTGCATGCTCTGTTGCCTGTGTCTATGTGCCTGTGGTTCTGTCAGTGTGATTATGTGATGTATCTGACCCCAGGAATGTGTCAATAAAGTTTCCCCTTCCTGGGACAATGAATTCACGGTGTTCTTATTTCAATTTCCAGGAGTGTATATATAAACTACTGTAGGTTAATGCAGACTGTCAGAGGTAAGCGTAGACTACGATAATTATCCTAGTATACTTGGTCAGTTAATATCGTAACCGCGTTACTTGTACGTTCGGTGTGTAGCATACCTACCTCATTTCGATAGCTTTTTTTGCATATCCAATGTCTTAGTAGTTTCCCCTATTAACTGGGAGTAGTGAACCATTTAAAAACTGAGTGAGGATGTATAAAGGGCTGCATAATCTACGGAACACTTATGTTCTACATAGTTATCCTCCTGCCTGTTACTTATTTAATAAACAGTATTTATAGCAAAACTGAAATTGTCAATGTTCGTTTAAGATTTTATTTGAAAATTGTTGATTTGAAACGTGAAATAGAGGGGTGTTGCAGAAAAAAATTAAAAAAGCAATACAGACTTTTCAAATAGCGCTAGAAAACGCGATTTCGTAAGAAATGTAAAATTTAAAAAAAACGCAAAAGAAAAACGTATCAAACGTCGCTTCAATATTTGGTCGAACTTTTATTAAACATGTTTCTGTTATTCATAAATAACTTCCGCACTTATCAATAATAGCAGCAAACTCTTAGCTTTGATAATGATGAACATCAAATCGAGTAAAACACAACAACAATAATTATAGAGATCTTTTATGTTTACGCATCTGAACTGTACTTCCGTCAAAAGTAATCGATATGGTTATGCCGGCCACTGGTGGCCGAGCGGTTCTAGGCGCTTCAGTCTGGAACCGCGCTACCGCTACGGTCGCAGGTTCGAATCCTGCCTCGGGCATGGATGTGTGTGTTGTCCCTATGTTAGTTAGGTTTAAGTAGTTCTAAGTTCTAGGGGACTGATGACCTGAGATGTTAAGTCCCATAGTGCTCAGAGCCATTTGATATGGTTACACAAAAGCGCAAAAGTTATGTGATCAGCTCGACTAACAATGAGCGATATGCGCTTCTAATTCTTTTAAAAAAGGAAGTCGTCGGCTCCCAATTTCTCTCGCATACACTCATTTATGTTTTTCTCTTACCAATTGTTGTTGTTGTGGTCTTCAGTCCCGAGACTGGTTTGATGCAGCTCTCCAGCTACTCTATCCTGTGAAAGCTTCTTCATCTCCCAGTACCTGCTGCAACCTACATCCTTCTGAATATGTTTAGTGTATTCATCTCTTGGTCTCCCTCTTCGATTTGTACCCTCCACGGTGCCCTCCAATACTAAATTGGTGATCCCTTGATGCCTCAAAACATGTCCTAGCAACCGATCCCTTCTTCTAGTTACGTTGTGCCACAAACTCCTCCTTCTCCCCAATTCTATTCAATACCTTCTCATTAGTTATGTAATCTACCCACCTTATCTTCAGCATTCTTCTGTAGCACCACATTTCAAAAGCTTCTATTCTCTTCTTGTCCATACTAGTTATCGTCCATGTTTCACTTCCATACATGGCTACACTCCATACAAATACTTTCAGAAACGACTACCTGACACTTAAATCTATACTCGATGTTAACAAATTTCTCTTCTTGAGAAACGCTTTCCTTGCCATTGCCAGTCTACATTTTATATCCTCTCTACTACGACCATCATCAGTTATTTTACTCCCTCAATAGCAAAACTCCTTTACTACTTTAAGTGTCTCATTTCCTAATCTAATTCCCTCAGCATCACCCGATTTAATTTGACTACATTCCATTATCCTCGTTTTGCTTTTGTTGATGTTCATCTTATATCCTCCTTTCAAGACACTGTCCATTCCATTCAACTGCCCTTCCAAGTCCTTTGCTGTCTCTGACAGAATTACAATGTCATCGGCGAACCTCAAAGTTTTTACTTCTTCTCCATGAATTTTAATACCTACTCCGAATTTTTCTTTTGTTTCCTTTACTGCTTGCTCAATATACAGATTGAATAACATCGGGGAGAGGCTACAACCCTGTCTCACTCCCTTCCCAACAACTGCTTCCCTTTCATGCCCCTGGCCATCTGGTTTCTGTACAAATTGTAAATAGCCTTTCGCTCCCTGTATTTTACCCCTGCCACCTTTAGAATGTGAAAGAGAGTATTCCAGTCAACATTGTCAAAAGCTTTCTCTAAGTCTACAAATGCTAGAAACGTAGGTTTGCCTTTTCTTAATCTTTCTTCTAAGATAAGTCGTAAGGTTAGTATTGCCTCACGTGTACCTTACTAGAGGTAATCCTACCATTTACTACGTCATTTGTGTACAGTCCGAAAACTACCGCAGAGCGCGGGTCTACCTGCGTCAAACTGGATATAATTTCACAGTGTCTGTGAATTGGTCAGAACATGCGGCACTGATGGTGACCCTTTTGTAGGACGGGGTAGACGAAGCTCAGTGGGAACATTGGTGTTATTCAAGAGGAATAGGCTGTATGCCAACAGTGGTTCTCTCTCTCTCTCTCTCTCTCTCTCTCTCTCTCTCTCTCTCTCCGTCCTTCTCTCCCACTCTCCCTTCTCTCCCCCCACCCCTCCTCCCAATCGCCGTCAACAACTGAAACACGATACTAAAGTAGTTTTTTTATGCGCGCGTCTACAGCTGCTATAAATTTCTTGAACGAAAACTTTTCTTGTGTTCAGCTATTCTTTTTATTTTAACTGGCGACCCGCACGACACAAACTATTCACGGTCGAACGACTTGTCTGCCCTAGCGGTAGTTCTGTTCATAACCCTTACACGTTAACGCTATATCAAAATTCTGTTCTCATCAGCTTAATACCTGATAGGCGCTGCATCACAGGTCGTTCAGAATGTCGGCGGTAGCTCGCGCAGGCATCTCGGCAGTGGTGCCTCGCACAGACCTGAAGCTGCAGTCGGGTAGCCTTACGGTATTCAAGAAGTTCTGTCGTTCACAAGCAGATGGCAGTGGCATCATTTCACAGCACCTGGGGACTCAACTTCGCCATAGTTCAGCCAACTTAACCGAAATATTTATAAATCATATACACAAACCTTCCCCGTGAATCAGTCTATATAAGCGAAAACCGTTTCAGAATCCATACATTAGTTCCTGAGATCAGCTTGCACATACGGACAGAAACTGCGGTAAGCGACTTTAAATTATGTGTAGGTAGATGAGTAAGCAGAAGACAAACAATATTAACGATAAGCTTATTTCGCTGGCTTCGGTACCATGCAACTAATGCACACGAATGAAAAGTCATACTTAACAGCACTTTGTGATCCCTAAGGCTTGTTTTGAAAGGACAACAAGAATTCAGTACAGCTGTGTCAGTTATCATCTGCAGAATGAAGAAAGTGCAACCCATGTATTACGCATGGAATTGTACACCTGTAACCCCGGTGGCGCACCTACCATGGCTGTGTAGCATTTTCATTACGGACGCCATTTGATACTGTCCTTTCTGCAGTGCCATGTGGATCATAATGTGCTGGAAGCATGACATATTTTCTGGTGTGCTGTAGATTCATAGTATCCAAGCGCTGGTAATGAAATGAGGTGTTGATATCAATTCATAATGATAACAGCCACACACAGGAAAAGGCTACTAAAACCGTTCGCACTCATCACAGATCTCTTGTAGTTATGAGATATACCTGACACACAGATCTCGCAATTCACAAAGGAAAGGTGTCATTGTGAACAGCGAGAGAAATCCTTCCAATTAGGTGACTGAACCTACAATGCCAAAACCCATTCCGCATTCAAAAGGGGAACGCTTTATTTTGTGCAATGAACATATTTTCCCAAAGTCAGTAGTCACCGCAGAATGCTATCCAATAAGAAATCAGTGAATGAGAATATGCAAAATACACTGTAGAGTCAAGAAACTGGTACACCTGTCTAATACCGTGTAGGACCGCAATACGACATGGCATGGACTCGACTAATGTCTGATGTAGAGCTGGAGGGAATGGACACCATGAATCCTGCAGGGCTATCAATAAATCCATAAGAGTGTGAGGGGGTTGAGATCTCTTCTGAACAGCACGTTGCAAGGCATCCCAGATATGCTCAATAATGTTCACGTCTGGGGAGTTTGGTGGCCAGCGGAAGCTTTTATAATCGGAAGAGCGTTCCTGGAACCACTCCGTAACAATTCTGGACGTGTGGGATGTCGCATTGTCCAGCTGCAATTGCCTAAGTCCATCGGAATGCACAATGGACACGGATGGATGTACGTGATCAGACAGAATGGTTATGTACGTGTTAACTTTCAGTCGTATCTAGACGTATCAGGGGTCCCAATCACTCCAACTGCACACGCCCCACCCCATTATAGAGTCTCCACCAGCTTGAACAGTCCGCTGCTGACATGCAGGGTCCATGGATTCATGAGGTTGTCGCTGTACCCTTATACGTCCATCTGTTCGATACACTTTGACCAGGCGACATATTTCCGTCATCAACAGTCCAATGTTGGTGTTGAAGGGCCGAGACGAGGCGTAAAGCTTTGTCTCGTGCCGTCATCAAGGGTACACGAGTGGACCTTCTGCTCCGAAAGCCCATATCGATGATGTTTCGTTGAATGGCTCGCAAGCTGACACTTGTTGATGGTCCATCACTGAAATCTGCAGAAATTTGCGGAAGGGTTGCACTTATGTCACGTTGAACGATTCTCTTCAGTCGTCGTTGGTCCCGTTCTTGCAGGATCTTTTTCCGGTCGCAGCGATGTCGGAGATCTGATGTTTTACCGGATTCCTGAGATTCACGGTACACTCCTGAAATAGCCGTACGGGAAAATCCCCACTTCATCGCTACCTCGGAGATGCTGTGCCCCATCATTCGTTTGCCGACTATAACACCACGTTCAAACTCACTTAAATCGTGATAACATGCCATTGTAGCAGCAGTAATCGATCTAACAACTACGACAGACACTTGTTATCTTATAAAAGGTATTGCCGACAGCAGCGTCGTATTCTGCCTGTTTACATATCTCTGTATTTGAATACGCGTGCCTATATCAGTTTCTTTGGCGCTTCAGTGTATGTTAACTTCTTACTGACTTCTATAACCCTGAAGTTGCAAATTATTCTTATGGCAAAAGCAGCTGAACCTAAACGCTTAACCGGATCTGTTGTAAGGTTTCTCCAGTTTGTGTTTTCATCAGTGTGCGCACCAAGCAACTTACAATGTCTCTCGTGATTGTTTCTTGTTGGTATACAACGGTATTGTTTTTATGTTTAACCTTGTGACTGTCCCGCTGGTTTCTGCCAGACTAAATGACATGAAATAATATCTGCTACTACTATTGCTTTATGGATTTGTGAGCTGCCGTCTGTTATTATTAACAGCTCGCAATACCGCTAACACTGGGTATCCATTTTGACAGTGTTCTGTTGTAAACGGAAACAAAATATGAACTGTGTTTGTAGTGTAATACTGAAAAAGAAAATTATGTCCATATATTCGCGAAAACACCTTTGAAATCATTCAACACTTGTACAAAAAAAAAGGACAGCACCCAAAGCCGGCCGCTGTGACCAAGCGGTTCTAGGCGCTTCAGTCTGGAATCTCGAGACCGCTACGGTCGCAGGTTCGAATGCTACCTCGGGCATGGATGTGTATGATGTCTTTAGGTTAGTTAGGTTTAATTAGTTCTAAGTTCTAGGGGACTGATGACCTCAGATGTTACGTCCCATAGTGTTCAGAGCCATTTGAACGGCACCCAAATTAAAAAAAAAACAAAAAAAGGTTCAAATGGCTCTGAGCACTATGGGACTAAACATGTGAGGTCATCAGTCTCCTAGAACTTAGAACTACTTAAACCTAACTAATGTAAGGACATCACAACATCCATGACCGAGGCAGGATTCGTACCTGCGACCGTAGTGGTTGCGCGGTTCCAGACTGTAGTGCCTAGAACCGCTCGGCCACGCCGGCCGGAACCCAAATTAAGAAAAATAGTATTCTTGTACATCGGTCGCAGCAGTTCGCGTGTCTAAAACGCGATAGTGTAAATGTCTCTATGGCAACTCTTCTTCGTAGCTCTGTAGACAAAAAAAAAAAAAAAAAAATGGCTCTGAGCACTATGGGACTCAACATCTTAGGTCATAAGTCCCCTAGAACTTAGAACTACTTAAACCTAACTAACCTAAGGACATCACACACACCCATGCCCGAGGCAGGATTCGAACCTGCGACGTAGCAGTCCCGCGGTTCCGGACTGCAGCGCCAGAACGGCACGGCCACCGCGGCCGGCCTCTGTAGACAGCTATCCTCCTAGAGCCGTTTGTGTCTCGCATTTGAAAGCTGTCGAAAGCACTGCCAGATGTCAGGGATTTCCGCAGGCTGTCTCGACTGTAGGAGAGACTTACTAGTAAAGAATAAATGTATTAAAATGTCATGCATGATGCAGCATTTTTCACGCATGTCGGTGTTTATGACGTTATATCTCTCGAACTATGTGTCGAAGAATGATACATTTATGTAGGTACAGCGTAAATGACGTGCACTTAAGTGGTGTTTATGAAATGAGTGGAGCCCTGAACTATATCATGATGGCTAAACGAGCCACACGGAAATGGAAATGCTATCTGACATTAAAATTAAAGTAACAGTTTTTGTCGCCACCAGCTCTAGCCACACGACAAACATGAGGCTCAACTAAGTTGGAAAATTAATTAATCTATTCATAAGAATAAAGTCATAGAATAACTTTCATTGTAATGTCATTCCTAAAAAATGGGATGTAATTATTAATATGATCCACGAATTGTTCAAATGAATCAAATATTGAAATAAGGTAAAAAGTGTGTGACCACTGTGAATAAGACCAGCTTGCAGCAACATTCCTGAAAACAAGATCTAGTCTAAAGAATTTGTTTTAAATAAAAAGGGAACACTAATTATTGGACGTGTGCGCATGGAAACGCTATGGAAGGGCTAGCAAGGAAATACATGGTGAATGGCTTAGGCAGAGGTATCGTAACATCGGTACACTGGATAAGACTTGAAGAAAAATTATTTATTTCTTAAGACATTGATGTAAGTCATCTATATAACTGCTGTTGACTGGTAACTATGTACGATTGCTTGTGAAAACTTAACGATTCACAACAATATATCTCATAATTTAGAATCGCGGTCGAAATTAGAGGGGGACGGGAAAGGTTTAATACTCGCAATCAGACCCACATTCACGAAAGAACAGCAAGGACGGCACCAACACCAACATGCAACGAAGATAGGAGGTTTGTTCCGCTCTGTTGAGAAACGATTAAATAAAAGAGTAAATCTGAGTACCACGGTTGCATTTAAATTTGAACCTCAGTTTGGAGAAACTGCCTCAGCGAGGGCCACACATAAACGCTTACGCGCCTAACATGAGGTCACAAATCACAAATACAATTGAATAATCCGGACCGGACATATTTAATATTCCAAAATCAGACCAATAAGTAAACTCTAGGACAGAGGCAGGAGGCCACCGGAAAGTTAGGCTCACACTTAACTCGTGTGCCCACGTGGTTCACGGAGACACAGTTTCTACGTACCGTGGCCAAATTTTAGCAACATTGAACCACGTAGCCGCTAACAATTAACATTTTACAGAGGACACGTTTGAATAGACAAACGGTAATGGCAGAGGGCCAACAAACCCAGGTGGATGGTTTCCAACAGACACATAGTAACGAAAGAAAGGAAATTCACAACGAGGCAAAAATTATCAAGATTCGGGAAAGATTAGAACGTAAACACACGCAGTCGCAGGCACACAAACATTCACACTGAACCGAGGGCGCACTTCCTGCGTGAGATCGCTTCTACAGATGCAACACCTTTGTGCTACGTTCTTCTTACGGACCAAAGTGTGCATTAGGAATCAAACTGAAAGTCTTCAAAAGCCTTGCGTTCCTTGCTGCGACCCTGCAAAACAATCTTTAAGACAAAACGCGAGGCCAGAACTAAAAGCTCCCCTCTCGCTATGAGGCAACGCGCCACGCGCTTAAATCAACTCATTCTTCTTCGAAGAGGCCTGGACTGCAGACCCTCGGAGAGCTGGAAGCAGATTACCCATGTCACACTAAAACTTCACCCACACAATCCCGTTGCCAGGAAAGCCTGCAGATGAGGCTTCCGCCACCAACATAACACAGGTAACTTCCTCACAAAGGTAACAAACCTCTTTGCCTACCTGAAAACTGCAAGGGTTGGCCCTTCTGTAAGACTACCGCTGATTCTCTGCAGCGGACTAAACCACTGTACAACGAAATGAAATACATCCACATTCATTCACTCACTCACGCATGTCAGGGAGTTTTGGAATAGGAGAACAAGGGATAACATTTTATGGAACCATAGTCGTGAGTCGGGTTACATAAAAACACAATGATGACTTATAATGGCGTTATAGACGCATTTGCGAGTCTGAAAAGAACCAGCATAACAGCCATATGATGCTTGCAAATAGTAGAAAGAAATAGACTACAGCTAGATTGAATCATAGGTCAGGCTTCTCTGGTACGAAATCGAGCAACGAAAACACCCGAATTGTTTTGTAGGTTGATAATTGCACTGGAAAGCAAATAAAATGATAATGAAGGGGACTACAGGACCTTTTCAACATGCAGCGGCGCATATGGATACTGTCTGCGAGATGCGTTACAACAAAGAAGTCATAAATTTAAACATCATGCATAATGTGGCACTTTTTTCCCGCATCTTACGTTAGTGTTTATGACGTGATTTCGCCTGAATCGTTTATGGTACCACGGTACAGTTTTGAAGGTGCATTTTTGTCATAAGTGAACACTGCCTGCAAAATTTAATGGGGCTAAAGTTAGTAGCAAATATAAACGTCATGCAAGATAGGGTAATTTTTCACGTATCTTACTGTTTATGACATCGTATGTCCTGAACTATTATAGGCAAGTGGTTCTTACCGCTACAGCGATTGTTACCTCACAGTAAGAGACATGCACTCAAAGTTTGTTTAAAGCCGCTCAGTGGTCTGGGGTGAGATGTGGGTCACAAATACACATGCACACACACATTTGTATAATATGTATGGAGTCTTGTTCTGGATCCTCCCCCAGAACTGAGCGGTCATGAGGGTGGCCCAGGTTGCATTCCCAGCAATGTCAGGGATTTTTCCTTTGGTGAGAGGTCCGGTACAGGGTACGCTCAGCCTCGAAAGGCCAAATGGTGAGGTATTCGACCGATTAGCAGCTGTTCCAAGTTCAAGAAACCGGATAACAACAGAAGGAGGGGGGGGGGGGGGGGGGTAACTGAGGATGACACGGCGGGCAGTCAGTATCGACTGGCCCATCTAGGGCTAGAACGCGGAACTTTACCTTTACATCTACATCTACATGGATACTGTGCAAATCACACTTGAGTGCCTGGCAGAGGCACCTTCACAACAATTCTGTATTATTCCAATGTCGAACAACGCGCGGAAAAAACTAGCACCTATATTCTTCCGTGCGAGTTCTGATTTCCCTTTTTTAGTTATGATGATCGTCTCTCCCCATGTAGGTCGGCGTCAACAAAATATTTTCTCATTCGGAGGAGAAAGTTGGTGATTGAAATTTCGTGAGAAGATTCCGCTGCAACGAAAAACGACTTTGTTTTAATGATGTCGACCCCAAATCCTGTATTATGTCCTCTCTCCCCTATTCCGCGATAATACAAAACGTGCTACTCTTCTTTGAACTTTCTCGGTGTACTCTATTAATCCTCTCTGGTAAGGATCCCAAACCGTGCAGCAGTACTCCAAAGGAGGATGGACAAGCATAATGTAGGCAGCCTTTTTATTAGATTTGTTACATTTTCTAAGTGTCCTGACAATAAAACGCAGTCTTTCGTTGGCCTTCCCTACAACAGTTCTATGCGTTATTTCCAATTTAAGTTAATAGTAATTGTGTTTCCTAGATATTTAGTTGAATTTACGGCCTTTGTATTTGACTGTTATCGTGTAACCGAAGGTTAGTGGATTACTTTTAGCACTCATGTGAATGAACTTACACTTTTCGTTATTAGGGTCAATTGCCAATTTCCGCACCATACAAATACATTTTCTAAATCTTTTTGTGATTAGTTTTGATCTTCTAATGAGTTTACTAGACGATAGACGACAGCATCGTAGCCGGCCGCTGTGGCCGAGCGCTACTAGGCGCTTCAGTACGGAACCGCGCTGCTGCTACGGTCGCAGGTTCGAATGCTACCTTGGGCATGGATGTGTGTCATGTCCTTAGGTTAGTTAGGTTAAGTAGTTCTAAGTCTAGTGGACTGATGACCTTAGCTCTCAAGTCCCGTAGTACTTAGAGCTATTTGAACCATCTGATAGCATCGTCTGCAAACAACCTAAGACGGCTGCTCAGATCGTCCCCTAAGTCGTTTACATAGATAAGGAACAGCAAAGGGACCATAACACTACCTTGGGGAACGCGAGAAATCACCGATGACTTTCCGTCAGGTGCAATGAACTGTGACTGACAGGAAATCACGAATCCAGTCACATCACTGAAACGATATTCCATAAGCACGCAATTTCACTACAAGCGACTTGTGTGGTAAAGTGTGAAAATGGTTCTGGAAATTTAGGAATAAGGAATGAATTTGAAATCCCTTGTCAGTAGCACTCAACACTACGTGTGAGTAAAGACCTAGTTGTGTATAACAAGAACGTTGTTTTCTAAATCTGTGTTGACTGTGTGTCAATAGACCGTTCTCTTCAACGTAATTCACAATGTTCCAGCACATTATATGCCCCAAAATCCTGCTGCATATCGACGTTAGTGAATGTGGGTCTGTAATTTAGTGAATTATTCCTATTGCCTGTC